>NC_140583.1:492136180-492744834 GCF_964204655.1 Triturus cristatus
CTGCGTACAAAAGTATCATTCCTAATTTAACATTAATTTGCTCAGCTAAATCAAATGCCATAATGGCTGTGTTAATATAAGTAGTATCTCTTCCATTAATAAAACCATGCTGATGCTCCGAAACCAATTTTTCCATAAATGGAGAGAGACGACTAGCCAGAATCTTTGCGAACCATTTGGCATCAGTATTAATAAGTGAAATCAGACGGTACGATCCACAGGATACAGATGGCTTATTTTTCTTTAAGAAAAAAAACATATTTATATTATCCCAGAAAGGAGGAACCATACCTGTTTCTCCTATTTCCTTAATAACTCTTACAAACAATGGGGTTAGAATGTTTTTGAAAACTTTATAAAATTCAATTGGGATCTGGTCTTCCCCTGTAGCCTTGCCCATAGGGAGAGATGCCAAGGCAGACCATATATCCTTTACCGATATCTCTCGTTCTAATTGGGTGGCCTCCTGGGCTGTTAACGATGATATTTGAGCTTTATCAATCGAGAAACCTCCCCTATGTCAACCAAATTTGAGGGAGCATATAGAAGTTCATAAAAAAGAGCAAATTGCTCCAAGATCACCCTAGCTCCTGTGTAAATCCTATTGTCCACCCCTTTGATCTCAGCAATCCTGCTTTTAGATTTTTTAATCAGCGATTTTGTAAGCTAGTACTCTCCCGACTTGCTAACTGTATTCATACTGTTCAGAGAGAAATTTATTAAAGATAACTGCCGCCCTTGCCTTAATAATCCCTAATGCCTTCTCCTTTGCTTCTACTAATTTAAAATAAATTGAAAATTGATCCTCATCCTGTTTTATAACGGATTGAGCATGAGAAAGCTCCAAGCCAGTTAAAGTACACAGGGCCACCTTAACGACAGCCTCCATAGCTTTATTCTTGGATAATATAAATTGCTGAGTAATACCTGTGATAAAGGCCTTCATAGAGTCCCAGATCATATATGAAGAGGCCGTGCCAAGATTAAAACCCAGAAATTCTCCCAAGAATTTCCCCACATGTAGGATATACTCATCATCAGATAGTAAATAACGTGGAAAAGAAAAAGGTCGACCTATCTTAGCAACCATTGTCGGTTGGGTTGTTAATAAAATTAGATTATGATCTGAGGTGATCTTAGGACAAATCTCCATCTTTGCTGTATTCAAAACTGCATTGCTAACCCATGCCATATCCAACCTCGAGTATTGCCTATGTGGACAAGAATAAAATGTAAAGCCCAGGAAGTCTGGATATAAAACTCACCAAGTATCTTGTATATTGTGCAGCCTTGCAAGTTCCAATATTGAATTCCACACTTTCAACATCCTTGTAGCAGAACTTCGAGAAGTTGTATCTAACATTTGATTCATAATACAATTGAAATCTCCCATAACTATTATTGTTCCCTGGAATTCAAGTAAATTAAGCATAAGCTTGTTAAAAACCGCAGGGTCGTCTATATTAGGCCCATAGATCACTGCTATATTTGGTACCATAAACCACTAATTGGGCAATAGCCCACCTTCCCCTCACATCGGCCATGACCCGATCGATTTTATACTGCAAAAATGTACTAGCTAGTATGGCCACCCCCCCTATTAAAAGCAAAATTATCCCAAAAAATATGCTTACTTTTAATTTATTCATTTGAAAAGAAGTGGTATAATTCTTGATCATTTTGATTCAAAGTATTCTTGATGAGAAAATATTCCAGGAAAAGACTTAAGGCCTGATTACGAATGCTGTGGTCCATCAGACCAACGAACCTGTGGTGGCGGTCCCTGGTTCAACAGACTGGTGGTCCGCTTGTCGTATTATGAATACAGTGGTGGGGCCGCTACAGGGCTGCTGCAACCGATGGGGATCATGGGTCCCACAGCAGTGGTGTGGCGGTCAGAGTCCGGAATATGCTTTGTGGGGCCACTGCGGCACGGCCAAGCATATTAGGAGTTTCCTGACCGCCTCACTTTTAATGGCAGTGAGCCTGCCATTAAAAGTGCGGCAGTGAGGAAACTTAGGGGGCCCAACAAGGGCCCCCTGTTGCCACAGGTCGATGGGATGCATATGGGGGGCACATGGTGTCCCTCCTGTCTACATTCAAATCTTTTCCTGCATGGAATGGATTTTACAGTCAATGCCGTGCAGGAACTGGCTTTGGCGTTCCCATTGCAGTGGCTTTTTAATAGGCACACTGTGGGAACGTCAAACGCCTATTAATAAGGCAATATGATGAGAAAGCCAAAGCCTGTTCCTGCATGGGATGGACTGTGTGCTCCATACCATGCAGGAAAGGAAGTGTATGCAGACAAGGGGGCCCCCTGCATGCATCCTCTGACCATGAGGGTACAGGGGTTCCTGTAGGGCCCTCTTAGTTTCATCACCGTCACAGGTTTCATGGCAGGCTCACCACCAGCATATTGTGGATCTCAGATCACTGCACCAATGCCAGGGATTGCAGATGGCAGTCCAACCACCGTAGTTGTAATTCGGCGGTCAGACCACTGGTGCGGTGGTCCCCGACCACCACCGCACCTCCACTGGCCCTAAGTCAAAATCTTCACTTTATAAAAAACTTTTTGCTGTGTTGGTGTGGTGATCCAGTTAATCCAGGTATTAGATGCTGCAAGAACATCAACAATACATATAAACTACTGCTATCTCATTACCAAGATTTGAATCAAATGCAAAAACTGAACAATAAAAAGACCTCGGACACTAAAGCACACTGCAAGGTGCTCCTCACTTACTTGCAAAGACTCATTAACAAAAAATGCATGATCATTCACTTTACAGTTACATACAACACACACATTACAGAGAGAGACATAGACACTTCCAATTCAGAAAAATATTCAAGGTGTCCCCTTTTCAAGATAAAAACTTACATAGCAGACTTTGGGATTCAGGGATGTTGAAAGAAAATATTGCTTTCCTTGCCATTTATAGTGATAGAGAGGTACAAACGAATACTTTTCGGTGACTCTTTAGGCTTGCACTTGGAGGACACAGCATATATGCAAAATCATTAACTTTATATTTAATTAGCAAAACATAGCATCTCATGAATGATTGTAGTACATTTATTAAAACCTGAAAATAACTTTCATTTTCCTGAATTCATGTACATCACCTATTTTACAATAACAACATGCCATTTTATCAGTATTAACATTGGGAGATGGTACAGTTTAGACTGCTACCTTGAAATGTAAGCAATACCAGATGTGGTTACACTTTTAGAAGGAAATGTAAAAATCCAAGACACAAAACACACTTTCACCAAACCTTACAAGATGTACTTGTTGTACTCAGGCACCAATCAGGTAATGGTACGATGGGCGCACACATTGGAAAAATATCATATGGAATAGCAGCAGGAAGGAAAATGCTACTTACCAGTATGCATCTGTTCTTGGCATGTAGAGCTGTAGATCCACACACGTATGCATAGATGGCCATCTGGTGTTGGGCCCGGATGTTTGCACTTTGTTGTTGTACTGGAAAGTCTTTGGAAGTCGCGGGATAGGTAGCTCCTCCTTTGGACAATAGTGCGCATGGGCACCGACTCCATCGTCAGATTGTTTTTTCGCCAAGAAGGGAAATTATGGAGTTTTGTAAGAAACAGAAAAGATGTCCATGTATGTTGTATCTAAATAATACAATACTAGAAGAGATTAATGTAGCCGGGGAGGTGGGTGGGCGTGTGTGGATCTACAGCCCTACATGCCAAGAACAGATGCATACTGGTAAGTAGCATTTTCAGTTCGAGGCATATGAGCTGTAGATCACACACTTATGCATAGATTGCATAGCAGTACTCCTCCTTAGCGGCGACCACCAGTGTCTGTTGCAGTAGTTTGAAATAGTGTTTTAAGTACAGCTTGGCCCACACTAGCTTGTTGTTTTGCCTGCAGATCTACACAATAGTGTTTTGTCAATGTGTGTGGTGTAGACCATGTAGCTGCTTTGCAGATTTCATCTAGGGGAACGTTCCCCAAAAATGCCATGAAAGCCCCTATTTTTCGGGTAGAGTGGGCTTAAGGGGGAATAGATAGTGTTTGTTTTGTTTTGTGGTAGCAAATTTGTATACATTTGACAATCCACTTTGCGATCCCCGATTTTGATATGGGATTGCCTTTTTATGGTGGTGAGAAGGATACAAAAAGTTGTTTTGTTTTACGAAAAGGTTTTGTCCTGTCAATATAGTAAAGGAGTGCTCTTTTTACGTCTAGAGTATGAAGAGCTCTTTCTGCGACTGTTTGTGGTTGCGAGAAGAATACTGGCAACTCAACAGACTGATTGAGATGAAAAGGAGAAATAACTTTAGGAAGTAATTTGGGATTTGTCCTGAGAACCACTTTGTTATGATGGAGTTGTAAAAATGGTTCTTGAATAGCTAGTGCTTGTAGCTCGCGGACTCTTCTAAGAGAAGTAATGGCCACAAGGAAAGCGACTTTCCATTGAAGAAATTGTTGCTCGCATTTATGCAGAGGTTCGAATGGAGGGCCCATTAGTCTTGTGAGGACAATGTTTAAATTCCACACTGGTGAGGGTGGTACCCTAGGAGGAATGATTCTTTAAGGCCTTCCATAAATGCTTTAATGGCAGGTACCCTGAATAATGACAAGTGTTGTCTATTTTGTAAGTAAGCTGCTATGGCAGTGAGGTGTAACCTAATAGATGTGTATGCTAGATTACACCTTTGAAGATGTAGTAGGTAACATATGATGTGTTGAATAGACACATCTAAAGGATTGGTGCTGTTGTTATTACAGTATATTACAAATCTTTTCCACTTGGCTGCATAGCAGGCTCTAGTGGTGGGGCATCTAGCCTCTTTGATAACATTCATGCAGTCAGGGGGTAGGTTAAGGTAACCAAATTCTAAGACTTCAGGAGCCAGATCGCTAGGTTGAGCTGTGCTGGGTCCGGGTGTCTGGTCTCTCCACGGTTCTGTGTTAAGAGGCGTGGGGAGGGGTGTAGTTTGTGGTGTGGGATAGTTCCAGCAGTGTTGTGTACCATGGTTGTCTGGCCCATGTTGGAGCAACTAGGATGAGTGTCAGTGAGTGTTGCTGCAGTTTGCGCACCACCAATGGAATGAGTGGGAGAGGTGGAAAAGCATAGGCAAATTTGCCTGACCAATTGCCTTTGGACAATGGGTGTGGATATCTGGCGGCGAAGCTTGGGCATTTTGTGTTGTAATGTGTGGCGAATAGATCTATCTCTGGCTGCCCCCACATTTGGAAATACGGTTGAAGAACTTGTGGATGAAGTTCCCACTCGTGAATCTGTTGTGTCTGACGACTTAACAGATCCGCTATGTTTTTTTGGACTCCTGGAACGAGTTGGGCTAGGAGATTTTGTTTAGAGGAATAGCTCACCTCCATATGCTCTGCGCTAATTGAGAGAGCTGTAGGGAGTGTGTTCCGCCTTGTTTTTGTATATAGTACATTGCTGTCATATTGTCAGTGCAGACTAGGACACCTTTGCCTGATATTTGTTTCTGGAAAGATTTTAATGCCAGAAATACTGCTAGTAACTCCAGGTTATTGCTGTGGAGTAATGGTGTCCATTTGCCTTGCATGGTATGATGTAAGAGATGAGCTCCCCAGCCGGTGAGCGATGCGTCTGCTGTTAGTACAATCTGTGGAACTGGCTCTATGAACGGTCGCCCTTTGGAAAGGTTTTTTGTGTTCCACCACTGCAGAGAGCGATGCGTGCGGCCGTCTATCAACACCAGATTTGTCAGCTGACCTTGAACCTGGTTCCACTGAGGTGCTAAGCATTCTTGTAGGGGACGCATGTGGAGTCTGGCATGAGGTGCTATGAATATGCAAGAGGCCATCATCCCTATGAGCTGCATGAACACTCGAGCTGGAAGCAAGTGTTGTGGTTAAAATTTTGTAATGAGACTTTGTATGCTTGCTATCCTCGGTGGACTGGGATATGCAAGGCCTTTTGAGGTGTTTATTGTGGCACCGAGATACTGCTGGATGTGGGACGGTTATAGGTGAGACTTTGTGAGATTTATGGTGAATCCTAAGTCGTGAAGTAGTTGGATTGTGGCGTGTGTATGATTTACACACTGGCTGTATGACTTGGCTTTTATGAGCCAGTCGTCTAAGTATGGGAAGACGTGAATTTGTTGTCTTCTTAGGTGAGATGCAACTACTGCTAGACATTTTGTGAAGACTCTGGGTGCTGTGGTGACTCCGAATGGAAGAACCTTGAATTGGTAATGCTGGCCGTCCACTACAAATGTGAGATATTTCTTGTGAATGGGAATTTGGAAGTAGGCGTTCTTGAGATCTAGGGTGGCAAGGAAATCGCCTTGTGTGAGCAGAGGAAGAACCTGTGTGAACAGTGTGACCATGTGAAAATGGTCTGATTGTATGTAAAGGTTTAGGGATCTGAGGTCCAGGATGGGTCTGAGGGTTCCGTCCTTCTTTGGAATGAGGAAGTACAGGGAGTAAACTCCTGTGTTTTGCTGATGCAGGGGAACTGGATCTATTGCATGTTTTTGTAGAAGGGAAAGCACTTCTTGCTTTAGCAGCGATAAATGTTCTGTTGACATTGGGAGCTGTCTGGGTGGTATGTTTGGGGGAGTAGAGGTGAGTTCTAGACAGTAACCGGTTTGAATGATTTGTCTCACCCACCTGTCGGTAGTGATGTTGCTCCAGACAGGTAGGAATTGTAGCAGTCTTTCCCCGACCGGAGTGGAATGGTCCAGGGGGAGTGGAGGGAAGTCACTGGGTGGGGGTGGAGGCAGAGCGAGTATTGTTAGTTTAGCCTCTGCCTTTGTTATTTTTGCCTCTGTAGCCTCCTCTATGATAACCTCTGGTAAAGGTTGTTTGGGTAGGACTTTTGCAGGACATGGAGGGGTTCTCAGAGGAGTAACTCCTGGAGGTGCCCCTATAAGAGGAGCGACGTAACGAACGTCTGGGAGCTTGCGACTGCAAGGCTCCCATTGATTTAGCCGTGTCGGTGTCTTTTTTCATCTTTTCTAGAGATAAATCCACGGCAGGACCAAATAGATGCTCTTGATCAAATGGTTGGTTCAGTACGGTATTTTTAACTTCTGGTTTAAACCCTGAAATGCGTAGCCATGAATGTCTACGTAAAAGGACACCGGAGGCGGTGTCTGCCACATCTAGACCACAACGAATGGAGGTGTTTGTTATAAGTTTACCCTCTTGTATGAGGTCGTTGGCTTTTGCTTTGTATTTGTCTGGGAGGTGTTGTAATAGGGTTTCCAACTCATCGTAGTGTGCCCTATCGTATCTAGCCAGCAAAGCTTGTGTGTTGGCGATACATATGTTGGTTGCTTGTGATGCTGTTTGTTTACCAGAAGCGTCCTTGAGTTTTGACTCCTTGTCGGGAGGCGGAGCATCGCCCGATGTTTGTGAGTTAGCCCTCTTTCTGGCATTGGACACCACTAAGGAATCCAATGGTATTTGTCCCTTGATGTAAACAGGTTCTGCTGGGGCAGATTTGTATTTTTTCTCTATTCTGGATTTAATAACCTTAGCCCTAACAGGATCTTTGAACACCTCAGGTGCGTGTTTAATTACCCCTTTTAACACAGGGAGAACAGAAGTGGACATTTGAGATGTATCAAATGTGTCCATTAGAAAATCCTCCTCCACAGGGTCTGTATGTAGAGCTACCCCTTGGTATTGTGCAGCTCTGTGAATGAGCTGGGTGAAACCTATAGTGTCCTCTGGAGGGGAAGGTCTGGAGGGATAGATGTCGTCTTGTGGCACATCAGGGACATCTGGCGTGCCATAATTGTCCCATGGGTAGCCTGGGGTGTAAGACTGACTAGGATCCCCTAATGGTTCATCGTCTGCACCCTCCCCCCATCCCCAGAAGTGTCATCATCGTCCTGAGGTGGAGGAGATGGTGAGGGGAGTGGAGATAGAGTAGGGGAGTGGTTTGGAGGGGAGGTGGAAAGGGAAGTCTGAGAGGAGATGTTGCAATATCCCTCTTCTTTGGTGGAGGTGGAGCCGGTACAGGCATGTCCATTGTTCTCTTCTTGGAGCTGAGAGTTAGTTGACCTGTTTTTCGGTTTTTACGAAAGAGTTTTTTGCGTGGGAGTCGGGCAAAAAAACTCTTCTTGTGGAGGTTGGTCTTTTGGTGCCGATTTTTTTGGTTCCAATGGTTTGTGTGGCGCCGAATCTGGAGCTGACTTATGCTGTTTAGGCTTGGAAACGTGAGGTTTTTTGATTTCTGAAGGAGCCTATGGAACCGGTTGTTTTTTCGGTTCCGAGGGTTTTTTTGGTTCCATAGGTTGAAAACCTGTACTCTTCGGAAGTGGCTTTTTACTCGGTTCCGATGACTTTTTCGGAGTCGAGGAGTCGGTACTAGTAGGTTTCGGTTCCGAGTGCGTCGATGTGCAGCCAGTAGTCGGCACGGAGGGGGAAGACAGTTTCTTTTTGGGTGCAGGGGATTGGGTTTCAGCACCGACGGCAGGCTGACTCGATCCCGAGTGGCCTGAAGACTTATAGGCCCGAAGGTGAAGGTGTTACCGAAGCCTTTTTTGGGGGTGGAGGGAGTGGGTCGGGGTCTACGTCACTACTTACGACCCGCTGTCCCGGGGTTATGTCTTCAATGCCAGAGTCGTTGGCTTCGGAGGTGCTGACGAGGCCTTCTTCGACCCGCTCCTGCTCTGGTACATCGACGCCCTCCTGGAAGATGTCGGCGGGAATGGATGTCGACGATCGAGCCATGCTTCTTCGCGCTCGACAATCCTGGATAGTTTTCGTGGAGCGGAAAGAGGCACAAGCTGGTCAGTCTCTGGCCTCGTGCTATGGTGAAAGGCAGAGATTACACACCTCATGCAGATCTGTGTGTGGAAACTTGGATCCACATTGAGGACACTTTTTAAAAGGAGTCCTTTCCATGAGCCAAGTCGAATGGCGTAGGTAGGCCCGAAGGCCTTCTTCGACGCCCGGAATCGAAGACTTTGAGCTTGTAGAGATGCGCGTCGAGTAGGGAACACGATCGGAATAATACTGGAGAAAAGGGTGAAGGATTGGCGTCAATAGTTGGATCGGTAACGGCACCGAACTTAAGCGCAATAAACACATCCGAGCACGATGACGGAAAAAAAACAATCTTATGATGGAGTCGATGCCCATGCGCACTATTGTCCAAAGGAGGATCCACCTATCCCGTGACTTCCAAAGGCTTTCCAGGACAACAACAAAGTGCAAACATCCGGGCCCAACACCAGATGGCGATCTATGCATAAGTGTGTGATCTACAGCTCATATGCCTCGAACACACCCTTTACCCCATGCCTCAAACCATGCTGTGCCTTTACAACGTGGTTCGAACCACAAACATGTCTTCATAAGGCGTTCATTTACCCTGCAAGTCATTACAATGATTTGCCTTAAGTGAAGCGTTGCTGGATTGATGTTGGTCTTCAAGTGTAACACTTTCCCTGCTGTTGTACAGACTGGAGGTAGAATAGTAAATTATACTGTTCCAACTCATTGTAATGACTAGAACGCGGTGTAAAGACGCATTCGAGGTTTTGACCACGTTGCAAAGGCATGCAGAACAAATCCCTGCGTGGTTCCGACATACATGCCATAGCAGCTGCATACAGCTGTTCACAATGGTCTTGCATGCCGGCTTACTTTAAATTTGGGGGTGAGGGACAAACTCTATTCCTCACAAAGGAAGACAGTACCTAAATCCTATACTGATGGCAGTACAGTGAGCTTTTAAAGGGGTTCTCCCTCATACCTCTGCTTAGCCATTAAACTGTGCTGTAGCATTCAACATCCAGAATATGTACAGTTTGGGTACCCAGAAGTGATGGATTTTAGATCTTGTACCTAAATACTGGACAAAGCTGTGGTTGAGTGCTTCACTATAGAAAGTTAAATTAATGAAACTCTACGTTTACCACTCTATTAACCGTGTATTTCTGAGTATGCAGATTATAATGTAAACAACAGTGCAACAATTAGAACCAAGTATGTAGTTTGTATGCTGTGTTGTCTGAATAAATATTCTAAGCACGTTTACTTTGTAGTACGCTCGCTCACCTTCACTTCTGTACCCTTTACCCAAATGTTCAGGTCAATGCCCTCTCTAAAAACATACATGTTTTCAAAGCAATGCATTGCATCTAGACAAGATAGAATGCCTTTTCTAGCTCTGCAAGCCAAAAATGTGTCATGTCGAGGCATACATATAATGTGGTCGCAGCAGCTTCCTTTGGGGAAGCCAGAACTGCATTGAAGCAACCTTCTGTGTGTATACTGAATGGGGGACCAATACCATTTTTCTCACAGCCAAGTATTACTCATGAAGTAAGCTACAAAGTTTATATTTACACTTAAGGTCTTACCCTGATAGACTGCAAGATGGCTGCCTTCTGGGCAGATGATAATAAAGGGAGCACTGGAGATAGACAATGGCATACTTTGACCATGACAGAGGCTGAAAGAGAGCGCAGCGTCTCGGGACTCAAACCAAGTACGAGTGTCTGCATGCTGCAGATTGGTGCATCGGTTGCCTGCAAACATAAGAAAGACCAGTTGAGAAAGAGTGGAAGAAAGGGACGATACAATTACTCATTCAGGCTTGGGAAGGTGGGTGTCCTGGTCACTTTACATTTCACAGTGTCTTAGAGTGTTGTCAGTACCTTACCTATGGATCTGGCAAAATATGATGAGCAATTCTACAGGTTTGCATGCTGTCTCGAAAAGCCTTCACAATATTCCTATAAATCCTGCATGAAAACGGACTTCGATTTAAAACTTTCAACTCTCGACTCCCCTTTTTTTTTCAAATGGCTCTCTCTTTACTTTCCATCCTTCACTCTCTGAGTACAGCCTACACTAAATCACGTGCATCTTTGCCTTAATCCTTACTATTGTATATCCACAAATAGCATGCACCTTATTTCAGAGACCATGATCTCTCCTTTAAAAGTCACACCCTGCACGCTAACAATACCTAATCTCTTGTAGCTCATCTCTTAATACTGCCAATTAAATGCATGAGATTCCCATATCCCTCCCTCCCACTAAAGATTGCACTTAATTCCTACTAATGCAATCTACCACGTAGAGCACAATACGAATCCCATTAAGCAACAATAATTTTTTTTTTAAAACAACAGCAAAGATAAAACACTAACCCTGGGACATGGACCAGCGTGATGCCCAGCGTAAAAACACAACAATGCCTCCTCAGGAGTAGTATGTTCCAGACAATGCAAATACAACACAAAATAAAACCCCACACTAAAATTGATGTCATAATACTTAGCAGTCTGACAGTCTAATGTAGTTCATACAGGCTCCTTAATAGTTTACCTTTTACTGCTTAACACTCTTACACTTACATAAAGCAAAACTGTTAAGAGTTGTATCTATTATCCAGCACTACACCAGTCCACAGCAATAAACTACCCATCACCAACTGAACAGACACAGAACTGAAGAGATTTACCACTGACCAACGGAGGGCTCTAATTTAATACAACACTCTAATTTAATCCAACCAACTAGCAACATACTATGGGATGATATTATGTCCATCGCAGCAAATCACCCCTCCACTTCTCCATTTGACCTACGCCTGCTCAGCCTCAGAAACTTTAAACAAAATATCTCAGAATGGACAACGCCGTACAATAAGAAACTAACAGCCTTATGCATCAACCCAAAATCCAGTCGGTAAAATACCGATTCGCTAATAGCTCCCGGTATTAAGTAAAAAATACCCAATCCCAATGCATCAACCCAAAAGCAAAAATCGCTATTTAAGGAATCCTTAAATAGCGATTCTTTAAATAGGGATTCCTTAAATACCGATTCCTTAAATAGGGATTCCTTAAATACCGATTCCTTAAATAGCGATTGCATTTAAGGAATCCCAAAGTGAGATTCCTTAAATGCAATGCATCAAAGTTAAAAAATTAGCGATTTCGCTAATAGGGGGAGCAAATTACCATGAAGATGAACTGCATGGTAATTTGCATAAACTTTGAAAAATGCACTTTTGTGCATTTTTCAAAGTTTCATGTTGCGCACACACATGCCCTTAGAGCATGTGTGTGTGCAACATATGTGCACATATCATTTTCAGGGGTGCAACAGGGTGTCCTTTTGACACCCTGGCACCCTTGAAAGTGCTCCCGCTATTAGCGATTCGGTAATACCGAATCGCTAATACAGACTGGCTTTACATTCATTCCTATGGGCCTCCAAGCACATAGGAATGAATGGGTAGGTATTCCTTATTACCGATTCGGTATTACCGATTCGGTAATAAGGAATATTAAGGAATCGCTATTTGAATAGCGATTCCTACATGCATAGCCTTTTGCTATTCCTTATTAGCGATTCCTTATTTTTCGCTAATAAGGAATCGCAAATGGCATTGTTGATGCATAGGCCCCTAAGTGGACTATGGTGATAAGAAATACACAAATGGGATCTGCAGAGCTACTTAAAGCTGCCTGCTTACCGAAAACCATAAACTGCACTCTGATCTCACACACTTCCCATTTCCCATAACATGATAACCGCACCTCGTGGTACTCACACTCAACATGGCAACACTTCACACACAGAATCAAAACAAAGACAACACAATTCCAGCCAAACACCCTACACAGTGTAGCATGCTCCTCTAGTAGGCATGAACTTCTGCGCCCCAAATATATAAATGTTGCAATGCAATACAATGCAAGAGCTGGGGATGGTTCGCAACATATCATAATGCTCATTTAAGCACTGTAATATGTGGGCATTTGCTGCACAACGTCCTGAATCCATGAATCAGACTCTTAGCGAGTTCTATGAAGCATTTGACAACAGAACACATCCTTTCATTCTTCTCATTTTCTAGTCACTGTGCTCCTTGCAGAATTTATTTCTGCTTTTGTGAACATGACAAACTTAACATCTTTCTGTTTCACAAATTTCTCCTGCAGGTGAAGATTTTCTGAAAAATATATTTTGATGGAAGATTTTTCCTGCAAAAATGTCTGTGTCCTAAATATCCTTCAATAAAAACTAGGGGGCATCTTCACAAGAACGTGTGATAACTACAGCAAGAGTAGCTTAACGCAACTCTCATAGCCCATCTCGTAGCCCATCGCGGGAAAATAACCCTGTGTCAATGTGGAATTCACAAGGTGGTACTATGTGTGAGTCTGCCAAAACCGTGGACAATGTCTGCGATACAACCACCTCGATGGAGATAAAAACATAAACCAATACACGAAAAAACCTGCTATGGGCCTAAGCGCAATGAGGAAATCAGCGATAAGCAGCGCCATGCCTGCAACACACACCTGGCCGGCGGGGAAAATCACCATAAAAGTAGAAAAAACACCCAAACACAAACTGACCAACAGCCAAGCACCATGGAGGCAGCCGGAGTTGGTGCAGATTACGAGCGCAACCCCACAAGCACCCCGGACGACCAGCCCGGGACATCGGGGACAGGGAAGGGCAAGGACAAGAAGAAGAGGAAGACGAAGTTCAGTCTGCAGGCGAACAGGATCATAGTCACGGAGGAGATGGAACACCATCAACAACTGTTTCTCACTTCCAACGTGTCATTGGGCACCAAAACTGTAATATGCGGGACATTGTGGACAAGTGAATGCCGTCGGAGAGCATAAGAGGACAATGGACGAGGGCAAGAGGCGATGGAATGACATTAAGCGGAAGACCAAGGAGAAACTTGAAGTCAACCAGAAAGCAGCAATGCAGACTGGAGGTGGGGGCCCAGCACCACAGCTCGAGCTGGATGACATGGAGGAGCTGGTGTCAACAGTCATCAGTGTGGATACTGTGGCCGGAGTCGGGGGACGGACACTGCTCGACAGGACACAACACAACCGCAACAGGGTGAGTGACCACCAGGTACTGGGGGATCGGGTGGAGATGGCCACGATGGCACACATGCACAATCAGGCAGAGCACAGTGCACACCCTCAATGACTCTGGGTCATCTCCCAGAACTCTAGACTGTCACAATGTACAATGCCATGCTGTCAGAATGTCAACATGTACCATGCGGCTACATACATGTGGACACATTGCAATACACCATCTCCCCTTCACATTGCAGGGCCAGCATCAACAACCCCTGCAGAGCAGACCCAGCCACTCTTCACTGAAGACGAGGAGGGCAACCCCAGCATCGACACCCATGCCCTCCTAGACATCATTGACATCATCCGCGATTCACCTCCAGGATCAGGGCTGATCAGCTGCATTGAGGAGACCCCAAACACCACCCAAACCACCCAGCAGGAGGCACCCGCGGCCCTGCCAGTCTCCCAAGACACCCAGGAACAACACATGGCCTTCCAACTCCGTGTGCTGGAGGCCCAGAGGCAGACGGCTGAACAGGTGCGGGTGGGGTTCGACCTCAAGGCTATCAAACTGGACGCCATCCATGGGTGTCTAGACCCGCTCCATGGCCTCCAACGAGCCGTGACTGACATTGCTGGAGTCCTGACATGGAGAGAAGAACACCTGTCCGCTCAGAGGGGCTCCAGCGATAGCAGCCATGGGCTGGCACACATGCGGAGGCTCATGGAGGACATGGTGCGGATGGAGGCAGAAAGGATGGCAGCCACAGCTGTACATCAGTGAAATGTAGCTGGTATCTACCATGCCCTGCAGACCATCATCATAGCATTGCTGCCACAAAGCGTGGCGCTGATGAATGCTGCTGCCCCCACACCATCCACATCTCCGCCCCCTGGTGTGTCAGTGCCCCACAGTGCGGCAGGCATATCAACTCGGGCACCTGATGTGTCTGCCACACAGTGCAGCCGCCAACCCTCCTCCGGCCCCTGATGTGTCAGTGGCACACACTGCCCCAGCCGGTACTGCAACACCCACAGGTGGGGCAGAGCACACATCTGGGGAAGAGGACGTGGATGGGTTTGTGATCAGGAGGCACTAGCTTTCATTTCCGCCACCTGGCCTGTTCCTGCTTGGTGCCGCACATGGCCCCATGACCTTCCACTGACCTCCGATACACTCCGATGCACTCACCTTGGACAGCGACATGGACTGCCATATCATGTTTGATGACCAATGACACGGCTACCAGACTGCGGACTGTACCCTTCCTCTTCCACAGCACTTGTCATCCCCGGATGGACTCATATTGTGTAGTGTGCTCGGCATTGCCCTGTACCGCTCCAGATGCAGGACAGCACTGGATGTGCAATAAACATCCAGTGATACACTGCTGTGTTATGTCTTTCATCATCCATGTATGTATGTGTGGGTGAATGTAGGGACAGTGATGTCCCTTGCATCAATGATGCTCATCCTGTGGGATGCCAGTCAGAGGGTGCAACATTGCATATTGTGTACCCGGTCCCGTGAACACTACAACTGGGACACAAGCATCAGTCACTTCCATGTCCGGACATGGATTGAACCACGCCCAGATCCCACAAGTCATTATTGCAAGCCCTGCGCTGGTCCGGCATACGGCAGGCCAGACCACTCCTCGTACGCTCTGAGGGGGGGGCCATCATTGCTACCCATCGCAGGTATACTCGCTGGTGGTGTGCAGGTCACCAGTCTAGTTGTCAACTTGTCACAGCCACTCCCTGAGGGCAGGTTTGCACGCACACCACACCCATCCGGCACAGGCGTCACAGGCCATGTGACTCCGCCAACATAAGGGGCCGACAACGTCACGAATTATCCTCTGCCGGTGGTGACTGGAAGACGGATGCTCCACTGTTCTCAATCATAAAGGGCCCATGAGTTGTTGCACACAGGGTTAGTGGCACCCGAGGCCTTTCAGCTGTCACGGGCCTGCCGCCACCTGGTGCTGACTGGGGTTGCACAGGGTTAGTGGCACCTGAGGCCTTGCGGCCGACACGGGCCTGCTGCACATGGCGCTGACTAGGGTTGCACAGGGTTAGTGGCACCTGGAGCATTGCGGCCGGCACAGGCACACTGCCACGGGACGGTGAATTTGGGTGCACTGAGTTAGGGGCACCTTGAGCTGCTGAGCGGGTGTGCACCCTGCGATGATGCTCCGTCCCGGTGGTCCGGACAGCTCAGGTTTTGTGTGCCCTGCTGGACCGTAGTGTAGGCCAGAGCCCGCGGGCAGCGCGGGCCTCCTGCCACGTGGCGTCGCTTCCGAGATCACAGAGTTGGTGGCACCTATTGGGCTGAGCGGGTGTGCAGCCTGCGATGAGGCCGGGTGCCCTGGTATGTCCTCTGCCATGGAGTAGTCAAGACCCAGCACCAAACGTGTCTTGGTGGCCTGCGGAGCGGGGCGGCATGGTGTGGAGTGTGCCATGTCTGCGGGCCCAGGGGCTGGTGGCCTACAGCGGCACGTGGTGGGACCTCCCCTCTGCACGCTGGTGGCGGAAGGTGAGCAGTGCGGCCTGGGTGTGCATGGGCGGGTATGAGCCGATGGTTGGCAGGAGGGGATGGGGTGCCTCTGTCTGGGTCTGCATGGGCGGGCAGGAGATGTTGTCTTGTGCAATTGTGTGTACTGTGCCAAACATGTATCTGGACTCTGTTTCAGATGACGGGTCTGTCTCAGATGTGTGACCTAATGGACTGCATTACATGCCTGCAAGTGGTTGGAGACACATAGGTGGCAGCAGGTGAGCAGTTTGGCCTGGGTGCGCAGGGGTGGCACTCTATCTCTCTTCCCCTCTCTTCTTCTCTCTCTCTCTATCTCTCTTCCTACCTCTCCACTACGCTCTCTCTTTGTCCTTTGATGTG
The DNA here is from genome assembly GCF_964204655.1 of Triturus cristatus. Taxonomy (NCBI): domain Eukaryota; kingdom Metazoa; phylum Chordata; class Amphibia; order Caudata; family Salamandridae; genus Triturus; species Triturus cristatus. The sequence continues at coordinate 492,152,940 of NC_140583.1, forward strand.
CGCAGGACACACCTTCTCATCATGATTTTTGTCTTGCAGGCTGTGACCTACGGATTGGCCCGAGGGGAGCCGCAATGTGTCTTCATTTCATTTCAGTGTTCATTTTAATAAAGTTTGATTTGTTGCTTTGGAAATGAATGTGTGATGCTCATTTTTGTGACGATACATGCATGTCACCAGTTGTAATTCTGTGACATCATGCGGATAATTTTGTACGTGATTGGGTGTAGCTGATGTGGCATGTCTTTGGTCGGGGGGGGGTGCTGGGGAGGGAGGTCCTGGGGTGGTTGCGGCAGGTGTTGTTTCCCTTTCGGCCCTTCGGGCTGCATGTTCAGTTGCCCGGGTGCTTCTGTTGTTCTTCAGGTGTGGCTCTGGGCTGGTCTCCCTTTTGTGGTCCAGGCTGTGGTCCGACTTAACACCTGGTCTGAGCAGGTGTTAATTTCCTGCTGCTAACTCGCCTTATCGCCTGTTTTGTGTTCTTATCGCAGTTCTGTCTGGTCGTTGTGAATGTTGTGGAGCGGTGTTGTCATGGCTTTGGGCACGGGACCGCCTACTCTGCATCTCATTAGCGATAGTTGCGGGGTCTTCTGTGGCGATGTTTTTTGCGGCTGCTATCGCAGGTAAACTGGTGCTGTGGGCTGTTAACACCAGCTTGTGAATGGGGTGATCGATTTATCGCAACTTTGGCTTAGATAAAGTGCTGTTAACTCGGCGATAGCTCCTTGTGAATATCCCCCTAGGTTTTTTTGTTTCTTCACAAAGCTTACTATTGGAACGATTTTTCATCTATTTTGTTACAAATTTTGACATGTTTGCAAATCTGGCAAATATGGCGAAGTGTGAAGAGATGTCAAAGATTGCAACGTTTTAAAAAACGTTATGAAGGTGACAAAGGGTGACTTATTTCAGACACCCCTCATCATTAGCTCTCAGTGTTCACTCTCAGGTGGACCTCAATTAGCTTTTTAATTGGAATCCATTAGATTCACAAGAAAATCGGGCAAAGGTTTGACCACAGGCCACGGGGCTATTACTTTGTATTCCTTTGCCGAAATAAACTAATTTACCCAAACGTAGACTGGAAAGGTTTGAGCATTCTTCCATGAAATACCGGAAAGGCCAATGTTAATTTGTTCAGATGCATGACTGAGGCTGTTAAACAAGGTAAAACAAAAGGGGATAATGGACGGAGTGTTGAACATTGCAAGCACTCACCCCCAGTCAACTGATCTGGGTTTAATTCATCATCATTCTTTAGATCACTCTACCACCACAGTTCAGACATGGCCATATGCAAATCAGTCTGACCCTGTGCCTCATGAGAACAGTCCAGCCCGAACTGCCAAGCCATGTCTTCCCTGGACTGGAAACAAGCATCCTTTTTCTTTAGGTTCATAATCCCTTTGGTTTTGCTTTGTTTGCCCTAAGTTGGCAGGGTATGCCCAGACGTGGGTCCCTTGCTCACTTTGCCACTGGATTCAAGATAGCCTGGCTGATGAGAATTATGAACCCGAAACCGGTCCCAGGATGCTTGTTTCCGGTCCAGGGAAGACATGGCTTGGCAGTTCGGGCTGGACTGTTCCCATGAGGCACAGGGTCAGACTGATTTGCAAATAGCTGTGTCTGAACTGGGCTGGCGAAGTGAGCTAAAGAATGATGATGGATTCAAACCAGATCTGTGACTGGTGGTGAGTGTCTGAAAACTTTCATTGCTCCGTCCATCATCCCCTTTGGTTTTGCTTTGTTCGCCCTAAGTTGGCAGAGTATGCCCAGACGTGGGTTCCTTGCTCACTTTGCCACTGGATTCAAGATAGCCTGGCTGATGAGGGTTATGAACCCGAAACGGGTCCCAGGATGCTTTTTGTTAGGTCCAGGGAAGACATGGCTTGGCAGGTCGGGCTGGACTGTTCCCATGAGGCACAGGGTCAGACTGATTTGCATATGGCCATATCTGAACTGGGGTGGCGGAGTGAGCTAAAGAATGATGATGGATTAAACCGAGATCAGTTGACTGGGGGTGAGTGCTTGCAACGTTCAACACTCCGTCCATCATCCCCTTTGGTTTTGTTAAACAAGGTAGGCAGCGAGGGCTAGTCTTATGAAATCCTCAGCTGTTTGTGCAGCCTACTGACTCGAATCTCTTTCTCTCTGCTGGTACAGGCGAGGTTCCTCAAAAACTCTGGGGTCACAGGTGCTGGTATCTCTGCTGGACTCCAACGATCTTCTGAATAAAGCTTACTCGGTAGGGTCTGGAAGACACAGTGAGCTCATAAATAGTAGATTTAGTGAGTTGTAACGAGCAGGGCATTTAACACTTCATGAGAACAATACATTTATCTTGGAGTCAAATACAGGCAATGTGGAAATCATTGAAGTGCCCCGAAAGCAATCTTGTGTGCAATACCATGCCATGGATCTTCTGAGATAACATTAGCTAAGGCGGGTCCTAATGTGATATGGATGTAAAAGCACAATTCCCAAGTCAATGTACATCTTTACTTGTTTATTATGTATACACCCATTAGTGACCAACAGAATCTATTGTTTTCTTCCAAATATAACTTTTGCTCATGTTATAATAAGCCAGATTATCAACTAATCTTTGTAGACACCAAAAATTTGATCTATAAGTTCTCTGAATCGCACTCAGAGGAAGTCAGTGTCTTTTGTATTCGAGGCGGTAGGGCTCACGCTGGAACAGCAAACCCCACTGCCTGGACTGGATTCAGGCCCTTAGACGTGTATGGTCTCTAGTCCTAGGCGCACCCCTGCTTCCGAAGCTCAAACCACTGGGGCTCCTTCTGACCAGAATGAAGTGCAGTGTGCATAAAGGTATGTGGCTTGAAAGGATGAGTTCACATATTATATTCTGGTACCCGTGCTTCTCTCAAATTCTATGAACAATTTGAGAATTCCACTGTTTTGATCCATCTGACTCTCCACATTTTCAGTCCCATTTGACAATAATTTCACGGTATTGAAAAAAGTAGGGTTATTTTATGCGACTCAATGATGTATGGCTAGGGGGAAGGTGAAGTTTTAATTCCCCAATGACATAGGAAAAGTACATGATTTTTTGCATTCACAGGTTTCTAACTTCTTTTCCAAAATCAACCTTTGCAATGTTTTTAGCACTTAACCTTTTTAACTGAATAATTTTCCAGCAAATGTCTGTTTGCAATTTTTATTCTGTTTTCGTAAACTAAGTGAAGAAACCTCTAAGGATGCAGCTATTTTGCTGAAAAATAGCTACGCAATAAGCTACTGTGCTGGTATTTTCACCTGCAATTCCTATTTTACATGAAGATTTAAAATGATACTTAAAAAATTACTTGCATATAATGTATTTTGTGTCACACAACATACATTATAAAACTGAGGTGTTTCATAGAATAATAGAGAAAGAATGCTGCACTTTAGTTTGTCAGACACACAGAATAGTAATTATATAATCTGTTTAAAAACACTGTCTTCCAGTCAACCATGATTGAAATTGGACGGAATATTTCAAAAAATTGCATTTTTAATTAATTTTAACATGATAAAATGTTTTGGTAGAATTCGACTTATACTATCTGAAAACATGATGGAAAGAGCATTATCCGAGATGGATATCAGATATTGATTGCATTTTGGACCCTGGTTTTCTCCGAGCCAATGAATTATATCCATGGTAATCGATTCCATCATGGATAATATTTGACTTCTGCTTGCGATTCCACGCTAAGAGCTGATTTGACTGGCCTGTACCAATGATGAGCCTCATATGCATAGAAGACAGGGAACGAGAGACAACACTTACATGAACCAGTGAACCGATTTTCTTCAGCAGCATGTAAGCCTAAAAACAAGGAATAAAAAAATATAAGTGTTCCTCGAAGGACATGTAATATCCCAACCTGCTCATCAGTCTGCAACCCCAACGCAGCTATCAAATAATATCAACATCATACATAGTAGAGAATCTAAAAATACAAAATAGAAACCATGTTTTAGAAGACTACCCATCACATCCCCTTTCCAAGGTAATGCTTGATAGAGCAGAGATTTCTTGCATTAGGTTTCATGTTTCAGGAAAATGACAACATGCAACTTTGATTTTGATACTGCATTGTAAAAGCATGCAGAATGCCAGAATAAACTCATGTTATATTTTATAATTACTCTAATAGATGTGAAATTTTAACACATTTAATGGCATTGATCTTATGGTTTGATAATGTGGCATTAATAATATCAAATAAATCCTACCTGCAAACATTAACATTTCATGTTTTAGAAATAGATAATTATGTCATGTGTAACGTGTACACTGAAAATGACAAAAGAAAAGAAGGTGCTACACGGGTTTTAGTCAAAGTTGATTTTGTGATTCTCTCATTAAACATCTTGATAATTATGTGTGCCTTAATAACATATATGCAAAGAAGATATATATGTACTTTTCTTATATATGCGTAACGTTGACATTTGAAAAAGTTTGAGTACCCTATACTCACATGAAACGATTATGATTTGATTGAAGTGTATATTAAAGCATTTATTTGTGAGATTAATATTATATGCTATTCAATGCAAGATTCATATTTTAGCATAATTCACTTTGAATGAGCTATATTTCTTGTAGGCCTAAAATCTTGCTTCCTTTTTCCAAACGTGAACTCATGAAGTGAAAAGTATGAAATCTGTGGGAACTTCTAGCAAAGTTACCACTTGCATTCTAACTTTCAATTGTTTCCTTTTGACACCCCTAGCACAGTTTAACTGCATTTGCAACCAAAGGGTTACATCTTGGAACAGATGCTTGAGAAAGAACTGTCGACAATTCCAGAGCGTGTTTTTGCTTACTCTGAATTTCACATTGTTCATATGACTAAACTTACAATGGTTTTAAGGAAACTGCATAACTTGAATTACTTAATTCTGATGGATTGTATAATTTTTGCCTACTACATTGTCCTCATCCTATCGAAGACAAATTTGGGACAGGGTGGTTTGACATTCCTGATGATGTCAAGGGGTGTCCCCCTGGAAAACTCGGCAGTAAAATTATTCAGATCTTGGAAATGAAAAACACGGCATGGCATGTGTGATCAGCTTTACAGTGGTGAGACTGACAGCTTAGAAATCCACGAACAATGGGGCCGATTCACAGAACTAACTTAAAACAAAATCCTAAACTTACTACTTTTGGTATTCACAGAAGTTAGGATTTTGTCTTAAGTTTGTCTTAAGACAAACTTAAGACAGACTTAAGACAGACTTAAGACAGACTTAAGACAAACTTAAGACAGACTTAAGACAGACTTAAGACTATTTTAAGACAAAATCCTAACTCAAGTCTGTCTTAAGTCTGTCTAAAGTCTGTCTTAAGTCTGTCTTAAGTTTGTCTTAAGTCTGTCTTAAGTCTGTCTTAAGTCTGTCTTAAGTCTGTCTTAAGTTTATCTTAAGACAAACTTAAGACAAAATCCTAACTTCTGTGAATACTAAAAGTAGTAAGTTTAGAATTTTGTCTTAAGTTAGTTCTGTGAATCGGGCCCAATGTGAACTGTGACCTAATACTGCAGTCTGCTGCCAGCGTGTATTCAAGCGGAGTGGAACTATTTCAGCTGAAGGGTTCGTGTCATGCTGCTGTGACTTTGGCATTGCAGAGACACACTGAGACAGATTACTGTCTTTAAAGAACTGAAATTCATCACTTGGAACTTGCTGAACTTTCCTACGGGTTTGTATGCGACTCAACTGATTTCCTATTGATCCATATAATACAGACGTCCAGAATCTCCCTCGGCTGAGGAAGATTCTTATCCCTGTTATCCTTAAATCTTGCAGAGTCTGACATTGCTTTATTAAACCAAGTATTCGATTGTTCCTAGGGTTGTGTGCTGTCACATTTAATGTTTTTTACCCCTGATTGAATACCTAAACCTTTGAACATAAACTGACTCATTATTGTTTGCGGGTAAATCATTTGATTGATACCTTCTATATAGTTCATTAGATTTCTAAAGGTTAAGGAATAGCGTTAGAAGATAGCAATTATCTTATTCCTGGGCCTCTTTTGATAATTACTCATCGTATGAATTTCCAGTCCCTTTCAGCACAGAACAAGATCAAAGGTTAGATGAAATTAGCTAAAATACAAAATATAGTTTGGGGACCAGTACACTAAAACTACAACATGCTACATATTCTTTCTTATCTCTTAAGGTAAACTATCCTATTTAACTGTACACAAATTTGAATTATATATGAAAGGATCACGATTCAGAGGAATTTTCACCCATGTTCATTACTTTGCTTGATAATGATTACACTAGGATAAACATTAAGGTGCTGACTTTCACACATATGTGAAGTATATTTATCTAAATTTTACAAAGACACACACGCACATTCACTGAAGAAACAAACATTTAAATTAAGCTCTTGTTAGCTTTTGTTATGTCACCTTCACATAGATTTTAAAAACCCTACATTGAAAATGGCAATTTTTTGCCCCTGTATTTTCTTTTTTGTCCACACACTTGAAGGGTCTGCACAGAATTTGTCAAGCTGAACCCAAATCAGATTTTGTACAGTCTTCTACAACAGCCCTGAAGTTAGTAAGAAAACATTTGTTTAAAAAACAGCTAAAAAATGACGCAACATAATTCAGTGCAAAAAAAACCCAACAGAAATCAATCAACAAAGTTGTTTTTGTTAACTCTTAGATCTTGCCTGGCTGCCCATGGCCGGTTGGCTGCAGGCCCTGAAGTCAACCTCTGGTGTCCACAGCTGAAGAAAGTTCATATTTCATCAGAAATATATCTGTCTCTAAGCAGACCTACTACTGCAGCCTCTGAAGCTCAGACTTTGCAATAATCCTAAACAACTAGCTCCTAAAATGCTTGTGCTCAAGGCTGATGTTCGTCAAACAATTGCTCAGAAAACTGGGTAGCTAACAGACTCAAAAGAATATCCAGCACCAACGAGCTATACAAAGAAAGCAGAGATACATGCTTTGAGTAATTTAGACAACGCAAATAGCCAGAACATATCTTGGAAAATGCCATTCAGAAAGCAGACAAATTCACACGACAGACCCTGCTAAGAAACAGACCCATAGATCGCGCAGAATCTAGAAGTGTGTTCGTATCTAAATTTTCAACCCGAAGTTACCTCATCAAAAAAAACATCCTAAGATACTGGCCGATGCTTGGAACTGAAACTGACTTCAGACATATTTTTGATACACCTCCCAGATTGCATATCAATGGTCAAGAAACTTGAATCAAATTCTGACTACAACAAAGAACCTTAATGAAACACACTTCTAAGGTACTACACCATGTTACAATTGTGGAAACTGTAATTCCATCATAAAGGGCAACATTTTTCAACATCCTCAAAAAGGTACCAATATCAAACTAAGGGTAACAGCCACCTGCAATAGTCAAAATGTCATCTACATGCTGAAATGCCCCTGTGGCTTGATTTACATGGGCAAGACCGAGAGAAAAATACGGATAAGACTGAACGAACATAAAAGCAACATCCGAACTCACCATGCCAAGTCTCCGATTGCCAATCACTTTCAACTTTTTCAGCACAACATCAGCCAACTCGGATTTTTAATGCTTGAACAAGTACAGATTTTGAAACGACTGAATAACACACAATTTATGTTACAGAGAGAAGTATACTGGATTAATAAACTGGATTCTATCAGCCCCAAAGGACTCAATGAACGCTGTGACCTCATCTGTTTTTTGTAGAGTCATCTGTGAACTTTCCACTATCCTAGATGTTGACATTCAATCCCCCCGCAAACTGTGCTTTGAAGGACTTGATTTGTATAACAGATTGGAACGTCTATTATGTGGTTATTTATATTCTCACACCTCTTGTTCATTTGATTTTACTTGTTGACTATGTCTTCGCTATCACTCTCATCACAAAAGCCCTTCGACTTTTATTTATTTACCAGTTCTTTTTATTTTCACACTAGGGTTGCACCGTTATTCACCGCACTCTCATAGACTTAGTTTCACTTAAGGGCAAAAAAACTACGAGTCTTTCTTCCATGTAGTTCATTTGGAAAACGGCCCACAATTCATAGTTACGTCGGTCACTCATGGCTCACATAGACGCTCGGATTCATAAGAATCAACGGGTTACGAATTACCATTGACACAGCTCATTTCTTAGTAAGTCCTTTTTAATGGTGCACGGCTGCCACGCTCAGCACTACGCTTTCATTGTTGTATGTAATGGCATCTCTATTGTTTTTACAGATGACAGTAACACTGTTTAACGGATACGTGAGTACTCTCAGCACCTTTTCAGTCGTGCTTCCACGTGATTGATAAATGTTCCGTTTCACTTACCCAGAGACATCCCGCTTCACCTACCTATACCATAGCACTTATAACACGGCATGAATACTCGTTGTTTGTTACACCCATTCGCAATATTTACCCCACCTTGTTTACATCTTGTGTGCACCTTTCACCATGCTTAGCGTTTAACAACCACTTCACAAGACGGGTTCACTCATTTCTCCCGACACGTTGATATCACTCGGGATCTCACACTTCGAACGTTTAACGACACCGGTTACGTGATTACTTTCGAGCACTGATTGTCACGTTTACGGAATTCATTTTTTCACGATCTCACCATGGCTGTTTGCCCACGTTCCGTGTTTACCATTCTTGATTTGTCTTTTTTGTAACCAGTACGTTGAATGCTATTCCGCTGACACCCTGTTTCCTTTTTTGTAGTATATCTTCCCCTGATGAAGGGCTAATACACCCGAAATGCATTGGGCACTTTGAATGAAGGTTTAATTCAAAGTTGATAAAAAGCTTACAAGGACAATTGTTTCATTAAAAGATCTACGAATTAAGACGTTTATCAACTATACCATGTTCTGAAGCAAGTATTTACTTATTGAACAAAGATTGAATTCTTTATTGAGTGCAATAGGGAGACACCCTCTTATCCCAAGAGAGTGCAACTACATAGCTAACAGAGTGTCCCATTCCCAAGCTACTCATGTGACAACAAATGATCCTGGACATGCACTGATATGTCCACACTATGTTAAAACACAAAGCTGGAGTCGTGGCCTAGCCGTTAACCAAGAGGACCACACGTCTGTGAAGTTCCGGTGGAATCCTTCCTACAACCTGCTGGAATGGATCCCCATGCCAATTTTACATCGCCAGGGCTGCTGGCCCTGCTGCTCTAGCTGTCAGGGGCATGATACACTCAGTCTGAAGTTGAGGAGGCTGTGATCTGATCCTGGCAGTCAGGTGGCAAAGGGCGGCCTGGCTCCTCCTTGAAGATGGACGCGTGTGAGCCTGTGCCTCTCCTCAGGGCAAGTTATTGCGCTAACTGTGCTCGCCAACCCCTCTCTGCCCCCACCTGTGGTCCAGTGCCCGCTACACTTTGCTCAGCTTGCTGCTGCGGCCTACTGCTATGCCATTTACACAGCACGTGAAGCTGGTTGATCCTGCTTTGTTGTGGTGCCGTCCACTGCCGCAAGCTCTGTACTTGGAGCTTTATCATCCTCACTGAGGTGCCTGCTCCCGCCCATCTGACCTTACTGCTGCCTTTTTGGATACCTTCAACACCTTTTATTCTGGCGCTGCTACCCGAGGGGATGGGGAGGGGAGCGCGGGAGTTAGGTGGCTGAAGGTCCCGGTGAGCATGGTACTGTGACTGGTGGCCTGACCTTCCCCCCTCCCACTCTGCATTACATAATGCACCCCCTAGGCTTGCTAGGACCCGCACTTCAACTATCGCCACCTGGCATCATGGCACACCATCTCAGACCCTCACATGTGCCCAACCCATCCCACCTGCGATAAAAGGGAACAATTGCTGCAGCACGCGGTCGGTGCGGGCTTTGGCGCTCCTTCACCCTCAGTGGGTGCCCCGGTGCTGACGCCACTTCTGAACTGACTGTGCTGGTGCTAGGGGTGCCCCTCAACTTCCTTATTGACTGACCTCGTGTAGCTGGACACCTTGCAGGGGCTCCCACACTGCGCCACTGCCTTCTGAGGTGAGACCCCCCTGCACCCACAGTACATGTTGTGCTACGCTTGACCCTTGTCCATCACCTCTCGGGATACATGTCAGCGATCCTAGCCACTTCCATATGCCTCACATAGGCATTATGTACTTTCTCTAGCTCTCATGCCAGCACAACTAATTCTTCAGTGGACTGTGCTTACCCTGCAGTGCCCTGTTTGATCGTCCCAGCCATATCCGCACCCCCTGAGTCTAGTCTTTCAGTGGTTCAATCGGTTGGCCACACTGCCCACAGCTACTTATTACAGTACTTGTCTTGGCCTTCTGCAGAGCTTAAGCACCTGTGCTTTGCTGGACTGCAGCATGCGTGGGTGTTTCTGCTCCCCTGCGCTTCAAAACTCGATATGGTACGGTGGTGACCCACAGCAGAAGTGCCTCACTTTGACAAACCCAAGTAACTGGACCCAGCACCCGCTGCGCCCATAGAGGAGGGTGGCATGACCAGTGACCCTGTATTGGCCTCTTTGGTGGGCGTGGAAGCTATAATGGCTGAGCTTAAGGTGGGATTTCAAGCCATTGACTGTAGAGTTGATGCCCTGGCTGACCGCTTCGACTCCTTTGGGTGAATAACTTGATCGCCACGATGTCCGGCTTGACGCGGCTATGGGGAGAGTTTCAGACTTGGAGGATGGTGCTGCACAGACCACGAAGCACTTGGAGAGAATGGAAACGTTACTGAAATCCATAGCCATTAAGAACAAAGACCAAGAGGTCAACGTAGCAACCTACACCTGAGGGTTGCAGAGTCCAAAGACACCGGTTGCATGGATCGGTTTCTTGAGAGGTTACTTGTAGATATGTTAGGCAAGAAGAATTTCACTTCCACCTTCGTTGTGGACTGTGCTCACCACTCCTTGGGCCCCCAACCCAATCCCCGCTGCCTTCCGCAACCGATAATTGACAAAATGTTAGATTTTCGAGACAGGGCTCGCCCAAAAGAAGGGTCCGTTGCGCTGGCATGGCTCTGAGTGTTCCCTTTTCCCAGACTTTACTATGGCAGCGTAGGAGGCACGTAAGAAGTTTACAGATGTCAAGATTGAGCTGCTGAAATTGGGGCCCCGATATGCAAGGTTGTATCCTGCACATCTCAGGGTTGATATGGATGGCAATACTTTTTTCTTTGATACTCAGGTGGCCGAGCAGACTTTATGTATGCAGTGCTCAAGAGACCATGCATCCTTACAACTTGTTACACCAGACATGTTCGCTCCTGATCTCTATTTCGGTGCCAGTATTTACCTCTTCTCTTCCAGTTGATGCTACTGTCCCCGCTACTGACACCTGATGGGTGGCACACAGGCGACCCCTCACTGGGCCTCTTACCCTTGCTCCATGTGACTTATCCCACAGCTCATACTGAATCTCTGCCACCCTAGACTTTGCTTGAACTCCATTCCATGTACTATCTATCATGACCTGACTTCATCTGGGCATCTGCCATTGCGTAGCCACCCCCCAGTGGTATACACAGTTTGAATGACTGATTTTCTTTTGTATATTCAGGTAGATGCTGGAATTGGGATTCACTGTGCTCTCTTCCGCCTTGTGTGGGTGGAGGGTGGGGGGATGGGAGTTGGTTGTTTGACAATTATTATGTTTATTGTTTCTCCGTCAGCATGTTCTTTTAGTCTAGTCATATATCTGCACCACTACATTGCTTCCACCATGCCCCTCTATGGCAGGCCCGACCCTCTGCCTTGCGGTCTGAGCTGGTCATACTCATATCTTGGAACATCAGGGGCCTAAACAACTCTTGGAAAGGTAAATTGGTCTTATAGTAACTTGCCCGCCATTGCGCACAGAGTGGGAGGGACAAGGGTAAACAGAAGGAGTTCCAAAAAGGGCCCCAAAGTAATCCCCAAGGAAACCAAGGTAAGGGTTCCCAGCCTCCCACTTAAAGGAAGCCATGGGTACCGACAGCTAAGCCTGTTCATAGGGGTTCCAAGGCATGTTATGGTTGTGGTCAGGTGGGCCACTTCCAAGGGGATCCTCCGTGTGTCCCAAGAAGGTTACCACCACACCCACTGGTGCACCGCCCTGGGAAATGGCTCGTGAAGGCTCAATTCGGTCACCAGGACTGATGAGCACCCCATCCCCAGAGCTGATGAGCTCATAAATCTGTTGGGAGCAGCCCGGTACCTCAGTACATTTGACTTAACGTCTGGGTACTGCCAGATTGCCTTAACTGATGGGGCAAAGAAGAGGTCAGCATTCTCAACGCCAGAGGGGCACTATAAATTCCGGGTGATGCCCTTTGGGTTTAAGAATGCCCCTGCCACTTTTCAGAAGTTGGACAACCGGGTGTTTGCTAGAATGGAGGATTTCAATGCTCCGTACCTGGATGACATAGCAGTGTTCAATGCCACTTGGAAGGAAAACTGCACCACCTCCGGGAAGTGTTGAAGGCTCTGCAGAGGGCAGACCTTACGATCAAGGTGAGTAAGTGCCAGATCGGGCAGGGTTCCGTGGTGTACTTGGGACACCAGGTAGGGAGTGGCCAGGTGGCACCCCTACAGCCCAAGATTGACCCCATTCTGGCTTGGGAACCACACAAGGCCCAGACAGAGGAGAGAGCCATCTTAGGACTCACTAGGTATTACAGAAGATTTGTCAAAGGGTATGGCACCATTGTTGCCCCCTTGACAAAACTGACTTCCAGGAAGCAGCCCAGGAAGCTGAACTGGACTGATGCCTGCCAGAAGGCTTTTGATGCCCTGAAATCTGCCATGTGCCCACTTGCCAGGCCCTAACCTTTCCTTTCTTACATGTTATTCACCCTTAAGGTAGGCCCAAGGTACCCCTGTGGGCAGGGTCGGTGTATGTGAAAGGTAGGACATGCACTAATGTGTGGGCATGTTCTGACAGTGATAACGTTTAGTATGTCTGGACTCAGAATGTTCAAATGCATCTTTTAGAGATTGTGATTTTTACAATCTGTGTTTTGTAGACATCTAGTGTGCCTCTGCTAGGTTTGTGTATTGCATGTCTAGCTTTTGGATGGCAGGGGATGGGAAGGAGCAGTGACTCCAGAGAGCCTGATGAGTCAGTGCTGGGCTGAATAGACCTGGGCTGCATTTAGAGTAGGGGGAAGAGTTTTCCCTTCACCTGAATGGGCCTGGTCTGCCTTCAACAATGCTGTCCCAACCCCTGCCAGGAAGCTGCACCAGAGTGGACAGAAGCGGTTTTGACAGGGCTTCTCTGCCACCAGATAACAAAGGATTTTGTAGTATAAATATTGGGGTCTGGGAAATCAAGAGGAACCTTTGTCAAGGAGAAGAGCCGGAGAAGCTGAGGAGGAATACTGCCCCTGTGCTCTTTGCTGTCTGGGGTTGGCCTGCAGTGGCTGCTTGCTACCAAGGAAAGGAGAAAAGGACTTTGCTGTTTGCTGTGTCCCCTGCTTGAAAGAAGATCTCCAAGGGCTTGAAACTGAGCTTGTCTCCTGTTCTGAAGTCTCTGGGACACAAAGACTTTACCACCAGCTCCCCTGAACTACCTTTCTGGGAGTTTTGACCTACAAAGAGGTGCCTGCTGTTGTTTCGGACTTCTAGAGACTGTTTTCCGCTGGGAGCTGGAAAGGTAACGCAACTTCAAGAAGTGAGACACATCCGCACCTGTTTCCGATGCATTGCAGAGGAAATCGTCGCAGTGCCTGCCCGCGGCTCAAGAAATCGCCACACTCCACATCAAGTGCACCGATCTTCGCAGTCTGAGATCACCGCACCGATTTCGACGCAAGGCCTGCTGTGCAGAAGCAAGAGTTCAAACATCGTTCCGGATCGTCGCATCGCATCGAGGCGCCAAGTTTGTCGCATCGATCGGGGACGCATCACCTACCCATGCAGTAAGAAACAGATGCATCACCTCCTCTGGAGCAAGGAACTGATGCATCACCTTCCCTGAGTGTAAGGAACCGATGCATCACCGTCCCTGTGGCCCATTTTGTTTGCTTGCGTAATGCATCCAAGGTACTTTGTGTGAAAAGTGTTGCATCTACAATTTGCTTTGAACTGAACTATTTCTACCATCCAAAATTCATATTCTTATTACTGTATTGTGGGTTTTTGTCGTTCGGTCTTATTTTGGTTTAGATAAAGATTACTTATTTTTCTAAACTGGTGTGGTGTCCATTTGTAGTGCTTTCAATGTATTACTGTATGCTTTCCACACTGCCTCTGAGATAAGCCTGTCTGCTCTTGCCAAGCTACCAAGGGGGTGAGCACGGGTTATTTTAGAAGCGCATCCCCCTTACGCCGACTAGAAGCAAGGGTCCCTATTTGGACAAAGGTACCTACCTCTGCTAACTTGAGATCCTCATTTCTAACACTCACTTTACCACAGCCACTGTCATGGACTGCTTTAAAATGCTCTGAATCCATAGTGCATTACAAGCTGCCTCACCCACCTATCCCCTAGCACCGGACAAATTCCAGCTGTTAACCTTGGTGATAACCGATGCCGACAGGGCACAACTGGTCTTGAGTCTACACCAGACCGGTGTGGCCTTGCTTCCGGCTCAGGATAAGAACCTCAGGGCACTATGGGAGGGGGATCTGGGCCATTCACTGACAGATAAGATATAGAATGTCTGTTACTCGCAAACCTATTCGCTTTCACCTAATCACCCTCAAAAACATATACATTTAGCAGGGTCATCCCCAAACATTTTGCCTTCACCCCTCCTATTTTTCTGAATTTGATTTTGTTGGCCATAGGTATCTCTGCACTTTACCACTACTAACCAATGCTAAAGTGCTCGTGCTCACTCCCTAAAACATGTTAAAATTGGCTTACACCTGATTGGCATATCGAATTAACTTATAAGTCCCTTGTAAATTGATATACTGTATACCCGGGCCTGTAAATTAAATGCTACTACTAGGCCTGCAGCACTCCGTCTACCACCCACTTAAGTAGCCCTTTAAAACATCTCTCAGGCCTGTCATTGTAGCCTACCAGCAGTTTAAAACTGCTGATTTGATCTGGCAATGTAACCCCTTTGCAAACCCTAAAGCTCCCTTTTTATTTCATTTAATTAACCCTTAAGGTAGGCCCTAAGCAGCTCATTATAATTAGAGGTATATTTTACATTTCAAATGTCCTTGTAGTGAAAAATTGTTAAAATCATTTTTCACTACTGTGAGACATACCTCGCCCATAGAATAAGATTGGGTTACCTTAATACATTTAATATGTGCTAACTTTTGATTGAGAGCATGTAGGTGTCTGAAGTAATATAATTTAAAATCCCCTTTAATTATAATGTTGGAATTTAAGTCAAAATTCTTAAGATGCCACTTTTCGAAAAGCCTGCTCTTGGGGCCACATGACTAGGCGTATTTGGCAGTTGCCAGTTGGTCTTTGAGTATTCCACTCAGACTTGATAGACGGTCTAATGCAGCTGGCAGGATGGGCCATCTCTGCCTTGATAGGGGGGTGCGGCTGTCACTTACCACGCATTTCAAAGACACTCGCTCAACTCACATATAAAGGACTTCATTGTAGCCTACTGTGCCCACAGACAGACTGGGACCAGGGCAAGGAGGCAGGAAATTCCAGACACCGCTGAAGGCAGAAACTCCAGAAGGGGAAACATCGTTTACAACGCATGCGATACATCGCATGCCATTACAACGCAAGTCGTTACAACAATGCGTTGTTACATCGCATGCTATTACAACGTAAGTCGTTACAATGACTTGCTGTAGGGGGAAGACGGTGTTGGATTTGATGGATTTTCAATCCAACCCCTTCCCCACTGTTGCACACACTGGAGTTGGAATAGGAAATTATACTATTCGAAACTCCAGCTCTCCCCTACAGCAAGTCGCTGTAATGACTTGCATTGTAATGGCATGCGATGTAAAAACACGTTGTTGTAAAGACTTGTGTTGTAATGGCATGCAAAGAGAAAACGCGTGCGTTGTAACAAGTGCTATTCCTCCAGAAGCTTCTCCTACTTTCTAAGTAGGCACACGGTATAAATATTGAACCTTAGACCCACTCTTTAGATCACTTCTGGCCCTGTGGAAGACTCAGAAGAAGGACGGCTCTGCTGCCCGACTGCTCTGCTGCCCTGCTCCCTGAGTAAGAAGGACTGGGCTTGCACCTTGAACCCAGGACCACTAGAGTGACTTCAAGGGCTAGTTTGCTCATCTCCTGATCAGAACCTCAGGGAAAGGAAAGGCTCCAACCATCTTGAACACTGGACCTGGCTCTGCTTTAGTGGCAGCCGGCATGATTTACAGGTGGTGGGTGGGTGCAGGCAAGTGGGGGGCGCGATGGGGTTGGTGGGGAAATGAAAAAAAATTATAATTAAAAAAACACTCACCTTCCCTGATCTCTGCTCCTGCTCTCCTTGTCAGACTGAGGCACAGGAAGCACAGTCAGGCTCTAGGGGTGGGCGGAATTTGCGTAGTCGCGCTACGCAAAGCTACACGAAATGGTAAAAAATCTCCGCGAACACGCAGGGTTCCGCGAACACGCGGAATTGCTTGTTCCTCCCGTTCGCGATGCTTTTTTCCTGTTCGCGAACGCTGTTTGCGTGCTCGGGGGGAAATATCTCGCAAACACGTATTTTGAAAGTGAGAACAAGCCAAAAATTCCACAAAGCCGCATATCGCAGAAATTTTGGCAATTCTGCGTTCTCCGCGGAACGCGAAATTACCAAAATTCATCAAATTCCGGAAGTGGAACAGAATATACCGCCCAGGCCTACCAGGCTCCCCTGACCAATCACAAGGCTGCAATGCAGTATTGTGGTTGGTTTTGAGCGTCCTGGTTCGACGCTCAACCAGGGAATGGGGGCCTGGACTTCTTTTCCAAGCAGGCTTGAATTAGGGGTGGGCGGAATTTGCATAGTCGCGTTACGCCAAGTTCCACAAAACGGTATAAAATTTCTGCGAGCACGCGTAACTCCGCGAGCTTTCGGAATTGCTTGTTCCGCCCGTTACACTACAGCTTTGTCACCTCGCCGGAAAGGCGCAGGAGTTCTTTGAGTAAGCTGTCCATCATAGTGGGGAAAGGGCGGGAAGATGCTGCATACCGCTAGTGTATGTGGGGCTGGGCCAAACGGGCGGGGCTTCTATGCGAGTTCACATGCCTCTTGTTTATAAAGAGCACGATCTGAGCAGCAGATGAGGAGAAAGAACCTCTGGGTCACAGGAACTACATGGGGATTGTGCTCAAGAAAGTCATGGATGCAAGGACCTCCATCAAGCATCACAGCTAATTTTTGACGGTAAATATGGCAAGAAAGCACACCTGCCCGACCGAGCTCACGATTTTTTTGGGCTGATTAATGCGTTACCGAATTTGAGCTTTAACTCGGGCACCTGCTTTATTTATATCTGTAAGTGCTTCCTGTTGAGGTTTAATTTTTGTGACAGGAGCATCGTGCCAGAATGAATCCTGCCCAGCATATTTATCCAAGAAGATGCCACCGTTTTGTGCAATACCTATACTTAACTGGAGTACTTTCTACTGGCTAATCAGTAAGTGCTACCTACTGCTTAGCCTCGACCATGCTCCCGAATTCCGCTACGCCGTGGATCGCGGAATATTTGGCAATTCCGAGTTCCCAATGCCAAAATTTCACAAATTCTGCGAGCGGAGTGGAATTTACCGCCCAGGCCTAGTTTGAATGCAGCCTTCATGGAGAAAGGGCCGAACAAACAGTCATTGTGCACTTAGGAGTGGGTAAACCACTTCTCCCCTGCCATGCTCCTACAGCAGAACAGCACCAACAAAGCAGAAGGGAACTTTAAATGATAATAACTCAAAGTTATTATCATTTTATGTTTCCGTTACTTTGCAGTGCAAAAGCAGTGGGGCGACGCTCCTTCGCCATAGCAGAGGACTGAGCTGCCCCTGCTCTGTTTGCTGTGAGTCCAAACCCCCAGGTGGTGCCTCTCCAGTCCTGGACCCTTGGAAGTAGACATAAAGGTGCTCTGCCAGCCCAGCTGTGATCCCCATCGCAACCAAACTAGCTCGCCACAACTCTCATCACAGCCCTCGCAGTTCCACATTGGAACCGACCAATGCAGTGCAGCGCAACTCAATGCAAGACCATACATCACTCCTGGGAACCGCCTCTGTGCAACACCCTACATTAAGGAGGTAAGGTGTAATTTGGCACACACTCCATCGCGTTCAGCCTGAATGTATGACTTTGTCACAGTGTGGCGCGAGCAGATAACTACAGTTGGCGCTTTGTGATTTTAAGCACTCATTTTACCTAAATAATTAAAATGCATTGCTCCGGTTCTACGTATTGGATTTTTGTCACTTTGGTGTCAAATTATTTATTCAAATTTACTTTAATTTTCCAAATTGGTGTGGCATTTTCATTGGGTTTTTTCACATTATTACTGCTTGTGTGCTGCATAAATACTTTAAACTTTGCCTCTAAGTTAAGCATGAATGCTTTTGTTCCAAGTCACCAGAGGGTTAAGCACAGGTTAATGTTGTTAGGTTTGTGGTTCACCCTGACGGGGAGTGCGGCTGGTGCTTGAGAAAGGCTCACACTCTCCTCAACCAACAACCTAAGTTCTCACAGAAAGAGTAGTAGATAGGTACATCTTTTAGTTGCCTTTTTCCAGATTGAAGAGTCCAATATTGCCTGTTTAGTGAAACAGCATATCGCTGCTTCCTGAATCTTCAATCTTCATTACTCCTAACTATGACTGAATTCAGAATCATGGGTTATGGTGTTTCTATTCACCTATGACACAATTAGTGAGTATGGGTTCATGACATTGGAGTAAAGAAACAAAAGAGCTAACCTTTGGTCCAACTCAGAATGGTGCAAGTCACACAGGCACATCTCCCTCCTGGGGTCTGTGTCTTCTAGCTCTGAATGGGTGTTCTGGTTACTTTATCTTTACTGGTCCAATGCAATGATATGCTTGTTCATCTCTTTCACTTCAGTTACCCATGAGATCCAGGAAATTGGTATCCACCACCTGCTGAGCACAGATTTCTCCCAAGCTGTTTTGATTTGCCTGGACACTAAAAGTCTCCTAGTTCTACCTATCTGGTATATCTGACAGGGCAAAAGTTTTTTCCTAGCCACAGTTATCTACCAGTGCACCAATATCACCTTGACTGTAGTTCGGTCTGCTGGTGACCTCCTTCCCTGCACAGGGAGAGGAGATGTAAGAGTTCCTAGAGTAATTCTTGCCATCTGCTGCCAAGGTCGCAAAACCAGTCTTGAGTTGCTTGTGCTCCAGCTCAGAGAGGAACTGACATGACAAGTCTGACTGGACTATTCCTATTGGAGCAAGGTCAAGGCTGATTTGCATATGGATAGGTCCAAACTGAGGTGCCATGGTGGGCAAAACAACAATGGGTTGTAATGCTTATAGAGCAATTGCCAATGGATAGACAAATTGCAAGCATTCCTCCCATCATCTTTTGTGTGTTTAATGTGTCACCCTAAGTGAAAAAGTTTACCAAGACGTGGGTCCGGCGCTCATTGTGTCTTAGACCTGAGATTCTTGCAGGTAGTGTTTCCCTAAACGTTTTTCCTCCTGGGTTTTGCTGATTCTCTTCTTTTCTGATAGCCTTAGAACTCTGCCCATTGGAAGTGCAGTAAGAAAGTGTGTGCTCCCTTCCTGCAACACGTTAGTAAGTGGTGCTTTCATGAAGTTTTTAATCATGTCTCAAGCCTGCCATTGCAGGCCTGTGTGTGCGCACTTGCACCTGCAATGTTTTTAAACATGTAACAAGCCTGCCATTGCAGGCCTGTGTGCGCTCACTCTTACCTATGATGGTTTTAAATATGTGTCAAGCCTGCTATTGCAGGTCTGCATGTGCGCAATTACACCTAGGATCAGGTTGGCCTTTCTAAACCATTGCCAATCCTGTGAGGACCGTTCACTACCCTTGCATAAGTCTTGATGAGTGAAGCATTTGGTAGGTGGAAGGACAGCAGGTGCACATGTTTGTTCCCTGTCCAGGTAGTGAAGAATACCCATGTGTATTTCCCCTACATCTGAGGGTTGCTCTTCCCATAGGTCAACATGTGGGAATGATGGAAATTACTTGAAGCTGCAGTATTGGCTTGCAGTGTAGCAACCTTATTATGTTTTCTATCATTGGATGCACAATGACAAACCCTCTCCTGTGGCAAAGGTGGTATTGTCATTTATAGCTTAGAAAGGACACTTCTAGAAAGTGGGCATTTCTCTGCTCTAAAACTTTTTGTGCGAAAACAAGCAATTTCTTTTGCTAAAACTCTTTGTTTGTCTTGTAGTTTGACTCCAGTTCACACTGGAGGCTGGGGGAGCATATCTGTGCATTCTCCAGCGACGGCTATAAACACTTGGCGTGCAACTGGAATGACAGACCTCTGTCATTTGAGGGCCTGGCTGGATAGACACTTTCTGACACTCGGCCTCTGAGAATCTATATCATTGCCCCACTAAAGACTAAGATCTGCATTCCACGGACTCATGGCAGACAGGACTGAAATTTAGGGGAGACATATGTGGTTCAAAGTGAAACCCTCTGAATCACCCCTGCTTCAACGGCACAGTACAGTATAACTACTGGTGCCATACTTCAGCAGGGTAGAGATACACTTGTGGGGACATGGAACCAGATATCCTGGACTGCATGGCACACATGCCATAGGAGTCTGTTGTGTACAAAGAGGATTACTGCCATTGGAAGGAGACCATGCACCCTTCCTGAATAGTGGCTTGCCTGGGCTGGTACCTTCTGCTGTGTGGCACCCTGAAGTGTGCTCTCCGAGGGCTTGTTTACTTGCTCCCTGTTCTCTGCTGCGAGGGACCCACACCATCTACATGAGACTCCCGGTGAGCGATGCCATTTAAGTGTCCACATCATCCGCTGGATCCCAACTGGTAGCGCGGTGTGAGCGTGGAACAAAGTATTGTGTCTTGAGACCAGATTGCCTTGTGCAAAGCCCTAAAAGTACTGCCCGCATGTAAGGAGTGTGGCCCCTGCATTGTGGAAGTCTGAACATGCATTAGCGTCTTGTTGGTGGTGATTCACCGATTGCAGGATCCAATGTGGCCCTCTTTGTCGATTGTGCTTCAACTCTCTTGTGCGACATGCCGACTGCATGCTCATTGCATGCAGTGTCCGATTATCTGGTTGCAACCCTCGAAGGGAGGGCATACCCATAGTAGTGCCCCATTCTACCCTGTGCAACACTGCTAAACTTGCACCTGTGTGTGTGACTGGAAATGTCTGGTGCAACCAATATCAACGTGCAGCAGGCACTGTGATTCATTTCCAGGGAGGTATGGAATTTGCGGATAGCACTCATTACAACACATGCGTTTTCTACGCATGCCATTACAACGCAAGTCGTTACAACCAATTGCTGTAGGGGGGCGCTGGAGTTTTGGAATAGTATAATTTACTATTCCAACTCCAGTGTGTGCAACAGTAGGGAAGGTGTTGGATTGAATATCCAACAAATCCAACACCTTCTGCCTCTGTCAGACTAACCTTGTGCCAGTAGTTCCACAGGTGCAGAAGAATGTTTCTCCGATGCCCCCCACAATTTACTGACTAGGAAACTACTCCTGCCAGCACGCCACAGGGGGAAGGGAAAATGGGAGGAGAGAGAAGAGAGAGACTGCCTCGGTATGACTTCTGTCTTTTCTGCACCTCAAGGATAATGGTTGGAGTCTCCTGCTTTTGGAAAGGTGAAGTAGACAGATATCTGCAGGGATGTCACAAGCACAACATACACCAACCAATTTTCCTAGTACTGTTCCTGATAACTAATATGTTACATGCAATTTCAAATATACCTGTTAACCCCCGAGACAATTGCCCCTCTCTCAAGTAAATAGTAATGACTTCTTTCAGGAAACAAAGGTTCTGTCTCGATGATGAATAAAGAATTCAGGAGGTCTCAAGCAATAACTATACAGAGTCAATTCTCAAGAGAAACAAGACCTTACTTGACTTATGGTAGTAGTTCAGTACCGAAGAGCTTGTTTATAGTCACAGGCAACTTTGTCTCTTGATGAAGCTTCAGATTTTAGGAAAGACAATAACGGAATGGGGAGGAAAGAAGTTCAGAGAAAGAATGCTGTCTAAGGAGACAGAATTCCAAGGACTGAGTTTGGGACCAAATTACCCCCAAAAAAAGAGAATAAACTCCTCGGTGTACACACCAAAAATCTCGCCACTGGCGAACCAAAATGGAGAGCTGATAACACAAGAAGGAATTCCAGTCAGAAGAATTTCCTTAGGAGCAAATTCGAAGGGTTTCTCACAGCTGCTGGTGACAGTTGAAGTGCGAAGAGCAGCGCTCGAGAGCCGGTGAAGTATTCAGCAAACGTCAGTAAGAGAGGAGGGATGGAACGCTGACCTCTCTCGCTGGTGTAGCGGCCATGTTGGAATTCCACAATTACTCCTGAAAGCCAAAGTCTTCAGGAGGAGAGACAAAAGAAGTCGGAGATAGGGCAATTGTCGTTTCCATCTGGGATAATTCCTGACCCTATGCCAACTACTGATTTGAGGACTCTGAAGGGAGATTAACGCTAGGCCCCCTACAGCAAATTGTTGTAATGACTTGCGTTGTATTGGCATGCGATGTAACAACGCGTCGTTGTAATGACTTGCGATGTAATGGCATGCGTTGTAAACGATGTTTCCCAGAATTTGCAACTCTTTGTTTTGTCTGACCAGAACAGTCTGGTGCGACTCGCATCAACGTGCACCAGGCATTGTGCCTCATTTCCAGGGAGGTGCGGAGGAGCATATTCGTGTTCCAGTGTGAACTGATTGCCTGGGTGTCAGATGGGGTGCCCCTTTCCTCCAAGGAGCTTCCCTGCTTCATCCCCCATTCATCGATTGTTCCTTTTCTGCCCGCAGTGCAGCAGATCAACTGCCCTCTCCTAACCTGCCCAATTGACTTTGTGTTGCCAGGTAGTATTGCCCGATCAGGCCTGGGTGGTGAGGGTAATTGACTGGGCTGAGGAAAGCCTCCGAGAGGGATCGGAAGCAGGTCAAGAGATGGTGTGACAACCACCCCCGTGGTGACGGAAGGCACATTGTGGAATCTTTTGATTGAACGACTTTTGCTCTCAGTCCGCTTCTGCTCTGCATCCCGTGGGTGAACCTCATGAGTGGTGTCCAAACCCTCATTTGCCAACTGTTCCTAATTAGCCCTGCTACCTACACCCACCTTTTTCCCTGGGCCCCTGACTAAGAGTAACTCCAGCCGCAACCGGCCTAGTATAGGGGGAGGGTGGTTTATCTCCAACCCATGAGCATAGGGTAGTAGGTGTTAGCTGAAAGGAGGAGAAGAGCGTGGGCCACGGGGTCATCCCCGTCAGTTCCATCAAAGAATTTGCTTTGATGGAACTGAGTATTCAAATAGAGCTTTGAAGGCTAACCATTGCAGGATTGTATGGCAAGGGGTGGGCGTGCGAGATGAAGCAGGCATGGTATCATCAAGATACTGTTTGATCTTCTGTATTTTTTCACTAAAGAATAGGTTGAGGGCATTGCAATTTTCAGTAGAGTGAGGAATAGGTGAGGCTGGCAGGGTGTTGATGCAGTGCTTGATAGTGTTGAGCAGCATTCTGCTTCTGTTGGTGGCTCTATTGTTGGTGATGGTACAGCACTCTGCTGTGTATGATGTGCTGTCTGCATGCTGCATGGCTATAGTTCAGTATGAAGAGTATTTTCTTCCTTTTTCTTTCCTGTCTGCGAATGGATCATTTATTTTCCGCAAGTTATTTAGAAAGGTGTTGGCATCGGATGTGGAGTTGATGTAGTGAGAGTTGACTTCAAGTATTAGGCTGTCTATGGAAAAGTCTTTGAAGGATCTCAAGCTGTGGTCTTCTCTTTTGTGTTGATCTCGGTTTGTTGGTAGAGATAGGGATGGCAGTGTGGTAAGGCCATTTGAAGGGTACGGTTGTTTTGCATTGGATTGTTGGTGATGTTGGCAAGATCGAGAATGTGGCCTTTGGAGTGTGTTGGTTTTCTGACATGCTACACCAAATTGAGTGTATTGATGCGGTTAAAGAGTGTTTTGAGCTTCCATTGTGTGGGAGGTTAAAGTCACACAAGAAATCATATGATGCTAAATTTTATGGCTTCTACATGAAAATGAAGCTTTGTCTTTTTGGGACTATAGTAAATGTAATAGAAGGTGAGAAACTATTCCTGCAACAGTGAATGTTGACACCACTTAAGGACATGTAGTTAAAAGTGAGTGTCATGATTCTATAATAAATCCACTGCTTTATATAAGTGCTAGAAAATATTGCAATTATGTTGAGTCTGATAGTGTGGTAAGAAGGCTTTTACCACAAGCCATTCGTAAGGGCATTGCTTGATGGAGGAAATATGTATGAAATATTTGAGCCCAATGCCATTGTTGTTTGCAGGAAATGCATGCCTCAACACAGAAATTCCAGATAAGATTGAAGCTATTTCCACACTTAGGTGAAACTAGACTAAATGATGTATAGCGTGTTTCTTAAAATGAGAGGTTAACTGCAAAAACAGACGTATGCCTGCAAGGTCAATAAGGCAAAAACAGAATCAGTTCAATTATCAGGGAAATCATGTTACTGCTACTTTTAAAGGTCCAAGCTTCTCACATGACAAATATAGGGCAGCTAATGAAAGGAATATAGAGGTAAACAGAAGAAGACATACGGGTGAGTATGAGGAGAAGAAAGTCTTAAAGGGCATTCAAATAGGAATTTAGAGAGTCAGTGAAAGTAAAACAAGGAAATGAAGTTATGGATGATGACAGTAAAGAAGTTAGCTAAAGTAAGAGTGCAAGGAGAAGAAACAGAGGTCGACAGCTGCTGACACATGAAAAGCAAGCACTCACTTGAGCAGCTGTCAGGTCAGTCAGTTGGAGCTTCGGAAGGATCCTACCCACTTGGCCATCTGACAGTCTCTGTATGAATCTGATGCCCAGCTCAGGCAATATCCCTCCCCAGGAATCAAGCGCCTCTGGGTCCATGGCAGTAATATTTACAGTTTGCAGAGACTTTGCTAAGGCATGAGCCACCTGGAATCAAAACATAAAATAGCCAAAAGGCTCTGGAAGTTAAGAAAGAAATATGAGGGAGGAGATGAAAGACAAAAATACAGAAAGAAGCGCAACAACAATGTCATAAGGTAACTAAGCAACTCAGTCTAGCTGATCTACCTGTTTGACAGCACCCACTGACTATTCCTTCTATAAGGAATTTGTGCAAAGACTAAAATATTCTAACAAAAATGCTTGGTGTATGCCAGAGCATCATAAATCCAAATACTGCTATGTGTGATATGTCCTTCAATAGCAGGAATGTTTAGTTGGGTAACATTGCTGAACTGTTTCATTGAATGCATGCTGTGGAGTAATCATTCTGAGCTCCAAAGAAAAGCTCACCACGATCAAAATCTTAAAACCAAACATTTCACCAATGCCGAGTGCATTCTATACTGGTAGATAACTTAGGACCTCATCTATGTTGCATTCTATATCTTGAGATGTATTCAGTTAGATGTGGAATAATGAGAGAGCAACCTCCATTTCACTATCCTTCTCATTAACAATCTTTTCATTTATACTTGATCCTATATGGACTGTCCATCATTTTTATAGAGGTGCTATTGCCCCTTGCCAACTCACAGTCTCTCTATTCACTCTTCATAGCTGGCCCTATAACATTGCACTTTTGGAGTAATAGTACCCAGGCTGTAGGGAAAATATTTCTACAATACAGTTTGAAGCACTCCTTTGTAACGTATTAATGAATGTTTCTTTTCATCCAGCAGAGGCGAACAACCTAGCCATAAAGGTAAGATGGTGATCTACATGGAACCTGAAAGTTAGATGTCTGAATCCCTACAGTCCATTAACTTTTCTCCAAAGGAAGCAGAGTCATTGTCCACGTATGTACTGCAGCAGCATTAATAAGTCTGGTATCCTGGTGCTTTTCACAAAGCAAGATGTCTTAAGCACAGTGGCTATACCATTAAGTGATTCCACTGCTCAATATGCAATCAGACTTCAGCTGCACCTCTCTGATGAGGCCAATTGAGGCTAAAAACTTCCTGGGTTTGACAGTTTTCTCATCTACAGGAGACCTGGCCTGAAAATTTGCTCAGGACTGGTCCTATCAGAGTGGGACCGAATCTGATATGCAGATGGCTGGTCTTCGTTCAGGGCGGCATAGCGGGTAACACTGTGGAATGCAGCATGAATAATTATCAGTGGTTGAAATTAAGGCATTTTATACATTAATGTTTGTGTTTACTGGTGTTAATAAAGACACTAAAGGTTTTTTCTCTACCTCCTCCATCATTGCATGATAGTCTGTACAACTTTAAATGACACACAGCGATAGTATCACTGTGGAGGATTAACTTTTGGGATGCTTAAATGCAAGTGCCTGTGTAAAATCTGATGTTTTAGTTAGGAGACTAATCAACCAACACTTTCTGACCTTTTTAGATGAAGAAGAGATCAGATTTACCTTATTAAAACCCCTTTTTTGGAGATAAATTTAAGTGCACAAAAAAATGATTAATAATTTAAAGCTAAGAGATTGCTTGTTGAAACATCAGTAAGTGCAATGAGTGTACGTTCTTCATTTCAGTCCAGGCTAACGTGCTCTACAGCTCCATCCACAGGTGTTCTGTTTCTGAGACAGAAAGGGTGGGCCTTATGAGCTCATACCAGATATGAAGTGACAATCCAGACTTCTTCTTGGTTACTATGGATTCCTTCGATTAGGTACAGTGAGGTGAGATGGAACAAAGCATTATTTATGGACCTTAGTAATTAATTTGAACTGGTATTTTTCTGTAATGAATATTCTCTGACTTTAACCCTCAACCATCTTAAACCTACTCTCCATTTCACAGCCAGACTACTGCCATTAGCTAGGAAGTTTGATCACATCACCGTGATCCTCATCAACCTATGGTAGCTTCCAGTTAGGTCCAGAATAAAATTTAAACTGCCTTATCTATCCAACTTCCTCAAATGATCTGCTGGTACAAGAGGTTTCAATAGCAAGAACTCTGCTCCTGGAAAATTCGAAATTCAAGAGTGCACATGCACATCTTCATTCTTTCTCTAGAATTACCACTCTTTTATAGAACTTGCTACCAGTGACCAAAACACAAAACCCATGCTTCTGTTGTTCAGGCAGCATCAGAAAACAAATTTTCATACTATATCTAAAAAGGATCCCTAACTCTCCCCGCTTTGTAGACTTTGGTCTTCTTTGCTTCAATTAGCAATACCTCAGTTTTTTCCATAAGCACATATGATTATTTAACACAGCTATACTCTCTACCGCCGTTGTACATAGGCTATCTTTATATGTCATTATTAACAATAAGCCCTATGGCATCTGTGAGCAAACATACTGTTTGACTGGTATTCCATTTTCAGACTTATCTAACCTAGGCTTCAGTCCACCACTGTTTTTGACTCCACTGTCTTCTATTCTCATTTGCAACATCTATATTTTGTCTTCCTTTCACTCATGTACACATTAATATTATTAGAGTTGTTGTTACGCACAGTGCCCATGTACTTTTAAGTGAATGAGAGCTAAAAAGATTGCATTTATAAATACATAAGAGAGTAAATATAGTCGCAAAACGTGTTGGCCAATACCAGATAACTTCACATGCCTATGAGGGTTGGAGGGGTTTTAATTAGTTTGAATAAGATGATGCGAGTTGTAATTTCTGTCATTATGAAAGGTAGGGTCAGTATCATTAATCTGTTACCAAGAGGCCAGTTACATCGATTAGATTAGAAAGAGTACTTTTTCATCTATTTCTAAATTTAGGCCAGTAATTCAGAAGCTCTTGTGTGCCAAACAGATGTCTTCTCCGCCGCTCCCTTGTTAAAACATGTCCGCAAATGGAGACTATTATTATTTACCACACTATAAGAGAATGAGATTATACTGCTGTCATTATTCGGAAACGTTTTGTAACAATGATAAAAGAGTCCTGAATTGAGTTCTAAAGTTTGACCCATTATCTATCCATCTATCCATCTATCCATCTATCCATCTATCCATCTATCTATCCATCTATCTATCCATCTATCCATCTATCTATCCATCTATCTTTGCCGCAGTTGCAAATTTTCCAAATTTATGTTCCCATTCTTTTTAACAGAATCAACAGTAAAAAGAAGTGACAATTGATTTGTCTTCATAAATCTGCAAAGCAAGTGAAAATATGTTAGTAAAATCAAATATTACAGTAGCCAAAACTGTTAAACATCAGTTCAAGATAATGTTTGACAACACTTTCTTGAAACAAAACAACCTTGTAGCAGACACGGTATCTGAATTCCATAAACGGCAACTCTCTGCGAATCCACAAGCATTCCCCCATGTGGGAGGACATTCAGATTTCTCACTATTCCTTTTTAATATCTGTGCTTATTTTATCCTTTGTAATGCAATCATATTGGCTTCTTTCTATATACATACAGGTCAGACCAAGACCATCCAGATGGTAAGAAAAGATCTGGTTGCCATTGTAGACTATTCTTAATCTAGCCTTCAGCTGAGATGTGCTACAAAACACTTAAACTAAATATGTTAAACTAAACATAGACTAAACCAAAATACCGGGTCATTAAATTAGTCACCATTATGGAACATCCATTTCTGTACAGCTTCACCTGGGCCTCCTTAAAGTCAAATCATGGTAGTGAAAGATACATAGATTAAGTTTAATTGCCAAGTGACTAAGATGTTGCTTGTGAAGGCTGTTTAAATCCAGATTTGCTCATCTGGAGGTCCAACTTTACCATTCCCCCTAGCAAGCTTCTATAGTCAATGCCATTCCATCATCTAGATTAGACTGTTGTTAGGCAGTGTACTGAGAGATTGCTGCAAATTTAAATTAGAGACTCCAGCTTATACAATTGCTGTTAAGACTGAAAAAGAGGCCTTTTATTGAACTAGCTTTAAAAGTTTTACGTTGGGTCTTTGTTCAAGACTGTTTAATACACAAGTCCCTATGCCTGGCTCCTAGTGCTGGTCAATTGCTTCTCTCATTTATTTTTCAATTTCCTGGCCTGGCCCGGCTGGTTCTCATCAATATAATAACTCTATGGAACTGATTTTCCAATTCACAAAAAAGCCCTATGATGTCTCATTTTCTCAGGCAGCGAAAATAGTTTCCATTTGAGATTTGCAAAGCATGAAGATTTCCTGAATTTCTGAAAGCATTATAATCGTAGCTTCAACCACATTAACACTGTGACGTTTGTCTTTTTTCTTTTATGAATTTCTATCACACCAAAGAACTTCACAGTGTAAATCACATTTTTAAATCCCAAAAGCATTAACATAAACACTTACCCTTCCTTGGGAGTTCAATGTCCCATTTGAAATACACTGAATGAGTTTCTTGCCTACCGATCCAAATGGATTATTTAGTGGGAGCAAACTCATTAGATTCTCATATCCCAGGAAGCAGACAAGATTTCCAAGCCTAAAGAGACCATAACACAAATATGTAATTTTTATCCCTGATTAGGTTGATCCTCTGAAAGCAATTATACACAAGGAAAAATGTTTGCCATTTTCCTCATATGTAAAAAATGATGATATCACCAAGAATAGTTTAAACAAATACTAACAAATTATATATAAATGAAAAGTACCAATTCACAGATACAATGATATGTGTGCTGGGCTGTGTGATACAGTTCCTCTATGGTTACAGCATATTTGTGGTTAAATCCAAAGGTCCACTTGAGCAAAGTTTCTTAATTAGTCATAGTTTTGTAATCATTATTCAATTCATTTTGGTTAAAAATATTTATTAAGAGTGAGCATTTCCTTTCAAGAAGTACAACAATAAATATACCCAGTAACAATAGGTGCACTGTAAGTTAGTGCAATATGCCAGTTAGACACAGACGTTCCTCTCAGCATTGACTGGTTGTGGATGACATAATATCATAAAGGAGTGAGTCAAATGTCAGAAAGCCATTCATACAAAAAGAAGAGCTTTTCATTCTAGGAAGTTTTATTGGAGAAGCAGGAAACGTTCATTACAGTTATTGTGGCAACCATTACACATGGTTCAGGCTAGACACACAATCATTGGGAAATATGGTGTCAGAATCACAGTTTTTAAACAACATTTCATGAGATATGTACAACTATTATAAACAATACTCATGATCAGAATTATTAAGTTAATTCAATTGAATTCCGGGCACAGAAAAAATTTGACATGATGTATTCTAAATTTAAATCTCATTGGAAATTCAGAAGCGTTTCCTGCAGCTAAAGAGAATTTCAATTGATAGACATACAGAATGTTTACATTTAGTGAACAATTCCTATATTATTGATTGTACAAATCGTGAAGTGCTTTTTTAAGATACAGAGATTCTATAGGAGAACGCTGACTTAACTCATTAAGCAGAGAGAAACATATTACACCCTGTACCACTTTGGTTGATTACAGTAGTCTTGTGGGTCTGTTTTAGGGCTTCAGTTCCTCTAAAAACACAAGTAAGTCAGATTCTGTGTTTCTATAATGAAGCAAGGTGCTTTTCAATCTGAGCTTCAATTTAATTTCCAACCTTCTAAGGAGAAGGAGCTCTATCATTTTACATCTGTGAGAACCAAATAAATTGAATGCAATGTCACTGCCTTCATGAGGTTTAGCACAGTATTAGGCACTGGCATGTTTGTTGTCTTTCTGTTTGATTATCATGACATGATCTAATATTCTTTACTTGAGAGATAAACTGTATCTCCACGCAAATAATTTTCAGCACCGGCAAATAGACGCATAAGCACTGATTATATATGAACAGCTCAGGAAAATGCTAATATTGTATCAGTCTTTCACCACAATTTATTGTTCCTAAACTATTGCACACAAATTAGCAGGCATTTCAATGATCAAGGAATAATCTAATCCTGTATTTGTAGTTTTTTAGAGAGTGATGATATCTAACAAAAGATGCTTTGTTAAAAGTCAAAGACGTGATCTACTTCAGAAGTTAGAAAATTCCAAAGACTGCATGGTATTTTTCACAGCTCACTATACTGATTACTAACTTGAGCCATAAAATATGTGAAATCATCAGGTTCAACCCTTTACACACAGGATGGTAACTAGGTTTTCTTTTGTCTATTTTTCACATTGACAGGTGCATTCTGCAACAAACTGTATTCTATCTACATCATATTCATGCAACTAATTACTTAAGCTCTCAATAAACTTGAGGTCCAGATACACAATTAGTTTTAATCTAAAGCTGCACTTGTTCTCATTCAGTTTTCAACATATCCTTCTGGTACATAAGGGCCTCCATTTCAAATGACAAAAATGCCATTGATAGTGAATCATCATGTGAAAACATTCTCAACAGTGTTGCAAATTTGTCCCAGAGGCAACATTTTCCTCCCACTATACCCATATAACACATAAACATTGCTATTCTGAGTTTCTTTACTGTTGATATTTGCAGTTTTGCAAGTTTTAGTTGTTCCATGTTCTCATTTTCTAATAGAAGACTGTAAACTAACCCATTGTGGGATCTCTCAAATGGTTTTGATATGCGTTGAAGCCTGTTTATCGGCAATAGAAATTGTGTCATAACTTTTGTATACAATTAAGAAGGTTCCTCCTTTATTTGCCAGCTTTACAATATTATTTAGATCATTTAAGAGACCCTCAATCATGCCTCAATGCTGTTTACTGAAAACTATTGGGCATGTTTTCACTTGCTTTCTCAAAATTTGTGGATAGCCACTTTTCAAACAAAGCAATATTATTCAAGGGAAACTGGTGAATCGTGATATTTGTTTGTGAATTCAGATTAACTATGAGAATATGCTAGAAAAAGACACCTAAAAGAAAACCTACCTTAAAGCAATTTTTTGAGGCTAGAAAGAACCGTAACTACTATGGTTAAATTTGACAGTGTCAGTCTTTTCATTTTTTGGAGGTTGCTAAAAAGATGTTCTAAACTAGATTTGCTGTAGAAAACACATTTGTAAATATGAAGGATGGCAAAGAGAAACAGTGATAGCACCGGTGGTAGGAAGCTTGAAGCCAAAGATGTCACTCATTTAACATTCATTGAAGTCAGATATGAAAAAATACTGAACATACATTGCCATGTTTTATGTTGATATCAAAATTATCAACTTTCTATTTCTTATGGTTTGCAAGATATATTTTCAGAAAGCATCTTTAAGAACAATAAATATACCATAGTCCTGACGTACATTCGTTTTTTTCAATGGTTACTGTAAAGTCAAATAATTTGAATGCAAAAGGCTGAAATTTTTAACAACCAGATCTGATATTTCTTGAACTCTTTACCTCTATTTATTATTTTTGTTAAGTATGGCTAGCATCTACAGTCAGGCAGGACGAGGGCAGCAGACTGCGCTTGGAACCATACCGCATTTATCTAGCGGCCACCTGCCTTGACCTAAGCTACACTGTGGCCTATGAGTAGGGGTTGATTTATGGATTCCGACTGGGGTGAGCATGATATAGATACCTAGGATCTTTTGTATTACAACTAGGGATTGTGAATAATAAGCCTCTAGATACCCACCATAAGTCAGGGTCTGGGAACACAAATTCTTTGGTCTTGAAGAAACTCTAGGTATCCAGTACTGGACCGACACAGCGTGAAACATGTCGACCTGAATAGTGAAACGTGGATAGTTCACTACAAACACACTCACTGAGTAGTGGCGCGTCTTAACTTAGCGTGCACTACCATATCTCGGTTTTTAACCTTACTGAAGGATTTCTGAATAAAATGTAATTTAATTTCTTTCAGGTAATTTTAGATTACACTGGTCCACTCTACATACGATACCCCACACACCCACATGCACCGTCATGGCTGATACAAGAAAGGATCTCTGACAAAAAGCTCTCTTGCCGGGCCCGTGGAGCATTGCAGCGGGGGCCTCACGAGGAGCAATACGCCTGATGATGAAACATAACACCCAAATGGGTGAGTGAGGGCAATACTTCCAAATAAGGAAGTCTCCCCCTAGAACCATATTTTCCAACTGACCACTTCTTTACGCTCTTTCATAAACCTCTTCTATAACTTCCCCTCTTAGGAACAAGTATCAATATTGATTATACGAGCCAACAGCATGAATGACTAGTTGCTAAATCCTGTAATTAACTGCTATGACATAGCAACAGTTAATAGCAAAAACGTTCTCCCACTGTTCCTACATCATAAAGGATTTCCAGGCTGCACTGGCTGGGATCTCAGCTTCTGGAATAGGGGGAAGGAATGTCTCGGAGAGTAGTGGGTATAGGTGGCAAGAGGCCAAGTGCTTTGTTTTAATTTGGGACTGGGAGAGAGGGCATGTTATCTGTAGCTCTCCCATTATTCCTCTGCCCATGTAAAGCAGCTGGAAGCAGGGGCAGATGATTTTGGGGGGCATAATCAACATAACTTCATAGATGGGCATAAAGTGAATTACGGGGATGTTTTTCCATCAGTGTTTTGAGTGACATCAGAGACAACTTGAACTTTGCTCTCCTTGTCTATTTGATGTCACTCAGAACCTCACAGTGGAAAACACCCACGTAATTCACTGTTACCATTTATAACTCTGTAATACAGAATAAATATAATTGCTGTATATAATCTTTTAAGTACAGCCTATATGCAAGTAATCAAAAAGGAATACAACAAATATGCCCCATCCCAAATCTTTGCTGATTATTATAGACCTGGTGCCACTGAATTTAAATCGCTTCCAATGGACAGGGTCATCAAGAACACTACCAGAGACATTTGCGAACTCTCCTTGAGAAGGTTAGAAAGGAATATATCATACGATTAAAAAACTACATCTCCAATTGAATGAATTAAGAACGTAACAATTTTTATGTTTTTAGTGGATTAAACATTTCAAATGGTGAAAACGTTTCAGAAGTGCTGAAAAGAATGAAACTCGTTATTGGAGCAATACATTAGTGCATAGTACAAGCACTTTTACTATGGTTGATGTTTAGTGGATAGTATCTAAGACCAGGAATGGGGCACCTACGCTTCAAGCAAAACAAACTCAGATTTGGCATCTTTTTCTTTTCAGTGGTTGTTTTAATACATGGAAAAAGTGTTTACATTATTATATTCAATATGACTATAAATTCAAATTTATGACACTGGTCTTCAAACTTTTTGATGCTGAGACCCCCCTGTCAAACATTTTTAGGCATAAGGACCCCCTCCTGACAAAAATTCTAGAACCATTCTAGAATCATTTTTACGGTGGGTAAATAATATTAGACAGTGTTTAGCAAACCAAAAGGTTTGTTGGTAACTGCTTCGGTGTCAGAGGCTTGCCACACAGTTCAAACAAAAAGACGCCAAAAATAATTACTCAAAAAAACACAATGGTACTTTATTTTTCAAAAACAAAACACCATTTGACAAAACTTATTTGGTTGATAACACCTTCCTGAACTAATGTGATGGGTGTGCAAAGTGTTTCTCCAGAGAGACGGTCAATCTGTGGTTGCACCTCATTAGTACCAGTTTAACACCCAAATATATCAATAACCAACAAAAAGGGTACTAGTCCAGCTTTGCAAAGGACCTTCTAATGCGCGACAACACGTGTTCTTGCTTTTTAGTAACTTTTGAACTGGTTGAGCCAAGAACAATTTCTTTATTTAAATCAGCAGATAATGCAGCAGATGTTGGATTATGTGGCAAATGCCCTGGCCGCACAATCACAAAATTCCAGTGGCCCTGGGTATAATGGCTGTAATGAATGAGTTGCAACTTTGGGGCACGGGCATCCAAGGAGAACCATACTAAATCTCATGGGATGCTGACAGCTCAGAGTTTAAAGTTGCATGGAACAGGAGGTTGCGGAACATCATTCGTCATAATTAAGACATACCATTTACAATCATTATTGATGAACGGTAAGGTCCAAGTATGATGCTTTGATTAATTCCAGGGGAGGAAGTGGTCCCTTAATCTTCTTTCACACTGTTTTTCTAAAAACGTTTTTATTTTTAACATTTTGAAAACAGATGCTTTTATTTCAGCAAAAACTGACTCCTGCTAATATTAGCTTGCTGCTTTTGTTGACTTCAGTCATATTCGGGGGGAGGGAGCTGGACGGCCTTGAGAGTCTGAGCATGCGGGAAGGGTCAAAAGTGTGGCTAAAATCAAAATATTCTGTATGTTTTTAGGTCTTTTACCATCAGGTAACTACATATCAAATAAAGGGCAACTTAAATGAAAAATATACAAATAACTAAATAAAGCTTGCTACTCGGTGGGAAATGCACTATAGCATATTATGAAACCTCTATTAGTTAATGCATTGTAAAGGTCTGTGTGTAACTAGAGATCCAAAGAATTAAATCTTGGTTGGGGCAGTGGAGAGTAGTGATTTGTGTTTTTTTAGTGCTACGAAGTCACAGCCTCTGACAGAAAGCACTGTGAATATGTAAGTCGCTATTTTATACTTGCATTACACACAGGACAAGATAAACTACTACAAATTAAAATCACACTCTTCACAGCTCAGTTGTTAACTCTTTTCACTAACACTCAAAAAGTATAAAACTTTGTCATCAGAAAGCTTCCAGTGATTCGATCAATTAAAGCCAGTACCAGCTCCCAAGCATCCGTTACATTTGCAGGTTACCCCTTACATTTGCAGATTAACTTGTAGCGCAGTTTGCATTTCTATCAGGCAAGCAGGCACCCTGTCAGGAAAGCTTGATTAGCTGCCTGACCGGTTTTGGCTTCACAGCACAGGGCACTCCCTGAATGACACTCCAGCTAAAGCATTTTAACTATTGAAATTAACCGTTTGGGAGTGGTTGTTTTTTGCCAAAACGAAAAGCAAAGTTTTGGATTACAGGCAGAAGTGAGGCTGGGGAATATGCGCTCCCCTTTCCAGGACTCCGTGGCCCACCTTGGGGTCGTGCCCCACAGATTGAAAACCTCTGTCTAATGCATTTCCACTAAGAAGTTGACCCGAGTTGAAATGTTAGTAATTCTGTGTTCCTCTTGTAATGCAGAATTAATTGATTGATTAAATTGTGCCGCTCCACCGACATACTTAAAGTATGCAGCGGTTTCTATAAGTTAGAAAGCACTGCATACTTGTCAGAGCCCATGAATACCCTGCAGTAATTAACTTTTAATCACTACAGAGTATTGAAAGGGCACTGAGTGATATATGGCATGGTTTCTAATCTTTAGAAACCACTGCACACTGCACAGTGGCCTTGAATACTCTGCAGAGTATTGTAAGGGCACCGAATGATAGATGCAGTGGTTTCTAAAATTTAGAAACCACTGCATATCCCATAAGCCGGTGGCCTTGATACTATGCAGTGATTAAAAGTTTAATCACTGGAAAGTATGTAAGGGGTGAGCGCTGAGTGATATGCAGCGGAATGTTTGGCTGCGCTATTATCATAACGCAAAATGCACCCTTGCATCCATTTTTAGACGCGAGGGTGCATTTTGCGCTATGAAAATAGCACCACATGCCCACTTTGGCCCGCAGCGGAATTCTGCTGAATCTTGTGGAATTTGAATGTAATTCCACGTGATTCCGCAGAATGAAAATCAGCCAATTCTGCCCACCTCTACTAAGAAGGGTCTTTAGAACCCACAATGAATTTTTTTATATATATACATAATCCAATTAATTTGATTGAGCAATTGAGGGACTAGCTGAGATTCTGCAAGATGATTCATGTGTTGAAGTCACTATCAATGATTTAACAGATCATGTCATGAATGATGTAATATGTGGGGTAATTAGCAGTACATGGCGAGGATGCGAGT
This sequence comes from Triturus cristatus, assembly GCF_964204655.1. Classification (NCBI taxonomy): domain Eukaryota; kingdom Metazoa; phylum Chordata; class Amphibia; order Caudata; family Salamandridae; genus Triturus; species Triturus cristatus. The sequence goes on from NC_140583.1 coordinate 492,189,847, forward strand.
TACAGTAACTTTAGGGCACAAGCTCTACTTACTAGAGATAACAATAACTGGTGAATTTCAGTGTTTTTTTTAGTTTAAAACATTAAGTTGGCAGTGAAATGTTCACCTAACTATTACGTCCCTTTCACCTTAGGTTTTTCAAGGAAGTTCTAGAGTTTGTTTTTAATGTAAAGTAATACTTAATTACCGTACATCTGCCAACCCCAAACCACGCATGGCATTCATCTGTTTACAGAGTGGGTTTGGCCACAGAACCTGGCCTGGATCCAGGAACAATGTCCCATCCCAATGCAGGTAAGCAACCCCACGTCACATATGGACTTTGACCGAGCACGACATGGTATTGGGATCCGGGCCTTTCCTGCAGCTAAGCACTGTGCTCATCCCCCTACAAGCAAGCTATCTCATGCAGCACACGGCCTCCGAAAATGGCCAGCATGCAGTTCTGCACATCCAGGCCGCACACAGGTAGACCTACTTTGTCAAAGAGTCACAACACCAAAATATAAAAAGTGGGCCTATTGGGTTTATTGAAGGGCGAGCATATAAATTCATATAAATACAACCTAACATCTTTGTCCAAAAATCACCAAATTATTAAATTAAATACATATCATGTAATTCATACAATGGAATGTTTATTAATTATAAAAAGGTTTGATGAAGTTTTAATGAAAAAATTATTAACGTGTCTGTGCAAATCTTTCTTTTTACATAGTTTATATGATTGAATTTAAAAAAACCCAAAGAAAACAACATGTCTCTGCGACTTTCTTTTAACATTTTCAGCCCATGAAATGCAAACATAAAAACAGCTAAAATAGGGCGTTTGCCATTCAGCTGAAGAGCGTAGAGTTCCAGCTACGCGTAATTTAAATAATTAAGAGACCTACCGAGACAGGGAAAACCTTCCATGATCTCGAATTACAAACCCAGATCCGCCAAGACAGACCCAACCCTGCTCCTATAACTTGTGCCCTAAAGTATCTATAACTTGCACCCTGACATGTACAGCCTTGTCATCAATTATGTCATTTCAGATTTTGCAGTCACTCTATCAATGATTTCATAGATCAGGTCATGAGTGATTTAATATGTAGGGTAATTACCAGCGCATGGCAAGGGCTCAAGTTATAGTTACTTTATGGCACGAGCTATAATTAATAGAAATAACTATAACTTGTGTCACTGAAATTTTCACTCCACTGTAACTTCACTTTCACCTACGTTTTTTTCTGTGAATTTTTAGAGCTTGTTTTACCGTAAAGTAATATTGTTTTACCATAATTTATCCACCCTCAAGAAGTGCATGGCTTTCAGCCAAGTACAGCATAGGCTTGACTAAAGGGTCTGTCCTACAACCAGGCCCTGTATCTGACCCCTCGCAGCAACCCCACAACGCGCACGACCTTTACCTGTGCCCGGCGTGGGGTAGGGAGCAGGGCCTGTCCTGTAGCCAGGCCCTACACCCAACCCTCCTGCGAGTTAAACCCCTAAAAGCACGGTCCCTCATGCGAGCACACAACATTCTGGCCTTCTGCCGTGCACAGCCTGTGGTTGGTTTTGCAGGTCCGGCCCGCACTCAGGTTGACTTATCGAGTTTGTCAGAGAATCACAACAACAAAATATAAAAAGTGGCCCTATTGACTTTATCAAGGGCTAAGCATAGCAATCCAATTTTTTTTAATCAAATGTATATTTTAATAATTCACTCAATGTAATGTTTATAACAGTGATTATTATAAAAATATTTCATAAAGTTTTAATCCAAAAATATCAACATGTCTGTGAGACTTTCTTTCAGCATAGTTTTTATGATTGCATTTTGGGGGCTGGAAAATATTCAAGAAAGACTCCAAGATCTTTTTTTTAAAATTGTTTTTAATAAAACCTTCATGTCTCTGAGTCTTTCTTTTACCATTTTTCACACCACAAAATGCAACCATAAAAACAAGTTCAAGATGGCCTTGCAATCCAGCTGAAAAGCATAGACCTCCAGCTTGGAGTGAGTTAAAAAACATATGGTAAGTTCTCCTGGGGTCATGGATTTCTTAATGTGGCTGGGGGCTGATGTGCTCCCTTCAACCCCTCACAACATTAAAGACATGCTTGGTTGTGCCCCTGCCCCTTCTAGGGACATCTCCAAGCTAAAAGAAAACATGTAAATAGCATCATAGGGAGCTCCTTGATGGAGCAGTGAATAATAAACTATTAACCCCGGCAGCCCACTTACTATTGACTTTTTCACAAAAGAAATATTGTTCTGGGAGTCCCGGTGCCCACCTGGGACACCCACGTGGGTATTATTAGTTGGGGACCGCAGAGGTAGCACCACTTTTCTATTAAGTGGGTGCCCGGCTGCCCACCCTGGACACCCACAACTCTATTTTTAGTTGAGGCTGTTGAGGGACCCACCAAGCCCCAGCCAGCTTCTCTTGCTGAAGCTGGCTTTTTTAAAGTTTTTGGTGGGTGCCTTGGTACCCACTCGGGTCACCCACACTGGAGAGGCTGTTGGAAGTCGCAGAGGAAGTACAAAGGCCCCCAAGACCCTCAAGACTCCAGCTGTCTCTCCATCCAGTACCATACTGTGTAGTGGCAGGAGCTGGCACTTTCTCTTTGATCCTGCCTGGACAACAGCAGCATTTTATACTGCTCCTGATGGGCGAGAGCAAAGTTGAGTACCCTGCATGGAGGTGTGCGGGCAAGGTATTCCCGTAGAGTCTGGGCAGGGCCTACCCACACTCTCCCAGGCAGGACCAACAATGGCCTAGGGGGCGGTCTCCATTGGACACTGTGAAGTATCATGCCCCAGGGTATAGGGTTCCCGGAGCCGATACAAGCACAGGGGGGATGGCACATGTCTGTAATTGCTTCTTCAATAAAGCAATCTTTTTTTTTTTAAATACAGCCCGTTTTCCTTAAAGGAAAATGGGATGTGTTTCAAAAATAAAAATGAAAAGTTTTCTTCAGTGGCAGTGGTCCTTGGGAGTCCTGCCTGCTCTGAAAAAAAAATTTCACCAACATTCACAAAGGGTCCCTTGGGGACCTCTTCGCATTTAACAAATGGGTTACCACCAACTCAGAGTTGGTGGCTACTGCAAATGTTTTGCGACCGCATTTTGGTCACAAAACATTCACACATACCACTTGGATTTGGTTTTAGGAAGGGATAACCTGCGGGGCGTGGGCTTGGCGCATCAAGATGGCGGTCGCACTCTAAGAGTGCTCTGGACCCCTCCGTCATCCGCGCCACGATGCATCATCATCAGCCCTTCTACAGCGCTCTGCTCTACCATTGCAGCCTCCACTTCAGTCAGCGCTACACGACGAGGTGTCAGATGCTATTTTACCTGCACACGGAGGGGGATCTCTGCTCCGGCCTTTGGCGTGCCTGTGCCTAAGATGGCAACGACTATGCCCTGAGGCTCTTTTCTCCAACAACACCTGGCAGCACGGCATCAATCGGCTGGGGGCAGAAATCCCGGCACTGCACTCCTGTTCCCCTGTTGAGTCCTCAACATCGTGGAGACTGGGTGCCGAGTGGTCCCGCATCGGATCTGGGGAGCAACCTTCCTTCCCCCATCCGGCCGTGCCCTCCGGCACCAGTGGTTTGGCTTGCGGCACCGGAGTTGGAGACCCCTGCTGAGGCTCACGACAGCCGGAGGATCGTCCACTAATTCGAGCGGCGGGGTCCCGGAGCCTGCATCCCTTTGGCCACGCCTGGACCTGTGCCTGTGTCCTTAGAGACCCCCACCCAGCTGCTGGGTCTGAATCCGTTGGCTTTGGGGCCCAGGGCGGAAGGTCTCTGGGGCACTCCTGGTGGCCTGAGCTTGGCGCAGCTGCTGAGACGGCCTGCTGGGCGGCCTGGGCCCGATACTTGACTTTGGCTGGACCGCTGCCGCAGCCGTATTCTTCTTCGAACTCCCACCCCACCTTGAGGCGGACGTGCATCCTGCGGCCTCCTACCGGCAACCCGGGGTACAGCTGAATCCCACGGGGCCTCTTTGGAGCCCCAGGTCTGCTGATGGCGCCGGTGCCTGCCTGTCTGACCTGCCCGGTGCCCTGGATGTGGCCTCCCTGCCTGGATTGCGGCCGGTGGGTCCTTAATCCTTTGCGAGGTCGCAGTGCCTCCCACGATCCATTGCCTGTGCCCCCACGGTGTATGGTTGGGGCCTACCTGCAACGATTGGCTCAGATGGACGCTGCCAGTGGCCGGCCGCCCCACCTGCGACTGGTCTCCTGCCTTTGAGATATCGCCTGATCTTCGAGCTATGGTTGACAGACCGGAGCAGAAGTGGGTGCCTGCTTGCCTGTGTGGGGGTGCGTGGAGGGGCCCACAGCATCATCCATACACCCCTGCCCCTCCTACTCTACAGTATTGTCCCTGAGGGATTGTGGCCTGGACTTGCGGCTCCACCTTTTCCCTGAGCCTGGAGGTGCCCTCTGTTGCCCACCACTGCGATCCTGGCCTGGGCTTGCGGGGTCTGGATGCCCAGATCTGCACTGCTGGCTTTACGGCCCGATTGTAGTGGAATCTGCTGCACTTATGGAGCGGTGTGGGATCCTGGGTGTGGGCCCCCTCCACTGCTCCCTCTCCTCAGCCCTGGGCCCTGCAGCGCCCTGCAAATCACTGTGGGCCTCTGCCATTAGGGCCCGCGTGGCTGTTTGGGGACTCCGACTCCTGCAGCGCTCCCACCACCTTCGACGGAGGAAGTAATACCTGCCGCACCCATCTAGCGGCATGGGGTCCTCAACACTGGGCCCCTCCACACCAGTTAATCATCTCGGCGCTGCTCCTGGAAGGCCCTGATTGGGTCCTGCGGACCCCGTTCGCCTGAACTTGTGCCTACCGGCCCTGGAGCCCTGACCTGGGTGACGCTCCCAGTTTCGCAGGTGACCCGCCAGTGGAGGCAGAACCAGCCACATCCATCGAGCAGCGAGGGGCCCGAGGCGAAGGGCCCCACCGCCATCCTCCCCTCCTTCCTTTGGCTTGGTAGCGCCCTCCCAGGCTGGGTGGGGCATCAATCTTCTTGGATCGGCTGCCATTTCGAGCGGCGGAGGCAGGGTGTCCAGACTTGCTTTAGCCTGGGCCCCGGCACTGGTGGTCCAGGGGGGTTCGGAGTCCGGGCCTGAGTATCGACGGCTCGGGCACTGGGCCTCTCCAACAGGGGACCGTATGCCCTGTGAGCCTGTACCCTCCCTGCCGACCGGACATCCAGGTTCCCACGTCCCTGGCTGAGATGGGTAGAGACCATGCCCCGAAGACGCCCGCTCCACAGACGTAAACTAAAATAGACCAGTATACCACTGCCGAGCGGAACTCAGCGAAGGAGCATCTGGAGGCTCCTCCCACTCCAGGGGTGACCTCTCGACCATCCCGCAGGCTATCGGCACCTTCCAGTCCTCGGTGGAGAGCAAGATCGGCGAGGTCCGGGTGGACATAGCACTTATCCGCCAAGACCTTCATAACACCACGGTGAGGATCTCGGAGGCGGAGTCCCACCTCTCCACGGTTGAGGATGAGCTGGGACAGCTGAAGACCCAGGTAGCCTGCCTGCAGAATCACACCTCAGAGTTGCACCGTCGAGCAGAGGATGGCGAAAACTAATCACAGCGAAACAACTTATACCTAATAGGTTTCCCCGAGGGGGTTGAGCAAGGCCAGGTGGACGCCTTCGTGGAGACATGGGTGAAGTCATGGATACCCAAGGATACCACGCACCAGTCCACCCCTCGGCGCCACTTTCGCAGGGTAGGGGGTTTGGCCTGAGCCCAGGCTGCCGCAATATCTCGCTTGGCCACAGCAACCGCCATGCCCAGAAAGTGCTTGTCGGCTCTAGAGCTGTCCAATCCATCAAACACCCCCAGGTGAAGGCACAGGGGGTTGTGGGGAACCTGCCAACCCAGAGTCTGCGTAAGCTCAGATTCCACTCCCGACCAGAACAGGGCAAGGCCCGGACACAACCAGACCATGTGAAAAAAATCAGCCGTAGCTTGGCCACATCATGTGCAGTCCAGAGAGGGGTGCAGTCCCTCCTTATGTAGGCGCAAAGGAGTGAGGTAGGCCATGTGGAGATAGTAAAGTTGAATGAGACGGAGTTTAGAAGAGATCGTAAGGGTTTTGGGAGCCATAAGGGCGTTGCGCCAGTCTGCTTCTTCTAGGGGGCCCAACCATTCCTCCCACTGGGTCCGCAGCGAGTCCAGGTTAGTGGGGCCGTTGTTCACTAGGAAGCGATATATCCATGACACCCCTCCTCTTCCCAGATTTCCCATCATAACCTGTGCTTCCAACAGGCTAAACTCGGGCAGCGACGTACCTGGTGATATGCACGGTGAGGGCGTGGCGGAGTTGTAAATACTTATAAAATTGGGAGGTGTGAAGGGAATAACGCTGCTGTAGATCGGGGAAGGCCCTGACGTGATCGTCCACCCAGACATCCCCAAGGAGCAAGATCCCTACATGATCCCACTGCCGAAAGCCTGCAAGGGTCGATGCCTCTCGCAGCCATGTGCCATGCCACAGAAATGTATGTTGAGTGAGTAGTGAGTGGCTTGTCCCAGTGTGTGTATCGTAGAGCGGAGTGCCAGACCACTAGGACCGCTCTGGTGATTGGTGGGATCGCCTGTGTAATGGGAGCCCCATATAAGTAGGCCTGGATTTGCGGGAAGTCCATGGTTCTAAGTTCAGTCCGATAGGCCGGGTCACACCACCTCCTAGTGAACCAATCATGGATGACGAGGAGTCTGGTAGCCAAGTAGTAGAGGTGGAGATTCGTCATACCCATGCCTTCATCAAAGGGCAGGATCCGTCAGCGGGCTAGGGAAATATGCAGCCTCCCACCCCCCCACAGTGCAGTGATTGGCCATTTCGGGACTCTGCCACTGGCTGTCGTGGTGACATCCAGGCTGAGGCTCGCAGCGCAGCAGGCCGACTCGACTCCCTCACGTGTTTGCCAGTGAACGTGAAGCCCTACTTTTGTTGCCTCCTCGATCGCTCTACATGAGGAGGAGCAAGACAGAGAGGGGTCTTGCTCCTCCTCATGTAGTAAAAACCGAGACTTCAAGAAACAGGTATTACCTTCTCTTTCCTCCTTTCGTTTATTTGTTCCCTTGTGAAATGGATCCAAAAAAGAGAAACACTTGCTGGAAACGTAGTCGTTTTCTGACATTTTTCAATTTCTAAGTGCAGCCTCAGGGTAGAGAGAAATAAAACATTCAAAATATGAAAAATAACTAACTAACTAAAGCAAGGTGGCCAGATTGATTTATTCACACCTAAACACATTAGTGCCACATTACAGTGTTTGCCAGTGAAGCCCTACTTTTGTTGCCTCCTCACTCTTTGAACAACCATGTTTTCCCTGGGAGGGAAAGCACACTATTCCTGGAGGTACTGAAATACCTGCTTGTTGGGTGCGCTGGTAAACAAAATGCATACTGCGGCTCTGTATTCACAAACGTGGTCTTTTTAAACCATTCTGCTTTCGTTTTGTAATGATATAAGCAATGGGCATTAGGTCAGCTCCGTTACTCTCACACGTTCCTTTCCGCACACTCGTTCTCTTTTAGGTTGATGTTTTTTACAGACTTTAGGATAGACTTAGGAGAAAGTGCGACCTCCTCCACCTCTGGCTTTCCATGTGCAAGTAGGAGGCTGGCCAAGCAGACATTTCTGGTATATTTGTGAAATTTGATGTAGCTCCTAAGGTAGGAGTGCGTGTTTATGAACAGTGAGCCAATGGAGGTCTCTGAGTTGTGAGGGGATATTTGTGTGTGGGAGGAGGAGGGAGGAGGATGAGTGTGCGTCTGGCTGCCACGTTTTATATGGTCTGGAGTCTTCTAGTCAGTGGCCGGTGGTGCTGACAAAGAGTACATTGCCGTAGTCTAACCTGTTGGAGATGTGGGCCTGGGTGAAGTTCTGCATGTGTTGATCAGGACCACTTAAAGATTTTTCTGAGGATCTTAAAGGGTGTAGAAACAGAAGGATGTGACTGAGTTGACTTGGCAGGTTATTCCAATTTGGTTGTCCGCACTTTTACTAGGTTCTTGGCTGGTTGGGCAAGGTGTGGGTCCGAGATCTGCTGACCACCAGGTCGAGTTCCATATTATGGTGCCCTTGCTGGAGAGTATCGCTTAAGTTTTGTCTGTGTTGAGTTTCAGACAGTTGGCCTTCATCTAGTTGGTGACTTCAGACATGCAGACAGTGAGGGTGGTCCGGATGCTGGACGTTTTGTCAGAGAGGGAAAGTATGAGCAAAGTTTCATTGGTATAGGAGATGATGTAGCTTCTTTGGATCTGGGTGATGTTAGCGAGAGATGCCATGTGGCGATGAGCAGTGTGGGGCTGAGGGAAGCAAAGCGCTTTAGCAAGTGGCCTCCTAACGAGAGACAATAAAAATGTTATGATAACGCTGATGGTTAATGTTCTTCCTAGAGAGAGATTTGTCTAGTTGAAGTTTTGACTCATGGAAAGGTAGCGCAGAAGGTTAATGTGCCTGCTGCAAAGGACATGTACCTGATGCAGATCACAAAATGCACATGATGTAAATAGGTCAGTGAGTCAGTGCTTTTGTCAGAGAGATCATTTTGTTACTTGCAATTTGTAAGTTAAAATCCTAACATACAACAGTGAGCTATTAACTGTCATCTAAGAGCTGCATGCAAACTGCAAGAAAAAATTGGAGCATTATGCTTTTTCCCCACAGTCTTAATTATATTGTTATCTTTTTATTTTCAGCACCTGGTAAAGCCTGAAAACATGAAACATTACCAAATTTTTTGGCAAATTTTTCGGCCAAGAACAAGAGGCCCCAACCTCCTTTGCTGCTCTTTCACCCCGGCTACAACCCAGCAAACACCAGTGTTAAAGGTAAGGAAACTGATGCTATAATTTTTTTACATGGAAGTTAGGGCTATGTATGTGGTCACTCTCAAGGCTTTCAAGCAGTGTCTGTTTCAGTGCCTCCAGCAACCACTATGGCACAGAGAGGCAGCAGGCAGTAAGGCTGTATTTTTAGCAGTCATTTTGTGCAAAGGGGACCTGTTGGAGATTTATTGCGGTACTGCACAAGATATATGTATTTATACTGAAATTTGATATTTTTGCACCGCACCTTATACGTTGTACTTTGATTATTGACAGGTTTCTTTAATATATATTGGTACGGTCAGCATCGGCATCATGAATACAGTACAAGAGTTTATTACAAGCTCATTCCAGGCACGGCCACTTGAAGAGAAACTACATTTAAAGCAATTAGGACCTCATCAGCCTGACATAAACCTACAGAAATCTTCCCAAGACAAAGGAAAAATGTCCAAACGTACATTCTCAAACGCCTGGTACACAAAAAAAGCTGATTGGCTTACAGGGTGCCCTTTAAGAAATTCTCTGTTCTGCTTCCCCTGCTTGCTGTTTGGTGGTGAGTTTTCTTGGACAAAGCAAGGGATAACAGACTTGAAGCATTTGTCAGAAAAAATAAAGAAGCATGCATACACAAGAAAGCCTATGGAAACCCTGACGGGACTGGGAATGTTGAGGGAAGATGCACCGATTTAGCAGCAGATAAACGATGCATACCGCAAAACAATACAGAAACACAATGAAGCCGTTGATAGGAACAGACAGATTTAACCCAAAATAATTGATTGCATTCGTTTTTGTGGTGCTTTCGAACTGGCATTGCGAGGCCATGGTGAATCAGAAAGTTCCTCAAAACCTGGGATCTTCAGAGGCCTAGTGGATTTAATGGCAAGCATAGACAAGGAATTGGAAACACATTTAACAAGTGCTACAGTCTTTAAGGGCACCTCTAAAACGATACAAAATGAACTCCTTGAGTGTATGCTCCAAATTATCAGAAGCCATATTGTGCAAGAGTTGCAAAACACAGACTTTGTGGCTATTCAGGCCGATGACATCACTGATGTGGCCACTAAAACACAGTCCGTATTAGTGTTTCGGTACCTTGACAATGACAGAGAAGTTGTGGAGAGGTTCTATGGATTCACACATTTAAGAGACTCTAGTGAAGAAACCATTACTGTAGCTATACTGTGTCAACTGAAGTTAATTTTCCCAAAGCTGCCTCAAAAACAAAAACTTATCGCACAAAGCTATGATGGTGCGTCCGTAATGAGTGGAAGCCTTAGTGGAGTACAGAAAATAATTTGAGATGTGTACCCTAATGCTCATTATGTGCACTGTTACGCCCACCAACTTAATCTTATTATGCAACAGGCAGTATCAAAGATCACCGAGACACAAATTTTCTTTCCGGATGTAGGAGGCATGGCAGCATTCTTCTCACGTTCCCCAAAAGAACGGAAGCACTTCATGAGATTGTGGACAAAAGAGTTCCAAGGGGATCCTCAACTAGTTGGAACTTTAACATCCGTACAGTCAACCTAATCTATGAACATAGGGAGGACCTTGAGAAATGTTTTGCCGCCATAGAAGCCAATAATGAGTTTGATTACAAAAGTCAGACTGAAGCCTGTGGTTTTGCTAGAACACTACAAGACAGAGAGTTTCAGTTCTTACTGTTTTTATTTCATGATATAATGGTTGCTGTCGACCTGTTAAACCATCAGTTACAAGCACGAGAGATAGATACTGTCAAAGTGCAAGTATGTACCACTATGTTTGTACAAAGCATACGCAAAGTGAGAGATGGGGTTGACAATTTAGACAGCAAACTGCCAGAGCATTCTACTTTTTCAAACCGCAGGAAAAACATCACCACTCCGGTCCGAATTACAAAGGAGATATGTGACATTGTAATTGTGCAGGCACAAGAACGTTTTTCTTTCACTAAACATTTGGTGAGTGCCACATTATTGCAAACTGAAGAGTTTGCAAAATATGATGAATCCTTCCCGGAGCGTGCTGTGAATGAGGCTGTGGAAGCTTATCCTATGCTCAAAAAAGAACAGCTGAGAACTGAGTTGACTGTACTGTACGCAATGCCTGTGTACCGGAAGGCCACACGAGCCTTTACTTTGCTGGTTTTAATACATAAACTTCATATGGAAAAGTCACTTACAGAGACAGTGACTTTACTAAAAATTGTCATTACCACTCCTATGACAACATCCGAGTCTGAACGATGTTTTTCAGCCTTAAAGAGGATTAAGACATTCCTGGCGAACACCATGCTTGAGGAACGACTCAATGCTTTGGCAATGCTCTCTGTAGAGCGCAAGCTAGTTCAAAAAATCCCGGACTTTAACATTAAAGTTATTGACAAGTTTGCTGCTCTTAAAGAGAGACGTGCTGATTTCATTTAAAAGAAGTACACAATGTTAAATGCTGCTACTTTGCAACCAGTTTAGTTGTTTGTTAAATAAAAAACATCTGTGAGTGAGGTACTCAGAAATGCATTGTATCTCGAAGTCTGTTATGAAGCTCTGTGGTTATACTGAATAAGCAGCTACCTATGTTATATGACATCTCTTTATTAATGTAATAACTGCACTTTCACAATTGCTTTATTAACCTTCCTGCTTTCTCAAATTTGCATAAAAATGCACCATTTTTCTTCTCTTTTTTCAAAACTTTCTATGGGGAGAACACCCCCGAACCCCCTTTATGGTGGTTCGGGCTCGCTCGCTACACTCGCTCACAACAGTGCAGTATGCCAATCATTTTACGCCTCACCACTTTCAAATGGCACCAGCCGCCCTTGGATTACAACAATATTGTTCTATTGGGGTAGATTTTGTATTGTTCCCTCCAATGGGGTGATATGTTTGTAAATAATATTTAGGACAAAATGTTTTTCTTAGTTGACTTGGTATACAGAATTTGGAGCAGATTAACAAATGTAAACGTTCCTCCCAATCTGCTTCGCCGTGTTGCATTCTGTGACTATCTGTGACCATGTGAAAGCAGGAAAAGTTAAGAGGTGAGAGAGAGAGAGTCTGAATGTGTGTCTCTGTGCCTGCATGAGTGTGTGTTTTCTGCTGCTTTCGCCTTGGGTTAGGTCGTAACTAGGATGGTTGAATGTGAATTCTACAAGACATGATACCAGGCTGGTTAAAACACCTAGCATCTGAAGGGGCTGGTAAACATTGTGGCCAACTGAGTCAGGCATGTGTTTTGCAACCAGCAAAGACTTTGGATTAAACCTCAACCCCTTCACCTGCTTCCCCTGTCACTATTTGATGTACAGCTATTTTTCTTAACAAAACATACAAAAAGCTTTTGGGAACACTTTGCAAAGGAATGCTAGAGGCATGGAACTATTAACTATTATGGTCTTTGCTAAAGTACGTGCACAGCACCTTAAATGGAGACCCGAAGCAGGAAAAAGGTTAATCCTTGACCTTAAATGACAGACTGAAAAAAGAAACTACAGACGAAAGCCCTGAAAACGATTTTGAACAACCCCCTGATCTACACTCAGTGTGCCCTACCTTATAGGATCAAACAATATGTACCGAAACAGAACAATAAAGCATGTTTTATAGAGCCAGCTTGTGCATCTAAAAGAAGAGTTTGCCCTCTAGCTGTTGCACTTGCAGTTGTTAAATGGCATCTCAAAATTCTGTAATGTTCAGTTGTTACTATGAGCAGCCAGTCAGGTCAATTATCGGAATGGGTACGGGCATGGTCCAGTTTGCGATGGCTATAACAATGATCCTAAACTGCTAACCCCGTCTGTGGAAGCAGCAGACATGTGATGAAGATTCTGAAAAGAAGGAGGTCTTGTACTCTACCTTTCCATGCAGGGAGAAGAATGGCTTGCTTTTCTCACTGTGCTCACCTGCTAACTTTCTCCTCCCTGGTATCACTGCTCCTGTTCATGAGGCTTTCTGCTACATAGCGGCCCTGGACCAGGCCCAGTCTAGCGTCTTCCCACCCATCTGCCAGTGATCCGATCTGGTTAAAAAAACACAAATGATACATAAATGGCAACGCAAAATAATATCAGAGGTTTGTTCAGATGCATTGTATCCACAGAGGCTCTTGTGAAATGAAAACATTTTTTGTTAGTTAATAATACATGCATGCTAAGAAATGTAGGCCCTATTTCATATCAACTCAAATGAAAAGGTGTTCTGGACCCTTTCCAAAAGCAAACTAGACAGTGAGTGTGCCAGATTAGACTCTGAAGTAGAGCAGCATCTATCAAATTTACTTGGAACATTTCAATTTGACATACAAGATAGCTGTGAATGAATTGTGACTGGCAAATATTCATCTAAATCCCTTAAACCTATGTTAAGTGATAGATTCAGCAAGAAGAGACTATGGCCACATTTCTCCCAACTGGAAGTATACATTCTTTGAAGCACTATATAATTGTCCAAATAAATAAAGTGTAATTGACTCTTTTTTCTGGATATGGACGAGCAATTGAGGCGTAGTTCAAGGGAGATGTAATAGGATTGAGACGAGGTACTGTACAAACAGTTATCACAGGTGCAGATAATATGTAAATGTCTAGACATGGTTATGAGCTTGTATAAAAACAACACTTTAATTGCATCCTAAAATATAGAAATATAGGTACAGTAGAGATGGTGATGAAATGGTAAAACTCAAACCAAACAAAATACATACTAGAACAGTAATGCAACACAGTATAATGACAAAACCAAGGCCTATGGTGATAATCCCTATAACTAATTTGGGATCACTAAATGCATGTGAACACTAGAACACTTCTGAAAACAAGAAACCGAACCACAATACCAGTACAATTACTGCAATGATGGAATTATTCAAGCAATATTTGCAAACAAATATCGTTCCCACTCACAAACAGATCACAAACACAGCACTGTAAAATGGATGAAAACCCTTCTTCAAATCTCTGTTACTTTGGTACAGTTTGCATATCTCAACTCTAAAGATGCATCTGATTGTAAACACCACAAAGAAGCTATAGGGCAGAGATTCACAGTGGCAAATCTCCAGCAACCTACAAATGAAATGATTAAGGTCTCAGTGTTAGGGAAAGTGGGATACAGTATATGGGGATATAAGCCTCTGTCCCAATTAGGAATTAGGTGGTATCAGCCCACTCGGAAGTCCTTGAATCTCCAGGTCAAGAGGTACTCATGTGGATCAACATTGATGATGAATGGGGAGCAGGTAGACATGTTGTGCATGCTCAGTTACACAAAATGCTCACATTGGATCATGCAGGCCTCTCACAATAGCCAGCACACATGCCAAGCAGGTGCTGGGCCTCTACCCAAGCTGCAGAATTAATGAAGACCAGAATAATACAATTTGATGCACTGAAGCAATGTACCCGCCAGGCAAAGTGATCACTTAAGTGCAACCCCAATGAAAGGTCCACTACTAGTGATCATGAAGCATCTCCTATGTTTACATATTCAGAAATCATTATAGCAGAACATATACACACAATGCTCATAAATGTTTCAAGAACACAAAAAAAAAATACTAAGGAGGTTTCATTAAGCTTAATCTGTTAAACTAAATTTAGTTGAACTGGCCCGTAGCTATCACCTCAAGTGCAGCTGTTGCATCATAAAAAACAAGACTTGCTACTACCATCCAGGGCCTATGCAATAAGGATAGAAAGGTGGCTATCCAATATATGCTGCAATGCTTCTTCCAATTTAGGAGAGCACGTGTTAGACCTTCTAAGCCCAGAGGGGATAATGCTTACACAACCTCTTTGGAGGAAAGGAGAACTGCAGGTGTCTCTCAGGCTTCTCTAAGACAATTTAGGCTCAGCCAGATTGAGAATGTTATGCGGGATACAAAACTGCCAGAAAAACTGTTACCACCAGGGGGATTTATACATGCACGGCCCTCACACCTATTCCCAGGAACAGTAGACATGCACAGTTGTTGGTCATTTATATTACTAGCTTATATATCATGTCCTATCAGCATATACATCTTTTGTATCAGAATGCTGGTATTTATTATGGTAATCTTAGCAGTCATTACATAAAACAAAATAGATATTTGAAAACCCCAGAGCATTTTACATTAGATATCCCTACTTCAGCTAATAGAATAGCCTAATCCCTAGCTAATATCTATATTTATGGTATTAATGTCATGTTCCACTGTATTGAGTAATTTCCGTACCTAACTTATGCCAAGCCATATAACTATTCCCACATACCTCAGGAAGATGTCAAGCCTATAATCTTAGAAGGGCACCTGGGCATGTCCCCCGCTGGCAATCAGCCTTCGTGTCTGCCCCTCCCTTTCTCCCCGGTCTCTTTATACCAGGCTTCTCCAACGAGTACCTCTTGAGCAACTTATACCTTTCCAGACACCTGTAAGTAGCGCTCCTATATAAAGCCCAGCCTACTAAATAAGTAGCTTAAGCTTTCGCTTGGTTGAATTAATGTATTCTATACCAAAATTGCATTTTCAAGACAAAAAGGTGTTTATTTTCAAAACTCATAAGCTGTTGTTTGGAAACAAATTGATGAAATTCCAAAATATATGTAATGCTGATTTTTGAGTGATAAATCGTAGCGGGAGACGTATTACTAATATTATTACTTTTGTTCCAGGGCATTGCAGCTGTGGCAGTTATGTATTACCCTTGTTCGTACTTTCCAAATTGGCAAAGCCTTTTTAAATCATTGCTGGCAACTCTGTCGGATGCACTGAGGTGATGGCTGCCAGTAATCTCACATATGGCGGCCACTAATGTAATCTTGTCTGATGTGGTCACTACACAACACTAATAATATGAGCAGCTCGCAATGAATTTAATTGAAGATAAATTGCTCTTCTTACACAAAAGGTTGGAGACCCATGCTTTGTACTATGCCCTCCAATAATTCTCTATGAAGATGAGAGGTGGAAGCTTTGGCGCAGTCTCCCATATCCGTGCGAACAATGCCTCTGTTAAACACATGCTCAAAAGGCAAGCAATTGTAACAAATTTTGCTTCATTCTCCCTTTCACGCTCCTCTATGCAAAGTCAGATGGCCTTGCAGCGCTAATCACTACATGCAGTCGTCCATGCATGTTTGTATTATTTTTATTAGCATAACTAATGTCAACCTGAAGCAAAAAAAGATAGTGACCTTACACCCACCATTTTTGTTAGAATTAGTATCTAGGACATTAGTTTCTTAGGACCCACATCTGTTACATAAATACTTTAAAAAGTTAGGGTGTTACATACATAGTGCCTGGCTTGCATGCAGCCTGTATGTCTTGATAGGAAAGCCTTGGCATACACAACAATGCAAAGCACAATAACTGCAAATGAATGATGTTAAACAGATTGTATACATATTTTGTCCTAGCTAGGATTATCATCTCTGGGCACAGAAGTCAGCTCATTCAGAGGAGCTAGAGTTTTGGTTTTAGCTTTTATTTAATCAATTAAAATATAGTTGACCTTTTCTTAGGTTAGAAAGTGTATTAAGATGCTCTTATTTAAAACTGGTAACATCAATAAAACCTTTATTTATAGGAATGTTTTAGTATGAGCTTCAGCTTGTAGGTCAGAGAGCAATTTAAATAGCAAAGTTCCAGAGTGCAGACTGGATGAATATAAGCCGCAGGTGTTGCTAGAGTGCATCAGCTACAACAGGGGTCTCCAACCTTTTTAGTAATAAGAGCTACTTATGTTCAATAAAAGTCATTCGGAGCTACTAATATTATGAGTGTTATAATAGTGACCGTATCAGACAAGATTACATTAGTAGTAAGTCTGGGTGGTGAACTCCGCACGTGGAGTTTGCGGAGTTTTCTACATTCCCCATTACGCTGAGCTCGCGGAGATTTTTCCTTCACTCGCGTTCATTAACATCAAGTTGGCGAGCGCAAGCGAGCAAAATCCACCGCCCGAGTCAGATTTCTCATTGTGAGTGGTCGTGTATGCTCGTGACCACTCCCGTTGAGAAACCGTCCGTTTGCATTCAGAAAGCTGCTGCTTGAGTAAAAACCTACTCTAGCGGAAGAAAGGAAGACATGCCCGCTTGCACTGTGAATGGTGCCATTCGCGATCATTGCACAGTGCGGACAAGCACCTAGCACTGAAAATCTTTGCAAATGGCATTTATCTAAAGAAACTCTGCCGCTTGCGGAGCTCGGCAGAGTTTTTTTTGCACTTCGCAGCAGAACTCAGTCCAGCTCTAATTAGGAGTCCCCATATGCAAGATGACTAGAAATTATGGCATTAGTGCATCAGGCAGGGTTGCCGGCAATAATGTTAAAAAGCCTTTATCAATTTGGAATGCTCTAACCACATTGGTAGCTCCATAGGTAAGACATAACAGCCGTAGCTGCAATATACCTGCCACCAAGGTATTAATATTAGTAATACGTATCCCCAGTGCAACCTGATTTATCACTCAAATATCAGCTTTAAATATATTTTGAAAATTTTGAAGTTTCAAAATACACAATTTTGTCTTGAATACACACTTTTAAATTTTGGTCAACATAGGCTAATTGAACCAACCAAAAGTGTCTAATTTAGTAGGTGGAGCATCACACGAGGCTACTCGTTGGAGAAGCCTGAGCTACAACTTCTGGATAAAGCTAGCAATGATCCTGTCAGTTAAGCGAGAGGGGGAGAGAGTATAGCCCTGATGCAAGATGTTGTCCTAAAGCTTAGATTGTATCACTAGCCAGACTTAGCTTAGACTGGGAAATGAAGTGCTGCTGAAAACAGTTCTCAGTCAAGCCCTGAATCTGAAGCGACACTGGAAGCGGTGAAGGACTGCTGACTGATCAGGGTCTCAGCTCCTGAGGGAAGCTGGAGACAGAGGCATTGCCCACACTGTAGAACCTCTTCTCTTGCAGGTCCTTTGGAAGAGATCCTGAGTCTGGTCCGGTGCACCAAAGCAGGAACAGGATTAAAGTCTCTAATCTTAGAATTGGCTGAAGTAATTCAAGCAGTAACCTTTAAAAAGACATTCAAGGCCAAGAAGACACCTAGCTACACTAAGAGAAGGCACACATCAGAAGGGGCAGTGGGTACAGTAAAGACCTTGATGCACCCATGGGAGGTAGCTATTAAGTCCAGACTGAAACTCATTCAATTCAAAATCCTTCATAGGGTCTACTTCGACCTAGCATGCTTGCACAGAATCGGGAGAGCGGTGTCACCGGAATGTCTGCGATGCAGAAGTCAGAGGGGGACTTCTTTCATACCCTGTGGGCCTGCATGGCTATACAAACACATTGGCAATAGACAGTGCATGAAGTAAAGTCATAGATGCAACACTCCCCAACGACCCCGAATATAGCCTTCTGGATATACCCAGTGATGTAGACGTACTGCGGGCGAAGCTACTCTTCTGTAACTCCGGACTAGTGGTGGCAAAGAGGGGTGTGGTCAAACACTGTGGAGCAGCTAAATTACCATCTCTGGCAGAATGGAGGGCGGGGATGGACTTACAACTGATAGCATAAAAAGTCACGTATAAAAGTCGAGGGTGCCAGTGTAAATTTCATGAAGTCTGGGACGGGTGGATTAAATTACATAACTTGGAGGTATTGAGAGACGGATCTGGGACCCTGCCTGCCTAAACCTAATGTTATGCTCAAATTCATTGACCACAACTGTATAATGCCTAGTGTTTAACTGAATGTCCAGAACGGATTACTAATGATATGCGTAATAAGATCACTGCTGTATCTGTGTCCACCTGCATTGTTTGCTTGTTTATCACGGGTATATGTGTGTGCCCTTTTACACTATTTGATCAAAAACCACATTAAAATACTTTTTTTTAAAACGCGCAAACCTGCTGAGGTGAAAGCTGCATGAAGTGGCAGAGAGGAAGATGAGGCAGCAAAGGTTGGATGGAGCGCAGGAAGGAGTTTGGCCAGGAAGCGACGTCCCCGAACGTGTTCGCCACCAGGAGGCGCTTCACAAATGCCCTCTTCTGCATGAACTTCATCTCTGGGCTATGACTCCTGATGGCAGCCAAACTAGGACAAAGAACAACCGAGCCATATTCAGTTCCACACAAAATACAGTGTGTGCGTGCGTGCGTGAGTGTGCGCGCGCGCGTCCTGACGAGATGACTCTGAGACAGGTCTGTCGTAAGTGTGCTACTCATTGACGTCGTTATCCTTTCCAGTCCACGGACACATTTGAAGCTATGTTTTTGAAATTATTAATTTCCATGAATGCATTTTGCAGTCTTTCATGCCCTCTTATTCTATTACCAACATTGCCCGTGTTTTTGACATAAAGCAGGGTCATTGAGGTCAGGAGAAATGAAAAGAAAACAATATGGACACGCATATTACTTACACGCTCTCATTGGCCAGGAGTGCAGTAGGTAAGCTGAGAATGTCAGAGATGGACATGAATGGAATAAACTGCGACAGGTCAACAAACAGCTGTGGTGTCAGGTGGGGGAACTTCTGAATGAGTAACGAGGTCAAGCTCTCCAGGCCGCGCTCATCGGACGGAGTAACCTGCAGAGGGAAACCAGATACGGTTATGCCAGTAACAACTTGCTATACATTACAGCCAGATATGCCTGTCTCTACCCCAAAGCACACCCGGTGAGGCATTGTTAAGCAAGACTATAAGATAAATGTATACGTATTCTTTAGTACAAACACTATTCAGAGCCATTGTAGGCATGGGCAAAGCCAGAGACGTTTTAAGGCATGGGCAAAGAGGGCCCTGGCCCAGGGCCCCAGCCTTTCAGGGGGCCCCTGATAGAGCCACCTCTGTTCTGTAGCGAGTCTTGCCCTGATGAACTTGAACAATTCTTAAACAGATGGTTTTAAGTACCGTTTTCTTGTCATTTAATAACGTGGGTGATGTGTGAGAATCTA
This sequence comes from Triturus cristatus, assembly GCF_964204655.1. Lineage (NCBI taxonomy): Eukaryota > Metazoa > Chordata > Amphibia > Caudata > Salamandridae > Triturus > Triturus cristatus. Next base: position 492,209,614 of record NC_140583.1, read on the forward strand.
TTTACAGAAATTTTGCAGAAAAATGTGTTTCTGTATCATGCACCATCTATAAAAAACGTTGTTTAGTTCAAAACAGGACCTCACATATGAGAAATAAGATGGTGTCACAGAGATTATTTTCAGTACTATTAGTGAGCTGCTTCCATGTTACAATATTAAAAACACACGTCACTATCCCTGAATATTAGATGTAAACACATTAAGAATTTGGACCAGTGTGCTCGTGCACTGTCAGTGACCTGACCACAGAAGGCATGAAAGAGCTGAAACTGGATCATAAATTCAAAGTTGTTCCAAAACAGAGGCCCCGCAAATATGTTTGACGCAGGGCCCCCAAGTTTCTCGTCTGCCAGCCTCCAGTCTCCCCTTTCACATATGCTGGGCTCACCACCTAAGGCTCAGGCGCTCAACGCCCATTGGGCTCAAAGGGCTTTAGTCGCACCCCCTCCCCTACCCTCCCCCTCCCGTCGTGTGCGACAGCCGGGGCTGAGAAAGCTTCCCGGGCAAGACCATGTGCTTGTTAATGAGGCTTTGTTATTTTCTCACCCCTCCTCAGAGCCGCTACATCTCCACTCTGCCTATTGCTGGAAGAATGACACCCTCTCCCTCCCCCCAGAACATTTTCCTAGCCTCTGCTAAGGCTGCAGCCAGCTCAATGCAGAGCAGGCAGGAAGTTATAAAATACGAGCAAGTTGTTTTTGAGAATTAAGTTATAACCGAGGCAGCCGCAGTGCAGGGAACTCCTCTATCATTGGCTTACACTGTTCTTGCACATGAATAGGGGCACCTTCACTGCAGAAACAGGATTTGGTGACTAGCCCCACCACCCATGGCTGTCTTCCCACAACTGGACAAGGCCAAGCACCACTGGTTCTTGCTGGCACGGGACCCATCCCTTTTCTTTGAGGTAGCTTTGGTAGTTTCATCTCTCTACCAGGATTTGTGACATGGGCATGCGCAGAGAATGGACCTTTTTCAATGTGCCATGTAAAAAAACACTTCTTCAGACCAACCAAGGCCCACTGTTAACCTTTCGGCCTCTCTCTTGCTTTGTCAACTCATTTCGTACTTTTCCTCATTTAGTGCAGCACCTCAAAGATGGAGCCTGCCTCGTCACCTTTATTACTTGTGATTTCTGTTTCAGTTCCAGATGATAACCCAGCACCCACTCATGCTTATGCATCAGCAGAGATGCACTCATGCATCACTTCTGCTCACAGTCTTCAGTATAGATGAAGGATCACAAAGTAACCATCTCCTGCATCTCTTTTATCTCTTGCTGTTCCAAACTGGCAAATAATCTGTTTCCATAAAGTGAATCGCTATGCCCCTCTTCTACTCAATGGACTCCTCACCAAGCATGAAACAAATTTAAGCACTTCTTTGGGAAAACAACTCTATGCAATCATCCACCCACTTTTTTCCATAGTTCTTACCGTAGCTCCCACTTCTTGCAATACTGTTATAGTGGTAACCCCAAAAACCAGAACATGGAACAAGGAATTCCATAACATCTTTACATCAGCCTACTCCATTGGCTCCCCTTTGCAAGAGGTAGAATGGACCAGCCTACAAGCTAACCCTCAACCCCATTCTTCAATGTATAAAATTACAATGGAATCCTTTCAAGCACATACAGGTGTCTGTGTGGCCATTCCAATCTTATGCGGGTCACATGTATTTAAACAACATACATTTTGAAGACATGTTTGATACCATTTCTTGATTCGGAGCAAGACATAGCAAAATAGACAGGAAGGGAGGAGCTACTGCTTGAGTCTGTTCTTCCAGGATTAGCCTAACCTCTCTGTGTATCACAAGAACAAGCACCCACCAAGTAAAGTAAGTTCGCTGTTTTATAGTGCATGCGCGTAGAGTTGCATAACATCTATGCACACATTGACATAGTGCAGATACACCTTAAAATGAGTAGTAGGTAGGTTATTTCAACATCATTGTATGGTGACCCTTCTGCTCCCATGTGTTTGAGCTCTAAGCTACAGAAGCAGGTATCTTCACTACAACAGCTGCTTACCATACTGACATATGTAGTTACAATACCGGTCCCAGGATGCTTGTTTCCGGTACAGGGAAGACCTGGCTTGGCAGTTCGGGCTGGACTGTTCCCATGAGGCACAGGGTCAAGACTGATTTGCATATAGCTGGATCTGAACTGGCGTGATGGAGTGAGCTAAAGAACGATGATGGATTCAACCCGGATCTGTGACTGGGGGTGAGTATCTGAAAAGGTTCAGCTCTCCACGTCCATCATCTCCTTGTGTTTGTCACTATATACTGACATGTAGTCATCCTGTGTTCTCCATATTATTGCGTGTGAGAGTACTCAGTGTGTGGACGTTGTGGAATGGGGTCTCCATATAAAAATACCATTACTCAGTTGAAACCCAGAAGAGAGAGCTCCGTGGGATTTGCAGGATTGTCCGTCTCCCCGGTCAACCATTCATTGAGTACCAGTAGTTGCCTTGCCCTGTAGCACATCTGAAAGTCTGCCATTCCCATCCTGCCCTCGTAGACCAATGCCCAACATTTGGTCTGTGCTATACAGGGTGATCAGTTTGTTATGTTCCATATAAATACACCAATATAGGCTCAGGTAGTCACCTAACCTTTCCCCTATATCCTCCCTACCATTACACTACATACCGGTTCTTAGTACTGACCTTTTATCTAGTTACGGTAATGTCCGAAGATGACATGGGGTTTTCTCCGAAAAGCTTAAGCCTCATTCCTTATGCATGAGGATTCTTGGAATCATAGCAGGACACCAGGCCTACCATCTCCTGCATAATAACTATGTATAAGTGTCATTCCTTCTGTCATCCTAGTCCAACATGACAGCAGTGGAACTCCGGCGGGGGCAGTGAACCGGGAAGTGAGCCAGCAGCAGTGGGTCCGCTGGACTCCAACAACCAGGTTCCTTCTCGCCACATCACCACGTCACCTTCTAGCGCCCGGAGGCGCATTTAAGCCCCCTTGTCCTTCCGCAGTGCGGGACACAGCAGCGGAACTCTGGTGGGGGCAGTGAACCAGGAAGTGAGCCAGCAGCAGTGGATCCGCTGGACTCCAACAACCAGGCTCCTTCTCGCCACATCACCACGTAACCTTCTAATGCCCGGAGGCGCATTTAAGCCCCCTTGTCATCCCCCAGCGCGGGACACAGCAGCGGAACTCCGGCGGGGGCAGTGAACCGGGAAGTGAGCCAGCAGCAGTGGGTCCGCTGGACTCAAACAACCAGGCTCCTTCTTGCCACATCACCACGTCACCTTCAAGCGCCCGGAGGCGCATTTAAGCCCCCTTGTCATCCTGCAGTGCGGGCTGTGCCCGGGCCACTCCCGAGCAAAGCCCGGGCCAAGGGTGGGCCCGCGCTTGCCCGTCATCGCCAGGAGGAGGCTGGGCTGGGCCACCCCCCTAACACTTCAGGTTTGAAGCCCCAGGACATTTCCTTTTAAAGGTACTGTTGTTGAACCATCTTGTTATTCCACGTATCTTTGATTTTTGGACTCCTAGTTGGACTTATTGCCTGTTTCCCCATTGGACATTGTAGCTCTGTTGGGGCCAGAACTGTCTGCTGTACTATTGTTGAGCTCTGATTGCTTAATCGGAGCCATGGAGAAAAGGAAAGGGACAGAGAGTGGGCTGGGAGGTGCTACTACCAAAAGATAAAAAAAACGGGTCCAGCCGCTGGTACAGGGATCTGGGAGTGACAGGGGGACAGGAGAGGAAGTCCTCGGCCGTATCGAGAACATGGTTGCTTACTGTGAAGATTTGCTACTTTCACCTGCACCAATTCCTATTTCCCCCATAAGTTCCCTTGCCCCCTAAGCTCCATCAGTCCCACTGCCCCAGGGTATGGAAACATCCTCAACCTATTTAAGAAAGCAGCAAGGAAAAGTAAAAAGCCCCCAGTCGCAGAAGTGCGCAATTGTCATACCCCAAGCCCCCGTGCGCTCAAAGGAAAGCGAGTCTTTCCGATAATGCTACACTAGACAAGCTCCCCCTCAGTAATCGATTTGCCCTTCTCGCTGATGAGCCTCTCTCAACAAAAGCGCATACAAACACGGACTGTTCTCATATAATTAATAATAACTTAAGCCTAAACACTTCACAGGGAGGAAGGGAAACTGATTCTGTCCTTACACCTTTGAACCTTGATCTCTTAAGGGAAATTATAGCCCTAAAAAGTAGTGTTGAGGCATTAACTATCTTGGTGTCTAAACTCCACCAGAAATTAGACGGACACAATAGACTATACGTATCACAGCTACCACTTCAAACACCCTTAGTACTCACCACTGCTAGCACAATGACGGAACTCCCAAAGCCCCATGGGAAGCAACCCGATTGTACTGCGTTACTCTTGTATTCTGACCACCTATCCTCTCACAGCTCAAGAGAAACTAACAGTACATCCCTAGAGCAACGTAGGTTAAATATTGAGCAGAGTAAAAGTACGGGATTGCCACAGGACCAAGCTGGGCATAGACTAACAGCAGGACCTGCCTTGCCGAGCATGGCCACAAGTTATAATAGGGTGTCTCTACCTTATCAGTTTCCCCCACCTCCCCATTGCAAGCAAAACAATCCAATGGTGGGTTCAATTTACATGACTAATGTTCCTAAAGTAGATCCAAAATACACAAAGTACGAGAGTGTTGATGCCCTAAAAAACAAAGCCATCCACTGGTTAAGGCACAATAGGGGGTGTTGATCAGTAATCGGGTACGACATCGTATATGTTAAAAGGTGCGTCTCAAACCAGAATACAGTTGATGCATTCGAGATAAGACTAGCTTCAGAGCACCTGGTGCACGATTTAATTGCTCTAGAGGCTAGATCTTACCCAACCTCATGCACAAAAATCAGGCTGAGATTAACCATCCCCTCATTACCAGATCAAGCAGAAAATGTGCAACAGCCTCCTGGGGACTCTCCTATCTCATACCTACCGCAGAATGATTGACTAACCCTAGTACCAATTAAGGTTCCCCTGAGCAACCTCACCATAGGTCCTATGAACATCACAGGCATTGTAAACTCTTCTCACGAGGAAATTCCTAGCGAGCAAGAGAGCACGACACATCTTACACAGAAGGAACAAGTCTTAGACCCACTATTAGTCAACGAAAGCTATGTATCGCCCAAATCGAACGATTCTAATCCTTCCCCGGCGTCCACTCTTAAAGGCAATGGGCAAGAACTGAGAATCATGTCATGGAACTTGGCGGGCATTAGAGGGAAGCTTGATTGCCCGCATTGGCAGGAGCTTATCGCTCAAACTGAGATATGTATTCTCCAAGAAACCTGGAGCTTGACCCCAATGTTTATTCCAGGGTTTATGACTTTCCACAGACCAGCAACACCATACAATCATTGCCGGCCCTCAGGAGGGCTGCTCATACTTGTAAGCCTCACATTAAATTGCGATGCTAAAGAGTTGGCTACTAATAGCCCAGATATACTTGGGATTCGGCTATTCAATGGCAAGTGTAAGACGCTCAATATATATATAATGTGTATGCTAGGAGCACCAGAGGTGGTAGTTCCCCAACCCTCCAGGTCCTGGATAATTTATTGGAAGCCAGGCACAAAAGTCATCCACTAATAGTTGATGGTGACTTCATCGTAACTTTTGAGCCACTCGATTGGGCCGAGGCCAACGATGTGAACGTGGAGGACACATTTTGGAGGGTACCTCCTCTGGAACTCACTCCGATAAAAAAATGGTCACAAGCTGCACTGCAACTGAATGTCATTTCCCTTGTATACAGGTTAAGGGCCGCTAATGGTAGAACTACCTCAGACAGAGGAAGAGGAATGACTTTCACCGGTCCAAATGGGTCAAGTAGGATCGACTACTTATTAGTGGATTTGACACTTTTGCCCTCGGTACAGGACATGGCCATAGTCCCGTCCTGCGACAGTGATCATAACTCCCTTATTCTGTCTATTGATAATCCCTGGGGTGGCGTTGGGAGAGAGCTCCCAACACCATTAAGTTAAAAGATTCTAATCCCCACAAATGATAAGCGACGACTCAAATGGCCTGTGGTTCTGGCGGATGAAACAAAGATCCAATTGATCAAGGACGCCCTAACCAAGCATTTAGCGATGCTAACACTTACGACCACAGATTTGTCTATACAGAGCAGATGCAGTACCCTCCATAGGGAATTCTTTGATTGTCTGGTCTGCTTTTTCCATGCCCTGATTAATAAGACCAGGTTATCACAGGGAAGGGCTCTGGGAAGACATTCATGGTATAATAAAGAGTGCAGGGTCTTGAGAGGGAGACTGACTGTTGCTATCAAGAATAGAGAGCCAGATAGCACTTGTAATGCCAGGCAGGAGTATAAACAGGGGCAGGGTAATGCCAAAAAAGATTGGGATGAGAAGAGATGAGAGGAGCTAGGAGAGGCCATTGGGCATCCTGACAGTTGGAAGTTTTGGTCCCTTGTGTCTAAAAGCAACTTTGAACACTCACTTCCTTTGGCAAACAACATTCCAGCTACAGAATGGCATATTTATTTTAGCGAGTTATACTCCAATGGTTTCACCAATGACAGTCCCCAGATGTTCCACGATATAGGTGTTCCTACATGTACCCTTACATTCACTAGGGAGGAGATAATGCGCTCTTTAGATGCTATTATCCCTGCAAAAGCCCCAGGTCTAGATGGCATCCCAGGTGACCTCTTCCGAGCTGATAGGGACAACTGGCCAACTTATTTCACGAAACTGGCCAATGATATTGCTGGCGGTGGGAGTATTCCGGACACCTGGAAGGGCGCAGAAGTAATACCCATTTTTAAGAACGGGGACAGTTCGAAGCCCGCCAACTACTGCCCAATTAGCCTGATAGGTTGTGCCCAGAAGGTCTTCTGCTGTTCGCTACTTGGTAAAATCCCGACCTGGATGGATGAGAATGACATCCTCTCTCTGCTCCAGGAGGGCTTCAGGCGGAAGACCGGCACAATCGATCAGGCTTTTCACCTGGTCTTGCTGTATTGGAAGGTAGTTGTGCTGGGTAAAGGCTGCTTATATCTTGCCTTTATAGATCTTAAAACAGCTTTCGACCTAGTCCCCAGGGATTTACTGTGGCAAGTCCTTTGGGACATGGGTATGCCTCTGGAAATCTTAGATCCACTTATCAGGCTGCATGAGGATAATTTTGCCTGTGTGAGGTGGGGAAACCGGGGCCAAACCACAGAGCCATTCAAGATCTGGTGGGGGGTACACCAAGGGTGTGTCCTGGCCCGCACTCTCTTTTCCCTATATGTAAACCAGGTGGACGATCTTCTGTGTTCCATCCCGGACCGACGCTCCCTCATTGGCAAACCACAAAATAGCTACACGCTTTTGGTGTCCAAAACCCCCATGTGCCAACAAAAACTTTTAAATCATTTTAAGGCCTTTTGTGATGCGAGGGGTTTGGTCATCAACACTACTAAAACCAAGTTGATGATGCTAAACCCCCACAAATCCTTTAAAGGTAACTTGGTCCTAGATAATGTTCTGCTCGAGCGAGTTGGTTCATTTGACTACTTGGGAATCCAGTTGTCTGAGGGAATGGCCTGGAGGAAACACCTAGGGAAGGCGTCTCTGAAATTTTCCCAGTTAACTGGGGCTTTGCGGCGGGAGCATTGCCTCTCGTATACCAAACCTATAGCCCCCGCACACAAGTCGTATAGTTGTAGGGTAGTGAGTTGTGTGCTATACGGGGCAGAACTGTGGTGTTTCATCAACGTTAATACCCTTTCATCAGTGGAAAACAAGTTCCTTAGGAGCTTGGTATCACTCCCCCAAAGCACTCCTCTTCTTCCCTTGAAACTTGACTTGGGTATCAAGTTTATAAATGACCAAGTGAACCTACGCCCATTGCTCTTTTGGCATAGACTGGTTACAACCCCAGATCTAGCCCCCTATGCCGCCGCTTTTACTGAAGTTTCTGCTTTGGATAAATACCATAAAATTGGATGGATTAAACATATAGATACCATCCGGGCAGGCATTGGCGTGCCTAAGGAGCAAGAAGATCTTTCGCCTACATTCTCCAGGGATCAACTTAAATCTCAGTATTGGGCATGGGTAGAACAGAAGAACTTCCTGAAAATTCATCATGGCTGTTTAAATGATGTTTTTACTGACATAAAATCCATCAGCCAGCCAGAAATCTATCTTGATTTTATTAAAGGGCCGGCAGACAGGAAATTGTACACCCAGTTCAGACATGGCTGTCTACCCTTTAATGCTTTTATGAATTCCTGGCTGACAAATTCTTCACAGCCCAAGGGTTGTCCCTCCTGTCCATGCCCTTACGAATCAATAGGCCATGTCTTTTTTGCTTGTGCCGCCTATGCCAGACCTAGAAGGAAATGGCTAACACCGTTATGTAGACAACCCGGGACATACAGCCACAAAGACGCCCTACGCATTTTAAAGACAGATGCGAGGGTTGTATCTACCTCCCCGACTGGCACGAAGAAATCAAATTGATATCAAATAGATCAGTCCAGTCGGGTGTGTTGGCTTGTAAAAATTGTTTTTCTATGTCACCATTTTAAGCTTTTTATTCTCTTTTTATTGGTCACTTGGGGCACGGGTTCTAAAATGTCTGTTGTTGGGTAAATGGGCGGCACTCCTCAGCAAAATGAGACATTAATAATGTTTAGTAACGTACTCGCACTTTAGCCCTGTACTGATAGGAAAAATGTATTTAACATTTACATTTGTGTCGCTTTGTTCTCTTTTTGTGCATGTTTATTTGTATTAAGAATTTGTTAATTTTCTCTTTTTTAGTCCCAAGAGCTTGTACAGGAAGCATTTTATAGTTCTTTTTATCCTGAACATCGTCATCTGAGATTCATGTGTTTGTCTCTTATGGTATTGCAAAACCGAAATAAAGACTTTGATGTTGATGACACAGCAAGGTGTATCCCCAGGGGGTACCACTTTGGGTATATGTGAACCATATCATGCTGAGGTAGTCAGAGGAGAAAGGGACATTCATGCCGACACACTGACGCGAGACGCTGAGCTTCCTGCATGCAGACACTCCAGCTCGCAGTGGTCAAACATCCCTTGTGGGGTGTCCATTTCAAGACCAGGACGGGGTCCCACAGTCTCTCACTTCAGGTAATGGGGTTGACCTTATCCTAGAGGGATTCTTGGCTTTACACCTACATATATGCTAGGTACACTTAGGTACATCTAGTTAGAGTCGCATCATAGGAGTACGCATTTATTACGGTCATGTATTTTATATACTTGCCGGTCTTCATTTTTTTAGCACAATGGTAGAAATCTACCATCCTTTTACTCTGTTAGTGCTTTTAATCATTTATATCTGTTACTGTCTAATGATTGTTTCACCACACCTATTTTACACGAGAATGACGCTGGTTCAATAAATGCTTATTGAAAAACGTCCCCACCATTTATTCTGTGTATCTTTCTGAGACAAAGTGAACACGAGGGACTGAGTGAAAAGTAGTACACTGTTTCCACGATCCCTGATGGGACAGGGTTGTCATGTTCGATAGTTGCCAAGAACTATTCTCTCCTTGGTAAGAGGGTTTTATAGTGGCACTGTGAGCTAGCTGGTATACAGGCTAACATACCCGGTAGGGGTGTCTAGAATTAGTCTAACACCAATCCTATAGTGTATGTTGTCTAAACGTGCAGATCCTATATAGGTTTATAGGAACTACACAACATGGCGCCACCAACGTTGGTTTGGCACTTATTTAACAGTCAAATCTGAGTAGTCCAGTCGTGCTATTCTCAGAAACCCCTACTCACATTTTCCCAGAGACGTTTGGAGTGGGAAGGGAACTATCCGCCACAGCTGAGTAGGCAAAATACCTATTTCTTGGCTGTAGGTTTATCAAGCTTGAAGGACAAACAGTTCCTATTTGTGCATAAAACCTTATCTCTTCCTTGAGAAAACATTTGTCAACAAATGGCTGACGAAAACGTCGCTGGGCGAGCACAGCCTGCTGCAGTCAGGGAAGAAGACATAGAAGGGGAAAGAAACATTTCCGAAAACGTTAGAAATGCCCTTACTCAAAAGCTAATGGACTATCGAGTCACAGCTAAGGGTGGGACAGTACCCTTCATGATTGAGGCTCACGAATCATATAGAACAGAGATATTCTATTCATGGGTTAAATTACCACAAGCAGATGAACAATCAAATACATTTCATTCTTACACTTAAGATGAAACACCAAATGAATACTGTCCATATGAGGACTTTGAAATTCTGCGTACCTACCAGGAGCACATAAACTGGTTTAATGGCGCCCTCCCCAATACAAAAGACAAAGTAAGACTAGGTCCACTTGGAAGAGATGGAGCCACTTGGCCAGTCCTTGTAGTTTATACACCGCATCCAGAGATTGACACAATGCCAGTAGCAGACCTACATCCACTTCAAAAAGAAATAGCAAAACTTTACAGAAACCTGACACAGTTCATGATGAGAACACTCACACTTCAGCCAACAAGAGCTACACAAACAAGTCAAATTCAGGATTCTACAATTAAAATTACACCACAAACGCTATACGCACTTATGGGTAAAATGCCCACTAAACGTCAGCAAATGCCATTCTTGATAGCTCCGAAAATAACACAGCTAGAGGCAGTATTTCCACACACAAGCCCTCAAGAAAAACACAGAATGCTGACAATCTGCTTGCCAATGGGGATAGGTCCCCAGATAGAGGATTGTACCACTAGGGGTACAGTTTTAGCTTCCATATATACCAGAACTCATGGTATCTCGTCATTAGCAGTAATACCAGATGTATTAAGACAGATACAAACTAAGTATGGAGCTGAACCTGCTCTGAACTTAGGAATTGAATTATTAGGTCATTTTACCCAGTTATCAGCTATAATATTAGCAAATATAAAAGGGGAGGCAGCAGCAGTGGCAATATGCCAACGCCTGAGGGATTTTAATTCTTTACAACAGGAACGTGATTTACCTATAATTATCACACACACCTATGTTGAATTAGGTAGAGATAGTTTGTGAGCTAGAGCAACAAAACCTCAACTCAAGGGTGGCCCTGAAATGGATAACACCAAGCAAGCACCTGATTCTTCCATGAAGAAATGGGATAATAAAAACAAAAATCAAAAGTTTAGAGAAAATAGATATCTATCTAGGAGTGGGTCTCCTCAACAGGAGCCCTCCGAAAGGAGATACAATCTTAGGAATAGAGATAACATTAAGAAACCTGACAGGTATTAGGATACTGATATACGTTCCTCTAGTTCCTTTCAGGGTTCACAAAGAAACTTCGAGAGGGAAGGACGGTCAGAACACAGACAAGAAGAGCGTATGAAGTCCAGAGACATGCGAAGTGTTTCAGACTACACTTCTTAAAAAGTAGAAGAAAGTAGCAGGTCTTAAAGTTAGACATGCCTAGAATTCTGAGGACTCAACTACTGAACGGGTAATGGGCTCTGATGATTTTAGGCAGCGCAGCAGTAGTAACAATAGCTTGCCAGAACCTGATGGTATTTCTGGTAATAGCGGAGTTGATGAATGAGCATATCACGGTGGAAACACCTGATACGAGGGTGAGTGTCCAACATAGGTTACATGAGATAACACTCCAAATGGAGAGGGACAAACCCAGAAGAGTTAATGGTCTCTTTTGGGATAACTTGACTTATGGCTATGAAATCCTTTTAGCTGAAAGAGGTTGGCTGCCTGAAATTGTTTTGGATTGCCCAAAGTAAGAAACGGTAACTTTACCAGCTTTATCCGACCACGTTCCAATATACTTAAAACACACATATATGCGGGAGTGGGTGGTAGCTCTTGCTCCAGCACTTTATTGCAACCATGTTGGGTGGGATGCTGAGCCACCACACCTTGTAATCCCAGTAAAACCCACAACAACTCCACAGAGATAGTACCCAATAACACAAGAAGCGAAAAAACAAGTCAGGGAGATCTTAGATCAACTTGAATACCAGGGTGTAATAGAACCTTGCACCTCTGCAATGAACAATCCTTTTTTTCCCCATAATGAAACCAAATAATTCATACCATCTAGAGCTAGACTATAGACATCTGAACACTTGCACTAAAACATTTGCAGTACAGAATGTACATAGTGCTGCATTAATGAATAACTTGCGGAAAAAATACAAAATAACACTAGATATCTCAAATGGATTCTTGTGCCAAAATATAGCGCCTGAAAGCAGGTATCTAACAACATTCTCAGCGCTAGGTTCACAGAGTCAATTTGTTCGACTACCCTAAGGGTATAAGAATAGCCCCCGGTTGTTTAGTGCTAGGGTAACAGAATTACTTCAGAATTTGGATGAAGAGGCATTGTCCTATGTAGATTATATTGAGCTGACAGATGATTTACAGGATCACTTGACCAGGGTGAGCACCATCATTTTGGGATTCACCTTTGAGGGCTCAAATTCAACTATAAAAAAATGGAAAATAGCCCACCTCAATGTCCTATTTTTTAGGATACAGGTTATCACGTGAAGGGAAAAGCCTGGCAGCTAAAATTTTTAGAAAAGTGCGTGCTGCTCCAACCTCCTAAATATTTTGAAAAATGTACAATCCATATTGGGAGATTTTGAAAGTTTAGCAGAACATACATTTTGGATTACACAGAAAGAGTAAAACCTTTCTACGACTTAATCGGACCTGATTTTTCAGTTAGGCATTGGACACAAGAACACACAGATATCCTTTGTTCCCTACAAACTGACATGATAGCTTCAAAACACTTGCAGACACACGTAAACGTCTGCAACCTGGTGATCCGCGTAATAGCGGGTTAATCTGGGTATACTTACCTAACCTTCAATGAATCCGAAACAGTACCCATTGCATACAAATCACATTTGTAAACAAACACTGAAATGCGCTTTGCTTCTACAGAAAAAATCCTGACTGCATTGAAGACTGCTGTAGTGAGAGAAAAAGCACTGGCTCAGGGGAAACGAATAATAGTCGTAACTCCGTACCAGCCTTAGAGGCTGCTACAAAGGCAAGCGTTCCTAATGCTGTAGCCTTACATCCAAGAAACAATGGGGTAATTCTATTACTGCAACAAATGAAGAATATAGATATGACCCAAGGCTATAAACACAAACATTCCTGCAATATGAACAAGAATATCCTCTCCCAAATGAAATAATACCTCTAGATCATTATGAATATTTCATTCACACTGACAGAACTGCTCAGCCGGCCATAGAAAATAAACAGCAATACAGCCCAGCTTGTGCGATTGTAAAGGGTCGTTTGCGGAATGGCAAGTACCATCGCAGCGATACGAAGACACAGTCTCTAGGAGACTGCACGGCTCAGCTGGCAGATCTAAAAGCCTTATTACTGGCACTAATTAATACGGATCGGGAATTCCCCACACTGATCATGTGCGATTCCTTTTATTGTGTCCAGTCGCACAATGAATATCTTAACTACTGGGGTCAAAATGGGTTTAAAGACTCAAAAGGTGGCACAATTAAGCATAAAATACTATGGGAACAGGTAGCTGAGTTGAAAAACAAACTACCAAGAACTCACGTGATACACACGCTGAGTCATCAACGTGATGGCATTCATATTGAAGGGAATTCATTGGCTGATGAAGCTAAAAAAGGGGGCAGTACAAACTGCTGCAGTATCTGCAATCACTTGTTCAAAAACAATAATAGATAGACAGATAATGGTAGCTGTCATTGCTTCACGCAAAAACAGCCCAGCGTTACCAAAAGGTTTTCCTCACAAGTACTCCTACAAGTTAGATGCAAATAACATTCAGATTCTGTACACGCAGGGATTACCACAACAGTTTCTTTACTGAAACAACGCTATTGGTGGCCTAGTTTAACAAAACAGACGAAGAATGTTGTCTTAAATTGTGCCATCTGCCAGCAGATGAAGGGTTCCACCGTTGCGCGTTCAGTTTAGACACCAATACTAATATCAGACAGACCACTTGCGCGTGTCTATTTGGACCACTGCGGCACCCTACAATTGGATGGGGTTTACAAGTATATCATGGTGGCAGTGGATTCATGCTCCTGATTCCTATGGGTATGGCCTCAGCGCTCGGCTGATGCTCTAACTGTTTTAAAAGATTTCCGAGTCTTTATAGGGACATACGCAGTTGGCACATTACATTCTGACCGTGGCCCGGCGTTTAGCTCTAGGGCTTACAAGGAAGCCATGGAAGGTTTGGGTGTAGCATTGTGGTACTCCTCTTCGTACCATCCAGAGGGAAATTTGGTCATGGAGAGGAAAAAACGGGACTTAAAGCAATCTTTAACAGCCTCTAGGGGAAGTCACTCCTCACGAGGTCCTATTTGGGTCAAGAATGTGGGTACCTGATCTCGATTATGAAAGCACAGTGGTGGATGAAAACCCATTTGACATCAATAAACGTTTGGCTGTTTTACAGGATCTGAACGAATCTAGAGCACTACTAAGCAACTTGCAAATAAAACGTACGGCCACTGGGGAAGTCAAATCAGTCCTGGCAAGACCTGTCTAGACCCCAAAAGACGGGGATCTGTACAGAGAAAAGATCAAGGACAAGAAAGAGTTTGGGCCATCCTACAGAAAGCCTGTACCGGTCCTGGCTGTCGAAGGAACAAGAACAGTACTTCTTCCGCCTCTTGCCGGAAAAAAAGAAAAGAGAATTATCTCTATTGATCTGAACAAACCACACTATGTGGCCGATACTGAATAGTAGGACTTGTGGGGTCTTGGGAAGCCGATGCTCTCCTCTTGCTACCATACTGGAAGTTCAGACAGAAAGACTCATAACATTTGAAGAGTCACCAATACGAAGTGATGGAATTTTCAAAACTGAAATCGAACTCGTTCCTCTGGAAACAGAAACTTCCAACTGCAAATGAAAGACAAATTTAAATTCAGCCTACCACCGATGTCTACATCAATATGTCTCAACAAGAGACAGCTGCCGGTTAAACACAACCTGCCGAGCTCCCAAAGATTGATCATCTGGCTACTTCATCGATTTTGATACCTTCTCTCTTGATCCCAGTGAACCTGAGCCAACGCCAGCCCCAGTTTCTGTAAGCAACAAATTTGTGAATTCTAAATTTTTTCTGAAAAAGTCTTACCTAGTATCACCTTGGTTCCAGCTCTGGATCATAACTGGAATATTGTTTTTTTATGTTCTGGATTGGCCTAGTGAGTGTCTTTTGCTTACTTTTGAATGGAAAATATCTCTGAACAAAGAGATTTGTTTTCCGTGAACATTACAGCTGCTCCAATTCCTAATGGCATAGTTTAGGACAAAGTTGATTATGATGTATTTGGCCCCATTGAACTTTTGAAAATACCACATTTATTTAAAATATCTCTAAATTATATCATTACCTTCAGTACATTTTCTGATGATTGAATGTTTGAAACTGTAAATAATATGTTGTCTGATTTGGAACAATCTGCTGCATTTTGAAACAATGAAATGTTAGAGGACACATCTAACTTTGATAGCATGCACTGTTACTATCATTAGGGCCATCACTTTTTACACAAATCCAGTATCCCTCAAAATGTTTTCACATATCACCAATGGGAACATTGCCCGACACCACCTAAAGGTAGTTCGAAAACGTTTGCACAGAAGTTTTCATATTTTTCAGGGTTTAACTATTCTGACCCAACCTCATATTACTATAAGGTTGCACCTATATCTGCACAGAAAAATATGCAGACTAACACCAAACAGATATATTCTGCATCCTTTATTGCCCAACCGTCTGAACAGGGTTTGACTTATGGAAGGACACTATAGACACAAAATCGGTCTGGTGTTCTTAGGAATGGAAAGTTCAGGGAACAGAAGCACTATTTAGAGAATGTCTCATTAACAGACCTCCTGTCTTGCACTAGCCA
Source organism: Triturus cristatus (assembly GCF_964204655.1). Lineage (NCBI taxonomy): Eukaryota > Metazoa > Chordata > Amphibia > Caudata > Salamandridae > Triturus > Triturus cristatus. The sequence continues at coordinate 492,225,560 of NC_140583.1, forward strand.
AGAACAAGGATTTGAACACACCACGGTTTCCCACACCTTCACACATCAATTTTATATCATGTGGAGGAGATACAATAGATGACATCATACAGTACAATACTTCAGACCCCAATTGGAAGGGATGGTTAGTTCGGCACTCTGACACAAACAGATGTCAAACAAGATTCAGGGGTAAAACCAAAGGGCTTAATATCCATAGGCCAGACCCATGATATGTACAAAGAGAACATCTGGGGGTAGTGACATTCTACATTGTTGGGAAGTTGTGCCTCGATTGGCTAAAAACCTCGACACTGTCCCAAGTGATATAGCGCTTATCCTTACTCTCAGATGAGGTGGATTTAAGGGATTTTTAATTAGGTCCCCGAAAGTCACATCAGAAACGTTTCTATTACACTGTCTATATTGAAATCTGGAAAATCTCTTAACAAGACGCTGAGGAGAGACTTCGTGAAATAGATAGAATTAACCTAGAAAAGGCGTTAGCTGTAGTGGACAATGGTATGACTACATTAACATTCAGGATTTATTCACTGGGCAACATTGTATCTTCGGCTATTGATATACTACAACAGGACTTGTCCATTCTACAACATGGACAATTTCAACTATGTTCTATTATGTTATTAAGCTGGATGCTGCAATCATTGCGTGCTGGTTATGTGCATTGGCAATTTATCAACAGTACATCCCTATTTTCTGCATACAATCTAACAGAAAAACAAATTACGATGGCAGAGAGGGAAGCAAAATATACAATGCTGCGTACTGAAAAACTCAACAAGTTACCTTTTACTGTGGCAGAATCACTGTCCCCGGAATGGTTAATTCATGGCCATATAACACTACCGATCACAACTTTCCAGTTTAAATATTGCCTAGAACAACAACAGGTGGGCAGATATGAAGCTATGGTAGGGAATTCATCAAGGAATCTTGGGAATTGCCATACAGATTTCAATGCAGGAATGGGGACACGGAAGTGTTTCTTAGCGGTACCCACTCTAAGAATTCCTTGAGTGGATCTCTCATATGTCAGGATATCATGCCTGTAATGGTTCAGTTGCTAACTTATCCTGCCACTTGAAAGGTTACTCGGCTGCCGTGATAAATCCAGTGTTCAAGTTGCTTTCAGCTGGGAGTTACTTGATGATGAATGATCAAGGTTGTTGAGGGATGCTCCCGGGCATCGCATATCTTGTCACTGTAAGCTCCAGGGTTACTTGCTGTATGCAAGTATTGTTTCCACCAACCCATACTGTCAGGGAGGCGCCCTTATGGCCTTCATTGAATTTTTCCTTTGTACAGTTTGATACTCTGAGCCGAAGGAAAGCCATGCTTTTACAGCAAACTGTGCCCTTAACCTCCGCCCGAGAAACTTATGATCGCCAGGTTGCAAGGTCCTCGGCTGAGATACAGGTACTAGTGCAAACCAACTGCCCTTTCCATTTCTCAGAAATGGTACAACGTATCTTTAACATGTCTGATACGACAGGTATTGTCCACCTACAAAGGTTCTGGACTGTTGAGCACCTTTCAGACAATCCTCGGAGTTGTTCCCAACTTTATACACTCCGTATTCTGAAGCCTTTTTGGAGGGTTTCCTCTGATCCTGTTTCTAATAGCAGGTATTCTGATTGTCATTTTTCTACTACGCAATGGGCAGCCCAGGCACCAAGGAGATGGTAAAACCGCTCTGGGAGCGCCGATACCGTGATCGCATGGTGATCCACCTGGGCACACCTTGTCTTCGAGAACTGAGCAAGTCTTGGTTCTTGTCATTTAGACCAGTCGGGATCGTCTGCATTCTGCCTGTCTTCTGATGCCTGTTCTGCAGACAAGAATGCGTGTTGGATCTCTTTCTAACACTTTTAACAATTGCACCACCAGGCATTGATACCTCACTTAACCCGATAACGGCTCATGTTCTGCAGTGTCCTCAGCGTATTCCAATGTTGATGTCTGCATTCTTAGAGCCACCACAGGATGCTTCAGCTCCTGTCTAAAAGGATACCGGCTCCTCAACAAATACTCAGGGCTCGGATCACCGTAGTACCTCCGCAGCAGCGGCTGTGGTGAATACGGAGGAACATCTGTGCTCGATTGACCTGATCTACGAGGTGTTGCAGGGACCGTCGCCTGCGATTGCAGGCAAGAGTGATGTTGCGTCTCCCAGCCGGGACACATAAACATTTGGCTCATCGTGTGCTGGGAAAATTAGGCCTTTTTCAAAAACAACCAAATTTGGAATTTTAAACAAGACGCTTTGTCGAACATCTGTATAGCTTACAGTCTCTCATTGTTTGAACTATATATACAAACTTATTTATTACAGACTTCTACCGCATGCAATGTTTTTCTCTTTATTCGCATTTTTTTGAAATTTTGCATTTTCAAGTACTATTTTGTAATGGACTTATCAATTGTTTGCGTACAACATTTAATTGTATGTTAGAATTTTTAGTATGTCATCCTTTCGGATGAGGAGTGGGTGTTATGTTCCATTTAGGTACCCCAATATAGGCTCAGGTAGTCACCTAACCTTTCATCTATATCCTCCCTACTATTACACTACATACCGGTTCTTAGTACTGACCTTTTATCTAGTTACGGTAATGTCCAAAGATGACATGGGGTTTTCTCCAAAAAGCTTAAGCCTCATTCATTATGCATGAGGATTCATGGAATCACAGCAGGACAGCAAGCCTACCATCTCCTGCATAATAACTATGCATGAGGGTCATTCCTTCCGTCATCCTAGTCCGACATGACACAGCCAGGTATATCCCCAGGGGGTACCACTATGGGTATATATACACCATATCTTGCTGAGGTAGTCAGAGGAGAAAAGGACGTCCATGCCAACACACTGACGCGAGACGCAGGGTGTCCATCTCGAAACCAGGATGGGGTACCACAGTCTCTCACTTCAGGTAATGGGGTTGACGTTATCCTAGAGGGATTCTTCGCTTTACACCCACATACATGCTAAGTACACTTAGGTACATCTAGTTAGGGTTGCATCGTAGTACACATTTATTACTGTCATGTATTTTATATACTTGCCTGTATTCATTGTTTTAGCACAATGGTAGAAATCTACCATCCTTTTATTCTATTAGTGCTTGTAATCATTTATATCTGTTACTGTATAATGATTGTTTCAACACAACTATTTTACACGAGAATGACACTGGTTCAATAAATGCCTCTATTTATTCTGTGTATCTTTCTGAGACAAAGTGAGCATGAGTGACTGAGCGAAAAGTAGTACACTGTTTCCATGATCCCTATTGGGACAGGGTTGTCATGTTCAGTAGTTACCAAGGACCAATCTCTCCTTGGTAAGAGGGGTTTATAGTGGCACTGTGAGCAAGCTGGTATGAAGGCTAACATACCCAGTAGGGGTGTCTAGAATCAGTTTGACACCAATCCTATAGTGTATGTTGTGTAAATGTGCAGATCCTATATAGGTTTATAGGAACTACACAACAGGTTTGCCCACAGAAAATTTGTATTGATGATACGAGGTCCTTGAACCAGCTATTGAGTATCCACTGCAGGAAGTTTTGGAAGGCATAGAGGTATTGAGGTAAGACCATCATTTTGAAGAGGTCCACACCACCCAGTATATTAAGCAGCAGAGTTGCCCACCGTAGGAGGTCTGATTGCATATGTGTTATGAGGGGGGGTCCTATTAACTTTCCATGTCAGTTCAGGAGATATGCACCCCCAGATACTTAAAGCTCAGCTGTCTTATTGGTATTGATGAGTGCCACTGCGTGATTGCATTGTCCCCACAAATCAGGATTAATATGGACTTGTTCACTCAGAGTCCAGAGGCCTTTTTATAAAGCTTAAGGATTCTGAGACGCCGTGGACCTGTGAGTTGGGGGTTCTCCAGGGAAAGAAGTATATTGTCTACATACATTGCGATTCTCTCTTCTGTATAGCCTTCCCATTTGCATCCCAGCATTTGGACATCGCATCGTACTATCCTGGCCAGAGGCTTATTCTCCAAGGGCGAAAAGGAGTGGGCAATGGGACAACCCTGTCTAGTGCCTCATTGAATGGGAAAGGGGTCTGAGAGTATGCCATTAACTAATGCCTGTGCTCGTGGACCTGAGTTGTGCAGGTGGGTGTATCCGTGTATGCGGGGGCCAAAGCCCACCTTCAACAGTACTGTGCTTAAAAAGCCCCAGTCCACAGAATCAAAGGCTTTCTCAAAGTCAAGGAGAAGGAGAGCCATTTGTTGGGTCAGCTCATGGGCACAGGATAACACTATGTTTATGCGCCTAATACAGTGTTGGGTGCCTCGAATGGGCATGAATCCACATTGGTCTGGGCGTATCAAAGTGGGCAGGACACGCGTGAGCTGAATGGCGAAAATCTTTGCGAAGATCTTGACTTCCTCATTAATGAGAGAAATAGGTCTGTAGGAGCTGCTGTAGTGAGGTGGATGGAAGGCTTTAGAGAGGAATACTATGGCGGCCATGTTTAGTTTTGGGGGATAATTGCCCTTTTTGGGCTGCCTCTAGGTATAAATTGAGGAGATGTGGGGGAGAGGATCTCCTGGGATTTCTTGCAGCATTCTAGGGGGGGTATCAGTCGAGCCAAGGCGTCTTCCCGATTTTCAAGCATGATAATGCTTTATAGATTTCTTCAATAGATATGGGCTTATCAAGGGTGCTGCAGTCTTTCCGGGACATGTGTGGGAATGGTATGTTTGTTAGAATGGGACATTGTTGCTTGCGAAGTGAACAGAGTGAACATGTGTACAGTTAGTGAGAGTAGTCTGATAACACTGTAGTAATCTCATGGGAAGTGTGTCTAAGGGAGCCAGACATGTCTACTATTTTGGGAATTATTCTAGCAGCTGCATCTCTAATAGCTAGCCAGTAATGCAGGTTGCTGACTTTATCCCTGCGTTCGTAATATTTTTGTGTGGAGGCTCACCAGTATTGGCGTGCTTCCTCCATGGTGGTCTGCTTGAGAGTGGATTTAACAATCTCTGGATCTTGCCGTAGGGTTTCCAAAGAATCTTGGTTGTTGTGCTTCACGAATTGGACAATGAGAGCCTCTAAGTCTGTCATGTTGTGCAAGCATACTTTCTCCAGCCCTGGCACATAGCCTTTAGCTACCCCGAGCATGGTCGCTTCACTGGCTGCCCATAATGTGCCTGTGGAGGCCACCGACACTGCATTGGTGTCAAAGTAAGTTTCCAATTCATTGTCTAAGATCATCTTAGAGATACCAGGCATTGAGCCGCCACATTGTCCTAGAGGTAGAAGAGGGAGTTCTGACGTGGACTTCAACTAGGGAGTGGTCCGAGATACTCCTCGGAAGAATACCTGTTCGGTTAATGTACATGACATCATTCTCAGGAGCTAGGAGGAGGTTGATTCATGACAGTGTGTTTTGTGCTGCCAAGGTGTGTGTGTGTGTGTATGTTCTGTCCTGGCGTTGCGATGTATGCCATACATAAAAGAGGCCTAAGTAATTCATCCAGCTATTCAATTGTTTGGCTCTCTGCAGCCCATGTGTCGTTGGGGTCCCAGTAGTGTCTATACTGGGGTTCAATGTGGAATTAGAATCCCCTCCTATGATAGTCGAGCCGGTTGAGAACTTTGTGATCTCGTCAGTAAGGGCTGCATGAGTTTGGATGTTAGGAGTGGAGGGACATACACACTCAGAATGTTGTGGTGTTTGTCCTTCAGGAGGCCTTCTACTCCCTTATATCTGCCCTGGGGTTCTGTCACAGTGTGGACAATGGTTAGTGGGAAGGATTTATGAAGCAATAGAGTGACTCCCCTTGAGCCGCTTGTGAATCCACTATTATGGATCCAATTGTAGCCATATATTTTCAGGAAGGGACAATTAGAGCCCAGTAAGTGTGTCTCTTGTAGTAGGAGTATAGCGTGGCCGAGACATATGACATAGTGAAACATGGCTGTCATTTTTATGCTATCAAGGAGACCTTTTGCTTTCCATTTCATGGCTGTGTATGCTGTAGTGGAACCATCATTGGGGTGTGGCAGAACTAGGTTGTCCTCTAAGATGGTCATGGTGAGGGTTGTGTGGGGAGCAGAACTGTTGTTTCTGGAAGGTCTCATTTGTATAGGATTTTGGGTTCGTTCCCAATCATGTGTAGGTGAAACATAAAATAACAATACAACAGATTTGTAAAACAACCCAACCCCCAACTTTCCCCCTCCCCATACTTTCTCTCCCAAAGCAACTGACTCCCAGGCAGGTGCGAGATGGGAGGCCCTCCGGTCCTGTCAGGTGCTCTCTGTTGCTGCATGGGTGTACCTAGAGATGACCCAGCAGTTTGGGGTGAGGAGACCCAGCATCTACAGATCCCCCCCCCCTCTGGGGGAGGGATTTATGAGGGGAGGACAGAGACCCAATATCGGCTGCAGTACAAATGACCCCGAGGCCTGCTGCCTCATTCGGGAATGAGGATGCACTCGGGCTGCGGCAAGACATCGGTGCACTTCCCTAGCTCCTCACCTCCACACGTGTCTGTCGGGGGCAGTCGAGTCCCGCAGCAAGGTCGTCAGGGCAGGCGACAGCAGGGTTGGTGCTAGAGGTCTCCATTCTCGAGGTCTCTGTTGAGGCGTGCAGTCAGCTGCTAGGCCATGGAAAGCTCCTCCAGGCAATGTCTGGGGAGTGCCAAGCAGTCTGGGGCAAGGAGACCGAGCATTCAAAGATACCCTGAAGATAATGAATTTTGCCACCGGTGGGAGCTGGGAAGGCTTCTCTTCAGGTTGGACACTGACACAGCACCAAGACCTGCAGGTCAGTTTCTCCACTCTGGCACGAGGGCTGACTCAGAGTGGCGGCAAGCTACCAATCCAGTTCCTCCCAGTCCCTCACCTCCTGCACGCATCCATAGGGGTGGCTGGCGAGCTCCACGGATAGGCCTGCAGGGCAACCACAGCAGTAGCAGTGCAAGAAGCCACAGATGCGCTGCGAGTCCAACCACTAGACTGCAGTGAGCTCCTCCAGGCAATAAGGCTGTTTGGGGCCCAAACCCGGAAGCCATGAACACTGGTATCGGTGGGGCCACCGAGTGGTTCAGGGGGTGTGCGGGCTTCAGTTGATATGTAATCCTAGAGGGGGATCTGCATGTAGTGCATCGGATGACAAAGGATTTGGAGAAGGTCTAGGAATCATGATTACAATGTGTCTGCCATCTTGGTTAGGCAAGCCACACCCTCTGATGCACCATTTTACCATATTTTCAGTGTAAAATCTGCGGGTGCCTTTAATGCTGTACATCTACATCTTAAAACAGAAACACTCCTTACAATAGTCAAATTGTGACTGGAAACTGTTGAAAATGAAGTGAATTTCTGATTTTGAACAAAAGTTTGAATGGTGAAAGTGCCGGTGATGTTATCTAGGCTAGAGCCCCAGGCGGTTGCAGAGTTGACTGTGCAGCGGGGTTGAAAATGGCGATGCGCGGTTCTGCAGACTAGCCCCCACAGCTGATGGATTTCTATAATGGAAAGAGAGGCACTGAGGAGTACATGGACCTCAGATAGTTTCAGCATGTTTAAAGTTTGAAGGCCTGATTCACAAAGTGCCTCTGCACGCATGGCGGAGGCCCCACAGTCGTGGGGGGTCCCCGCACTCGTGGCGGAATCTTCGCATTGATTGCGAGGCTCTGTCATGACTGCGGGGCCTCCGCCACGAGGGCTCAGGTCCCTTGTGAATCAGACCCTAAGTGAACAAATGCACTGAGAGACTATGAACAGGAGCAGTCTCACCAAGATGGCAGTTGTTGTGCATGATAGTTACTTTAATTATAATCTATTTATTTTTGGGATACAAATATAAAAAGAAAAGCCTGGCTTCCTACTGTTGAATTGCAATGTAATCTCATAGGCCTTCTCAACTTGTCTCTCTTGCTCTTGGATGAGATCTTGATGGTGTTTCAGTGAATACTCTCTAACCATGATGTGGATGAAGACTACAAGAACTTTCTTCATACAAAGGTAGCGTTTACATTTAGGGATAGCCAGGGGTGTAATTAGCTTGCACCTACCCGTGAACTGGATCCTGAAACTATCGGGAACTAGTTGCAAGTCACCTCCCTACCATACTTCAGGTGACACTGCAGAGACACATTTATTTATAAAACATGAAATTCCAGGAGAAGCAGTTTGCCTGCACAGATAACAGATGTTTATTACTGCTTGACTCAGCGATCATTTTCTCAACTTCAGGAAGATGAATCGCTGGGCCTATTAGTATCTGAATCTGTTAACATACAGTTAAACACAGAGTGGCAGTAGATGCACTAGTCCACAACACCACAAGCTGTTAGGTGATCTCACCTTAAAAATTCGAAAATTCCCATTAGCACTTTTGGGAAATTGTAGAAGCCTAACACCAATGCGGTCCATAAATAAAGTGTCTCTAACAACAGTGTGGTAAACACTTTAATTGTGTTACAAAGCACCTCTGCAAAAACATGCAATGTCAAAGCCAATTATTATCACATTTTTCCATGTGGTGAAATGACCTCCGCTACAACTTCTAAAAATATACGGTGGTTTTTGTCACACTTACTGCATCACCTACTCCTTTTTAGGTCGAGCATAGAGTCAGCACGCATCCACTGCTCTGCGAGGCATGCTGTATTCAGAATACGGCTTCAAGGACAGCCCATCTTTTTGATTGGCTTTTGTTAATGCCTTTCAGTAAATGCCCGATTTTTATTGGTGGAAATACATAATTAGTCCCGCCTTTTAGTCTTTCTGCGACTGCTCTTGTTACTGTCCCCATACTTTTCTTTTGATGTACTCATTTTTCTTTTACCAACGCCGAGACTCGAATTCGGCTCCAAAGTTCCGAAGTCGTCTGCTTTAGACGTTACGCTACAGCCTCTCTCCTGCCAAATATATCCAAATGTATATGAATGCAAATGAATCATATCTAATCATTACTAAATCACGTTTCTTTAACGGTTTACTCATGGCGCTGACAACAGCTTTCAGAAACTAAGTAAGGAAGTCGTCCATCCTTGATGTTCATGCCACTTATCTTCCTTTATAATTGCTAGCACAATGGCTGCAGTCATGAAAGCCAGCGCAGATGCTGAAAATAAACAACAGTCATTGTGAGCGAGTCTTTTTCGGGTCTCCTTGTTACCTTTGGATTCTCTTTGGAAGTTGTGGGGAGCACCATTTATCATTGCTCACACACGGCAACAGAAACAAAAGCGGTCTTCTACACTCCTTTTACTAGGACTTTTAGGCCTCTGTAGCACGGTTCTTTAAACGCCCTCAGTCTTTGAAGCAGGGAAGCACAGACATATTTGAGTGGGTGCCGTCGCTCACTTCCCTTCAGTCTGTGTTCTGGAGGGCTCTCTCAGGCGCCTGCTTTTTGTGTCTTGATGTGAAGGGAGCCTGGCCTGTCTTTTGGCTGCAGGGGGCCTGACCCACTCTCAATAGTGTTTAAAGCTGCCGTAGCCTGGGTTTCTGTGCCCAGTTTTGCCTTCTGTTCCCTGTATTGTTTGGACTGTACCTGTTCTGCAGTGCCTAAATCTTGCTTTTCTCTCCTTCCTGCATTTCGTTCTGTGCCCTGTTTTGCTTTCTGTTCCCCCCGCCGTCCCTCACCCGTTTTTCCTGCCGCTGCATCCCAGCGGCCCCGCCCCCCTGCTGGCCCATTCGCCGCCCCGCTCCCGCCTCCCAGCTGCTCCTCCCTCCCACCTCCCCTTATATGGAGGCCGCGTAGCAGTGAAAGGAGCAACATTTGACCCAGCTCGCAGGCATGTCGCTCCCCACGCTGCTGTATTGTTTTGGCTGTACCTGTTCTGCATTGCCTAAATCTTGCTTTTTTCTCCTTCCTGCATTTGGTTATGTGTCCTGTTTTGCCTTCTGTTCCCCCCGCCATCTCTCACCCATTTTCCCGCCGCTGCGTCCCAGCGGCTCCGCCCCCTTGCTCGCCCATTCGCCGACCCGCTCCTACCTCCCAGCTGCTCCTCCCTCCCACCTCCCCTTATATGGAGGCCACGCAGCAGGGAAAGGAGCGGCCTTTGACCCTGCTCGCGGGCAGGTCGCAACCCACGCTGCTGTATTGTCTTGGCTGTACTTGTCCTGCATTGCCTAATCTTGCTTTTTCTCCCTCCTGCATTTGTTTATGTGACCTGTTTTGCCTTCTGTTCCCTGTATTGTTTTGGCTGTGTCTGTTCTGCATTGCCTAAATCTTGCTTTTTTCTCCTTCCTGCATTTGGTTCTGTGCCCTGTTTTGCCTTCTGTTTCCCCCGCCGTCCCTCACCCGTTTTTCCTGCCGCTGCGTCCCAGCGGCCCCAACCCCCTGCTCACCCATTCGCCACCCCGCTTCCGCCTCCCAGCTACTCCTCCCTCCCACCTCCCCTTATATGGAGGCCGCGCAGCGGGCGCACCACTGGCGAGCCGAAGGCACGCCTAAGGCAAGCCCGTCTGCGCCCGTCCGCTCCTGGACCGCGCCCAGCGCCAGACCCCCAGGCCCCCACGAACGCCACGATGCTCGCCTCTGCTATGATGCCAGCACCCTCCACGCACTCAATGCCGGACAGTCACGCACCTGTTGCTTGCCCGCCACGAAGCGCACCCAAGGGCGCTTCTCCTGATGGAACTGCAGCTTCACCGGCATCCGGCCCGCCAAACCGCCCACCAGGAAAGAACCCAACTACCTCAGATGCATTCTTCTCAACACCCGCTCTGTCCGCAAACACACCGTTGAACTCTGGGACCTACTCGACTCTACCTCCCCAGACGTCGCCTTCCTGATGGAGACCTAGCTGAACCCCTCCTCGGCACCTGACATTGCCATAGCCATCCCGGAAGGCAGGGACCGCACCAACGGAGTAGGAAGAGGAATCGCCATCATCCACAGGAACACTCTCAGAGTCTTGACCAACACCGACGACACCCTCAGCACCGCTGAACACCTGCACTTCCAGACCCACACCGACCCCAACACCACCCTCAGAGGAACCCTCGTCTACAGACCCCCCTGGACGCCGACCACAGTTCAGTGACTCCATCGCCGACTTCGTCAGCACACACGCCCTCGCCTCCACATACTACATCCTCCTCAGGGACCTGAACTTCCACCTCGAGAACAACAACGACACCAACTCCACCACCCTGATCGACAACCTCGCCAACCTTGGACTCAGACAACTTGTCTCAACACCCACCCACTCTGCCGGCCACACGCTTGACCCCATCTTCTCCGCAAGCCCCCACGTCGCCTTCAACCACACCACCGAACTCCACTGGGGCGACCATCGCTGCATCCACTTCACCTTTCGGAAACCCACCACGCACCACCGCACCCATCAGATGCCTCGCAGCTGCTGGAACAAAGTCACCGAAGACCAGCTAACCACCACCCTCTCCCAGAGCCCATCCGCTGAGCCCAGCGACCCCGACTCCGCCGCCCGCAACCTCAGACAGTGGTTTGACGACTGCGCCAACACCCTCACCCCTCTCAAGAAACCCTCCAACAGCCACACTTGCAAAAAAGCCAACTGGTTCACTGAAGACCTCCAGGCCTCCAAGCAAACCTGCCGAAAACTAGAGAAGAGCTGGCACCGTGAACGAACACCGGACAGCTACGCAGCCCACAAAGACGCCACCCGCAGACACCATCACCTCATCAGATCCACCAAAAAGACCTCCTTCAAAGAACGCCTAGACAACAACGCGCACAACAGCAAAGAGCTCTTCAACATCGTGAAGGAACTCTCCAACCCCAGCTCCAACACCAATGACATCCCACCTTCGCAAGACCTGTGCGACTCGCTGGCCACCTTCTTCCATCGCAAGATCGCAGACATCCACGACAGCTTCAACACCATGACCGCCCCGACAACCACTGAGACCTCCGCCCCCACGACCCCCATCCACACCAACCGCCTGCTCTCCTGGACCAACATAAACGATGACGACACCATCAAGATCATGAACACCGTCCACTCCGGTTCTCTGTCTGACCCATGACCGCACCACATCTTCAACAAAGCCAGCACCGCCATCGCACCCCATCTCCGGAAGGTCTTCAACATTTCCTTCGAAACAGCAACCTTCCCAGAGAGCTGGAAGCACGCCAAGATCAACACCTTACTCAAGAAACCCAAGGCGGACCCCAATGATCTCAAGAACTTCCGGCCCATCTTCCTGCTCCCGTTCCCGGCGAAGGTCATCGAGAAGACTGTCAACAAACAACTGACCCGCTACCTCGGGGAAAACAGCATCCTGGACCCGTCCCAGTCCGGGTTCCGCAGCAACCACAGCACCAAAACCGCCCTCATCGCCGCCACCGATGACATCAGGACCCTGCTAGACAACAGAGAAACTGCGGCCCTCATCCTCCTGGACCTGTCAGCCGCCTTTGACACGGTCTGCCACCGCACACTTCGCACACGCCTCCACAACGCCGGGATCCAAGAGAAGGCCCTGGACTGGACCACCTCCTTCCTCTCCGGCAGAACACAGAGCGTCCGCCTCCCCCACTTCTGCTCCAAAGCCACTGAGATCATCTGCGTTGTTCCCCAGGGCTAATCCCTCAGCCAAACGCTGTTTAACGTCTACATAGCATCACTCACCCATGTCGCCCGACTGCACGACTTCAACATCATCTACGCCGATGACACCCAGCTGATCCTCTCCCTCACCAAGGATTCCCACACCGCCAAGAGCAACCTCCACGAAGGAATGAAGGCTGTCGCCGTATGGATGAGGAACAACCGGCTGAAGCTGAACTCAGGCAAGATGGAGGTCCTCATCCTCGGATCCACCCCCTCGGCCTGGAACGACTCCTGGTGGCCGACCACACTGGGAACAGCTCCAACCCACACCGCTCACGCACGCAACCTAGGGGTCATCCTCGACTCCACCCTCTCCATGACTAAGCGGGTCAACGCTGTCTCTTCCTCCTGCTTTAACACCCTCCGCATGCTCCGCAAGATCTACAAGTGGATCCCCACCGAAACGAAAAAGACGGTCACCCAGGCAGATTGGACTATGGAAACGCCCTCTATGCAGAAGCCTCGGCCAAACTCCTGAAACGGCTGCAACGCATCCAGAACGCCTCTGCACGCCTGATTCTCGACATCCCTCGCCGCAGCCACATCACACCTGAGAAACCTGCACTGGCTCCCCGTCAAAAAGACGATAACCTTCAAGCTCCTCACCCACGCACACAAGGCACACCACAACACCGGACCAGCGTACCTCAACAGATGACTCAGCTTCTACGCCCCCACCCGCCAGCTCTGCTCTGCCGACCTCGCCACAGTCCCCCTCATCTGAAGAGCAACATCCGGCGGCAGATCGTTCTCCCACCTCACCGCCAAGACCTGTAACACCCTCCCCATCCACCTACGGCAGACCCAGACCTGCTGACCCTCAGAAAACTCCTCAAGACCTGGCTTTTCGAGCAGTAGCAGCATTCCCCACCCCCCAGCGCCTTGAGACCCTCACGGGTGAGTAGTGCGCTTTATAAATGACATGATTGGTTGATTGAAGGCGCATACTACATTGTCATATGTATATACAATTCTGTCCACACATACCAGTTGCACAAATCTAAAAAATAGTACTTACAGAAAGTAAACATACACAAAATCATAACCAATCTAGTACAATTATGCATGAAATTGCACACACGCATTTACCACACTGTCACACAACAACTGTCACACACACCCACCTCCGCCATTAATTATACACAGCACATAAAATGACAGGCAGCAATATCCGACCTAACACAATTGAACAACATGCATCCCCTAGCTACTGACTAAATACGCACCAACACGGTCACCACCTGGATAACATCTGTTTTTGAGCAAAATGCACAATAATATGATTATTGTGATTATTGTTATTGAACTGCACCCTGCTCTAATTTGTTGCGCTGTGCAGCACCTGTGGCACTCCCAACCTCTCCTCGCCCCAGGTGCTTTCACATGCAGTACAGCTCCCCTTGGTGTACAGGAAGTGGCGAAGATCAAGAAAGCTATAAGTGTACCACTTCCAGAAAACTCTGAGCTACTTAAAACCTGTGACGCTATTATTCTTTTGGTCGAGTGTGCATCTTGAGGGGAGTTACATTGCCATGTACCGTAAGTTAACATATGGGCACACTCATGCATGCAGGATTAGGGCAGGATTCACAAAGATACCACTATGTCTTACTCTTATAGTATCCCAGGCGAACTCCCGAATTTCAAAAGTTAGCCAGTACTTAGCGTGTGACGGCTAAACACTTAGAAGGTCCCAAAAGCGAGACCTATTGGCTAAGTCAATGCTTGTTAAGTTAGGTGTTAGTTAAAAGTGCAATGAATGGATGAAACACTATTGGAATAATTGATGTCATCTCGCTGGACCGCTTTGCTTCGGATAGCAATACCTCTCTGGGAGAAGGCATTGTGTGACAGCCTGAAACACTGCCATGGAGGATTATCTCGAAATCAGGGCTAGCTGCCGAATGAATGGTCTTTTCAACATCAAGCTATCATCACTGAAGCTTTGTCGCACAGAATCTCTCATCCGAGCGCCAGCATTCCCACACGGTTCCCTTGCAGTCTGCAAGTCGAGGACAGTGTGCGTCTCGTTTTACTTTGCTTTTTAAACTTTTCCTAGCTTCGCAGACGTGCCATATAAAATAATATTCCAACAGGGATTGTCAGTTCTTGATGAAATTCATCTCCCGATGATTTTTAGTTCTGACTTCTTTTTAAGAGAATAAAATAACGGTTTAGATTTTTTTTAAAAACAGTTTCGCTCTTTCACTGCTTAACTTCGGTATATTTCTCTCTCGCTACCTCGCTCTCTTCATCTCTGACACTGTTTCTTTTTCTTTCTAATTCGCTCCATCATTCGTCCCACTCTGTGACTCTCTAGTTACTGCTTTCTTTCCTCTACTATTGCATTTCTCTCACCTGAAGTTTAATAATAAGGGTAATATTGACTCATATTTGGTAGTCAACAGGAAATTCTCGGACAAGAAGGTGTGAAGGTGGTGCAGGTAAGAAGCCAACTAATATATGTAAAGAAATAAATAACAGCGGGCCATATGTAGGTAGCCCAATACCGGTCGGTAACGGCCGATTTTCAGTAAATATACCGTTACCGACCGGTATTTAGGCTTTTGAGATGTAGTGGGATCATTTCTGTATTCGGTAATTTACCGAATCGGTGAAATTACCGAATCGGTAATTTTACCGATTCGGTAAATACCGAATACAGCAATGAGATTTAGGGGGAGTGTGTGGTGGGTGTGGGGATTTGTTATTTACCACCAACTGAAAGTTGGTGGTAAATGACGAATGTCTCTGTGAATGCATTATTTGGCCCTTAGATGTGTGCAATGTGGCAGACACACATGCCCTCAGGGCATGTATGTGTGCCACATGTGCACACATGCAGGAATCAGGGGTGCAACAGGGTGTCAATGTGACACCCTGCCACCCTTGATTGAGCTCCCCCCATTACCGATTCGGTATTTACCGATTTGGTAATGGTAACTGGCTTCCCATTGATTCCTATGGGCCTCCTGGCCCGTAGGAATCAATGAGATACAGGTTACCATTACCGAATCGGTAAATACCGATTCTAAAATACCGACACTTACCGAATCGGTATTTTTTTACCTACATTACATTTACCGATTCATAAATACCGAATCGGTAAAATTCGGTATTTAAGAATCGGTAAATGTAATTTACCTACATAAGGCCCTTAGTGGTCTACACCAAGGTTAAAAGCAAAAAAGTACACTTTAACAAGAAGAGTAAAGGAAAAAAAGCAGACAAGAGTTTATGAAATTATGTAGAAAAATAGAAGACGATCTTAATATCGATAATCCAGACAGTTTCTCCAAATTTAGCAGATGGCTTGGATGATGCACCAGGATCAGTGAAGGAATTAAGCTTTTGAATGTAAATGATTTATATTTTGAACCACAAGGTCGAACCAGGACAATGTATCTGTTCAGCCAATGTTTAGTTTGAATGGAGGCGGTAAGAAATAAATGTAAATGAAAACCAGATTTCGATGCAATGTCTTTTAATGAAATGCAAGGCATCAACTTGCGCTGTCTTGCGGCACACCGGGGCCTATTTACAAGTCCCTTGCACCACTTTTGCGTCATTTTTAACATGGGAAAAGTGGCGCAAGTGGCTGGTAAATAAGTCCCTCTGGATTTACCAGGCCACACATGCAAATCTTCCTTAAGGATTGCGTTGCCCTTGTGTCACCTTGTGGGATGCAAGGGCAACGCATTCCTTTACTACATCTGGCCTTTAGTGTCTAGTGAAATGAACCGGATTGAGATGTCCTGCAAGGCATACTCAACAGTCTAAGTCAGTGAAGTGGATAGAGTGGTTCAGTGAGGCCATGACTAAAAATGGGTTTAACAAGTGGCATTCCAATAATCTTCCAGTTTGATGCTGAAGGTACTGCATGTTTCATGGTTCAAAAGGGGGTAAAGGTAGTTTTGTCAAAACCCATTTCTCGAGTACAGCTCCAGGCCAGGTTCTCTGTCTTCTTCAAAAAATGTCTCCTTGGTAAACAGCTCCCTCTAGCTGCAAGAACTTCAGAAATCCTCACCACCAAGACCCCAACAACAAGTGTCCAGAAGGAATTTCCTACCAAAAGAACAAGGCTCGGGTGTTATCTGTCGTTGTATTCAAGGGACCCACTCTTAATGGGGAAAAAACCAAGAACAACAATTCTAGTGCTCCTCTTTTAGGAAGCAGAAATCCTTCTTTGTACAACAGGAGTCAGGCCTCTTTCTTGTCTTCCTAATTTCCAGCATGAATTAAAGCTGCATTAGGTGAAGCATCATTTTTAGTAGACATCATGTTTGCCATTCATAGGTGCCCCTAACACCATGCCTAGAAGGTTCCTACACTTTACATTCTCCATTTTACTAAAATTTGATATGTTTTCTGCTCTGGAAGGGGTGTCTTACTGCACTAGAAATCTCGGGGGGATATTCTCAAGAACGTGTGCTAATTATCGCAAAATTAGCTTAACGCAACTTTGCATATCGCAGTCTATCGCATGAAAATAACACTGTGTTAACGTTGTATTCTCAACCCTGCGGCACCATGCGATAGTCTCACGATAACGCACCAAATGACCGCGATAAAATCAACGTGAGGCCGAAAAAATGCAAAACACGAATGCAAAAAAAGTTGCGATGCCCCAAATCGCGATACAAAAATCAGCGATAACCGGCCACAGGCCTGCAATTCCCATGCGTCATGTGGGAAAATGCACTATAAAAGCAACAAAAAAACACACCCAAAGCAAAATAAACTGTGTAGCACCATGGATGCACCCGGACCGAGTGCAGAGGACAACTCGAACCCCAAAAACCCCACAGAGGACCAGCCAGGCACCTCGTGGCCGGGAAAGGGCAAGGAGAAGAGGAAGATGGGGTTCATTCTGCAGGAAAACCGGATCATCGTCACGGAGGTGATAGAACACTACCAACAACTGTTCGTCACCTCCACTATGTCACTGGCAACACAAACGGAAATATGGCAGTCCATCTTGAACAACGTGAATGCAGTCGGAGTGTTGAGGAGGTCAATGGAGGAGGTCAAGAGGTGCTGGCACGGCATGAATAGCCAAACCAAGCAGAAACTCGCTGCCAACCGGAAGGCAGCAACGGCGACCGGAGGTGGGAGTCCTGCGCCACAGGAGGAGCTGAATGAGCTGGAGGAAATGGTGACCAGTCATCAGTGTGAAGACGGTGGCAGGAGTTGGGGGTCCGGACCCAACAGCAACAGGATGAGTAACAACCAGGGACTGGAGGGACGGGGGGAGATGGGCACAATAGTACACATGCACAATTAAGTGTAGCACACTGCACACCCACAATGATTGTGGAACATGTCCCTGATACCCTTGGCACACTGCAGCACATACACAAACACCAAGTAGGCCCCTGTCCACTATGTGCACAAAGGGGCCCCCCTACCTATCACCAATCTCACAACCTACCCATGCACATGTGCTGAATCCAGCAAAGCAGCGGCTCTGTGACCCACACTGACAATGCAAGTGACACTGCATGACCGATAGCATGGCTTCAGTCAAAATACATGACACAGTGCACGACACAACACTGAGGTGGCCCAGTGTGGATCACATCCTCAAAGGAGCAGGTCACACACTGACACATCCACGTGCACATACAACCCCTGACGTCAACAATACACCTGCGGATAAACCATGCACAAGAGTACAAAAACCATCCAAGAGCACAAATGACCTGAGTCGCCAACATCTCAGCACCGTAAAAGCACACAAGTCAAAGGCACACACACCGCCTCAAAGGGATAAGGGCCTGCCAAATCAGAGCTGCAGGGGCGACTCTCCCACAATGCAGCACACACACATAGCAATCACAGCACGTCAACATTGACTACAATGTGGTATAAAGTGCAACACTTTCACTACAGAATAGAGGACAAAACTGTTGCCGCTTGTGCGTAGAAACTGGCCAATCACATCTGCCATAGCAGGAAACTTTGAGATGGTAATGTACGAGTACAACCTCACATCCGTCATGTAGTCGAAATGTCCACTGTCTCCCATCAAATATCCAGCTCCTCCAAAACAGTCACAATGTACATTGTCATGCAGTCTGTATGCAAACATGTACAATGTGTCAACATACATGGAACACACTGTTAACCTGCATCTCCCATTTACATTGCAGAGGGACAATCAACACCTCCTGCAGAGCAGACTAGACATCTCTTTAGTGATGATGATGAGGACCCCCTGGCCATCTGCCCGACACCCTCCAATGGCTCGTGGACAGCGTCCGCACCCCACCTCCTGGAGCAGGGCAGCCCAGCTGCATCTATATGACCCCACCCCCTGCACAGCCCACACAGCAGGAAGCACCCACCACCACGGCTGGCTCCCACCACCTCGCGGAGAAACATATGGCATTCCAACGTCGTGTGTTAGACTGCCAGAGGGGGCTGGCTGAACAGGTGCGGGTGGGTTTCAACCTCATGGCAGCCAAACTTGATGCCATACACGGGCGTATGAGTCCCATCAGGGACCACTTACAGACCCTAATGGACACCCACAGTCTGTACCATGCTCTACAACACTCCTTGGCTGACCTCGCTGGAGCCATTACTCGGATACAAGAACTGTCTAGTCAGCCAGGCTCCAGCGTTGTCAGCTGGGAGTTGGGACACATGCGAAGGACAATGGCGAACATGGCGAACATGGAGCGGATGAAGGCTAGAAGGATGGCTGCCACGGGTGTACACCAGCGAGATGTAGCTGGGATCTTCCATGCCCTGCAGAACCTCATCTTGCCATTGCTGCCACATAGCCTGTGCCATATGACTGCTGCAGGAACTTCGACACACACATCTCCGCCCCCTGATGTGTCAGTGGCACCCAGTGAGGCAGCCATACCACCTCTGCCCCCTGATGTGCCAGTGGCACCCAGTGAGGCGCCATACCACCTCTGCCCCCTGATGTGCCAGTGGCACCCAGTGAGGCAGCCATAACACCATCACACACCTGACACACCAGACACAGAAGGCATATCAGAGGACTAAGATGTGGATGGGAATGACTCTGTGTGCAAAAGGAGGTTGTAGCATTCATCCCCACCATATGGCCTGTTCCTGCTTGGTTCAGCCCTCTGCATCATGCCCTGGAACAACACCTTCCACTGTCCCCTGAAACACTCTGCGACATTCACCTTGACCACGACATGGACTGCCATATCTGCTCTGGTTACCAATGACACAGCAATCAGGCTGCAGACTGAACTCATCCTCTTCCGATTAACCTATCATTACCAAAAGGACTCTGGTTAGCCCTCCACTGGGCAACCATGTAATGTGGGGTTTGCATGGCCATGTACTGCTCCAGCTCCGACACACCACAGAATGTGAATTCAACATTCAAAATCACACAGATTTGTCATGTCTATGTTCAATCAAGTATACAAGTATGGATGAATGTATGGACATTGATTGCACAAAAAGGTACACTTTGGGAAATTACATCAATGCGCATGTTTGAGCACGACCCACATGGGAAATTAGACGACTGTGAAGGTATGAAATAGCTGTGGCCTCATTGATAATGAACAACAATCTTGCTACACCCCAACGTAGCCCCACGTTCATGTATTGAATAGAGCAGTATGTGAAAAAGTCAAATTCGGTAGCAGGCCCAAAGTAGTGTCCCCCATCACATGTGACAACAGACCATCTCTTCGCATACCTACTCACTCTCAACTGTGTGGAAACAGCCTGTTTTGATGGATCACATTGATCCACATGGCAAGATTTTGGACACCATACTCACATTGCTGAAGACACGTAAGAGCACAGGTCTACCAGCAACTATCCCAACCACAATGTCTGGTTCACAGAGGTGGAGCTGTCAATAGGGACTCACCCCCAAGTGAAATGCGTCAGTCAGTCCCTCCCTGTTTACAGACAATGCTCATTGAGGCATATGATTTGTCATTCTGATCAACACTCATTACAGTTGAACACTAGTGTAGTTGCCAAGACTTTATTAGCATGTGTGTCAGTACAGGCAAGACAAAGGCCACAACATGCAGACCAATGCTCCAGACACTAATAGGCAGCATAGGAACATGTAGAGGTGCAAGAAATGGGGAGGCAAAAATAGAACACCTATCATTACGGATGGCAATGGTCTCAGCCCACCTTGCGTTGCTGGACGGGTCATGTGGTGTTTGTCGCATGCCCATTGCCCCGTGTCAGGGGACACGACTCACAGCCCATGGGATCTGCATAGTGCTGTACCACCAGACTGCGCTGACTGTCTGCTCTGTCGACAGTGAGCAGGTGAAAGGGTCCAACAAGGTCACATGTAGTACTACATTGCCATGTGTGTACTCTCCCTCCAGCAGTATTTCAGATTTAGGAATGTTGCCAAACAACACTGTGCAGCTCCACCCATGGGACTACCTCACCTTGCACAGGTGTGTGTCAACACGCGTGGGTGCACACATATGCATTCAGAGTCCAGGCAAATGCAGACATGTCCACTGTTGTTGTGGGATATGTGACCATTCCTCTGAGATGCAACAAGGTGTTGGAACTTGTGCTCTGGGTTACAATCAGTAGTGGCTGCAGAAATGTAGTCACTCGTCTAATGAATGCGAGCGCAGCTTCATGGGCAATCAGTTCCAAGAGGACGTCGTTGTCGACTTCAACGAACACGAGGGAGAGCCAATCCATTAACTGGTCCGGACAGATGTGCTTCGTGTACACCGTTTCACCAATCCACTAAACAGCCCAATAGGGGAGCGCCTCGTTGTGGTCACTGCACATGAGGACTTGTGCAATCTCCCATGCCCAACTGCCAGCACATACGCCAAATATCAAGGCATCCCATGCACGGGTATCGCGGTTACACTCCTGGTCATGGGCCAGGACATTGATTGCACAAAAAGGTACACTTTGGGAAATTACATCAATGCGCATGTTTGAGCACGACCCACATGGGAAATTAGACGACTGTGAAGGTATGAAATAGCTGTGGCCTCATTGATAATGAACAACAATCTTGCTACCCCCCAACGTAGCCCCACGTTCATGTATTGAATAGAGCTGTGTGTGAAAATGTCAAATTCGGTAGCAGGCCCAAAGTAGTGTCCCCCATCACATGTGACAACAGACCATCTCTTCGCATACCTACTCACTCTCAACTGTGTGGACACAGCCTGTTTTGATGGATCACATTGATCCACATGGCAAGATTTTGGACACCATACTCACATTGCTGAAGACACGTAAGAGCACAGGTCTACCAGCAACTATCCCAACCACAATGTCTGGTTCACAGAGGTGGAGCTGTCAATAGGGACTCACCCCCAAGTGAAATGCGTCAGTCAGTCCCTCCCTGTTTACAGACAATGCTCATTGAGGCATATGATTTGTCATTCTGATCAACACTCATTACAGTTGAACACTAGTGTAGTTGCCAAGACTTTATTAGCATGTGTGTCAGTACAGGCAAGACAAAGGCCACAACATGCAGACCAATGCTCCAGACACTAATAGGCAGCATAGGAACATGTAGAGGTGCAAGAAATGGGGAGGCAAAAATAGAACACCTATTATTACGGATGGCAATGGTCTCAGCCCACCTTGCGTTGCTGGACGGGTCATGTGGTGTTTGTCGAATGCCCATTGCCCCGTGTCAGGGGACACGACTCACAGCCCATGGGATCTGCATAGTGCTGTACCACCAGACTGCGCTGACTGTCTGCTCTGCCGACAGTGAGCAGGTGAAAGGGTCCAACAAGGTCACATGTAGTACTACATTGCCATGTGTGTACTCTCCCTCCAGCAGTATGTCAGATTTAGGAATGTTGCCAAACAACACTGTGCAGCTCCACCCATGGGACTACCTCACCTTGCACAGGTGTGTGTCAACACGCGTGGGTGCACACATATGCATTCAGAGTCCAGGCAAATGCAGACATGTCCACTGTTGTTGTGGGATATGTGACCATTCCTCTGAGATGCAACAAGGTGTTGGAACTTGTGCTCTGGGTTACAATCAGTAGTGGCTGCAGAAATGTAGTCACTCGTCTAATGAATGCGAGCGCAGCTTCATGGGCAATCAGTTCCAAGAGGACGTCGTTGTCGACTTCAACGAACACGAGGGAGAGCCAATCCATTAACTGGTCCGGACAGATGTGCTTCATGTACACCGTTTCACCAATCCGCAAAACAGCCCAATAGGGGAGCGCCTCGATGTGGTCACTGCACATGAGGACTTGTGCAATCTCCCATGCCCAACTGCCAGCACATACGCCAAATATCAAGGCATCCCATGCACGGGTATCGCGGTTACACTCCTGGTCATGGGCCAACAGGGGGCGCACACACAAGTCATAATCCAGTTCAGCTACCGTTGTGTTGGATAGGCAGACATCCATGGGTCACTCGAATGTGCATGATCAACAGTGAAACCAGGGCTGGATGAAGGTGACGTACGCAAGACGGAAGCTCAGACGGTAACTGATGCGCAACACTGCCAGTGGCAGTGCTCCCAACAAATGCAGCATACGTGCGAGGTACAGTTCCACGTGAGAGGGGTTGAGCATGTGCCCGGGATGTCCCGCCATTGCGTTGGTGTCTCTCGTATAACCGGCACTCTTCTGACCTGCGGCACTTATGTGGATGATATGCTACAGCGCGGAGCAATGAGTCGTATGTGTGTGCCAAGTTGAAAAGAATGGGTTGTTGTGTACGTAAGTGTCAAGGGCATCCCATGCAGGAGTACCTCAAGCAAGGACTTCTGTGTGTGGGGTGTGGATACGTTGGTCTTTCATTAGCGCTGTGCGTGGTGTGGTAGTCGTCATCATCTGCAATGGTATCTCTCTCAGGGGGTGCCAGCCGCATGCCAGACCAAGGTCGGAGATGCAGATGTCCTTCCGCCTTATGTATTGGGACAAAGGAGCCTTTATCCCTAATGTTAATCTGACTACTGGTTGCAATCTGGAAATGTGATGTGGCTTTCGCGATGCAAAGCAGGCTAGGCCTTAAGCTTATGGTGCACCAATGGCGATACACACACAACAGTTGGCATGTATGAGCCAGAAGTCCCAGCGGCCTTGCGCTCTTTGTACAGTCTCTCTACCTCCCTCTCTCTCTCTCTCTCTCTCTCTCTCTCTCTCTCTCTATCTCTCTCTCTCTCTCCCACTCCCTCTCTCTCTCTCTCTCTCTCCCTCTCTCTCTCTCTCTCTCTCCCTCTCCCTCTCTCTCCCTCTCTCTCTCTCTCTCCCCCTTTCTCTCTCTCTCGCTCTCTCCGTCTCCCTCTTTCTCTCTCTCTCTCTTTCTCTCTCTCTCTCTCTCTGTCCTTTGATGAGCGCATGACACACCTTCTTATCTTGAATTTTGTCTTCCAGGTTGGGACTTACAGATTGTCCAGTGAATACCCGCCATGACTCTTCCAAATAGTTGTTTTGAGTTAAATTTGAGTGAAATGTTTTAATTGGAATTTCAATGATGAATGAATGATTCTCCATTTTCTGACCACACATGAATGTTAATTGCTGTAATTGTGCGACATCAAGCGAATAGATTTGTTCAGGATTTCGTAAAGTTGATGTGCAGTATATTTGTCCGGGGGGGAAGGGGGGAGGGCCCGGGGTGGGCCTGTGTGTGGTGGCGATGGGTGTTGTGGCCTTCTTGGGTGTTTGAGCTGCATGACCAGTAGCTCCATGGCATCTGTTGTTCTTCAGGTGTGACTCTGGGCTGGGCTCCCTTTCATACTGCAGGTAGTCGTCAGACTTAACACCAGGTAGGAGCAGGTGGTAAATCCCTGCTGCTAACGCGCCTTATCGCATGTTTTGTGATCTTATCGCTGATCTGGCTGATCGTTGAGAATGTTGCGAAGTGGTGTTGTCACGGCTTTTTGCATGGGAACGCCTACTTTGCATATCATTAGCGTTAGTTGCCGGTGTCATCCATGGAGATGTTGTTTGTGGCTGCTATCGCAGGGAAACTGGTGATATGGGCTGTTAGCACCAGCTTGTGAATAGGGCGATAAATTTATCACCACTTTGGCTGAGATAAAGTGCCGCTAACTCAGCGATAACTCCTTGAGAATATGCCCCTTAGAGTCTTATGCTGCAAATGTTCAGCATTGTAGAATGTTCATTAAGTGTTGCTTTCCAGATACACCAACTATCAAACATTTCAGCCAAGTCAATTCAAAGGAATGTATCATTCTTGCGGGATTTCCCATAGAGCAGGGTAGTAAAAAAAAGTCTGGGTTGAACTCCATTTTAAATACTCTAGGGGATAAAAGTGCTTTCCAGTAGCAATTGGATGGGTGACAGCCCAGAACAATGTGTTTGTATTTTGCAATATAACTTTGCAGTTTGGAAGCATTGCAGATAGTGATAAAGAACAGTTCATAAGGAATGTGTGAATTATTATTACACTCACTGGAAATCACACATAAGATCCCATGTTTAAGAATTTGAAAGGTGAAACAAAGAATCCAAATTTGACAACATGACCCAAGATAATTTAAGAGCATAAGTGAGCATTTCTATATGGGGAATTGTACCTTTGCAGATGCTGCTTTCTTCTAGTGCAGCATCCAATGCTACATAATAAATGTTTAGGACAGTGGGGTTAACTAACCTACCCCACAATCCCAATAGCCTAGACAAGTATAGGTCAACGGGGTAGCATGCCTACTGTAGTTGGCTTATGCCATGTTCTTTATTAATATGCTCCTAGTGTCAGTCTTATGTCCTGCCACTGTACTTGTAAAACGGCACATTATTGTAACTGAGGACCTGGGAAGAGTTCGGTGCAGCAGCCTGCAGGACAAACCAGAGTTGCAAATTCAGAGCTCCAAAACAAAGTAGGAGGGTACTCGAGACAGGTTACATTTCTCATACTCTGTTTCAGGCTCAGACTGAATTGATCATTTCAAGAAGGAAACAGACTTCTGTGCGCCATTGCTGATATATGTAGAGAGATGTGTCTCACTGAAAAGCAACTTCTGCTTTGTAAATCCACACATTAGACCTGGACGCTGGGGAAATAGTACATGCGTAAACCACAGACTCCGGCATATCCCAGCGTCTCACAGGAAAGCAGACACTACTCTCTGCAGTATCACCAACAAAAGTGCTTAGTCCTGTGTGCCTTGCATGCACACGCCTGCTGATCTATGCAATCCCACTGAGCAAGAGCAGACACCAGTAGAAATGAGAGCGACCTGCTGTGGCAAATGCACTTAAAATGAGTGACCAGAAAGACAACTCTAGCTATATGTTTTATTTAAAAAAAAACGTATTTGTCCTTAGAGAAACAAAACACTGTGTGTTAGTGGGCATGAAATTCCAATCTACCATTTTTATTAGCAGGGAAGCGGTTAATAGACTCACATTCTGCTAGATCTCAGATGGGCCATTTACCATTGTCGTAGCCTTTCAGTATATTTTTATCTATGCTGTTAATTACCTTCCCTGCTGCTAATGGCTAAAAAGGAAATTCTGGGAAAGTAGTTTCTTTTAACGTTAATGACCTTAATAACAAAAAGAAAATGCGGGCCATTGAGGCATTGATTAAGACAGAAAATCCAGATGTCATTTTAATAGAAGAGACCCATATACCAAAACGAAAACTACCAGACTTCTAAATGTTTAGGTCCTGGGCTGCCTATAGGGTATTCTCCTCATCTTCGGCATCCCATCGGGGCACAGCGATTTTCCTTAATAAAAAACTTCAGGCTGAAGTGGTTAAGTTTGTAAACGATCAGAGTGGAAAGTGGTGTTGGGCCACCTGCAACCTAGGGCACAGACTTTTAACTTTTGCCAGTATATATGCCCCAGTTGAGGATAATCCAATGCTGTATGAGGGATTTTTTCAATCTCTAATCCAAGTACCTGGTGAATTGATTTTAGGGGGGAGTTTAATATTTTAATGAATCCTAAAATCGACTCCTCTGCTTTGTCCAAATAACAGCTAAAACCTAAAACGTTAAGAGTTTTACAAAACTATGGTTCGACTCTGGACATATTGGATTCTTGGAGGGCGGTATTCCCAACTAAGATCACCTATACATGTTCACAGGCAGATTTTGCACTTCATCACGCATCAATTTTTTTCTTATCTCCAGGAGAGTGATTCTTAGCCAGCTGAGAATCCCTCAGAATGGATTCTCGGATCATGCGATGGTGATTTTTGAGTTAAAGTTAGGGAAATACACTAGGACCCCTAAAAGATGGATGCTAAATAGGCAATATTTATCAGAGGAGAGCTGGGGAATTTTTTACGCGAAACCATGTTTCTGCACCTCCACATGTGGTCTGGGACTCGTTTAAGGCTTTCATTAGGGGACTAGCCATTGGAAAAGATGCCGATAATCTTAGGAAAGCTAAGGAAGAAAAGCGATTCCTAGAGCAGAAAGTACAAAGGTCTTTCAACGCATTTCTTAGCAGCCCCTCAGTTTACAACCAACGGCAGCTTAATCAGGCTAAACGGGATCTTAGCGAAAAATACTATCTCAAGAGTGAATCCTTTCATCAGCACCACAGACAAAAAATGGACGAAGAAAGTAATTAAACTGGGAGGTTCCTTGCGTGGCAGGCAAGGGAGCAGGCTGTTACCAACCAGGTACCTGCATTAAAATGTCCTTCAACAGCTTCCCGCACTGACGACCCGGTAATAATAGCGGATATAATGTTACAACATTAGAGGACCATAAACGGCCAACAACAGACTATTGATATGACATCCTTGAGAGGTTTTCTCCAGAGAAATGAATTGCCGGTACTTTCAGATATCGAGAAAATGAGCATGACGAGGCCTTTTACAAAACATGAGCTGGAGAGTGTCATAAAAAATCTTCCGAGCGGGAAAGCCTGTGGCCCGGATGGCCTCTTGGCAGAATTTTTGAAAATCTTCCTTAGTGCCATTTCGGATTATCTTTTATTGCTGTCTAACTCAATCTTGGAAGGTGGGGAGATACCATCCTCATTTAGAAACGGGAATATAGTCAGTTTTAAAAAAAAACTGTAAGGATAGAGAAGACCCTAATTCTTACCGTCCCATTACGCTATTAAACTCTGACTACAAAATATTCGCGAACCTTTTAGCCAATCTTTTTAATCAAAGTGCCTCGCATCTGATTCACTCTGACCAAAATGGTTTAATTGCTGGTAGGCAGCTCAGCACTAACACGCACTACTTAACAGAAGCATTGGACTATTTTGAGAATCGGAAGATACCTGCTCTAGTCCTCCTTTTAGATGCCAAAAAGGCATTGGACCTAGTTGTCTGGGAGACTCTATTTTTTATTCTGCAAAATGTTGGCATACCTCCCAAAATTATGGGGTTGGTTCAGAAACTATACCTGAATGCAGAAGCCAACGTAATCATTAACACCACGGAGGTAGGCAAGGTCAAGGTTAAACCGGGGACTAGACAAGGGTGTCCATTGTCTCCGGTACTATTTGCTTTTTTCATTGAGCCATTAGCGATTGCCATCAGGAATAGTATGGATATCTACCCTCCACTGCCAACTATGGCAAAATTTAAATTATACGCCAACGATATCATGCTCATTATAAAGCCTGAAAAGGAGGTCCAAGCAAAACCTTTGAGATCTTCGAAGAATTTGAGGCACTAGGTGGATATAAAATAAATTAAAAAAGACAGAAATTATACAGTGTGGCGGAGCATGTATGGATTTACTTCTCGATATTCTTTCTTGTTTAAATACAAAACCGAAAAGATATCTTGGTGTTTATATTTTGGCACAAATCTCTGATTTATATGATTTGAATTTCTCCCCACTTTTACGAACAGTCCAGGATTTATTCTTTCGATGGAATTCTCTTCCATTAACCATCTTGGGCAGGGTTGCTTTAATTAAAACGTCTGTTCTCCCGCTATTTAATTTCCTCTTCTCTGCGATTCCCTGTGTTTTAATGAGCTCTTTTTTCACCAAAATAGAGTCTATGTTTACATCTTTTCTTTGGGCAAAGAAGGTCCCCCGAATTGCACTTAGAACTTTATATGAGGAGCTAGAAAATGAAGGATTAGCTCTCCCGAATTTGAGGGATTATTATTTTGCATATTTTGCACAATGTATGTCCAGATTTAGGCCAGAACTACAATTGGGTCTTTTTATTAATTATTTTATGAATTTAATTTGTAAGGAAAATCAGGTCCACTGCCCATTAACAATGGTTAAATCTCCTAAACTAGTACGGTATAAGGTTTTGTATAGAAGATATTCTATCCCCGTAATCAACTCCTCAACTCCGTTATCTGGCCCTATCTTGCTTTCTGGGATTAGAGAACCATCAGTAATTACATAAAAATGGATCAAGGCTGGATTTCGGGAAATTTCTGATTTTTTAAGGAATGATAGATGGCTGAGCATAGACGAAATGTCTCATCTAATCGCCAATGACTTCCTTCTCCTTGGGTCATACAATATCTTTAGCAAGTTCCTGAGTAAACTTGATCTGGTCCAAGTCATTGAACGGAAATGTTTAGTATATGATCTATTAGAAGATATGGCATTTATGAAACCTGGGTAATGGAAAAAGCACTTAGCCTCTATCAAGGGTATTGACCTGGAGGGTAAAGCCATAATGAAATGGGCAAAACATGAGGTGATGGAAATCACAGCGAGCATGTGGACAGCAGTTAATAATCTCAATTTTAGCACGTTAAGGGGAGCCAATTGGCGAAGGATGTTATTTTTTAGTAAATGGTTACTTTATAGAACTTTTTCTATCTAAGATTTATTGGAACCAATCAGCGCAATGTTTTTGTCGCCTTAACCATCCTTCAGCCAATTGGGCACACATTATATTACAATGCCCCTTGATTCAGAGGTTCTGGAATTATATCTTTTACTATCTGGAACGGGAATGCAGCATTTCAATATGTTTGAATACTTGGTAAATAGTATTTGGCTATGACCCAGACCTTCTTCTCTCAGACAAGCTCATCAAATTATTATATATCGCAATGGCTGCTGCTAGATCACTTCTACTTCAGAGATGGCGATCAGATCTTATACCATCTATATATGAATGGGCTCTAAAAAAATGCAGCAAGTCAAAAAAAGTGAACGAGCCCATGCATTGCGAAGTGGGGGACTTAAGAAGTTTGAGAGGATCTGGGCAGCCTATTTTGATTAAGATCTCAAAATTTAGCTTATCTTTTTGGTGGTGTTCCCACTATGTTTGATTCCTATGTCCTGCAACATCAGTATCTTATTCTATTATGTGACATCTGATATCCACTTGTAATTAAGTTATATAAATGAATACAGGATGATTTAATAGTCTCCACATGCTCGCTGATTGTTAGGTCAATGCTTAAGGTGCCTTAGGTTTAATCAACTGTCTAAGTTTGTATTATTGGTTGGCAGTGGACGCTGTATCCTTGAACACTGGCTTAAATGTTTATATTGTTTGTTTTTATGGATTTTAGGATTTACTCCCTTCCGGCAAATTGGTGCTATTCAATGATTCTGTATTATCTTTGTCAAATTAAATGAATTTCATGGATGTATTTATGGATAAAAAAATGTTCTGTTATATGGATTTCAATTTTTAAAAAAGCATGCTAATTTCATATCTGAAAGTAAAAGATAAAGATTATACTACCAGTTCTCTTGAGCTGAGTGTAATTCTGTAGTGACTACCTCATGGATACAATCCGATTGTTTCTGCTTGAGGTACAGATCAGGTTTCACTGCTGTCACACTCACACATCTCACAACCTTCACATCAATAAAGCTTTCATCTCATCATGGTTATTACCTGGATCTTGATAACCTCAGCCTGACAAAACTGCAATTCTGATTCCAGCTCTATCCATATGGGTACAATTGCCTGGTCAACTTTATGGCAGGATGAGCCAACAACCAAGTCAGAGCAAAGGTTTTGCTGAGCTGTAGGTTGTCACTATAAAGGCTGTTGACGGAATGCTGCAGCTCTAGAGTAAATAAATTACAGTCATATCAGCTGACATATCATGTGTTTTTTAATGATAATAGAGAACAGCTAAAAATGGTTAGACCTGCCTGGTTGGATAAAGGAGAGCCAAAGGAAAGAAGTTCCCCTAATACCTATTATATTTTTCAGGGCTATAGAAGCACCTCACGATCAATAGGTCCAGCTAGGCAGCGGCAGAAATAAAAGTCACAATTTGACCACAATTGTGACCAGGAGTAGATCATCCACCACAAGACACAGAATGAGGACGGGCCATATGAACAGTGATATTGAAAATAACCGAGAGCAGGGCATCTTCTAAGATATCTTACTCAACGAACATTGTTAACGTCAATAGGTTTGTCTTCTGTCAACACAGTTTTGGGGATTGAGGCAATTATGACTGCACATATGAAATAGTATGGTGATATGTATGAATTTGACCTTTGGTGCACAGGACCTGAGGCTCAATACCCCTAAGCCTCCTGGGATCAAAAGCTCCACAATAGCAAAACAACAATTTGGTCCAGCACTCCTTGATGTAATAATCTGAAGTTGCATCACACAGTTAAACATAACATCAATTCAGCAGGTATGTTTCTGTCTCTTTATTCGTGAATTCTCCTTCACAAAAGATAAAACCGAAGTAGTGACCTTCGTAAAGTCAATCTCTTCTTAAATTGGAGCGTCAATTGCTATAAAATTATTAGGTTACACGATCCGTGGATACTACGTGGTCTACTTGCTTCCGAAACATATAGTTGCTGAATGGGGTAACACCCACTATAGTGACACCGCCTGGCCAAAGGTCAAAATAAAAGACTGGTACCCATAATAATTTTATAACAATTGACGATCCAATTTAATAAGAGATTGACTTCACGAAGGTCACTACCACTAGCACCTCAAGGAAACGGATAGAATAACACACACAGTACTCAGGATAGAAGACCAACGCTTTTATGCCCTGAAGAAGTCTGAGAGGACGAAACGCGTTGGCTACAGTTTTATCATTTGTGAAGGAGAATTCAAGAATAAAGAGACAGAGATATACCTGCTGAATTGATATTGTGTTTAACTGTAACTTGAGATTGTTACTACAAGGAGTGCTGGATCAAATTGTTGTTATGTTTGTCTGTATGTAGAGACACAACCAGCATGCATACTTTGACAAAGATCACAAGTACATGTGTATATGCAGAAGGAGCAGCACACCAAAACACCTCGAAACAGACAGTTAATCATATCTATAGACCTCCTGCATAGAGACCACTTGGTGTATCAGCACGCCCATGCTCATCTGACATGCATTCACATATGCATGCACACCATCTGACACACAACTAATCTTGCATACAGATCTATAATCAGACATGCACACTGAGCACTAAACCTACTGGAGGACTACTGGAACTATGTGATTATGTGGTATTTTGCACACAATTATGGTTTTGCTGCATTTGCCAAATAATCCATCTTCAGCTGCAAAATAAAAAGTTGTTTCTAGTCCAAATAGATCAAAGTTTACTAAAAACATGGTGTCTTGTTGCAGCTCAGTTGGAGACCCACTGAAGGCCTTGACTGGTCACTTTTCAGTTGCTTGTTGCCGTGTTTGGTTGGTAAACTGGTACTAATGCCCAGACCATGTTAAACTGTGTAAAGATGTCAAAATAATGAAGTAATACTTCAAAAAAATTTCAGCGTTATGCTACACAATTCTCCCTTTCTTACCACATAAATCAATCAACCCTGAAACATAATTTGGCCCATCCCACTACATATTTCCAGTGGCTACTAATCTACATATAGCCATGCACACGGGTCATTAAACATGCTGTCATCCATGCACACAGATCAACAGACAGACACGTTTGCATGAACCAAAACACAGAGAGTCCCACACACATATCAAATGGCAGAGAAGCGTCACCCCACTCCCCCCGCTGCGAGCGCAGCAGGAAAACACTAATAAATAAAATGGCATAATAATGCAATTTTATTTTGCCACCAGCTCGTCGTGTGTACAGGATGAACGTGAAGCAGGATTACTGCTGCCCCTATCAGTGCACATGTCGAGTTGGCCGGCTGGCCACCGACGGCCAGCCCGACATGCGCACTGGATTGCTAGCACTGGTCCCCTGCCTCAAAATGAGTGGTGGGTAAGCCTGCTCCCACCAATTCTGGGGCTGCTCTCAGGCTGAGAACAGCTCCAGGATTGGTAAGGAGTCGAGTTCCACTGGGCAGGAAGGGAAGTCCTTCCCTTTCCTGCTCGTGGACGTCACACCACCATCTCTGGAAGTGCCGCACCAAACTGGAGCATCATTGAGGTGAGTTGGGTGCATGCCGCCCCAACATATTTTTGGATTGCCAGCCGCCGCTGAAACACATACAGACACAGACGCTCTCAGAGAGCTCACAAGTAGACAAAAATAGACAGGGGGCGAATGGACAGGCAGTCTGTGGAATTAGTGGATGGATGGAAAGAGGGATAGATGTTTAATTCCTAATGGGCAGATGCAAAAAGTATGTCCACTTAATAGTTAGTCCTTCGGTGAAGAAAACACATGTCTGTGTTGTAGTAAATGTAGTGGAGTTTATCACCTACTGAAATCCCTTTAACTGGGAAATGGACTAGTCCATGCAGGTCTCTTCCTCTAGAGAATGATCGCCTTTAATTAACAATACAATACACTCTGCCTGCTTGCTCCACTCTTCACCTTTTTGGGATAATAATACATAATCAGCACTGCAATTCAATACCTGTAGCTCTGAAAGTCTAACATATTTCAGTATCAACGTGTCGATGAAAACGTGGTGGATAAATTAAACAAAGACTTCACCTCCTGCGATATACCAATTTTTTAAATGACAATCCACGACTAAACATGTGATTTAGCTTTTACGAAGGAACCTGTTAGTCCTGTGTGTACCATGCAATAAGAATGCATTCACCATACAAAGTTTAATTTTCAATGCTAAACATCCTATTCAATGCTCAACACACATATGGGGTCTATTAGGATGGCGGCAGGACTCCAGTCCGCCCGCCATCCTAGCGGTGCTAGGACTGGCCGCCAGTAGTGCGGTGGTCCCGCACCGCCAACTAGGATGCGACCGCCACCCTGGAGGTCGCATCCCGCATATATTGCATTGTGGCGGGCGGTGCTGTAAGAAGCACCCGCCACAATGCAATACATGCATGTTGTGCATGTACAACGTGACAGGCACCACGCAGTGCCTGCCACCTTGTGTATTGCAATGTACCCCCCAAGTGCATCTTCCCACTCCCCCCAGGGGCCCACAATGGGCCCCCAAAGTAAACACTGCATGCCTTTCCATGGCGGAGTCTCTGCCATGGAAAGACATTAAACCGCCACCATCGTAATATGGATGGCGGTGCCTGCAAGGCACTGCCACCATATTACAGGCCTTTTCCGCCCGGAAAGGCAATCGTGACGATTGCCTACCGGCAGAAAAGCGGCAGACTGTCTTTCCGTCCGCCGCAGTACCCCCTGCCATGCTAATTTAGCGGGGGTAAAAGGACGTCCGGCGGGGTGTTTTGGCAGGTGGATCAGCACCGCCGGTAGGGCGGTGGCGATCCGCCCGCCATCCTAGTAGACCCCATAGACTTCACTATTTTGTCAGTTTCACTGCATTCCTTTCCCTCCATGAAAAGTGAGTACTCTACACATTTGTGGACCGAACTTGCTTTGTACAATGTTTACCGTTTACTATTTTGGGCCGTGAAACCATGTTAATATGTTTATAGTTCACTTGAGACTCAGAGGGCCTCAGCCTGGAAATCACAGTAATTTGCTCTTCAGAAAGAGTTATTGAAGCAGTGGAGCAATACTGCAACTCACAGACAATGCCATGCTCCAATGCTTCTTCGATCATTAGTGGAACTCTTTCTGCCTTCCCACCAGAGAATACAGCATGGAACAGATCAGCAAATGTAACTCTGTCCCAGAAGATTTGACATTGTATTATGTAGGTTTAGCTGTTCTACATAGTGCACCCAGGTTTTTATACACACAACTTGTTTGACATGAATAAACGGCAGAAGTGCCAATCATTGAACCCAACCCTAAGATGGACAGGATGGAGGTCAGACAAAACATAGCAAGGACACCGAGGCCTAGCTTCTCTTTTTCAGAATTATCATCCAGGGCTCTTAAAAAGGACATTGCAAACCTCCCATGGCAAGAAAGCTACCCTGATAATGGCATATAAAACACAGTGAACAGTTTCTAACAAGCCAGTATTATTCTGTATGGATACCTGCACACGATGCCAGGTGCGATGCATCACTGAGACAAAGCGCTTCACCGCATCATTCTCAGCAGACATCAGGAGCGTCTGGAAACTGTCCCGGGGCATCTGCAGATACTCCTGAGAATACAAAGGATGGGGAAAAGGTCATTTTTATCTTGGTTTCCTTAACATAATTTCAACGGAGTCCAACAGCTATTTCATAGGTCCTCTTCATTTCTTTTGCTGAGCAATATTTTGTATTTAGTGGGGATAAGCACATGTTCAATGCCAACAGGACTGGAGCCATGCATGAGCCCTGTGTAGGGCACCAGGACATTTCATAAGGAAGAGGTTTTCCAAAATCAATCACTGGTGGGATTTTTCCAGAAGTATATACTACTTTATTATTTATAACAGCAGCAACTACAACAACACAACAATAATAATAGTAATAATACATTATTTTTATTATTATTATTAATATGACAAAGATAAAGCTATACCCGTGTGAAATTTTGGTTGGCAACATTATGCAAAATTTGACAACAATTGTGCAAAATTAAACGAAATGTAATGATTTAAAAAAAAAAACTATATTTCACTGTATCTCACGTACAAAATGAATGTGAGGGTTCACCTGGTCATACCGGACCCAAGCGTTGAGGCTGTTGAGAGCAGAAAGCGTCTCACTGAAGACCTTTTCCGCTCACATCGGTCTGAAACTAATTCTGAATTACATGAATTTTCCCAGGGATATAAAGGTTTCGCTCAGGCCTAGATAACACCTATTATTACTATTGTTATTATTAATATTAGCAGCAGTCTTAGTAGTGGTAATAGTAGTACTAGCAGTAGTAGTTATTTATTACATGAGGCTATTATCCTAGCCTGCTTCCTGGAGCGAGAAGATCCTAAACCTGGCCAGGAGAAGGGCACGGACATAGATAGTTGAGGGCTTTTTGTGTGGGGTTTTAAAGCTCTCATGAAGGCCAGCTGATTATCGTATCTCGTCACATGGTTTAGGAAGTTGTTTCAGGGCCTTGGCCCATTGACTGTAAATCTTTACTACCTGCACTGCCTTTGCCCCCTTTACCAAACCAAACTATGATTTTTGATGCACAAAGCTGGTAAAAGAGGAGGACAAACAACGTTTTCCGCCTGGACCATGAAACTGTATTATTATTTTGATCCTGATTCGTAAAAGGTGAAGACTTTGAACTCAGCTTTCTCCTGAGGTGCTGAGACAGAATATTGAGTAAAAAATATCGAGTCATTATTATCGTGGTTCAGAAATATCGACAGCAAGAATATCGTGGTCAAGAATATCGACTTAAGGTAAGTAATATCGATTTTAAAAATATCAAAGTGTTTAATATCGTTTGCACATATATAGTTGTTAAAAATATCGTTTTTTTTATTAAGGTTATGTATTTTAGTATATATTTTATACATATGTGATGTATGTTTTTTGTATAAGAATTGTTTGTATTTTTAATAAATATTACATTTTTAGTAATTATTAAAAAAATGTTTTTGAATTTTACGCTTTTAGTTCCGTAGTGGTTGTGGGTTTATAGGGGAATAGGGTGGAAAGTGATTTAATTATATTAAATGTATTGATTATTTTTTATTTATTAATATTTGTTTAATTGAGATGTTATAGTGTTAAATGGGTAAAGTAATTTATTATTAATTAATTAATAATTGGTTGTTAATTAATTACATTAACTAACTAGTAATTAATTATGGTAATTGTGTAATTAATTTTAGGTGTATGTTGTGGTGTTTATTGGAGTAAAGGGTCGGAAGTAATTTGTATGTAATTAATTAATATATAGTTGTTAATTATTTGATATTTATTTTGGGTAATTGTTTCTTTTTTTGTGTGTTGTTTTTACGTTTAAAGGGGTAAAGGGTGGGTATTATATACATTTTAATTACTTTATTATTACACTGCATTGATGGCGGACCCAGACGAGAGCTATTATATTCCCTTGATAGTGTGATTTCTCGGATAAATATCCTCAATCTTACAGGCGGCTGGCGTGGAGGTTAGATTGGCGCAAATGATGGATCTCTTGATAATGCCTTTATTTCTATGGCAGCAGTGAACTTGCAAGACAATCTACACTTTTTTCTATGTTAGTGCTAGCTCAGGGAATAAAATGAACCAGGCTTCTTCTTAGGTGGATCAAACTCTGCTGAGCCCAGCTATGATATGACCCAAATCCATTTCAAGAAATGTGGCCAGGATGTTTTTTATGGGAGGTGGGCAGTGCAACAGAGCATCAACTAGTCATGGCTAAAACATTCTTCCTTCTAACCCAGCATGCAGGGATAAAATGCCTAATAAATCAGGAACATTGCCACTGTGAGAGTTTGTTTTTGAGAAACAACAATAATTGCTGAGTGGGAACATTAAACGTGGCACCCTCTCAGCAAAGTTTCAGTGCAGTCAATGGAGGCTCTGCTGAAGTCACAGAGATCTCCACCTGCTTGGTACAGATCTATGAGTATGGTTGTCGGTTTTCCACAAGGGCAGCAAAGTACATCTCTACACTGGCCTGGAAGACCAACAGTTCACCATCCATACTCTAGATGAGGGGCTTGGTATTTTTGCTCTTCTCCTTGTGCTTCCTCTCTTTTATTTGCTGGTTTTCAGTTATTTCCATGGATTTCCATGTGCACATTCATGCTATTCCATATACGAGAGAGGTCTGAGGTGGATGACGTTGTCATCTGTTTCTTTGATGGTACAAGTACATGAGCTTTCCCATGGCGGAAAGTGTTCTAAATCTGTAAGTCATACATGACAATTCTATAATTGGTTTCTGTGCTACAACTGAGAGATTATTTAGAACAATGTAGTAAAATTCTTTATTGTATGATTCATTAAAATCTTCACAAGAAAAACGTTGCAAAATAATAAGCATGGCCTCCTTAGGGGTAATTAACCCAAAGCTTTTAGCTTTTTCCTCCTAGTCTTTGCCAACTCTCTCTGCATAACCTTAGCAAACTGGGCACTTTCTCTCTGTATGGCAGAGGGAAGGTGCGCGCGCCCGCCTTGCGTGCAGTGGGCTAGGGGTGCGGATATGATGGGGTTTTGGTGCCGTACCTTTGTGCGCTCTGTAAACCAATACATATCATACCCGGGGACGGTACGGCACTGGCTGGTAGTGGGACATAGCATTGAGTGCCACCCACCAGATAGCTGTCAACACTATATCGGGTCTGCAGTGGCAGGCTTATGGCCATTGCGCTCCTGCCTAGGTTGGCATCACGTACGCCTCAGCCAACTCTGAGTGGGTCTTCCCTTATCATGAGGGCACTCTACCAGGGAAGCCCTGATGGGCACTGGGGAAAGGGGTGTTAGGCTGTAGTCCGTATGGGCACATATGGATGATCCCTGCCCTGGTAGTGAGGAGCCCAGTGGGGCTTCCCCTGCCTTGCAGTTTGGCTCTGCCCATGGATACTCCTGGCGAGTTACCGAATGTTTGTGCCATCCGCCAACACAGGGTAGAGCGTGTGCACAGTCACACAAATTGATTAAATCCATGTCTAGTCTGCTGTGCAGACTCAGGTGGGTACGCTGGCACCACTGGTGCTGGGATCTATGTGCCCCTCCTGCCATTGCAGGTCGGGGTGCGCAATAGTGCACGTGTGCCCAGGTAGTCAGAAATACCTATGTGTGTTTTACTACCTATGAGGCCTGCTCTGCCCATCAGTTAATATGGGGAAGTGGTTGACAATACTTTGCACTGCAATGGTGGTTTGCAGTGGGGAAGCCTTATGATGTTTCATATCAATGGATTTGCAGTGCCAAACTCATTGCATTGGTAAAGGGGGTTGTGGTATAACTGGCCACTTATAGAATATGGACATTTCTTTGCTCAAAGAGTGTCGGGACTATAGTGTCTGGCTCCAGTAGACACCAGGGGTCGGGGGAGAACATCTGTGCATTTCCCAACAGACAGCTATAAGGCATGAGTATCCCATGGGAACGGCATACCTCTACCATTTGGGCACCGAATGGGACAGATTGAAGATAGAGGTTGTGACAATTAGCCTCTAGAAGCCGGATCATGGCCCCACTAAAGATTAAGGTCTGCACTGCAAGGCCCCATGTCAGACAGCTTCAAAAAAGGGAGGAACCAAGAGCTTTTTTAATGAGGTCCTGCACAGTGCTCCAAGGAATCGAGAACAAAACCAGGAGTGCAGTTCCTCTGGGAAAGGGGAGGATAAAGGAGGAAGGAGAGCGATTAGCCTCTATAGAATGCCCTCACACACCTAGCAAGGTGTCATGCTTCATCATAGGGCTGTGCTCCTCGTCGGGCCGGCGCTGCAATGCCCGACGGGCTCCCGCAAAGGGGCTCTTTATCGGAGATCTTTTTAGAGACAGCCGTATGGGTGCGTGGGGGTAGGTGCAACAAGTGTAGTGAGTGATAGTGAGGTGGGTTAAAATAGGTATGGTATTGCCAATCAATGAACCATTTTATTCTGGTGGTATAGCAGCCTAATTAAAATCGGTGACCCCCGAGGGATTATAATGCTCCCCAGGGAAGTAGAAAGGTCGACATGTTTCTTGCTCTATGCCCAAACGGGTTGGTGGCAATTCTTCAGGACCAAGTGAGAAAGTGCTCCAAAATATAAACTCCACTACATAATGGGTGATTGAAAAATTATAAGTACATCACCAAGCAAATCCATTGGGTCCCTAAGGGGAGTGCACCCACTGTTGCGGTACCTAAAAGAAAAGAGAAGGACAACACATAACAATTTCAGCATTTAAATTGGGTGCTGTCTGGCTCCTGTGGGTAACCGTGCACCTAATGTGATTCATCTTAGCCAGTTTAAATGGGTGCTCACACAACTGTCCGGAGGAGATCGAGCTGAATCGCATAAGTGTTACCAACTACATAATACTGTGCAACCACCATATGTGCCAAATGCTATGAAATGCTTCACGAAGTGCTATATGGCATGGGATCGCAATATGTGGCCGGGCAAGTTATAGTTACAGTGCACTGTCGTCCCCAGGTCTATGAGCTCATTTGTAAGCATGGTAAACGAGGGGGAAGGCCGAAATACGTGTAACATCGCTGCCCTCAAAATTAGAGTAGCGGGTGATTTTGAAGGAGATGAGGTTAAAAATGCAAGTGCCGATGGCTACGAGGCCCATGTGGGGAGACTCACCCCCTGGGGAACAGAAAATGCTGTACGGGTTCGCCTGGAGGCCGTAGAGGGCTCGCCCTGAAAAAGTTAAGGAGAGCAGTGAGTACCCTACAGACTGCCGTACACTGTTACCGACAAGGAAACGCATTGTACTTACAGAGTTGGGGCGAGCACACAACCGAGATCCTATCGAGGCTCAGGCTTCCGTAGCAAGCCGGCAGGGGTGTGTGTAAGATAAAGGAAGTGCTCACACGCACGGGAGCAAACGACTAGACCGCAAACTTGTGCGGCCATCTTGAGACTGACAAAAAACTTTATTGCGCGGTCAATGCGCGGAAGGGACAAAGATAGATAATGTTCCACAGAAGGCCCCATGTCAGACAGGCCTACAATTTAGAGGAGACATCTCTGGTTCAAAGGGAAAACAACCACGACTTCAAAGATACACAACAGAATAACTACGGGTGCCATCCTTCAGCAAGGGTGAGATTTGCTTGTGGGAACATGGGCCTGGAGAACCTGGACTGCGTATTGCATATTGTCAGAAGACTCTGTTGTGCACATGGATGATAACTGTCTGAATAGAGACGGGCCGGGGCAGAGGACCTGCTGAAGTACAGTGTCAGAAGTGTGCTCTCCAAGGGCCCAACCCTGAGCCTTCTGTTCTCCCGTAGATCTCAGGGACGTCAAAGATCTCCCCAGAAGGATCTACACCATCTAACTGTGACATCTGTAGAGCGTTGTCTCTCAAGTGCCCACCTTGGCTACTAAATCCAAACTGGCAGCTTGGTGTGAGCGTGAACCTAAGACTTGTGTCTGGAGACTGAATTGCCTGCTGCGGAACCCCAGAAATCTTTCCCGCATTTAAGGCGTGTGGTTCCAATACCGCTGGGGCCGCAACACTCATAAGCGGAGGAGATGTGAGCAGATTCACCGGTTGCGGGTCCCTGCGTGGCCCGATTCACTGATCATGTCTCAGTTCTCTCGTGTGACACACCGACTGCATGCTCAGTGGTGGGGGTGTACCCGAAGGAGAGCCTCATTCTACCTCATGTGGCTCTGCTGAACTTGCGCATGTTTGTGTGTGATCGGACTGGTCTGGTGTAACCTGTATCATCATGCACCAGATGTTGTGCCTAAGTTCCAGAGAGGTATGTAATTCGAATTCTTCGCTGTGTGTGTGACTGGAATTGCCTGGTGAAACTCAACTCGACATGACTTGTCATTGTGCCTTCTTTCCAGGAAGGTGTGGAATTTGCAACTCATCGTGTTTGAAATCTGGAGTGCCTGGTACGACTCATTTCTACATGTACCAGACACTGAGTCTGGATCACCTGGGCACGACCTGGATCATCGTGTCCTGATCAGGGTGCCTCATCCCATTGAGAAGCTTCCCTGTGTAACTCTTCATTCATCGGTTGTTTCCTTGTTGACCCTCATTGCGGTGGACCAACTGCCCTTTTCTCACCTGGCCCCTCCTGGAGACATGCTGGTGCCAGGTAGTAGCGAGAGAGATTGACTGGGTTGAAGAAGAACTTTTGTGACTGTTCAGAAGCGGGTCAAGAGACTGCATGATTTCTTTGTGTTTTGAGACCTTGGGGTGAACTTCACGAGTGGCTCCTAACCTCTCCCTTGTTTACGCCTTTCCTTAAAACTGTTACATATTCCCACTTGCTTCCCAAGGACCCAGACTAAGTGTGACTTCAGTAGTGTGCAGCCCAGTGTCCGGGAGGTGGGGCTGGTTATATTCATCGAGGGGCATAGGACAACTGCAGTGAACTAGAGGGTGGAGGGAGGCTTAGGCCACGGAGTCTGCAGAGGGTGAACCATTTACCTGCTGGGTACCAATGGCACTGCGTTAGGGTGCTGAGTGTGTATGTGTCTGTTATAGCATGCCGTACGGACTGGCTGATACCTACTGCACTGCGTAGTGGTGGGTAGTGAGTTTGTGTGAGGGGTCCGATCATGTGCAGACCGCCTGTGATTCACAACAAGGACCGGCGGTGCAGCCTTATACTTTGATCAGTGCCAAAAACATACTACCTTTTAACATTGGGTTTGTCCCGCATGGCTTTGGCCCGTGGTGCTGCTAAAAAGTGTTCTATTTTTGTGTATGTACATAATTGTGATAGCGTGTACTGCATAAGGGTGCTCTCTCTCAATTGGGGGGGTCAGATAAGGAATTGTCCACAGTGTGCATACTAGTGAAATCATTACAATACGAGTGGGCCTTGTACTGCTAGTAATATTTCCGAATGTGTTGTACGCCCAAAAGAAGATGATGGTCATAGTATAATGACTGAATAAGTGTGTTGAATATAAATGTTTTTACATAAATCTTGTGTGAAGTCTCTTTTGTGACGCTCAGTGCATTTATTGCAAGTAGCTGCTGTGCCTTTGCTTTACACATTGCCTCTGTAGTGAGCCTGACTGCTCAGTGCCAAGCTACCAAAGAGTAAGCACGGGTTATACTGCAAGGGTAATCACCTGCCCTTGACGGGAGTGGTAGTTCTGCCTGGCTGGGGGCATCTCTTCAGCCGACCAGACACTGCCGGTTCCAACAAGCACATGTTGTACTGTTGTGCCCATTACTGCACCACGACCCTTGAGTACATTAACAACAGTAAAAATCCAAGCAGTTTGTACATACATAAAAATGCAAGAAGTCACTGACTATAGTGATCATAAGCAATCAACCAGTCAGTAGTGATTAACCGTACCTCCGAGGATCAAGCCTGGGAATCAACACAATGTGTGCGATCACCTAATGCAAGTACTTGCTTGAAAACCTATGACCCACTATGCAAAATATAAAGGGCAAAGGTGCAATGTTTAGTCTAAAAAACAAATATGGTAACAACCAACTTATACAACCATTACATTTATGCAGGAAACAGAAATATAAAAATCATTTTGAACAGCATTTCAGGTCCAAGCAAAAGTGCATTTAATAAAAGTCGTCATTAGCAACATTCATAGGCGAGCGTTGCATGGGGTCAAGGGAACAAGAAGTGCAGGTAAGACTGTAAATCACCTTATTAACGACCACCATATGTGATGGTTACAAACCAGGGTAACATTTGTACAAGCGCAAGTGCGTAAAAGTACAGGATGCATTTTTGGTCCTATTAATGGTGTATGTCACATGCGGACCATTCCTTTCTGCAGTTCTGAAGAGGAATATACTTACAATACTAATCTGATGTTATAGTCCCTTAGCTGGACACCTACTATGGAAATATATTTAGCAATGTTCCATACTAACCGCTGTATCCAAAGCTAGTTTAAGGCTAGAATTTCACTTGTGGCAAATACAAATCAAGTGCTTTCTAATGCACATTACTGTTGTCTGCCAAGTACAAGTGGTTAATTGTGCTATGCTAACGAGGGATAAGGATCCAGTCATGGTGGGGGATTTACTTCCGGTAATGGTCAAATACTGTACTCTGTTAGCCGATCACCTGCTGTGAGATTATGCTCGGCAGTAGATCCTAGACAGAATAACATTTGTGCATAATCTAGATCCATTAAGTTGCGAAGTGCTTTCCACCACCTGTTACTGTTATCTGCCACATACAAATAGTCCTTTCTGGGCTTGTGGACGGGATGTACAGTAGGCCTGGACGGTAAATTTCATTCCGCTCGCAAAATTTGGGTAATTTCGCGTTCAGCCGAGAACGCGGAATTGCCCAAAATTCTGCGTTCCGCAAAATGCGTGTTCAAGAGATATTTCCCCCCGAGCACGCAAACAGCGATCGCGAACACGAAAAAAGAATCCCGAACAAGCAATTCCGCGTGTTCACTGAATTTCTGCATGTTTGCGGAAATTTTTTACCGTTTTGCGGAGCTTTGCGTAGCGCAACTACGCAAATTCCGCCCACCCCTACAGACGCTGATGGTCAGGTGTTGTGCTCTCTTAGCCGAACCCCTACTATGGAATAGTATTTAGCCATTCTAGCTAATTCTGATGGAACGTCAGACGTATAGACATAAGTGACCACTTACCTGCAAGTTCTTAGCCCATACTTCAGGAATAAAGGCATCAGTAAAATGCACCTTTCAGTTATCAGCGGAGGGCGGCAACATAATATCTGGCTCAGGGATTCTGTGACCTACGTACACAAACGACACCGCTGCCGACCCCTTTCCCCCCCCCCCAATTTGCTCTGAATTCCCATAACGGTAGTGCCAAGACTCACATATATAGTATATCTTATTAAGGCTGTCCTTCCTATTGGGGCCTTCAAATATGGCTGATAGACTACTACCTCGTGCGATTGAAGCAGGCCCGTGGACTTTCTGCAAGTCAAGCGCTTTTGACAATTGCCTTCTTTGTG
Source organism: Triturus cristatus (assembly GCF_964204655.1). Classification (NCBI taxonomy): domain Eukaryota; kingdom Metazoa; phylum Chordata; class Amphibia; order Caudata; family Salamandridae; genus Triturus; species Triturus cristatus. The sequence goes on from NC_140583.1 coordinate 492,269,857, forward strand.
TTTTATTAAAATGCACTTCAGTTGATGTTGTGTCACTGCCCTATGTTTTATGATTCCAAGATTCAAACCCAGAGTATTTAGGGCATTCTGTAAATATGTTTACCAGGGACTTGATTCTTCTTTAACTATGGCCTGCGATAAGCCTTCCATTGTGCCTTCTTTGGCTGAGGCGACCTGATGATGGTCTTTCACAATGGTCATTTTGCACCTCATGTCCTGGCTTAACAGCCCAAGCTCCAGATGCAATAAAGTGCGCCTTGGATATTTTGGTAAACCAAAAATGTTTCTGTAAGCGGCGAATTGGCAGTGCTCTAAGGTATTCAGGAGCATTCTGGGAAAGGCGAAATGCCCATAGTTTATTGCTGGTAAAGGTTTGGCTGTTTGGATTCCTTCTGTGGTTGGGCTGTGAAAGTTGCATGGAGTTTTGCAAGTGTTAATGTTGTTTTTGTTACTTTTTCCTGTATTGCCCTGAACTGCAAAAATACTTTGATCGCTTCTAACAGCGATATGCCCAAGTAGTTATATTTGTTAGTTGAGGCTATATAGAACGGGCCCAGGTTCCATCTCTGCTGATGTGTTTTTGTGCGCTTTTCCAAGAGTCAGAAACTTGAGTTTGGAGGTGATGGCTGTTAGGCAGTCAATGCGGATATGGTCCAAGATGACAAGATCTTCGGCACATTGTAAAATCGGTCATTTTAATATCCCTATATTTGGTGGTAACAAGTTCTCTTTCGATAGTGCCAGCCCCAGATTGACACTGTAAAGGTTAAACAGCAAGGATGCTAATACGCAACCCTGATTTAATGCTTTATTTATATTTATTTTTGTGGAAACGTGGGTTTGTGTCAGTTTAATCTGGATCCAAAAATCCGTGTATAAAGCAATTATTGCCTTGAGTAAATTTATGTGCATTACCCCACTCAGCGAACTTTGTCTATAGAATTTTATGGTCAATGCCCTTAAATGCCACGCTATAATCTATGAAGCATGTGTATAATGGACTTGACCCTTTTTTTAGGGTTTTGTTTGCCAAAATGGACAGGGCGATCACATTGTCCATAGCTGATGCCTTTGGATGCCTGATAGTATGGGATGATGTTGTAGTCTGTAACCATGGCCTCCATTTCGCACAATAAGACTTTTGCAAAGACTTTTCCTTCCACGTCCAATAGGGCTATTAGCCTATAGTTCTCTGGATTTGAGCTATCGCCTTTTTGGGGAATCGGATGCAGAAAGGAGCCCCTCCGGACGCTGGAATAATAGATAACAAAATGCAGTCTTGAAAGAGGTCGTGCATTCATGGTGCCCAAAAGTCTGATTCTTCCCTAAAGGTGTTCCCAGGTAGGGCGCTTGGCCCTGGCACGCCATCTTTGAGAATTGTTCGGATTGTTGTTTTTGTTTCCTCCATTGTTAGGTGGATTGGTTACTCTATATGGTCTCCCGTTTCATATCCTGGTTGCGCTTCCTGATAGGCAAAAGGTGGTTGAGGACCAACGTATAGGGATATAACGTGGTTTGTCCATTGGTCCGCAGAAACAGCATTTTCTTTACTGATGGATTTATTATAGAGGTTATTGACATATTCCCAAAATGTTCTTGACGTAGCAGGTGCTTTAAAGAGAATACGTGCTTCCCTTCTTTCTCTATGTTTTTTTACTTTAGGGCCCAAACGAGTTCTTTGTGTTTTTTTCCAGTGAGGAGTCCTTTGTGCCTTCTATTTCTGATTTCTGCCTTCTGACACAGCTTTTTACTCGGACTAAGCTCTCTATCATCTCTGTGCATTTTGAATAGAGACTTAGAGGGCATTCATAAATTGTATTTTGGCTTATTACTGTTTGGGTCGAATGCAAGTCTCTCATTATTTTATACCAGACTTCTATTCCTATTATTCATTGGTGGTCCTGCAACACACATTTTTATTGTTCCTTCCATTTCTTTTATCGTTTTCCACTACGTGGTCCCTACTTTATCCTTTTCACTAATGGGCTTCCCTCGGCACTCAGAAGACGACCAGCGACTCGGGCTGCCCGATGCGTTTTGCAGCTCAGGGTGCTTTGAGCGGTCAGGGATTGATGCTCACTTTCTGTTCTGCTTTGGACCTTGTATTCCATAGATCTTTCATGAAATGAAGATGTAATCCAGAGTGGGGATGTTTTTGAAAGTGAACAACCTTTTCCCGTCTGGTTCACCCTGCTGGTCGCATGTATACAGACTGAATTATTTAATTCAGGCTTCTATAGTAACATGACATAAACATTCCATGACATCAAGTCTTCTGGTAGGCATCATTCTGGTGCCCATCAGGCTGTCATAAATTCCTTTTTTTTTTTTTTTAAATTTTTTATTTGTATTCATCGTCAACATAACAACCCCACATTTGGCATATATTACATGTTCACTAAGTGCCTGCTGTCCATGAATTTCAGAGTTGGTATCTTTCCCAAACATAGTGTTTCATAATGGTATCTGGACAGCCCTTGACAGAATCTCACAGCATATTACCAATTACTGCATATTAATTCCAACAGTGTTCATCCCTCCCCAGCAACATAACTACTTCCCCCTTACCACCCTATCCCACCCTCCAGTGTGCTCCGCTTCAGTGTACCATTTCCAATATAGTCTAATCTATGTAAACTTTATTTCTACGTGTGCTTGGGTACCCCAATTCTATGCCTAAAATATGCTATCTTTGTGGGATGACCTCCATCTCCATGTTGTCTGCTACTCCCCACGGCCATAGCGCCTCTAATCCCCGCGCCTCCTCTCCAGCCCCCAACGTTCAGCAGTCTAGCGGAGGGTCCGTTTCGTCCTCCAGGTCTCTATCGGACCTGCGCAATGCCTCTACCAGCGCCTCCCAGGCGCGCGCCTCTTCCAACATCTTTTCGTTCTGCAACCTATGCGCCAACCGCAGTTTAATCACACTCTCGCTCGCTGCCCACTTAAGAAATTCATGCTTCCATCTCTGCACACTAGGTCCCTGATTGTGTTTCCAGTGGCTAGTTATCTCCCTTTTTGCTAGTATCAGTCCCAGATCTCGAAATTTGCTGGTCACTTTGTTGTGCTTTGTATGCGGAAACCAATGCAATAAACTCACTCCCATGTCCTTGTTAAGTTTTCGCTCTGTGACCAACTCCAGTGCCGTAAGTACTTCTCCCCAATATGCTGTCAGATTCGGGCAGGACCACAACATATGCCGAAAGTCCGCACCTTCTGACCCACATCTAGGGCAGCCAGCCGGTTCTACCTTAAAGATCTGCCTAATATGCTTCGGGGTCATATATGGCCTATGTAACACATAAAATTGTATGAGCTGAAACCTCGCGTTCCGTGTACTCTTCCATGCTCTTTCAACTAGTTTAAGCCAAGTAGCGTCTGGGATGTCCCTCTCTAGATCCCGCTCCCACTTCCCCTTTAATTTATCCAATGGTTGCCTCCCCTCCTGTTCCATTCTCCTATTAAGGCATGTGATGGCCTTAAACGTGCCAGCCGCCATAGCTACATACTGGCAGATTAAAGACGTCTCTGGTTCTAGCAGCCCTGTTTTCCACCTGCGTTGAATAGCCGCCACCAGCGCTGCATGCAATAAGTAGTGTCCCCGCGGCAGGTCATATGTGTCTCGTAAGATCGAGAATGACAGCAAGGTACCATCGTCATAGAGGTCGCCCACCATAAATACCCCCTTCTCCTCCCACTCTCCCAGAGCTGACCAGTCTCCTCCGTGGGGTAGCGCCGTGCATGCCCCTACCGGGAGCTCAGGCGCATAAGGGCGCTCCACTCCATGCTTTTTATGACTCCTGACCCAGCACCGCTGCAGCGTTCTTTCTTCATTCGTAATGGTGTCTCTACGCAGCTTCTGCCCTATAAAGACATAGGAGAGCACATTCCTTGGCATCCAGCAGTTGTTGCCTGGATATGGCCCTCGAAACGTCGCTGCCACTGCCTGTGTGAGCCACTGGAGCTGGGCTGCCAGATAGTACCTTTCAAAGTCAGGCACTGCCCAACCTCCCGCCACCCTGGGGCGCATCATTGTGTCCAGAGCAACCCGTCTCCTACCGTTTCCCCATATGAAATCTCCCACCATCGTTTTTAGCTGCCGGAACATCGCTCCAGGTATCCATATTGGGAGGGTCCTAAAATAGTATAGCAGTCTCGGTAACACTACCATTTTTTACAGTGTCACTCGCCCTGCTACCGACATCTTCAAGGTGGTCCAGAACTCCATACTCCCCCTGATTCCTCGTTTTGCTCGGCTAATGTTGCCCTCCAGGAGCCCGTCCTGAGTATGATAAATGAGTGTTCCCAAATAGAGCAGGCACCGCGCCTCCCATCGGACCCCTTGCACCTGGGCCGGCGCAGGTAAGCTCGGCCTCAGCGGGAAGAGACAAGTCTTTGACCAATTAACACGCAGCCCCGATCTATTCCCATATCCGGTCAGCAATTGTTTTGCCGCTGTTAGATCCTCTCCGGCGTCCCCCAAAAACATTAATAGATCGTCCGCATACAGTGAGATATATTGCACATCCTCCCGCAGTGCTAGGCCCCGGTAATGCTGTCCCGTGCGCGCCAGCATGGCTAATGGTTCTATTGCTATTGCAAATAGCAGCGGGGAGAGAGGACAACCCTGTCTCGTCCCTCGCTCTACTTTACACCCCGAGAGATCGTCGTGCCCGTTCGCACTCTAGCCGTGGCCTCAATATAGAGGATCTGCGTCCATCTTCTCCTATGCCCATTTTCCCCATCACATAATATAAGAAAGACGATTCTAGGCTGTCAAAGGCCTTTTCAATATCTACAGCCAGCACAGCCGCTCCCGTCGTAGAGTCCCGCTGTTCCTCTAGGACACGCAGGAGGCGTCTAATATTGCCAGCCGTATTTCGTTTGGGGATAAACCTCCCCTGATCTCCATGGACTAGGGATGTCATATGAGGGAGTAGGCGCCTCGCTAGTATCCTGCTTAAGATTTTATAATCCACCGTTAACATTGACAGCGGTCTATACGCTGCCTGCTCAGCGGGGTCCTTGCCAGGTTTTACAATGGGTATTATAATGGCCTCTCGGGTCGTGATTGGCAGTGTTCCCGCCATCCAGGCGTGTTTATACAGCGCGTGCAGCCGGGGCGCCAGTATATCTACAAAAGTAGCGTAGAACTCTATTGGTAGCCCATCAGCTCCCGGGGTCTTATTTCGGGCCATGTGCTTAATTGCTGACCGGATTTCGCCCATCGATATCTCTTGTCCCAATGCTAACGAGTGTTCCTCCTCCAACTGGGGCCAAGGCAACCCACCAAAATAACTCTCCATTTCTTTGCCATCCACTGCTCCCATACTACGATATAGCGTTGCATAATAGCACACGAACATATCGTTTATTCCCAGTTGGGTATATTCCATCGTAGCTGTCGAAGTTCGAAGCCGCAATATTGGCGCTCCTCTATTATCAAGAGCTACAAGTCGCGCCAAAAGCGTACCCGTTTTGTCCCCCTCGTCATGCATTCGCGCATTATACACTTTATAATCAAACGCCCTGAGCCTCTCAACTTGCCGCGCTACCTCCTCTCTCGCTCCCAACACCTCTTTTTGACACCTTTCCAATGTATGACTACGCCTTTCTGCTTCTCGCAATCACTCGTCCGCCCTCTGTATATCATCTAGTAAGGTTTTCCGTACCCCCACCTTCTTAGAAATACACATCCCTCGGACCACTGACTTGAAGGCCTCCCATTCTATCGCTATTGTTGTCGCTGTATTTTCATTTTCATTAAAATAGTGGGAGATCCCCTGTTGGAGCTCTTCCCGAAACACCGGGTCTTCTAGTATTTCAGGGCGCAATCTCCAAGTTGGTATCAACGCCCGCTCTTTGTGCCACCCCAAGTGGATCAGCAGGGGGTTATGATCTGACAATGTTTTGGCCAAATATTCACTGTGTTGCACCTTAATACAGACATCAGCCGTTCCCAGCATCGTATCCAACCGAACATGCAGATCATGCAGACCAGAATAATATGAATAATCTCGCTCTTGTTGGTGCTGCTCCCGCCATATATCCACTGAGTTCCAGTTTGACTGCCATCCCCGCCTCTTATCTGCCAGTCTCGCGCTCACTGACCCAGGTAACGGTGGGTGAGACCTGTCTATGGCTACATCCAGCACAGAATTAAAGTCTCCCCCCAAAAGCAACGAGCCCGGCGCATGCGCAGCCATGGCTCCAGACAGACGGTCAAAGAAACTTCCTTGTTCAACATTTGGAGCATACATGCTCCCTATCATGACGTCCACTCCGTGCAGGTGCCTCACCAGCAGGACATAGCGCCCCTCAGGGTCAATCATCTTATGCGTCAATTGGAATGGCACTCCCGCCCTGATCCATACTAACGCACCTCTCGCGTATGCCGAATAAGTAGTGTAGTATACCTGCCCTCGCCATCTGCGCTGGAGCGCCTTTCCCTCTGCCAACGTGAGGTGCGTCTCTTGTAATAGAGCGACGTGTGCTCCCCTGCGTACCAGGTAGGCATGCACCTGATGTCACCTGGCCATAGTGTGGAGACTCCTAACATTCCAGGTTATGCACTTAAAGGCAGAGTTGGAGGTCATTATCTTATCCCCTATCCCCATCTATCTTCAGCTTCAACTGGAGCACACTGGTTCCCCTTTGATATCCCTGAACAAAACTAAACATACCCCAACACCCCTTCCCCAGGACAGATGCCCCAAACTGCACACCCATCCAAACTAGTAAAGTAACCAGAGTGCTCGGATCCCAAGGAATCGCAAACACCCTATAACACTGGGGGTAGGCTCAAAGGTCCAAAGAGGCCCAGTTTGCCCTGCACTCGCCGTCACCCAGCCTCAGTAAGCTATGTCCCCCCCGTCCAGCCATATACAGACCATTTAATAAGGAATGAGCCTCAAATGCTCAGGAGGAACTATTCACAAGTCCACCAGTTCATCAGCTGTACCCGCTGTCACATGTGGCAGCCGCACACTTTCCGCTTGTGAGGCATCTGTGTCCGATTCACCTGTGCCCAGCTCCGAGTCCCCTTTGTCGCTCTGCGAGTCCATCCCTGCCTTGGACAACGCCGCTACTGCCTCTACCGCTGCCGATCTCTCCTTTTCCGCTTACCGCAATGTCGGCCTTGGAGATCTCGTTCGTCGACTCCAATACTTCGGAACTCGTCTAGGTTTAGGCCGTGTCGGGATCCTCCTTCCATCTTGAGATGGTTGCTCAGCTCCAGCCTTATTGCGCTCTAGCCAGTCCCACGCATCCTCCGGGTTGTTGTGAAAGTAGGATTTGTTGTTGACCAGGATTTTTAAGTGTGCTGGATACATTAGAGCATACTGCAGTCCCTCCTCACGCAACGCCTTTTTGACCGCCAGATATGATGCCCTTTTGCGCTGGACTTCCCACGTATAGTCCGGGAATAGTGTTACAGAAGCATTGTCCACTTTGAACGGCCCCTTCGTGCGCGCCTGGGCCAAGAGCCAGTCTCTATCTTTATAATGCAGTAATTTAGCAATCACCGGTCTGGGTGGGCGCCCCGGCACCAGCGGTCTCGCCGGCACTCTATGCGCTCTTTCTAGCGTGTAAAAGGGGGTCAGGCCTTCCGGAGCTACTACAGTTTTCAGCCAGGTTTCTAAATAGTCCAGCATGTTCTGTCCCTCCACTCCTTCCGGCAAACCCACTACGCGAATGTTACTGCGCCGGTTTCTCCCTTCTGCATACTCCACTCTCTGCTCCAATGTATGTATCCGACTCTGCACTTCTTTCATTTGGGCCGTTAACTCCTTGGTAGTCGGTTCCATGCCTTCCAGGGCAGTTTCAACCGTTTTCACTCTGTCTGCCAACTTACTATGATCCGCTCTGAGTAGACCCAAGCTCTGCGTCACTTGCGCTATATCCGCCTGCAGTGTGTCTCGCGTGGTCGCTATAGCCTGCAAAATCTGGTCGACTTGCTGCTGCGGAAGACCATCAGCCGGTGACTGCTGCAGCACTTGTGTTGCCGGCGGGCTCGCCTCTTTGTCCCGGGCCGACTGTCCCCCGCCCTGTTTGAGTCGGGTTTTCCCCATCATGCCCTTGGCAACCCTGCCTCGCCAAATCGATCTCGCAGGTATCCGGTCTGGTCGTAATGGATTATCACGCGCACTCCTGGTGCTAGTTGTAGTCTCCATTTTTCTGGGTCTAGTTATCACCCTCTGCGCTATTCGTAAGAAGTTCGCCGTCTGGATCCGCCAAGCTGTCGAGGCCCAGATACCAGCTTGTCACCACTCTCTGACTATAGGTTCCAAGTCCCTCAGGGCCTCACCATACGGCCAGCGCCATTTTCTGTCACGCGGGTTCAGACTCCGATCAGGCCTCCAGCGCCACAGGGGCACCCCCTCACTCCTCAGTGAGATGCATTGCGGGCCAGGAAGCCCCCCTCACTGCCGCTAGTGCCAGCCTCCTCCCCACCGCTGCCACTCTCCAGTCAATTGCAACGCAGTTTCCTCCGTACCGGCCGCCGCCCCTATCTCCAGGGCCTAAAGGGAAGAAGTGGCGCTCCCCGTGGGGTCGCCACAGTCGTCGTCGCCGTCGTCAGGGTATGCCGACCAGGCACTTCCCAGAGTCCTCCCCCCTTTCACAGCTCTGACCTCCTCAGATACCTCTGTCGGCCAGCGCCGGAACTCGAACTGCCGCAAAGACCAGTCTCTTAGCTTCCATCGCTGGTCGGCGCTCTGCACCCAGGCTCCTCTCGCCTCCCATTGTCGCCCGGATACTTCCTTTCCTTGGCGCCTCGCTTCTTCCCAGCTCCGGAGCAGGTCACGTCTAACGCCGCCTTTAGTCCCCATCGACCGCAGACGTGTGGAGCAGCGGCCGCTAGATCAGGCTCCGAGGAGCGCCACAGCAGCCATCTTGTTTCCCTTCGGAGGCGCGTCGCAGTCCTCAGCCGGCGATCACTCCGCAGCCCTCAGCAATCCTCCGTCGTGCTTCAGAGGGCCCCCGATTCATTGCCAGTTCAGCGCTCCGAGGAACGCTGCTCAGGGGTGCCATCTTTGGCACTTAATGCAGGATTTTTCGGCTGGGCTCCGGCGGAGCAGGAGGCTCACACGTCCGCCTGCATTCGAGCCCTGGCCACGCACCGTCATAAATTCATCGTATTAAAGTCCCTACCAGGATAACTTCATTGTCAGGAGACTAGTAAAGGAGCGTCCATATAGGCTCACAAAAGTCATCAATTGCCTTCTTTCTGTCTTTTTTTATGTGGGTTAATGTAAACGTTGAGGAGAATAATGGATATATGTAAATCATTCAAGGCTAGATCTACGAGTTCTAGTGCCTGTCTGTCATTGCTCTGAGTTTTTATCTCGTTTGTTTCTAGTTGTAAGTCGAGTTTTACAAAGATCAAGAGCCCACCAGATGCTCTTCAAAGGGGTTCTTCCTGTGTGCAACATTATGGCCCGCATAATACTTAGGGATTGATAGGAGTTTCGTTACTCACATTTCCTTTATACACAAAAAAACACCACTAGCTATAAAGCAATGGGCTTGTTTTTTGTAGAACGGTGGCAAATCCAGCTACATACCAGTGTATCAATTTGATAGTTTGACTGACCTTGTATTTGCCCTTTCACATTGTGTTAGAGGCCCAATGTGCCTGCAGGAACAACCGATAGCCATCCCCAGCATGCTTGTGCCGTGCCGTTTATCATAGGTACTCTGTTATTTTTGCCATCCTTTATATTGGGTAGGTTTACTGTTATCTTTTCCACTCAAGTAGGGGGTGAAATTAGCTTTGTGCCTTTTAATGTACTCCTGATTTTCTTGACTTCAGTTGACTAAGTCCTGTGTTTATTGATTGATATGTGCTGGCATTTTTCGAACGTGGGTTCGCTGAACCGGATTCCCCAGTCTTCAAATAGCTTGCGCTCCTTTCGTATAATATTCACATCACCAACACACCACCACATGATTATAGTTGACTCTTTTGAGTTAATATGGGGCATTGAATGAAATAACTGGCCACTAAATGTAACCGGAGAGGTATGCCAGAGATGGTATGTTTTTAGGAGACACAGTATGTTTAAGATGTAAACAAACTCCTCTTGAATCAAGCTGAGGTGTAAAGATCAAGAGGCTCAGTTTCACAAGTTGAATCGTTTCGGTGGGCTTCCTAGCTCAGCCATGGGCTACGCTCTCGAGTTGATTATCAGCCAACCTGGTATTTTGATGCATGGTCTGATCGTAAGTGTACCTGGGTTCGGAGTCCTACCACCTTCTACTTTTGTCCGGCTCCTTACCTGTGATCTCGACATTGTGTATGCTGTAACCTTTCAAGGGTTGGGCGACCAATCTGCTGTTTTTGCTTCATACACTTTCCACTGGTAGGGAAAGATCTTCCAAGTGTTCCAGGTGTTCTTTAGCGTTGCTCTCCTTCAGTGTCCCCTTTACTTGGAAAATTAGACGTTTCTGTTTTTTATCGAATCCCTACTTTGACGGCCCTTCTCATGTAATGTGCTGGCTTGGAGCTCCAGAACAGTGCAATAAGCTATCTTATTGTGTTTCTTTTTGGCATTCTGATCCCTGGTGTTCCTTTTTGAAATTTCCCTCAACCTTTTTTTCCCCCGTCTCGTTAGTGGTCTTTTTGTGTTAGAGTCTTGCTTGAGGCGGAAACAAACAGCATTGAAACAACAACAAAAAGTAAAGACATCAAATCCATGTGCATGTTTTGCACATTTATGTATTATCTCATCATGATACCAAAGGGGATGAAGGACGGAGCGTTTGAGCAAATCAAACACTCACCCCCAGTCAACTAGTCTGGGTTTAATCCATCATCATTCTTTAGCTCACTCCACCACCAGTGGCGGCTGGTCCATAGGGGCGCCGGGGCAGCGCCCCACAAACGAATCGGACAACAGGTGAACAGGAATGTAAGCAGACGAATTGACAGCTTACAATTCGTCTGTTTACATTTTCGGGCCGGCCTGTGCTTCACGGGTGAATGTGCGCATGTCAAGGCACAGCGCACGCAGGCAAGAGGTGAGCAGGAGTCCAGAAGATGGTCTGCGCATGTGAGAGAGGAGCATTGCCCCTCACTCACATTCACAAAGCATTAGGTATGCTGTGCATGTCCAGTGCAGTGCAGGCGTCTGGAGATAGGCTCCTGCTCGGGCGGTGATGTGTTTTGCGCAAAGTCGCCCCATGCCCTATCAAATGCCTGGACAAAGTAAACAAGGGTCTGCCGCCCGGCCCTCCCGTCGCATCCAGTCTCCTAATTGGCAGATACTATTTCGTGTTGCGGCAAAAGAAAAGAGCGGGGAGAAGTTACTTCCACCACCACGTTGCAGAGGAGACGTAATGCGACGTGGGACCAGAAGAGATGCCTGGTAAGTTTTATTCATGACATTAAATTAAATTAACCCCAGCCCCCTCCCCGCGCGTTCCTCTCTACACCCGTCAACGCGGCCGGGCCTGCTTCCATTTAGACGAGTAAGTGTATATTTCATTGTTGTTATTATTGTTTTGTTACTAATACTATAAGTTTGATGGTGATGATTATTATTAGCTAGGTCAATGTGTGTACAATAGAATGGGACGGAACAGGTGAAGCACAAGCAGCGAGACCCCGTAGCCTCAAAGGTGAAGAGGTATATTTAGATGTTGGCCCTGACAGTACGTCATTCAACTTGGAATGCAGTCGTCTTTAATTCTCCGAGACCGCTGATCTTTGCCTCACTCTTTGATGTCGGTAATAAGCTGCATGACTCATGAAGCCCTCAGGTCAAAAATCTTTCAGGGAGAGTGACCCTTCTAAATTTCACCCAGCCCTACTTTACAGCTTGCAAGTGGATGCTCTGCACCTCTTTGATTATGGATTTTTAAATATACCTAGCATTGGCACACGGCCTCAGAAACCTTTAATTTGCTCTTAGACGAGAGTTAAAAATGGCAAGGTAAACCATAAATCCTCTACTTCAGTGACCCTCCGTAGTTGTGAGGTTCTCAAGGCCAGATCAGGTTTTCTATTTTTTTCATAGACAGCAGTGGGCTCGGTTTCCCTTTCTGGCAATCAGAGGGCGTGAGCAGCATTTGTTATCGACACGCAGGTACGCAGTTCACACTCCTGTTTCTGCCATAGCCCCCCTAATCGTGTCGTCCTTCCATCCATGCTGTATTCACTGCCTGCACTGTGCCCAGATTCTGGCCTGTGAGGAGGCACCCATTTCTGTGACGTTTTGCTTCTATCGAGGGCCAGTTTTGACCTCTGTAAACTATAAATTCGGCCCAATCACATGGAATTACAGCACAGGTGAGATGATATTTTTTGGAAGATACCTTGAATAACTTAGAACAAAAGTCTTTGAGTGAATAAATATGTGAGAGATGTCTGTGTTCAGGGTGAATGGTGTAAACGACCAAACTTCCTTTCCAAAATTGTTATACATAGATGTGTGTATCCCAGTTCTATGTGTTTGGGAAGAAAATGCTATAGCTATTGTATATTTGTATGTGTGAGAGGGAGCGAGAGAAGCTTGCACTACCGCATCTGCATGCGCTGTTCCTTGCTGTTGGTGATGTTTTGTCTGCTGCTGTGCTCCCTGTTAGTGAATCCAGTTAAAACCCTTTGACTGATGTGGGGTTTTTGCAAACACCTTGCCTGCTATAATTTTTAATCTTCTTAAAACTGCCCAAACCAAATGAAACTACAAGTCCCAACATGCACAGTGTTGATCGTGCAAAAGCCAGGTCTAGTGCCATGTTATGATGTGGGGCTCTGACAGGTCTCTTGGATGATTTTTTTTAGCCATGCTATGTCTTATTTCTCAACAATCTACTGTGCAGTATCCCTCACAGCTGCCTTAAGCATAGCCTTCCAATCACCATACTGTGCTGAACCCCTTACTGATGCGTTTAGCATATCCATCAAACGCAATACTGTGCTGTATCCCTCACAGCTGACTTAAGCATGGTCCTCATCACTATTTTGTGCTTTATCAAATGAAACTACTTTTTGGCATGGTCTCCCTACCCCATACTGTGCTGTGCCTTTTCTGTTACAGCTGCCGTTAGCATGGTTCAACTTTACCTTACGCTTCGTTATCCCTCTCCACTGCTTTAGCATAGTCTTCCATCACCAGGAGCTTTAAGGGGCAGAGAAGGAGCTACCTAAGGCTTTAGCACCACCATGTGCCTCTAGTGATGATCGGCCGTGCTCGCTCCGCTCCCTCGCCGTAGAGCACCCATCCCGAACATTTACGCCCTACCACTTTCAAATGTCACCAGCCGCCACTGTCCACCACCCCAGTTCAGACATGGCCATATGCAAATCAGTCTGACCCTGTGCCTCATGGGAACAGTTCAGCCCGAACTACCAAGCCATGTCTTCCCTGGACCGGAAACTAGCATCCTGGGACCGGTTTTGGGTTCATAACCCTCATCAGCCAGGCTATCTCGAATCCAGTGGCAAAGTGAGCAAGGGACCCATGTCTGGGCACACCCTGCCAACTTAGGGCGGACAAAGCGATACCAAAGGGGATGATGGACGGAGCGTTTGAACAAATCAAGCACTCACCCCGTCAACTGATCTGGGTTTAATCAATCATCATTCTTTAGCTCACTCCACCACCCCAGTTCAGACATGGCCATATGCAAATCAGTCTGACCCTGTGCCTCATGGGAACAGTCCAGCCCGATCTACCAAGCCATGTCTTCCCTGGACCGGAAACAAGCATCCTGGGACCGGTTTCGGGTTCATACCCTCATCAGCCAGGCTATCACGAATCCAGTGGCAAAGTGAGCAAGGGAACCACGTCTGGGCATACCCTGCCAACTTAGGGCGATTTAGGCCCAGATCTCTGTACTGGGGTGAATGTATGACATTGTTCTGCATTCTGTCCATCAACTGTTGTTTTTGCATTTGTCACCCCGAGTGGGAAGGGTACGCCCAGATGTGGGTCCCGTGCTCTCCATGCCACTGGAAATCAAGATATCCTGGCTGAAGAGGGGTGAAACCCCGAAACCAGTCCTAGGATGCTTATTTCCAGTCCAGGGAGGACCTGGCTTGGCAGTTTGGGCTGGACTGTACCCATGAGGCACAGGGTCAAGACTGATTTGCATATAGCTGGGTTCAAACTGGAACTGCATGGTGAGCAAAAAAACGATGGATTTAGGCCCAGATCACTGTACTGGGGTGAATGTATGACATTGTTCTGCATTCTGTCCATGAACTGGTGTTTTTGAATTTGTCACCCCGAGTGGGAAGGGTATGCCCAGACGTGGGTACTGTGCTCTCCATGCCACTGGAAATCAAGTTAACCTGGCTGAAGAGGGGTGAAACCCCGAAACCGGTCCTAGGATGCTTGTTTCCAGTCCAGGGAGGTCCTGGGTTGGCAGTTCGGGCTGGACTGTACCCATGAGGCACAGGGTCAAGACTGATTTGCATATGGCTGGGTTCAAACTGGAATGGCATGGTGAGGAAAAAAAACGATGGATTTAGGCCCAGATCTCTGTACTGGGGTGAATGTATGACATTGTTCTGCATTCTGTCCATCAACTGATGTTTTTGCATTTGTCACCCCGAGTGGGAAGGGTATGCCCAGACGGGGGTCCCGTGCTCTCCATGCCACTGGAAATCAAGCTAACCTGGCTGAAAAGGGGTGAAACCCCGAAACCGATCCTAGGATGCTTGTTTCCAGTCCAGGGAGGACCTGGCTTGGCAGTTCGGGCTGGACTGTACCCATGAGGCACAGGGTCAAGAATGATTTGCATATGGCGGGGTTCAAACTGGAACGGCATGGTGAGCAAAAAAACAATGGATTTAGGCCCAGATCTCTGTACTGGGGTGAATGTATGACATTGTTCTGCATTCTGTCCATCAACTGTTGTTTTTGCATTTATCTCATCATGAGCCATTACTTCATGTTGCAACCATAAGCGCATTATAAGACACTTTACAGGGTGGCACAAAGCAGAATCATGAAGATAAATAATCAGGCAATCAGAATGAAATTACCTGGAGCAGGACTTCCAGAGCTGTACTATTCTCTTCATTCTGAATCAGGTCCCATAGCAAAGGCTGCCAGGAAAAAGAAACAACTAATGGTAATCTGGTAGATCACAGACAGCATCGGGTCACAAGGTGTTCACTTACTCTCTACATGTGGGGCCTCTTAACCTTACACTACTTGCAAAGCAGATAATCAGAGCAGTCTAGTTTACAGACATAACATTTACTCTATCCTAGAGAATGGTCTATGATTTAATATTCGCTCCTAAAATGATGGTTTGCTTACCATCTACAAATATATCCCCTCCTTGGAGTTAATAATAAAAAAATCTAAACTCAATGCAGCAATATTTTTGAATCGATATTTAGGACACAACATTTATGCCAAAGGATATTTTGTATGCAATATTCTGACATACAACCCATCTAACCAGCATCCAGCTTCATTTGCGTTTGCACATAAATGTTTTGTTTCATTGGCTGTGAATTTTTATTTATTGTCTGTGCTTATATCTGGGCCTAGGTGTCGTCTATGTACATATGTGTCCCTACATACGTGTTTTTATTTTATGTGTCCAAACATATGATACAAGACCATACTCCAATTACAAAAAAGAACAAACATAGTTAAAAAAATAGGCATGGGGTTTTGGATTTGCCAATGCATGATATAAAAAGACAGGATGTGCCAGAGGAAGAAGCAACGAAGTAGGTGAGATGGCAATGGAGAAAGGGTGGAGAAAAAAACCAGGAAGAATTAACAGTTACAATCAGAAGAATGTAGATAACAAGGCGCTAGGATACTGTGGCCACCAGATTAGTTGGTGGACACCGCACACCACTTCCTGAGGAAGAGGCAAAGAACAGGAAGTAGATGCACACATTCAAACAGGAGGCATAAAGAGAAGCAAAGAGGAATAAGCTGACCAGGTCAGAGAGTAACGTTCCCTGCACTAGGCCCCAAGCTGTACATTATTAGAGCAATGAATAAACAAATTGCAACAGTATCTCTGTGTGGTAGGGGGTCATCATGCATCTGGGCCAGGAAATGATGTCTGATGATGAATTTGAGAGAGGCTCAGGCGGTGATGGGGCCCAGACACACCCCATTAGTACAGCACTGAATAGGGGGGCGAACCAATAGGCTGTGTCACTAAAACGAAATGCAGCGGTGCTGAGAATGATGACAGTTGTGTGAGCGGGCCCCAAAAGTCAAGTGTTTATCTGCTAGAGAGGAAGTGAAGTGAAAAAACATTGCTGAGTACAGACACAGTGTAGCAGTTAAATAGACCCAACGGCAGGAGCCTCCCAGGAACCTTAGCAATGGGCGCTCCACAAAAGTCGGCGCAGCTGCTCATCCAAAGAGCAGGCACATGAGTGAGCAGAGAACAAAGAAGTGCCATTTTGTTTAAAAAACTAGTCATTATAATGACATTGCACTGCATCACATTCCAAATCCGTCATATGCTTGTTACAGCATGTCTGCGATATGCTATTAAGAACCAATTATTACTTTCCACATCATTAGAGTATCCGTGTATTACATACAGTGGTACATTTTTTAGGCTTATCATAACTCTCAACGGTGTTCAACAACCTCACCTTACCCAGTGGATCATTGTACATAGCAATGCTCATCAATTTTTTTGATTAAAGAAATATAGATAAAAGGAGACAATAAGTAAACTAAGAAACAAGAGAACCCTGTGGCAGCAACTGGCAGCAGTGCCCAACCCATGTGTGAGAAGTATAAAATAAATTTGTCTAGGATCTGACCTTCAGGGAGACTGGTGTATCACGCTATACGCTTGGGTGAGAAGGCCATTCTCATTTCTTGTGGTGAATACCGGTGGGGTGTGGTTCTGGGTTTGTGTGTGTACGACCTCACTTTCATTCTGGGCTGCCATCAACAACATTCCTTCCAACATTTGTCCCCACTCCGTTAGGTCTCTCTCTAGAAGTGCCCTTAAGGCTATTAAGCCATAATGCAAAAATAAGTAGAGAGAGGAATGCTCTAGCTCAGCTGGAGGTCAGTACCACCATAATATACATTCTAGCACCCCCAGCATGTACAAAGGGATAAGACTGTGATGCTCGATGTCCACATTGCAGAAGCCCGAGTGACCATCTTAATGGGCCAGGTGGCCAGCGGCATGAAGTGCCATCTTGGTGTCAGGCACACCCTATAGGAATACACTACCTCCAGCTACTTGAAAGAAGCACACAGATGAAGAAGGCAGAGATGTTTTCCTCAACCTAGTGAGGGATGAAGATGAAGAGCTGCTTGTTACATTCCCACCCAAATCCAAAGAGATGTACATAGGCTTGAGTGAGTGCTTTAAAGAGAAATGTGAACTGCAGCAGAACATGGACTACAAGCAATACATGTTAAACACAGCATTCCAGGGGGCTGATGAATTGCTAGACTACTTTGACAAGAGATTGTGAAAATTAGTGACCTATTGCAAATTCGTTAAATTTAAAAATGAAGAAGCGATACCTGTGGGAATTATCACGGGGGCCTCATAAGTAAGTTCTGATTTCACACTCCGCCCGTGCCCTAATCCACACGGCCAACTGAACATTAATTCATCCCCTTCCCTTTCCAGCACGCCTACGATTGACTAACCGGTCCTCCCACTACCTGGGCAAGCCGCACGCAATTCACTACTCAAAGTGAATGGATCGCTTCCTCACGTCCCAAAAAAATCCACAGACGCCTGCCTACTCCGGCTATTCAGCCCACTCTTGCAAGTATCAGATCCAGGTTGTAACCCACTACAGCCACGTGCCAGCACTGCAAACGGTCCAAAACGCGTCACCTCCCACGTTCTTCATGACCAGGTCAGCAATGTCTCCCCTTCTTGCGCGCCCTTGCCTTGATCGTAATGTATGCATACCCGCATATAACGATTGATATCTAATGTCACCGGTAGTGCTCATGATGATCGGATTGCTTGCTCACTTCTGATCATGAATCCACAGACGCCTGACTATACCGGCTATTCAGCCCACTCTGGCAAGTATATAAGCTAGGCTGTAACCCGCTACAGCCGCATGCCAGCACTGCTTACGGACCAAGCGCTTCACCTCCCGCGCTCTTCATGACCAGGTCAGCAACGCCTCCCCTTATTGCGTGTCCTTGTTTTGATCGTTATGTATGCATACCCGTATATACCGATTGACAACTATGTCACCGATAGGACTTCTCCGTTCGGACACGGGCTTTTCAATTAACGCTTATGCTCACTTTGTAGTCACTGTCAATTTTCGTCGATGTGCAGAATTGTCATAACTTTATCCTTCTCTTAACCCTCCTAATCATGATTCTATCTCCCTCTTTAATTTGCACATATCCGCTCAGCAGCAACTAAATGCAGCTACAATTTTAATTTAATCACCAGTAAGATTTCTAGAACTGGTTCATATGACAATTAACGCATAGGCATTGGTTCCTGGTATTGTTAATACAAATTGTTATTCTTCCCGGGACCATTGTTTTGATTTTTGGTTTTCCTCTTAATGATTCTACCTGCTCACACTTGTCTCGTCCTGATGATGATCTCACACTCATGAGATAGAAACGCTGTCGACCCTTACAACCAAAACTCTATTACTACTACTAATTGACTTGGAGTTTTGCATATTGTTGTTGTCAATGCGATGTAATTTTTAATGTCACGAACACCCCTCACTTCGCGCACTTTTCACCTGTTGTGTGAGCACCTGAACTATTACTAGATTGATACTATGACACTCCGTTTATGCTGTTAATAAATGTGAGTTCATACTGAAACCTCGTGTCCCTGCATATATTGCAATACTAGTCCTGCCTGGACTCAATTACTTTGTTTAAACCTGACTAAAGCTGTCTAAAATACCCAAGTGGCCTAGGCCACACGAGGACTTTAGTGGCCTCATCCTGACCTTTGTTTTGCAAAGCAATAAACAAGGAAAATGGCAAAACCAGGATCCGGGATACTGAACAATGTTCACCGGATGATGGTGGAAAGAAAATCTCATGGCAGACTTGTACAACAATGATCAGGAATGACAAGGCCTGCGACCAATGTGGACTATCGTACCCTCACAATGGTGCCCGCCCGCAATAGTGCAAAAGTGTCAAAAGTTCAACAAAGGCAACCACTTCACAAGTGTTTGCACAGCAAAACGCATAAGGGCTGAAAAAGAGTGGTCTGAAAGACAAAACCACATGCAGATGGACGCACGAAGTCGTGATACTTCATGATGGACTATGATTTCAAAACGGCCTAGAAAGGAGTCGGGAAAGACATTCCTCCTGATTACATCTAAAGATACCCTCTTCCCCACACTACCACCACGCTCTTTCTGGCAGAAGAGTACATTAACTTCATGCTGTGCTAGTCAACCCCAGCCCAAATATCCATGAACGAACTAAGGCAAGAATCAGAAGCTAGACCGCCTAGTCTAGGCTGTGATTCAAACCAGCCACTTGTGTCGAAGTAAAGGGAAGCCGTCAAAGCCAGCACTATTGTTAAGGTCTACTAGTAATCATTGATGCATGCTTCCTCTTGCTCCTGGTGTGCCCAGTATCCTTTACATCATCAGCTATCATACTGTCAACATTAGATGACAGTTGCACTGCACGGGGCATCAAAACAGACAGTGACTCTCCTTTCTCAGGGAATGTGTTTTGAAAAATCATTGTGAGGTTGGAGATTCACAATAGAAAAATCATGCCACTTTGGCCTCTAGCGAACGGCATGGCAGAACGGTTGAGGTGAGCAATAAAGAATGCAGTGCTTTCAGCCAAACTAACCCAGATGGCAATTGGGCAAGCCCTTTGTCAAGTTCTCTGTGACTACTGCAACACGCTGCACAGTTCCACAGGAGAATTCCATTCGGACCCGGCATTTTGGAGAAACGGTCAGTCACTATTACCACAGAAAGAAGACAACACCTCAAAACACCACAACATAACAACAGCCTGTGCCCAAAAAAGCTAAGGCAAAGATGAATATGTATATTAACATGCGACACTGCGCTCTGTCGTCCAAAGACAAACCTGGAAATCTGGTGCAAGTGTACTAACAACGCAACCGGAAATCACACACCCAAAGCTTCTAGCAAAGCCTCTGTCTGTCACTCATATCACAGGCACCATGGCAACCACAGCAACTGGCTCACTCTGAATAACCAGAAACATATTTCAAGAAATTATGCCCACTAGAGGAGGAAGATAGTGATCTTTAATGAGTAAAGTGGAGAAGACAGTTCAGGCAACACTTTCTCAATTGAATGTGATGGCAACCAACTCCACGAAGCAGAACATCCTCCTGGTGCAGAGCTGTAACAAATACTGAAGCCCATCAGTGCCCAACACTCAAGTGTCTGATTGAGCAAAAATGGCAGGCATGACAACTTGGATCAGGAACCAAGTTCTTTCTCTTGCTCCTCTCGTTTTCTTTTCTTCTATTCTTCCACCTTTTTTCCTTCTGTGATCCCAGACAGAGCTTTCCTCCTTGTTTCCTCCTTTGGAAAAACGTGGGTAGAAGTTGTGTTTGGAACAAGGCGTGATGACTTTGTGATTACCTGGGGCTCTGGTCTGCTGATGGACACTGGGCACTACTTCCTGAGGAAGGAGGGAAGGAGAAGCTATGTGGGCAGACACACCCAAACAGGGGACACAAAGAGTAGGGAGCAGACCTAGGCGAGGAGTAGCTCTCACAACAATAGGCCCATTTCTGTACATTATTATGATAAAGAATAAAGGAACTGCAATTGTCCCTCCGTGACATCAGAGGTCATCTGTGCAAATGGCGCAGGACATCACAAAACGGAGGCAAGCAAGTAGGTTTTATTTTTCTCAGTTTTTCAATTAAACTTTATAAAGTTATGGTACGTTATGTTATGTTGTGTTGTGTTATGTTATGTTATTGGTGTTGCTATAGTGCGCTAATCACCTGTGACGATTTCCAGGTGCTCTATAGCAGGTGTGTGAGGCCAGCCCTGGGCGCTTACTCCAAAACTTAGGTCTTCAGCTTCTTGCAAAAGTCAAGAAGAGAGGAGGAGGCTCTGATGTATTTTGGGATGTGGTCCAGGTTTAAGGGGCCAGGTACGTGAAGGTGCGGGCCCCTGCTCTGCTTTTGTGTATCCGTGGGGTGTGTGCTAGTAAGAGAGTGGCAGAGAGGATGTGTCAGGAAGGTTGGTGGAAGTGAGTGTGGTTGTTCAAGTAGGTATGGCCAGTGTTGTGGAGAGCTTAGTATGTGTGGGTGATGAGTTTAAAGTGTGCACACTTGTGAATCGGGAGCCAGTGAAGTTCTCTGAGGTGTGGTGTGATGTGGGCTCAGCATGGGAGGTTGAGTTCTAGTCTGGCTGCTGTGTTCTGGACGGTCTGCAGTCTTCTTGTGAGCTGGTTGGTAATCCCTGCGTGCAGGGTATTTCCATAATCCATACCAGATTAATATTGGTAGATTAAATTGTCTGTTTTAAAAATTGTGTTGTGTATACCGTTAACAAAAATGTCACCCAGTTGGAGTTAATATTAGAAAATATACTCCCAGTGTGACAATATTTCCATAAACGCTATTTGGGACATAAATAATATTTATGTCAGACGATATTCCCGCATACAAACTTAAAAAAAAAAATTGGTGTCATTATTTTATCAATGCACTGAAGTAAATTTAGCTAAACATGAATGGAAACATTACTTTTCTCTTTTTTACAGGTTTATATTAAACAGAATCTCCTGTGCATCGTAAAATAAATCAATAACGTCTTGAGTTTCAGATATGAATGAAAGTGCTTAAATAACGACTGTCACTGTATTTGACAACCGCTGACCACACTGTCTAATCTTTGGTAAAGTGAGTTTGGGTTGCCACCAGGCCCACACCCGCACGAGCCATTTAACAAAGGACGGACAGCAGTTGGATGCGACTTCTTCGAAGATGAAGCAAATGTAAATTGGTCCATTAGGAAGGCAGGTTGTTTCTTGGCAAGCCTAGCTTCTGAAGTGTTCTCAGGCTCGGCCAGAGTCAGTCCTATCAAGCTTCAGTTCTTTTCAACGGCGTGAGCTCCTGCGATGCTCCACATTCCTATCGAGGACAAGCAGGTTTTCAAAAGCCACTGATAGGTAGGTTAATGCTGAGTTGGGCAAATGTTCAGGGAAAGTGGTGTAGTGTAGGTGTTCATATGACTTGACCCTTGCCAGAGGCCCAGAGCTGTACATCAAGGGTGCTACAGCAATGGTCTGAGTTTGTGTTTTAAAGTGTCCATGGGAGTGGGGACAGAGAGACAAGAGTGGGCGGCAGGAGCTGAAATTCTCTTATCAATGTTAGGTAATCCTCACAGGTATGGCTTGCAGAGCTCCATGATCCAGAGGCACTAGCAGTGGCCAGAATTCCACTTCAGGCCTCTGTGAGTGATGGCTCGTGAAGAGGCCTGAGCTCTTTGTCTCTTTGTAGCACCGGGGCAGAACAGTCTTGCTTCTAACGGAGACCAAACCGTCAGCAATCATTCATCTTGAGGTGAGGAGAACAGACTGGAGCTTGAAAACATTGCAAACAACTTTGGGAATGATGCAAACTTCCAAGGGAAGCCAATGAAGCTTGAGGAGGACAGATGTGTTGTGACTGAATTTCACTGCTTTTAGGAGAGGCTATAAATCACAACCAGTATAAAATAAGAGACAAGCAACTGCGACTTAAAATAAGAGATTTCACACCCTGCAAAGATGGAACATTGTGAGCAACGTGAATCTTTAGTACAAAGTTCTAAAGAATGGCTGACAGTCAATGTAAAATCTGTATTTCATTAACTATACTATGTTTGCACATTCACAAAATATATTTATCAAGAAAGGTCTGATGAAGAAGCTGTTTTGAAGCTTTTCTTACAACCCCTTCTAATTCAATCCAAGCACTATGTCTAGGAGAGCGGTTTGGCACTCATGGTGCAGGGCATCGACAATACAATGTTTTTTGGTAGTGCCAGAGTGCTCCTTTAGGCCTAGATTGCTAACCGAGGTGGTTAAAAGATGGTAACAAAGGTTTTAACATGAAAAGAAAAGGATTCATCCAGCTAACATCTGCATTTCCCTGTTATCAGGGTTGGATTGTCAGTCAATCAGGCAAAGCCAGGGTTGGTCTGACAAATCAGTTTGAGAGTTGTTTTTTGGCTGTAAATAAGCATTGCTTGCAGCAAGTTCAAATCCAGCCCGGGCAGTGTTTGGTGACATGTGACGGAGTAGTCCCTTCGGCTTCAGTTTATTATCGTTGGTCTTCAAGTTCTTATTGACTATTCTGAGCAAAGAAAGAGGCTCTCAAGATGACGTTGTTTATACTTATATCGGCTACTGGGCTATGATTGGTGGATAATAGGCAGAGCATCATGGAATATCTGGCTTATGTTTTATGTAAGATGTTTTTTCATTGGCTGCTGTTCTTGAGTAGTAAAGGAAGAGAAGCATAAAATGTGCCTCCATGTCCTTGAAAGTACTGAAATTCTTGGTGCTAATGCTAGAAATTTTTTTATCCTCCTGGAGCCTCAGCCAACCCTCTCCAAATTCCAATGCTGCTCTCATGCTACAGATGAGCAGCATGAGAGCAGCACCAGGATTGGTTGGAGGGGGCTGCCTCGACACTTCGGCAGGCACAGGGGGCTTGTGCCTGTTCTCCACCCAGCTGTCCAAGACAGCTAGGTGGAGAGGTTTACACTGCACATGTCAGGCTGGCCATTGCGGCCAAAGTGACATGTGCAGTGTAAACTGGTGGAGTGAGCCCTACTTCCCTGCTGCCACTCAGCAGCAATGCCCTGCCCCCAAACACTGCCCGGGCTGGGAGCTGTGAAAAAGAAAATGTTAATTCATTTTATTACCATTTTATTTTTCACTTTTGCTGCATTTGCAGCGGGGTGGGAGGCGATGCTCCTCCGCCCCATTGGTGGGGGCTACCGCAGCAGGTGAATGAAATATCAAAGAGCGGCAACAGTGAATGTGAAAACTGCAATAACAAGCAAGGTCAGACAGGGCCGGAGACCAAAAATAAAAGTTGCCCCTGTAAAAAAAAAGTGGCCCATGTTTGAAAATTGGGGCACACTTGGGCTTCTAAAGGCATGCTGTATAGGTATTTTGCAAGGTAGGGAAGACTGCATGGATTTGAACTTGCTGCAAGCAATGCTTATTTGAATATCAGGGAAATGACCAGAAAAATCTGGGCCATCAGCCTAAAAACAGGCATAAAAACAGCCAAAAAACAGCTCTCAAACTGACTTGTCAGACCAATCCTGGCTTTGCCTGATTGCTCTATAGGACAATCTAACCCTGATAACAAGGAAATGCAGATGTTAGCTGGATGAATCCTATTCTTTTCATGTTAAAACCTTTGTTACCATCTTTTAACCACTTCGGTTAGCAATCTAGGCCTAAAGGAGCACTCTGGCTTTACCAAAAAACATTGTATTGTCGATGCCCTGCACCATGAGTGCCAAACCGCTCTCCTAGACATAGTGCTTGGATTGAATTAGAAGGGGTTGTAAGAAAAGCTTCATCATGTACTTGCATATGATGCTGCCCTGGCAAAACGTCACTGTGGGTTAAACACTTGCGGCTGACATCTACTGTGATTTACATGCCAAACAGTTCATCTCAATCTGTATTATTGGAAAGATATTCAACTGAATGTCAATAGACTGGGTAATAAATAATAATGTTATTTACATCTTTATTATCAGCCCATCTCTGTTCCAAGTAGGGCCCATGTTGGCAAACTGCCAAATACTCAAATTCAGTCTAGTTTTTTTCACGATATTCGCAGTGAGCATGCATGAGACCAATTTAGATGTAATGATGCAATCTCAAACCAGATTATTTGTATGTGTGTTAGTCGTTCTGATACTCAACTGGATTTCTACCATACTACTAGTCGGTTGCCCAGTTACAATCATCACAGTTCTGTGTTAAATGGTCTTGCCTTAACCCTAATAATCGTTTATACCGACTACACAGTTTTATTTAAATAATGGTACCACTTTGTATCACATTCTAAAATCCTGTTCCTCACAAAAAGGAATACTTTCTACGATGAAATACTATCACAAGAATTAAGTCTGGACTTTTATTCAATCCACCTTACGCTTGACTATTAAGGGACTGGGTTTCTTGGACTCGTTTTTTCCCCCTGTCAATGAATAGTGTGTAGAAGTCATCCCTTATTATTCTCTGCTCCACATCCTACTTAATATACTATTTACTAACATCTGACACAATTTGTGTACCAGTTCCTCAAATACCATGCAGTATTGCAAACTACGTAGAATACTTTTGATTTAATGCATATAGTTCATCTTTGTTGGAGGGTGTTGACACAACTAACCCTGTGTATTGGACCCATATTTCACTCAATTTATTATCCACTCTTGAAGCCAGAACATCAGCCAAGAGCTGCTCTAGATTCTAATAAAACCATTCAAGACATTCATAATTTTGTGTTTCTGCATGCTCGATGAGCTGTCACCATTCCTTAGTCTAACCCAAGGCCCCACCCAATCCAGCCTGACTTGAATTATAGACAACAGATCTCTCTTTGGCCACAAAAACCCACGTGTGAGATATTCCAAATCCCCAATATCTGAACATCCCATATTCAGCAATGTATTCTTGGTGTTAAAGGTTAAAATTAAGTGTGGCATTTATTTATGAAAGCATTTATTCTATCACACCCTGGAAAAGGCATTCCTAAATAGACAAAGCATTTAAGCATGTAAGGAAGAAATGCACAGATACCTCGCCCTGTATTCAAAGGTTAAAGGACAGTTGAGGCTTCAAGGACCTAAATATAATTTGGCGAGAATAATGGTAATTATAATTAACTATAATTGCAACCCATGCTCTAATAATAGTAGTGGGACACCCCTGAGAAATCGGCGGGTCAATACTTACACTGAAACAGCTTAAAAGATCTTTTTTGATGGAAACGTTGTGTTCCTCTTCAAGGTACCATTCCACAGTCTGCAGGATACTAAGTGAGGAGTTCGCCTGGAACGAGGCCCAGAAGGAGCTGTTATCCAAAAGACTGGCCAGGAGTATGGCCTCTGCAACCTGGTCTCGGACTTCGTTTTCCACCTCACCCAGGTTAGAATAGGTAAGAACATAGTCCAGCAATTTAAGGAGATAGTTTACATTCAGGATCCAATTGGAGGACCCATCATCACATTCAGAAATGTGGGTGACCACAGCCATAAAGTAAGCAGCTGGTCTCCTGCAGATCTGCGATGAGTCAAAGTTTGGCAAGACTGGAAGTCTATCCACAATCCTCTGAAGAAAGCACTTTTCATCCATGAGGGAATCCCTAAAAATACCTGAGCAATAACCCTCAATCCAAGGATGGGTCATCATCAGAGACTCATACAGAGAGATGTTTCTGCAAACAAGAGCCTTAAAGCCATTAGCATTCACACCTCTGCATTGCTCTACTAGACTTTCATTTCTAAACGCCCTCGAGCTCCATGATTTATAGTTACAAAAGGTGTAATTCGTAAGAAGTGATGAATTATGTACATTTGATTTAATCCTCTTGTTCTGGCAGATTTTAGAAAACCAGATTCTGTTAACCCCTGATGCATTCTGGAGTGAGTCGTTGCTACAGAGTATCTCCAACGAGCTTGTTCTGTTCTCTAGAAGACAACGCCAGATGATTTCCTGGTTTGGGACAACATCATGCAATGTCTGAAGGCAACCACTGCTGTTCCTGTAGAGCTTGGTCTCATCATCGCTGTGAGACAAGTTGCTACAGAGCCCCTCCATCAGTGGCTGGTTGTAATTCTGATGCTCTACCAGAGACGAGTTTCTGCAGACAGTGACGTTGAACTCTTCGGGGAAAAACTCCCTGCACACTCTGACCCACAGTGAATCCCCATCAACAGCTGCAAGGTACCATGCGGCATCAGAGCAGGTGGCACGAAGATCCGGGGCTGGCTGGTTGCTGTAATCTGTGCTATTAAAGAAATTGCAGTACAAGTAAATGGTAAAGTTAGAGACGCCGGGAAGACTTGGAATGGAGTCATTGCATACGGCCTCTAGAACATCATCTGCATTCCAAGGTTCCTCCCAAGCGACTGCATTCAGGCTCCTGGTGGCACCATAGTCTTGGATGGCATTCCCTGCAAGGGTGCCAGCAGACTTCAAACATGTCAGCATTGGAGGGAGTGATGGGAAGCTCCTAGTACTGAAACCCAGAGTCTCTGCGTTCCACTTGATGTTGTGTTTGATCCCCCTGAAATAGTATAAAAAAGTAAAAGAATTAGCTCGTGCTTCTCTCCTTTTCATAGTATTATAATTGCTTGCTGCCTCAATCAAAAGTAGTTCTCTTAATACCATAAACTCGAACTACCCCTGTTCATCAAAAGACATCACGTACATCCTTTTATACGATGTTGCCACCGATTTATTTACCCCCCCGCTGCAATCCTCTGGATTGCCTTTGCAAAATGCGTCGACAGACGGCTGCTTGAGATGATCATCCAACAAAAATCCCAAATGTAAATAAATACACATAGATACCCTATCTCGGCATAACTGTATACACGTACGCTCCTAATGACCAGTCACTGGTGATAATAGATTCAGCGTACATTGGAAACACTTAATATTGGTGAAAAGTAGTAAATTTCAGTTAACTCCTTAGACGGTCAGGTGTATGGTTACTACCCAAACATCTGCATTCTGTTTGATTTATTCAGGCCATTTTAGAGTACTAGGAAATGTTACAAACTGTAAGGTGCCACATTCAGAGACATATGCCAAAATGACACCCTCACACCAGTCTAAGGAAACTCGAAGCCCAACTCACAGTTTCTGAATATACCTTTTACTAAAACTCAGCCTTCATTACTCTTGACAAATTCACCATCCGGTCCTGCAGGTCCATGCCCTTAGATCATTGTAAAATAATGCAACCAAGCACCCAGCTAAATACCTATTTCAAAGCATCCCTCAACAAAATCATACCTTCAAAAATCGTGCCCCCACTAATTCATTACAGTCCTCGATTACCACATTCCATCAAAAACCTCTCTGGGCTAAGTAGTCAAATACTGTACCTGTGTATAGTATTTTCATATTAGTTGATTATTTAACTGATGAGAAGTTCGCACAAGACCAGTGTATATTTGTTTTTTGACATGTGGTTTCACCAACAACAAAACATTATCTTGTGGCACTTCACAATGACCTCTAACTTCTGTAGGTCTTTTCACACAAGATAGTTAGTAAGCATTTGTTGGCAATGTTGAAACTTTTTTAGTGTTTTCACTTTGCACACGATGCAATGTCATACAATATTTTACCTGCTGTTCCGGGATTTACTTATAATACATGAAGGCAAAACTAATCTATTAAACATTTATAAGTGATTATTTTGTAGCCCTATTCTGCACTTGACTACCGTGTCCAGTTACTGCCCCCTAACCATATCAGACACACCCTTCCTCCTCAGAATCCTCAGGAAACACCTTTCTACCTGCAAACACAAAGATATCACATTCTGGCGAATGGTCAGCCAACTTCTGCCCAATTAGATGCACGGAGACAGCCTCAGCACCCATAAATGGCTCCCAGAAACTGAATCACAGCAGCAAAGCAGTTGTCTTCATCCTTCTTGACCCCAGAACCACAGATTTGCAGCAATGAGAATATCCAAGCTCGATAAAACTTCACACGCTAACACTAGCTAGTTGAATTCATTATTGTCAGTCCGAACATCTTCCACTAATTTTCACTTGTGCATAACTACACTATTTCAAAGGTTAGCACACAAAGTGATAGGCTTATACTGCTGCTCCGACAACAACGACTTCACTGGACAGCTTCAGAAACATCTATGAGCCTAAAAGACTCCAAACATGAACTGCTGTTGGTTGTCTCTGGTGGGTGGCTTGGGACCAGGCCCAATAGCAACTGTACTATCAGCATCCGGGGGGAAAACCTCATAACTTAAATAGTTAAAACCTCATGAGTAACAATCAAACAACTTTTATTGTAGAGTCCTAGAAAGACAACATCATAAAATATAACCAGTAACGCACTAAGGGCCACACGCATCAAAGTGAGCCTAAATTGTGATTTTTAAGAAATCGCAATTGCTTATGCATGTAGGAATCGCAAAAAGAAATTGCGATTCCTACAAATTCCTTAATTGCGACCCGCAAATTACGAATCGCAATTAAGGAATTGCTTCCCATTCATTCCTATGAACCTAGAGGCCCATATGAATGAATAGGAATTGCATGCGCTATTTGCGAGTACCAAATAGGTACTCGCAAATGGTGCATGCAATTTCAAGGGTGCCAAAAGGACAACCGGATGCACCCCTGAAATTGCCATGTAACCACATGTTGCGCACACACGCCCCAAGGGCATGTATATGTGCAACATGGAACTTTGAAAAATGCACTTTTGTGCATTTTTCAAAGTTTTAGCAAATTACCATCAACTTGGAATTGATGGTAATTTGCGATTCTTATCTGCGAAATCGCAATTTTATGGGGGATAATGCATTGCAATTAGGGAATCACAATTTCCCTAAATGCAATCGCAATTTAAGTAATTGCAAATTTAGTGATTACTTAAATTGCGAATTTTGCATTTGGGATGATGCATCCCAAGTGCAAAAATACTGGTTACAAAGGGGCAGATTCACAGAATCTGCCCCTTTGCGTTTGGTATTTTGGATGATGCATGTGGCTCTAAACCTCTACGACCTATAAAGGTTTTTTTCCCTTCCTTACTTGGCCACCATGGACGGTGCCACAATTGACCTTTGCTACTTTAGCCTTTTACCTACTTGTCCACATTGTGTAACAATTAGCAGCAAAACAACAAGTAGCAAAAGCTGCAGAACAGTGTACACAGAGGCACTCAAACAAAGAAGAGAACTCGCGCACCCCTGCACTGAGATACTGCACAGTATCTCCATCCTTGTTCATGGTACCTTTGAGCTTCTAACCCACAGAGCCACCTGTGGCGCAAACATCTCTGGAAATCCAAAATCAACCAATGCTCCAACTCTGAGACTGTTCCTAACGCTCATCGTTCCTCCACGTCTGGTGTATGTTAAGGAATGTATTGGTACCTGCCAGTACCAAAGGATCTATGCAAGCAACCCAGCCAGCACCTTTGCCATGCCCCATTCAGCAATCCAGGAAAGAGGTCGCCTACATGTGCTCACAGGCGTACACGTACCCTTAGTCCCCCTCTTTTGCTTTGGATTTGTTTACATCTTTATCTTATATGCCATTACAGCAGTGCATATGCATACAGACACTATACCTTTGCTGATATCACTATCCCCATAAACATGCACACCATTGTTTCTTGAGGAGCATTCTCTGAAAAACATTTTGTTATAGCCTAAAGACAACAACTCTGGCTGTCGCCTTGTATAGTTTTCGCTGTACGTTACTCACCACAAAAGCAGCTGCTGTAGGTTACCTGGGCAGCCAAAAAGAAATAAAGGCAGGTCAGCATATATTTTAGACTCTTAAATAAGTGTTACAGAAATTAGAAATATACAAGTGCATAAAGACAGACTCTTAAAAAAGGATTACAGGTGCATTCGGTGCCCTGTAGTTATCCTACTTGATAAAACCAATGGATGCTCAAAAAGAGCGAATAACATGCAACAGTGATAGGGGAGGGTGGGAGAGCTGGAGCACGATAGCCTAGACAGCAAAAAAATACACCTAATATGACCACCCACTTCCCATCATACCATAAGAGGAACTCCTAGCGAACATCACTTCCTGTAAATCACAAATCAAGAAAAAGAGAGTCGAATCAAGCAGATATGAAGGGGCGTGGTGCCTGGGAAATCAGGACTGTGATGTAGAAGACCAGGACTCAAAGTAATGAAGAATGCCGGTAAGCAACCAAGACTTTACCTCCTCGTCCGTCTTCCTTTCACAGTCCTTACTAGGCCTGGGCGAAGCACTACGCTACGCTCGCGTAGTTTGCGAAGTTCGCGCTACTTCGCGCTACGCGAACTGCACGTAGCACAGTGCGAACACGCGTAGCGTAGTGTTGCGTAGTGCTGCGGTCATTTTTTGCTTGCTCACGGTCCTCAACGTCAAGTTGGCGACCGCGAGCAAGCAAAATGACATCCTGGCGAGACTTTTTCCTTGTTCGCGATCGCGAGCATGGAAAATAAACCTCCCGGCGAGATTCCCAACGCGAGAAGGTCAGGTTTCTCATTGCGAGGGGTCGCGTATGCTCGCGACCGCTCGCGATGAGAAACTACCAGTTCGCGTTGAGAAAGCTGCAGCTCGAGTAAAAATCTACTCGAGCAGCAGAAAACTACAGCTCGCACTGTGCAAGATGCCATTTTCAATGATTGCACAGTGCCGGTTGCTTGTCCGCACTGTGCAATCATTGAAAACAACATCTTGCACAGTGCGAACATGTTACTTCGCAGTTCGCGAAGTGCTACGCGTAGCTCGCGTAGTGCGAACTTCACTTTGCGTAGCTTCGCGAAGTGCTACTTCGCGAACTACGCCCACCCTTAGAAGTGGGAACTTTGAGTTTGATTCTATGTATAATACAAAACGTAATTGCAGCTCAAACAGAAATTTTAATGTGTGAAAATAAAAAATGCATTAAAAATCATGCACTGCTGTCAAAACATGCAAACAAAATCTGGTAAAGATGTACTTCCAAGTTGTAATTGGTTATGCAGAATGAAGGTACGTGGAGATGATCGAGAGGCTGCACAACAAATGTCTCTGATAGAGGCAACTTTAAAAACTTCCCATGAAGTTGAAACACCTCTTGTGGATCTGCCTTGCACAAATGCGATGGTAGTTCTTGGCCTGCAGTGTCATAGGATTTTGATATGGCTAACTCGTTCCATCTTGATATTGTAAAGGATGAAGGGCGCATCCCTGTGCCAGACAACCTATGAGTAACAATAAAAAGAGTCAGCTTTACGAAAGGAGGAGGTTCTAGATAAATAGCTAGAAAGTGCTCTGTGGAGATCTAGAGTATGAAGAGTAGATCCTGAAACTGGGTCCGAACAAAAAACAGGTAGGCCTATATCGTCTGAGCAGGGAAACATAGTGGGGACCTTAGGGAGAAACGAAGGACTCAATCTCAAACCCAATCTGTCTTAAAAGAAAATTAATGAATGGGGAAAAAGAAAGCAATGCTCCAATTTCGCCTATTCCTCTACCTGAACAGATGGCAACTAAAAAAACAACTTTGGCCTATAGATAGTTATGGTCACTCGTTATAAGGTGTTCAAATGGGGAACCTTGCAGAGACATGAGGGCCAAAGTAGGTCCCAAGGCAGGATGGGAGAATGAATTACCGGGCCTCTAAGAAACAAACCTTTAAGTAGACAAGACGCCAAGTTAGAAATAGTCATCACTTCGGACCTCCTCAAAGCGTGAATCACTGTCCGCTTGCCTCTGAGTGTCAAAACCAAGAGACCCAGCAAGAAGGGGAACAAAGCTTTGGTACCACAGGAAGCCTCAAAATTCCTCCAGAGTCTAGCATAAGACTTAAGAGTCAAAGGGCATCTAGACCGCTAGAAATTTTCTGCCACTTCACGAGAGCAAACCTGAGTCATTAGTCTGAACTTCTCAAATGCCAAACCACTAGACTGAGGCATTTCATCACCAAGTGGGAGAGATGGGGATGGCGTAGATGAGATGGAATTAGGGGAAATTGCCAGCTGAGTTGAAGTGACAACTGTAAAAGGAGAGGATACAAAGGCCGTCAGGTCCATGCAGATACCACTCTGAGTACTTTTGCTTGATCATTGTGGATATTCCTGAGAACCTTCAGAAGAAACAGTGGAAATGGAGGGAAACAATATGGGAGACCGGATGACCAGGGATCGAGAAGGCATTCGTTGCCCAAGTCTTCCTCAATGGAATGGGAGAGCACAAAACTGGAAGAACAGCAGTCCCTCATGTCATGAAAAGGTCGATTCACTAAGTCCCGAACATCCTTACAATCTGATTGAAGAGGTGAGACCTGAGGCAGAGAGACAAGGATGTTGGAAACTGGCAACTGAGAAGATTGGCAGGCCCATTCTTCTTCCACAGAAGGTATATCGCCATGAGAGAATGGAGAATACTCTCTGTCCTCAGGCAGATCTTTCGAGAAAGGAGAGTCAGGCTCTGAGAACCCATCCCCACCAGATGATTGATATACAGCTGTACAACCTAGTTCTCCATTTGTACACAAACAACATGAGATTGGATTAGAAGGTAGAAGAAAAGAATAGCCCTGTGTACCGCCTCCAATTCTCCTCAGTTGGAGGATTGGGATGCTTGATAAAAGCACAACTTCCTGTCAGCTGAATGATTTCTGAATACTGTACTCCACCCCTTCTTGCTGGCATCCATTGACAAGGTCAAAAAAGGAGGAGAATTCAGATTCTCCAAGTTTGTGAAGAGAGAATCTCGATTTCATTAAATACACAGAGCCCAGCGTTATGCATATATCTTTCATTGCCAGCTCCTTGCAGCAATTTAACGTAAAACATAACCAAACACAAAATTCCTTAACTAAAATGTCACTGTAGCCTATTTAACTCTTTAAACAGCAGCCATTTTCCTCTTTTAAGCTGCTCCATTTCCATAACTTGAATCATCTTGAAAACTAACGATCAAAAATGTCGCTCCAATTTCTTTTTCCTTATTGTGCATCTAAAAAAAAAATATAGGAAAAATATATACTGTTCTTCAGAGCAAATTTCCCATCTTTTGTCAATTATGACATAGTATACCTACCATGCCTCCATACTTATCTTACCTGGGAGGGAGGGATAATGCTAGCCTCTGTGTCTTTAATGAAATTAAGATTCTCTCTTCACAAACTTGGAGAGTATACATTTCTTGTCAAGACCGGAGGCTAGTGTTATGCATGTTTGAAACGCCACATATGACACATGTTCCATTGGCTTTCAATAAAACCTGGCAAACACATATGCATTAGACTATTTATGCTACCTTCAAGACCTCTTCCAAATGTCCACCTGCTGCAAAAACCGCTTGAAGTCACTCCTCTTACTGAATGCGCCCCAAATTTCTGCAAATCAACTCCTGCTTCAAGCTCCTCACCCAAAGAGCTATTGTTGCAGCATTTACATCTCTTCTGTACTCTTCCATTCTACTCTCATACTCCTTCAAACATCTAATCACACATAATTTAGGATAGTCATCAAATTTTGGGCAAAAAAATATAAGAAGTCATAATCTTTGTCCATCTTGTAATCTGAAATATTACTTCATCTGGATTTAAAAATCTATGACCTATCGCCAAAGCTCTTACATCTGAAACCCTCCTGAAAGAGATTAATCACAACAAAGTTGCCACCATACCAGACAACTGTTGCAAAGATAAATACTTATTCACTGTCCAACTCTCAAACAATTGAAAAAGCAAATTCACATCCCACAGACATGTGTACCCAGACCTAGGAGGTCTCTGTGGCTTAATCCCTTTGATTGCTCTACAAATTAGAAGATCTCTTCCTATTGAACAACCTCCTACAAGAGCATGACCCGCTGCAGCTGCAGACAAGTTATAGTCATAGAACTCAAACCTCTTTTAAAAAATAAGGATAAAAAACTAGAAAGCTCTTTGGCAGACGCCTCCATGGGTTCCAAATCACTCACCATGCACCAACACATACATTTCTTCCATGCACCAACATATCGCTTCCTAGTGCCCAAGATTCTCTGAGTAACTCCTGAGCCGGTTGTGAAAGTCCTGCAAATTGATTTCCTCCCCTGAAATCTTCCAACCAAGAAGGCTCAATGCCCCTTCCACAACCAATGGATGCAACTCTTATTCTGGCCATAAAAGTACTTCTTTTGAATCTGGAATCATTCCTCCACCGCTAATTCCAACAACCCTGAAAACCAATGTTAAACTGCCCAAAAAGGAGTCATCATAACTACCTGATATTCCTGCTTTCTGACAACCAACAATACCTTCTGTATCATTCAAATGGAGGAAAAGCATACCCCGGTACTACCTTACAATACTGTTGAAAAGCATCCACCTCCTCTGTTTGAGGATCAGGTCTCCAACTATAATAACAGGTTAACTGGTAAGTTAGGTAAGTCAGCCTTGACGCAAACAAACTCACCTCTAAGGGACCCCATATTTGTTGTATTCTCTGGAAGATATGGACATCAGCTTCCAGTAGCTGTAATCCTTGAGATAGCTCGAATTCCAACCTGATACTATCTAGACCTGGAAAATACTCTGTTTTTAACCCTATTATCTATTCTAGACAAAAATTCAAAATCTTCTTCGCAATCTGCATCAGTTTCCTCGACCAGCTTCCTCCTAATCAGTTTATATACTGAACTGCCGATACATTGTCCATCTTTAGTAAAACATTGCAGTATTTCAATACCTTCCCAAAACTTTGTAAAGCAAAAAGCCCTGCTCTCATCTCCAATCCAATTATCTGTTCTGAACACTCTTGCCAAGACCATCTTCCGCCAGTCTCCTGATGATCCAGACAAGCCCCCAACCAAAAAGGCTTGCACCTGTTTCCAGGACATAATCTGGGTACACCCCAAATATTGCACGGCTATTCCTGGCATTCAGTTTATCTAACCACCATATCAGTTCCTCCCATGCTTCCTCTGAAAGATGAGTCTGGTCCCCGTACCACAATCCTTTCCTCAATCTTTCTGCCTTTAGTCTTTGCAAGGCCCTGTAATGCAACAGTCCTTGAAAAAACGCCTGAATTGGAATGAAAACAACCCTATCACTCTAGCCAAAGCTCCCACATTTATAGACTGTCTTTTTAGAATACTCCTTTCTTCGGTCTTTATCTTTACCACCTTCTTCTCTGGAACACTCAATGACACTGTGTTCACCTGAAACCCTCAAAATTCCAAACTATGACTTGATTCTAATACCAACTTCTCTTTGTTGCTCAAAAATCCCAGAGATTCCAGCAACTATTACCAAATGAAGTTGCTCTCTTAATTCCTCCTGACTCTGAGACATTATTAAAAATCATCTAGATACATTATCATCCACATCCCTCTTTCCCTGAGAAGCGCCACTACCTGTCTCAACACCATTGTAAAACACCAAGGTGCTGATGCCAGCCCATAACTAAGGCAGGTAAACTGATACAGGTCTCCTAACCACCTGAATTGAAGAAATGTGCGATCTCCTTCGTCACTGGAATTGTAAAATAGACATCTTTCAAGTCCAATTTTACTAACCAACCGTTCCTCTGCAAAATGCCCCTTAATAGATGGATGCCCTCTATCTTGAAAGTCTGTAGACCTAGAACCAATTCAGTTCCCTCAAATTTATTACGGGCCACCAGCCCTTGTGCTTCTTTTTGACCAAAAATATTGTACTTATAAAAGCTCCTTTCTTTAACATTTGCTGCACCTCTGTCATAACCAAACCCTGTAAGTCTTCCTGAAAAGTCATCTGTCTTAGCTTCTTTAGCTGTACTGGTTTCTCCCTGAACTCTTTATCCCTGTACCGTGAGTAACACCCATAAATCCTTTGTTAATATTCCAATTTCTCACATACCTTAACCATCCCCATAACCCCCTGGGGAAAAACTAAATCTGTCCTCATACTTACCCTGAAATTCTTAGCTAAACTGCGCCCTTCCTTTGGCCTGTCACATTCTGCCTGTTCTTCCTCTTTGAGGATAAAATACTGTTGCGGATTGGAATCCGCTGAAGGCACTACAACCTTATGATTGGTAGTGGGACCTTGCAAATGATCGGCCAGGGAAACGCTCCCTTGCCCTAGCCCAATTAAAAACACGACCCCCAAACACTCTCCTCAGGGAGGATTGAGCCTTATCCAGGCTGGTGAAAGTGGATACATATTTACCCACTCCCTTCACAGAACCTTCTCCAAATACCCTTTAGGGTCCTCTGTTTATTCTTTTTTGCACAATCCAACAAACTACGGCTTATTCTCATCAGAATTGCTTTCTGTCTTTCTGCCATTAAAGCAGCATTGGAGTTTCCTAAGAAACAAACTGCTCTTTGCGACCAACCACGTAACAAACCATTAACCACCTGTACTGATTTCATCCTTGCCTCCTCAGCCATGTTCAGGATTCTGGCTAATGGTCCCATTATATCTAATAATCTATCCTGGCACTGCTCCAGTGCCTTTTACAGATCTTATCTGGGGTCATGCCCCATCCTAAATAAGAAACTGATGATGTGAGGATCTACATCAGGTGTCGCACAAGCTATGTCCTCAACAACTGGGTGAGAGCACTCAGCTCTCATCACAGCCCTAGCTTCTTTCTCTAATGGTCTCTTTACCCATAGTTTGATTAAATCTGCCAAATGTGGTAGTGGCTACCAATCTGCACTTCTTGGATGTCTAATCATCTCTGGGCTAAACATGTCTTTCCCATCCGGGTCCTTAACAATCCCTCTTGCTTTCTGTTGGACCTGGCATCATTGGCGTGGGATTCCCCTGCATTTTTGCCTTTCAACCTCCTGTGTTTTTGCTGTGTGTTTGACTTCGTTTTGCTGGTCTAGATGCTTTGGGCCCCTTTGCTACTGCTGTTCAGTGCCAAAGGGCAAGTTCTCCCTCTGTAAATTGGTATGATAAATTAGTGTTTTCATGATTGGCTTATTTGGTTTACTGTTAAGCCCCTAGTACAGTGCACTCGGTGTGCCCAGGGCCTGTAAACCAAATGTTGCTAGTGGGATTGCAGCACTGAGTGTGCCAACCACACAAGCAGCTTTGCAACAGAGTCTCAGGCCTGCCATCGCAGTGCCTGTGTGCAGTCTAGTACTGCCATGTCATCCTAGAAAGTGCACCCACTAGCCAGGCCCTAACCTTCCCTTTTCTTACATGTGAGGCACCCCTAAGGTAGGCCCAAGGTACCCCTGTGGGCGGGGTGCAGTGTAGGTTAGAGGTACATGTGGCATGCCCTGATAGTGAAATACTGCCAATTTAATTTTTCACTATTGAAAGGCTATCTGTCCCATTGAATAGAATGGGGCGTTTGCTTATAACAGCTTATAAGCATAACTGCCGAAAGAACAAGATAGGAATATGGAGTTTGGCATGCCTGAACCCAGAATATAAAGACGCATCTTTTAGTGAGGGTGATTTTTACATTCTGTGTTTAAAAATACCACTTTTAGAAAGTAGATATTTTCTTGCTTAGCCATCCAGTGTGCCTCTGCTAAGTTTGTGTATTGACTGTCTTACTTGGGAGTGACAGGGACTGGGGATGTGCTTTCTGTTCAGACAGACACTTGGGGGGGGGGGGGTTAGGTGTGTCCTGCCTTTCCATGGTGAGTCAGGGCTGGGCTGAATAGACCTGGGCTGCTTTCAGAGTAGGGGGAGGAGATTTATTTCACACCTGCATGGGCCTGGTCTGCCTTGGACAATGCTGTCTCCACCTCCTGCCAGGAAGCTGCTACGGAGAGGACAGAACCGGTTCTGGCTGGGTAAAGACACTCTCTGCCTCCAGAGAACAAAGCATTTTGTACCATAAAGAGTGGGGCCCAGACCCCTGAATTGTAGATGACTTCTGGGAATCAAGAGGAACCTTTGCCAAGGAGAAGAGCTGGAAAAACTGAGGAGAAGTACTGCCCCTCTGTTGTGTGCTGTCTGGGGTTGGCCTGCAGTGGCTGTTTCTTACCAAGGTAAGGACAAGGACTTTGCTGTCTGCTGTGTCCCCTGCTTGCAGTAGAGTTTGCCTCCAGTTTTTGAAGTCTCAGGGATACAAAGACTTCACCCCCAGCTCCATAGAACTTCCTTGCTGGGAGTTCTGACCTGCCAAGAGGTGCCTGCTGCTGTTCTGGGCCTCTGGAGGTTGTTCCTGCTGTTGGGAGCTGGAAAAGCAACGCAACTAAGAGAAGCGCGATGCATCTGCACCTCTTTCTGACACATCATCAGAGAAACCGACGCAGTGCCTGTCCGCGGCTCAAGAAATTGCCTCATCGGGTTCACTGCTCTACGGAGTCCGAGATCACTGTGCTGATTCCGACGCAGGCCTGGCTGCAAGAACCTATGCATCCCTGATTCTCACGCATCACATCCGGGCACCACGCCTGCAAGAACGCTGGGGCCCCAGTAAGTAACCGATGCATCACCTCCCCACACAGTAAGAAAACAATGCATCACCTTCCCTTCAGTAAGGAACCGACGCATCACTGCCCCTGCGAGGCAGCAAAGCACCGACGCATCACCTCCCCTAAAGTAAGGAACCAATGCATCACCTTCCCTGGTCTTAAGGAACTGACGCATCGCCTTCCCTGTGACAGTTTTTACTTATGCGCGTGACGAATCCAAGGTACTTTG
The DNA here is from genome assembly GCF_964204655.1 of Triturus cristatus. Classification (NCBI taxonomy): domain Eukaryota; kingdom Metazoa; phylum Chordata; class Amphibia; order Caudata; family Salamandridae; genus Triturus; species Triturus cristatus. The sequence goes on from NC_140583.1 coordinate 492,309,162, forward strand.
TATGAAAAGTGTTGCATCTGCAATTTGCTTTGAACAGAGCTATTTCTACCATTGGAAAGTCATATTCTTAATACTGTATTGTGGATTTGTGTCGTTTTAGTCTTGTTTGGTTTAGATAAAGTTTACTTATTTTTCTAAACTGGTGTGGTGTCCATTTGCAGTGTTTTCACTGTAATACTGTACCATTTCCTTCTTATGTCTCACCTTATTCACTCATTTTATCTAACCTACACTAATACCAACCTAATACTGCTTTTATTTCCTGATTTAAGTAAATCTGTTTTTTTAAATGTCTGATTACTGTCCAAACGATGTCGCTATTCCAAAAACTTTTCTGCTCTGTCAAAAAGCGCCAAGAGTAATTCTTGTCAGCAGTTTTGACGGTTTGCCAATCCTACAGTACATATTGTCTTTACTAAAATGGCATTTTATGCCTCTTTAGATGCTGATACTATTGATGACCTTTCTTCAATATGGCCACCAACGTTACGCCATCACACACACATGCACGATGATGTCACAAGCAACCCCTACGGAAACCTCTGAAGAACAACTACGCTCTCTGAGGTTCCGTCATCTTAATCTGGACGAGGCCCTTTTTTCGCTTGCCTTGGGCACGTGTACTCACAGTGCGAGTGCAAGGAATGCCTCGCAATGTTGGCATTACCCCGCTCGAGCAGAAAAAGCTTCCCCCGAGGCATTTCCTTTTTTCTTTTTTTAAAGACAAATCCCTTATACCGCTCTAACGTTTGCCTAATCCAACATTCAAACCCATAAATTGGGTTCTTTACACTCTACAAACTTACTATATGTAAAACAAGCAACATATATAAACTTTTAAACATCAAAACATCTATATACCATTAAACATCTTTAAAACACCATACATAAAAACCCATACTCTTAAAACTAAATATGACAGTCAGTGGCTGTGGCCTATTTCATATAACATCCACACACAATACTTATCAGTCAAGGAGCAGCAAATAAAAGAGGAAGATGGCTGCTATATAGAGAGATATATAGGCTACATTGACATTCTAGTTCTGGAATTTTGCGTTTGGTTATGTTTTACTTTAAAGTGCTGTAAGGAGCTAGCAATGGCATGAAATTCAGGCTGTACCCCTTATCCATATTGAGAGGATTCAGTTACAAAAGGAGCTGATGTCTGATCTCCTCTTTCACTAGAATTAGAGTCTTGTATTCCCCTGATGCAAATTTCCAAAACTGAAGAAGATGGGGATAAAGGTACAGTCGAATCCAAGGGAGGCGGCTTAACGTTGAGGCCATGTTCCCTTGACTCCTGAGCCAGGTGAGTGCTGAAGTGTGCGACCTATCCAGAAGTGATGAAAAATGTCTAGATTCTTGTATGAGCACAACCTGGCCCAAAACTGTCTGGAATAAAGCTCCTATAAATTTCAGGGTTTGAGTTAGGCCAAACATTTCTTTTTTTCATAGTCAGGAAAAATCTATGTTCCTGAAAAGCATTGCAGACTCTTTGATATGAACCTCTACCTTTGGAAGCGAGGAAGATGAAATTAACAAATCATCTAAATATGGGAAGGGCTGAATGACTTCAATATGGAGTATACCAACCAAAGGAGCCAGAGGTTTTTATGAAGATCTTGAGAACTGTTGAGAGTCCAGAGGGTAAAACCCTGAACTGGTAGTGGTCACCAGCAACTGAAAACCAGAGAAACCATTGGGTACGGATCGGGTGGGAACGTGAATGTTTGCATCCTCAAGGCCATAGAACACAGGAAGTCTCCTTGATTGATTAAGCAAAAAATGGTCTGGAGAGAAACTATTTTGAAAGTCTGATGAGGAATGTATATGTTGAGTCCTTTCAGGTTGAGGACTGGCTGAAATTGTTCTCATTGTTTATGGACCAGGAAGAGTATTGAACAGAACCCCAGAAATCTTTATTGCGTAGGAACCAGGTGCAATAGCTTTTTTAGACAAAAGAGGTTGAAATCCTAGATGCAGCACTTGTTGACATATAGGACATCGAGGAAGGTGTCTGATGAAAATGCTGCAATGGTTGAGAAAGAAAAAGAACCTGATATCCCACAGAGACTACCTCCAGTGCCTAGGCATCTGAATTGGTTGCCTGCCACATATCTTTGAAATGCAGGAGTCTGCCCTCGACTGGAAAGTCCTGTATATAATCAAGCCTTAACTGGAGGATGGGGGTTTGGGGCTCTGAGAGGCAATTGGAACCGGGAATTGTCAGATTTGTCATGACACCTGGTAGGAGGGGTCGGATTACCCTTTGATGTGGATTGCCCTTCAAAAACTCTTTCATATCCAAATCCACAACCTCTGCCAAAAGATCTAGAAGGAACCATAAGTTTCTAGTTTTCCACAGATCTTTTCCAATTTTTGCCTGGACATCTTGAAACCTGTAAAAGGGAGTTTCATCAGTACTGCTTTTTGCGCAGTGTTAGCTTTTAAGGATCTCATCCAGATGTGGCGACAAGCTGCTATGGTTGCCACGGATGATGCAGCTAATAGGGAGGTCATCTTCAGATATTACAGTGCCCTGCGTTGCCAAACCAGCCATTAAATTATCCACTTTGACAAAGAAATATTCACACAGGTAGCTTTTGGTTAGGAACGAGGAAAAGATAGCTTTTCAAGATCCTTCAATTCATGGAAAATAATTTTTCAAATTGCTCCATTAAGAAAGAGACCCAGGTTCCCATTGGTGATATTGCAACAGAACATCTTCCTTTGGATGGGGCAGAGGTTCTTAAAACCCCAGATTCTCCCTGAAGTGCTCTAATTCTTCAGTCAGATTTGTTCCCTCGACAAAATGCCTCCTCTCATCATCATCAGGATCAGCAACAGAATCATCCATCTCAAGTCTGGACTTTAGGAGGTAGAGTAGCCTTCCTGGCCTTCAGTGCCATGTCATGCTATGCCACATCTGGGAAGGGCCAGCAGCCATTTGGAAGGAAGCAGATGGTGGAGCGTCTCTAACACATTCCCCTTCCATGGTGAAGCATGTTCCTTCATGAACACTGCTTCCTGCTTCCTTCCCGTTTCGATGGGAACGACGTCCTGTAACTCGCGAGAAGACGAGAGGCCTGCAAAGCAGAATTAGGGTGAATTAAAAATGCCCATTCAAAGAGTGAGCCGCAATAAAGTAAAACGACCCCTACACAACTGCAAAATACAGCAGGGCTCTCTACGTTAAGAAGACCACACAGTAAGTCCACAACAAAGCATACTTGGAACCGACAGCTCAGCAGTCGGAATGATCAATACCTGTGAAGAAGACCACTAGAACAGGCCTAACATTGGGAGAAAATGAAAAGTATATTATCAAAACAAAATTACCTTACCTCTGCTGGCTGAGGCTACACATAGTGTGAACACAGCATTAAAAAAACAGGTAGTAATGTTGCTAGGAATTCCTCTTATGGTATGATGGGAAGTGGACGGCCATATTGGGTTTATTTTTTCTTGGCTAGTCTATCAATGTCTGTGAGATGGAATATCTTTCACCAATTAAGGACTGTGAGAGGAAGACTGACGAAAAGGTAATGAGGAAGACTGTGAGAAACTATTATATGTGAATTAAAAAAATGAGTGAGATAGAGAATGAGGAGTGACTGGATGACTGGATGAGTGAATGAGAAAGAAAGAGAGGGGTGATGAGAGTAAATAACATAACGTCAGAGTGTGTTAATGAATGAGCAGTACAGAGTTAATGAATAGGTATGTGTAAGTAAGCAACAGAGAAAAATGAGTATCATCAGCAGAACTTCACTGTGGTTCACGTCTGGCACTTGAATGTTGCCGTAAAGCATGTGTAGAAGGAGTAAATGGCATGCTGAACATCAGCAGATTTTGAGTGTGGGGAGGAACAGTGCACCTGGCATCAAACTTGTGACAATCTGGGTGGGTATGCAGCTTATAGGAGTATGTACTCTCCTGCATGCCTTTACGATTGAAGGGTAGACAGTTGAACCGGGTTACATGCGCATCATGTACACAGAAATAGCATTTGTGAACTTGGACATGTTGGTGTTTGCACAAACAGCACGATTTTGGATGAATGGTTTATCTGACAAGAAGACTACATGCAATGAGTGCTTAATTTCAGCAGGTGGTTGCAGGTGTGGCCCAGCAGCACTCATTTTTGGGGACCATCACTTATTTCTTTTCATCATCCTTTGACCCAGAGAAAGAGAGGGAAAACATACAAGGGGGAAAGAATGAGGAAGAGAAAGATGGAAAATTGTGACAAAGAAAAAAGCAGGAACCTGCAAGAGTGTGATAAAGAGGCAGAGATTGTCTGATGGTGTGTTAAGGAGGGAGGAGATGGAACTGAGATTACGAGGTCTTGGTATTCATCAGCTGACATTCAGTAGCGATGGCTAAGCAAAAGTTAGAGCCCTGGCACTCATTGTTTTACAAATTAAGTACTGCAGCCAATAATTCTTTGTAGTCATGTCGTGCAGTAGTAAGATCTTACCTGCAGAGCACTTCCCCTCCTGGTCTGACTTGGGGACGCCAATAACAGATGAGACCCTGTTCACCAGAGAGCCTGTCATGCGGGAGACCTTCTTATTTACGTTTCCATAAACGGACCTGCCAACTCGCCTCAAAAGGTTTTGTCGGAGCTCCTCCAGGCCTTCCCAGAGTGTGTCATCTGACCCCATAGCTGATCCCACCGCCTGAACTCTCTTTCCTCTCTCGTTGGAGCGGTAGATGATTTGAAGAAGATTCTGCATCTCATGGTTTTGTGCTGAGGGATACTGGGTCACGTTTGAGCGTTTTTCCCGAACGACTCTTGGTAGCAAATTGAAAGGCCTCAGCCGTCCTTGGTCCACAGTTGAGCTCCCCGACTGCACATGGACCACTGGCTTCCAGTTTGTCCCTTCAAAGAGCTCCAGTAGTTGCTGAAGCCATTCTGTACTGAACCCGCAATGACTGCGACCCATCAGAGAGCACAAGACCCCCTGGATGGTGTCGCTGGCTTGGCCAAGTGTGCCACTGATTAAAGCTTGGAAAAGTGTGTCCATCAAGCCATTGAGTATCTCCCAGTTATCCCTCAAGAAAGTGACAGCAGTTTGATCCTTGCTGAACAGTCTGAGGAGACCTTGTACAAAACTGAGCAGGCTGTCCCAGTTCCTGCTCCCTCTCAATGACACCAGGAAGTCCTTAAGCCGCAGTGCAGGGGTAGGCCTTGGTTTCTCTACAGGCACTGGGAAAAAGGGCTGCAGAATGTTTTCCCAAGAGTCCCCTAAATGCTCCCGGGACTCCTGGTTCTGTAAGAGGATGGAAATGTTCTGTAGAAATTCTGACAGTCTATTCTGGTTTACTTTGCTTTTCTGAACAGTAGGTAAGGATGACTTCTTTTCATTCATGATCCTCATGGATTCCAATCCAAGTGCCACTTTCTGGAGCAGGCTCTGCACAGTCTGCTGATTCTCTGTGTGCTGTTTAATATTAGGCAAGACAGAACCAGTGTAAAACTGCTCCAGTTTTGATTTCCAGCGTGAAGTAATCTTTTGGAATCGGTTTTGGTTCACATCGGCGCTGTCACCTGTAAGGAACCAACACAATAGTTGAATTGCCACATTGTCAAAATATGGTTCAAATCCTGATAGGATGTGAGAAGCTGATCAATTCAATCTTGGGAATTGCACCCTATTTGCTGCACTCGCACCTTTATGCTTACATAGACTATAACAATCGCTAGTAGCGTAAATCTATGGCCCACTGGGGAAAGGCGGGCATGCTCAGCAAATCGGCTTCACCTCACAGACATATTTCATTTATATATCCCTCAGCAGCGGTCCATGCAGGTAAGAGAGGTGGGGCGGTGGGGCCGGGTAAGGGGGGATTTGGAGGGATGATGACGAGGGAAAATTAAATTAATAATTAATTTTCCCTCAGCATCGTCCCTCCAAATCCCCGCTTACCCGGCCCCACCGCCACACCGCTGTTACCTGCACTGACCGCGGCTGATATCCCTGCGTCCAAGCTACTTGCCACACAAAGCCGTGGGATCAATTCACTTTAAGAGACTGGGCAGGAAGACAGCCTCCTTTCTTAAATCTGTTTTCAAAGGCTTGGTCAAGAGGGTTTATGCTTTTTAGTGAAGATGATGATGGCACCATGTGCACGTTTTATGCATTTTAATGCATTTTATTGTGAACTGTATTGCAACGGTTTCAACAATCAAGCAATAAAGATTAACTTACTTTCTTTCAATATTTAAAGGAGCAGAAAATACACCAACGGCATGGGAATGACATTTCATATGTACCCTGCAGTGTGTATTTACAGTGTATATTTACCCCAGCTCATAGCGACAAAAAAATATGACTGCCATGATCACCGCCTGGTGGCTGGGTTGCTGCTTAAAGGCACTGCAGTAATGCATTGCAAGTAATAGTGCTTTCACCGTTTACAAGAAACTACTTTTATATTCATTGATCAACGTTCAAATGTACCCGGTAAGCCCACAAGGCAGGATGCCTAGCATATAAAAAAATGGCAAACAATATATTTAAAAGGTTTGCCCTCACAGTGACTGAAGGTCTAAAAGTGATTCCACCTTCAGCCAGGCAGCAACGCATTTTCCTGTCTTAGGAGGCATGTGTAGAATTGTGGATGGCTCATCATCCTCAGCATTGTATTATTTCTGCACCAGGATTCTTAGAGTGCCACACACGAAGTGAGTGTGTAATTAATTTACCTTTTCCGCATGAATATTCCAGACTTTTTGTCTTATTTTGGACCCTAGTTATGCTGGTATTAAGACTCTGTGCCCACTGATACTACTAATCAGGAACTCCGCGAAGGGACAAAAAACGTTGCCAAGCTACACGGAGTTCTGCGAGTGGTGGAGCGTGTTACATCGTGTCGTTTGCACTGATTTTTAGCACTGGGTGTTTGTCCCTTGCTGTAAAATCAGCACAAACGGCAACACATGCAGCGCAACAGTGCGCTGCTTCTTTCTGACACTCGAGTAGAGGTTCCACTCGAGCAGCAGCTTCTTCAACGCGAACGGAAGGTTTCTCAACGCGAGTGGTAGTGACCATCAGCGACTGCCAGCGTGGAGAAATCTCGCTGGGAAGCAGTCTAGCGTTGGATTTTCCACGCTTGTCACCTTGCCGTTGGCGAGCGGCAAAAAACTCCGCTCAGCGATGCAGAGCTGAGTTTTTCTGAACTCTGCGAGCCCTGCGCTGAGTGCGAAAAACTCTGCAAACTCCGTAAATGCCCAGGCCTTCTAAGCAGACCCCAGGAGCTGAAATACACACCATTGGCTGGGATAGGTAACTGCCTTGGTTCTAAAGAAAAAGCCTAGGAGTCCAGGAACTTACAATATATGTTCCCAGATGCTATCTTCGGTCAGCCACTACTGTGGTCTTGTACCATTAAGAATCATCAGAAAGAAATGGTGCCAAAGAGCATTTCCCTATGCAGCACTGACTTTATGGCATGCTCTCCCTAGCTACCGTTGGCTTATAGGTGATCACTTGACTTTAAAGAGACGGTTTACTGCGGCTTAGGAGAGGTGTATGTTATACATGCATTCAGTCTGAGCATCAGCATGTGCAATTTGGTATTAACGGGATTCACAAAATGCAATTCCATAACAGAATCCAATAACATAACATGGGCTATTATTTTTGTAACATATATTTAGGGCTCAATATTTACGGCAGACAATAATTCTATATACGATATTCTGATATACAAGCGGCAGGATAGGCTTTGACGTGGAATTAGTTCAGATTCTGCTTTCTTTTTAGGACCTGCATCCAAGTCAGGCTCACACTTGCACTTATCTCAGACACTAATGCGTGACGCACTGGCTCAGAAATCAGCGGATGCAGCAGTGGGTGCAGGAAGGCAATTCCCCTGAGAAATCCACACCTCGCGCCAGGAGATCAAGGGTGAGAGGCAGGTGAGAGGAGTGACATGCACACACACCGCCTCTCCTGAGTTCTAAGCTTCCAAGTCTTCCCATCATCGGGCTGGCAGCAGAACGGACCATGAAACGTAATCTTCGAATTACTCTGTTGCATTTTGTATTCCTACCTGGATTCAGGGATGCATCAAACTCTCAGTATCTGGTTAGGGCCTGCACTGACATACACTGCCTACCAGCTCACTTGAGGCGCTGTCCCCTCAGATCTACCCATCCTTACACCCGAGCGGGGCTCTTGTGGGTTCGGTAGTATCGCAAGGCAGCCAAAGCCTTTGGGATCATCATGCACAGGTGGGTGCAGGCATACCATCCACACTCCATCACCGACAGAGATAGTAACGATACATAACTGCCCTCAGAGCCATGCAGTCAGTCTGCTTCCATCTGCGCTGGATGACTCTCGGCTCTACTTGCTTTCTAGTCGGTATCTCTTGCACTGTTTTCTCACTGCATTTAACTTGCATCCATAACTTTCCTTCCGCACCTCATGTCCTCCCTCATCCTTGTTGTGTCCCCTAAAGCCAGCCCTCCATACCTGTGTTTAGAAGGGGATTCACCAGCAGCGCTGCCCAGAAGACCCCAGTCAGGATGGCCATCTCTTCGCAATGTCCCAGGCCAGAGGCAGCCTCAGACCGACGAGCACCTGGCAGCCGCTGACCGCGCGACCTGGAGCTCCATGCCCGGTCCTTCCTTCCTCGGCTGATGCCCAGCGACTGTGGTCAGTCTTCACGCCCACCTCTGCTGTCGCAACAAGAGCTGGAAGAAGATACAGAAGTGTCACCGAAGCAGGCGCTCGCGCTTCACCTGATCCCTGTCCGCAGTCACGGCCACTGCTTACAACCGGAGCATCCCTGGCAGACTCACATTACACTTTCCAAGGAGTCTAGAAGTGAGAGAAAGCCCTTCCAGGGTGGAACCAAGCACACCGCTCGCCAGCCTTGTATTTACCAAAGGTTCCCAAAATAAGTGGTTTAGTAAAGACTTAACTAACGTTTCCGTGCAAAGATGCCCTTCTCCAGTCATCTCAGTCAATTCTGCAGCACAGACCTCACGCCCCACTCCACAGCGTATCATTCAGCAGGTAGGAAAGCCCGTTAAATGTAGTTAAGGCCTGTATGTCCTATTATGCAACCCAATGCAGATGGAGGCTTGCTGCGGAAGATTCACAGAGGCTTAGGCGTACAAATGAGATGCCCGTACTGTAATGTATACAATCAGGCGTGCTTAGTTAACTATTCTTTAGGCATTTCACTCACGCATGCAAACATTTATCATGCAGTAATATAGGTTTAAGTGCATTGTGTTTAATTCAGTTGAAAACGTCTCTTTTACTAAATCTAAGTGTGGGTACCACTCACCTTGCATACAGTGCACATTAATAAGATTGGGAAAATTGTAAAATTATATTAGATATTGCTGTACTTTTCCCTGTACTGCAAATATGTTCATGTAGATGCAACCGTGCCCATATACAGTCTATGAAACCTGAACAGATTGGCACGTCTTATACACAATTTCGGTGCCACTTGTGCCTGCTCCATATGTGTGCACGTTAGGTGCACAGTGTAGCGTGAAAAGTGATTTTTTTGGTTAAAATACAGAGTTCCATTTTTTTTATTTCCATTTCAGATTGCGGAATGACACCCTAAATACGTCAATGGGCAGGGCAGTACACACTATCAAAATACGTATTGAAATACTTAGAATCGATAGTATGCAGCATGAAAGAAACACATACACTAAAATAATAAAACGTCCTTGTGAAAGGTAATAAACCCACGGGTAATCCTAAAAACAACACACTGAAGATGTAAAGGGACATTTGAATAAGTACATTATTAAGACTGGATGAACCAAGCTCAGTTACTCAAGGGATGTGTTTCAGGGAGGAGCTCTTTCCATAAACATAGAGAGGCTGCGGAAAAAGCCTCAAAAGGGAACTGTGTGCACCTGAACCCTGAGAGGTCAACAACCCTAAGGTCCTTGACTTGAGGGAGCCTGGCCTGGGGGAGCCTCCTGGAACACCCCTCACACACCTCTGACACAACAAGACAATGGCCTCAAAGGTTACACAGAAAATTGTGGAATGGATTCTCCACAAACCAGGCCCCTGAGTGAACATGGACATCAATTCACCCGAAAGTACGGAATAGCAGAGGTGACAACCAGGCGCGCAACGCCCATTGGGCTCACCGGGCTTCAGCCTCCACCCCCTCCCCGTCATGTGTGTCAGCCGGCTCAGACAGCTTCGCGGGCTGGCGACCGTCTAATTGCAGCAGCACCCGAGTACTTTACAGGTCTTTAAAAGACCATTTACTTGTTAATGAGTCTTTTGTTGTGTTTTCACCCCTTCTTAGAACCCCCCCACACCCCCGAAATTTGGCTTTAGTTGCCCGCCTGGTGACACCAAAGATATCTCAGATGTGAGCGACTGACTCAAGTGCTAACGAGTGAACACTGCCACTTGTTTCACTCCTTGGCTTTGATTCACCAAAATGCTAGGGGTAGCAGGAATGATATCATGCACCTGTTGAGACCAAGGGGCAGTGCTTAATTTGAGCCAGTGGTTTCCAGTACTCAACACCAGCACTTCCTTATCAATACCAGCACTTATGACAGCCTGCCACATGGCGGTGCTGTTTTTGTAATTTGGACATGACAATAACAGCAGTTGTTTGTTAGTTCGATATATATTAAAAATTACTAATACATGATGCTCAAGCTGCTCATAGTTTTTCAGCAAAAGATACACAATTGTTGGACTGAATGCAGAACAAATCAAAACATTCACCCCCAGTCAAGAGATCTGGGTTAAATCCATCATTATTTTGCTCACCATACCACCCCAGTATGGCTGGCCATATGCAAATCAGTCTTGACCCTGTGCCTCATGGGAACAGTCCAGCCCGAACTTCCAAGCCAGGTCCTCCCTGGACCGGAAACAAGCATCCTAGGACCGGTTTCGGGGTTTCACCCCTCTTCAGCCAGGATAGCTTGATTCCAGTGGCACAGTGAGCCCGGGACCCACATCTGGGCATACCCGGCGCACTTAGGGCGAGAAAGCAAAAGACACACAATTGATGGACGGAATGCAGAACAAATAAAAACATTCACCCCCCAGTCAAGAGATCTGAGTTAAATCCATCATTTATAGGCTCACCATGCCACCCCAGTTTAGACCTGGCCATATGCAAATCAGTCTTGACCCTGTGCCTCATTTGAACAGTCCAGCCCGAACTGCCAAGCCAGGTCCTCCCTGGACCGGAAACAAGCATCCTAGGACCGGTTTCGGGGTTTCACCCCTCTTCAGCCAGGATAGCTTGATTCCAGTGGCACAGTGAGCCCGGGACCCACATCTGGGCATACCCGGCGCACTTAGGGCGAGAAAGCAAAAGACACACAATTGATGGACGGAATGCAGAACAAATAAAAACATTCACCCCCCAGTCAAGAGATCTGGGTTAAATCCATCATTCTTATGCTCACCATGCCACCCCAGTTTAGACCTGGCCATATGCAAATCAGTCTTGACCCTGTGCCTCATTTGAACAGTCCAGCCCGAAATGCCAAGCCAGGTCCTCCCTGGACCGGAAAAAAGCATCCTAGGACCGGTTTCGGGGTTTCACCCCTCTTCAGCCAGGATAGCTTGATTCCAGTGGCACAGTGAGCCCGAGACCCACATCTGGGCATACCCGGCGCACTTAGGGTGAGAAAGCAAAAGACACACAATTGATGGACGGAATGCAGAACAAATAAAAACATTCACCCCCCAGTCAAGAGATCTGGGTTAAATCCATCATTCTTATGCTCACCATGCCACCCCAGTTTAGACCTGGCCATATGCAAATCAGTCTTGACCCTGTGCCTCATTTGAACAGTCCAGCCCGAACTGCCAAGCCAGGTCCTCCCTGGACCGGAAACAAGCATCCTAGGACCGGTTTCGGGGTTTCACCCCTCTTCAGCCAGGATAGCTTGATTCCAGTGGCACAGTGAGCCCGGGACCCACGTCTGGGCATACCCAGTGCACTTAGGGCGAGAAAGCTAAAGACACACAAGTGATGGACGGAATGCAGAACAAAGCAAAACCTTTACCCCAGTCAAGAGATCTGGGTGAAATCCATCATTCTTTTGTTCACCATGCCACCCCAGTTTAGACCTGGCCATATGCAAATCAGTCTTGACCCTGTGCCTCATTTGAACAGTCCAGCCCGAACTGCCAAGCCAGGTCCTCCCTGGACCGGAAACAAGCATCCTAGGATCGGTTTCGGGGTTTCACCCCTCTTCAGCCAGGATAGCTTGATTCCAGTGGCACAGTGAGCCCGGGACCCACGTCTGGGCATACCCAGTGCACTTAGGGCGAGAAAGCTAAAGACACACAAGTGATGGACGGAATGCAGAACAAAGCAAAACCTTTACCCCAGTCAAGAGATCTGGGTGAAATCCATCATTCTTTTGTTCACCATGCCACCCCAGTTTAGACCTGGCCATATGCAAATCAATCTTGACCCTGTGCCTCATGGGAACAGTCCAGCCCGAACTGCCAAGCCAGTTCCTCCCTGGACCAGAAACAAGCATCCTAGGGCCGGTTTCGGGGTTCTCCATTCTGTCCATAAATTGCTCTTTTTGCATTTGTCATCCGAGTGGGACGGGTATGCCCAGACGTGGGTCCCGTGTACTCCATGCCACTGGAGTCAAGCTATCCTGGCTGATGAGGGGTGAACCCCCGAAACCAGCCCTAGGATGCTTGTTTCCAGTCCAGGAAGGACCTGGCTTGGCAGTTTGGACTGGACTGTTCCCATTGGGGACAGGGTCAAGACTGATTTGCATATGGCTGGGTCCAAACTGGAATGGCTGGTGAGCAAAAAAACGATGGATTTAGGCCCAGATCCCTGTACTGGGGTGAATGTATGACATTGTTCTGCATTCTGTCCATCAATTGTTCTTTTTGCACTTATAGTTTTTCAGGCCTGGATTAGTCTGCATTGTCACACCTGTGGGCATGTGATGGTTAATAGTTGTGTTGTTACTGCCACTGGCTACACCAGTGGGGGCAATAGGTGGTGCAAGCTGCCTCTTGATGAGGAGCCTGGCACCTATAGTTTCACAAATTAGGCACTGCCCAGAGGTATCACAGGCGCCCTTGAGTGAACAATGGTTGCGCTCTTGTCCCATGCATGCCGTGCCAGAGCTCAGTGTTTATCTCTGAAGGGCCAGAGGAAGCGGAAGTGCAGGAATGTTACAGAAACTGAACATGGCTCTCGGAGTCTTGTTTGCTTTCTGTTCCCGCTGCTTTCATGGCTCTTGAAACCAGGACTAGTGAGGGCAGTGCCAGGGGTACACAAGGGTATGGCACCAGTAGTGCCTGCTGGTAGGGCATTAGAATACAGAGGACGAAATATGACCTGACAAAAATGTGGTGCCCTAAATATAGTTTACAAAAATGTCACGTGCTTGGAGATAATAGTAGGAAATCTGCATCGAAGGGAGTGATATTTTCTCAGCCAGATGATATTTCTGTCATCGGTGTTCTGGCTACAACGGACCCTGCTGCCTAGCACTGCTCCCAGCTGGCGTCAGTCTGAGGAAACGAGTGACTTCTGAGAGAACACGTCGAAAGATATTTTTGCCATCATCCAACCCGGAAATCACCCCATAGTGTGGTGGATCTCAGCGCTGTGAGGTAGGGAGGGTGAAGTGATTGTGAAGTGTTCCCTCTGACCTCACGTGAACCGGAAGGATCTTGTCCGAGAAGGAAGCACTGACTCGACCTTGAGTCGAACAAGCAGAAGGGGGAGGCCCCGGGATCAGAGAGGGCTGCAGACTCCATCACACTTGTAAGGCGGGGTCACTGCAGTGGGGAGGCCCCGGGATCAGAGAGGGCTGCAGACTCCATCACACTTGTAAAGCGGGGTCACTGCAGTGGGGAGGCCCCGGGATCAGAGAGGGCTGCAGACTCCATCACACTTGTAAAGCGGGGTCACTGCAGTGGGGAGGCCCCGGGATCAGAGAGTGCTGCAGACTCCATCACACTTGTAAGGCGGGGTCACTGCAGTGGGGAGGCCCCGGGATCAGAGAGTGCTGCAGACTCCATCACACTTGTAAAGCGGGGTCACTGCAGTGGGGAGGCCCCGGGATCAGAGAGTGCTGCAGACTCCATCACACTTGTAAGGCGGGGTCACTGCAGTGGGGAGGCCCCGGGATCAGAGAGGGCTGCAGACTCCATCACACTTGTAAAGCGGGGTCACTGCAGTGGGGAGGCCCCGGGATCAGAGAGAGTGCTGCAGACTCCATCACACTTGTAAAGCGGGGTCACTGCAGTGGGGAGGCCCCGGGATCAGAGAGTGCTGCAGACTCCATCACACTTGTAAGGCGGGGTCACTGCAGTGGGGAGGCCCCGGGATCAGAGAGTGCTGCAGACTCCATCACACTTGTAAGGCGGGGTCACTGCAGTGGGGAGGCCCCGGGATCAGAGAGTGCTGCAGACTCCATCACACTTGTAAGGCGGGGTCACTGCAGTGGGGAGGCCCCGGGATCAGAGAGGGCTGCAGACTCCATCACACTTGTAAGGCGGGGTCACTGCAGTGGGGAGGCCCCGGGATCAGAGAGGGCTGCAGACTCCATCACACTTGTAAAGCGGGGTCACTGCAGTGGGGAGGCCCCGGGATCAGAGAGGGCTGCAGACTCCATCACACTTGTAAGGCGGGGTCACTGCAGTGGGGAGGCCCCGGGATCAGAGAGGGCTGCAGACTCCATCACACTTGTAAGGCGGGGTCACTGCAGTGGGGAGGCCCCGGGATCAGAGAGGGCTGCAGACTCCATCACACTTGTAAGGCGGGGTCACTGCAGTGGGGAGGCCCCGGGATCAGAGAGGGCTGCAGACTCCATCACACTTGTAAAGCGGGGTCACTGCAGTGGGGAGGCCCCGGGATCAGAGAGGGCTGCAGACTCCATCACACTTGTAAGGCGGGGTCACTGCAGTGGGGAGGCCCCGGGATCAGAGAGTGCTGCAGACTCCATCACACTTGTAAGGCGGGGTCACTGCAGTGGGGAGGCCCCGGGATCAGAGAGTGCTGCAGACTCCATCACACTTGTAAGGCGGGGTCACTGCAGTGGGGAGGCCCCGGGATCAGAGAGTGCTGCAGACTCCATCACACTTGTAAGGCGGGGTCACTGTAGTGGGGAGGCCCCGGGATCAGAGAGTGCTGCAGACTCCATCACACTTGTAAAGCGGGGTCACTGCAGTGGGGAGGCCCCGGGATCAGAGAGTGCTGCAGACTCCATCACACTTGTAAGGCGGGGTCACTGCAGTGGGGAGGCCCCGGGATCAGAGAGGGCTGCAGACTCCATCACACTTGTAAGGCGGGGTCACTGCAGTGGGGAGGCCCCGGGATCAGAGAGGGCTGCAGACTCCATCACACTTGTAAGGCGGGGTCACTGCAGTGGGGAGGCCCCGGGATCAGAGAGGGCTGCAGACTCCATCACACTTGTAAGGCGGGGTCACTGCAGTGGGGAGGCCCCGGGATCAGAGAGGGCTGCAGACTCCATCACACTTGTAAAGCGGGGTCACTGCAGTGGGGAGGCCCCGGGATCAGAGAGGGCTGCAGACTCCATCACACTTGTAAGGCGGGGTCACTGCAGTGGGGAGGCCCCGGGATCAGAGAGGGCTGCAGACTCCATCACACTTGTAAGGCGGGGTCACTGCAGTGGGGATACGGTCCAGTAAAAATACAACTTTAACAGATCTCATCTTCAGTTTGTGTGTGAGTCACATTCAAGACGAAGAAAGGGATCACATATCTCTTGCTAAAGTTGGATATGTTCCAAGTAGCAGATATTGCTAGGAAGAATGACAAACAGTACATACATAATATTGTGAGAGTGTCGTAATAGTGATGTCGGTAAAGTATTGTGAACGAACATGAGAGTCTGCGGTTAGAAGCAGAAGTGCTGAGGAGAGCAGCGTTACTGGAGTCATTTACTTGGGTAATTTTAACGACTCTTGAAATCCGCATTTTCTTTCTATGAACAGGACCAGCAGCTGTCGACGAAGGGTCGGGAGACTACGGCATCTCCCTGGTCACAGCCCTGACATTCCTCCTGCCACACCCCCTTCGTACATTTATGTCAGTATGTATGTGCGCGCGTCAGTTCCACTCACGTGTACACCTGATCCGTTCACGAGTTGCATGTAACGCACAGATAGTGTAAGTCAGGCTCGTGCCTGGAACATGTTTTGTGACTCGGCCACGTGACGGTCACTGCTGGGTCATATGGCTACAATAAAGCACAGCATCTACGATTTCCTCAAGCAGTGTACCTCTTCAAACCTTAACTGACAGGTAAGATAGTTATCTTTTCAGACATGAAACCAAATCCTCCATGACAGATGAACAAGAAACACACACCGTTAATGGGACAGAAATCATTGTCCTTGGCGGTTCTGCCCGACGGAGCATCACTGGACATCTGCCATCTGCGCCACCGCATCATGTATGTGACAAGAGTGACTTCCTCAACCACAGAGGACTGACTGCCTTTATGCTTACTTCACGGAGGAGTGAGCAGCAGGAACAGGCGGTCCATCACAGAAAGGGATTGTTAGAAATGGGATCTCTGGTTGGCTAGGGCGTGCGCCTAAGCCAGGCAGAAACCACCACTCTAGTCAGGGCAAGGGAGTTACACCCTGCTCACCCCCTTGGTAACTTGGCACTAGCAGTCAGGCCTATCCCAGAGGCAATGTGTAAAGCGTTTGCGCAACACACACACAGCAGCAACACACTAGGTACACCACAAAATAAACACCACACAAGGTTATATAAAAATAGCCTTTGTATTATCATAAACACATTAGAGTCATAATCACACAATATACACTGTGCCAACTGGCACCAGGTAGAAATTCACAGGAGATTATATACATGAACGGGCCACTTGGGCCACAGTCAGAACCATCAGAAAGCACAAGTAATAACACAACCAGTAACTACTGGTAAAATAATGAACTCAGCATTATCACATTAGGCATAAACACATTATGCAATCTCATTAGGCATAAACACATTATGCAATCTCATTAGGTATAAACACATTATGCAATCTCATTAGGTATAAACACATTATGCAATAGCATTAGGCATCACCTTGGGGCCTTGCGCCCTGCCAACACCATAAAAATGACCACAGGCCAACTGGCCTTCCTCTGGGGCCCAAATGCTCTCTGTCCCAAAAGTCAGGGCTCAATAATCACTGGACCTTCCACCAGGCCCTCCGGCTGCCTTGGCAGCAAAACAAATGTGCGCAATGCACTGGGGGCGGGGGAGTGTATCTCACTCCTTCCTTGCTCTCAAAATAAACATTCCCCCGTCGATGCAGCTGCCCGCTCTCTCGCGGTGCAGCTGTAGAAACTTTAGCCCTGGCACCACCGTGCCTTGGAAGCCCCACTCCAGGACTTCTAACTACAACTGCCCCTTCGGTGCGGCTGCCCGTGCTCTTGCGGTGCAGCTGTGTTCTTCAAAGACTGGCACCAACAGTGCCTCCTTAGCCCCCTCACACCGGGGCTTCTGCGCTGGGCCTAAATGCGGCCCAAAAGAAATCAGCACGGGCACCACCGGTGCTCGAGGAACCCCGTTCACCTGGCTCCTTCTCATGCACTCGGCCCTCTCCCAGGCTTGTCTCCTGTGGCCGCAGTCTCCATTGCAGGAGGAAGGCATGGACACAGCCCAATTGGAGCCCCACTCACCAGGGCTCTCTTCCGATGCTCTCTGCCTCCTCCGGTCTGCAGGACTTCTTCCGGTCTCTGGGGGCAGGGGGCAGCAAGGAGCCCGCAAGGCTCCATTTCTGCTGCCGGTTGCCAACAGACCCGGCAACACACGGGGCTCCTACTTGCAATGGGAGCCCCGCCCACAACCAGGCACAACTCTGCCTGACTTCCGCCCCAGGTCTCTGGACACGGCCCTCGCAGCTACGGCAACCCGCGACCAGGCTTCCTTCTTCCCGGAGCTCAGCAAGACTCAGCAGGGGCAGCGCTGGAGTGCTCGTCACACACTCGGATCGGCACACAGGCTCGGGCACACAACAGCTTGGTAGGCTTCTGCTTCTTCTTGGCAAGCAATGCAGGGTAGGCTCCCGCTCCACCAGGCATCAGCAGTACAGGGTGGGCTCCCACTTCACCAGAAGTGCGGGGTGGGCTCCCGCTTTACCTCGGGGAACACCACAATGCGGAGTAGGCTCCCGCTTTACCCCTAGACCACAGGGGAATACCCATGCCGGGATTCCCTCCAGACACATCGCAGCCTCGCTTCGCAGGGCACCAGCACTCTCCCTGTCCTGGGGCAACCAAGAAAAATGGTGCAGTGCTCACTAAGCGCCAGAAGCCAGGAATTTAGAGGGGCACAGCTGGGCCCAGGTAGGCCAGCTCACAGGGCCCTCCAGCAGAGGGGAAGTCCCTCGTGGCAGTTCCTCCTGGAGCCCAGCAAGCACTCCAAAATAGCACCTTGACAGGGGGTCACAGCCCCAATACTTATAGTACATGTTCCCTTTGTTCTTCCCTGGCACATGGCTTGGGGAACCAGCCTCAACTGGTTCTGGAGGGTGTCGAAGCACTCTGTTTACCAGGCTTCCACCCTCCTTTGTCAGGTGGGGGCTCGGTCATCAGACACACCACAGGGGGCGGAGCCAGCATTTACCCAGGCAGGCACAGACCTATTCAGGGTCAGCGGACTACTCCTCCCACTACTCCAAATGCAGATCTTCCATTCAGCCTAGCACTGACTTACCCTGCCCTCCCCGGAGCCACACACCTCACCAGCCCATGTCACTCCAGAGACAGACATGCAATACACATCAGGCAGGCAGACACATAGCTCACAGAAATGCTAATTTCTAAAAGAGGCATTTCTAAAATAGTGATAATAAATCTGCGCACACCATTGCACAGCATTTATTATTACTATTCCAAACATACCAAACTTGACCACGCTGCTCCTCTCATATCAGGAATTACCACTGAAACACTTATCAGGGAATCCCCAATGCATTCCTATGAGAGGGCAGCGACACAGCAGTGAGAAACCAAAATGGCTTTTTGTCACTACCAGGACATGTCACACACTTAAGGTACATGTCCTACCTTTCATCTACAATCCACCCTGCCCATAGGGCTAGCTAGGGCCTACCTTAGGGGTGACTGATATGCAGTAAAAGGGAGGTCACAGACGTGGCACACACTTTAGGTGCCACGTCACAGCGGCAGTAACACTGCACGCACAGGCCCTACAATGGCAGAGGCCTGAGACAGGTTTGAAAGGCTACTTTGGTGGGTGGCGCAAGCAGCGCTTCAAGCCCACCAATAGCATTTAATTTACTGGCCCCGGGTATATGAGATACCACATTACTAGGGGCTGATGCTGGAGCGGGTAATACAAAAATGTTGTATACCCACCCCATTTTGCATGTTTATTAATTAGATTAATTAATTAATCATAATCGAATTAATGGATTGAAGTGGAATGAACTAATCAGCCTTATTAATGATTGAAATACACGTGGGATTGCTTTGCATGATTTTATTAAATCGTAAACTAAAATATGTACGCATACTAATCATAGACAATTAGAATATTGCATGATATATGTCGCTTCTGTGATGTATTTGTGATTTATGCTTTATTTTGTAAGTATAAACCGCTTGAGTGTTGCTTAATGCTAGATAAATACATACACATATGGGTATTAGTGAGGGAATAACATTTATTTAGTCATTTCTATGTATTAATTATGTTTTGTGTTTCTTTTGCTTAAGTTGACCATTTGGGCCTGTCGTATAATGGCTGCCTTTGGTGCCTAACCCGACTGCCGACACCGAACAAGGCTTGGGTGAAGTGCGCTTGCGCTGACGCCAGCTACAGTGGCCTCGTCATGACCCTAACCAAACTGTACCCTTCAAGGTTGCCCTGGGACGCAAGCCAGCTTTTCTGAAAGAACAATAATGTGCTACTAAAAACCGGAACAATCAAGTATAATGACATCAGAGACTTTATTTTGGTGGGAAGCCTGTCAGACGATTTCAAGTGACCAATCAGAACATTTGAAGACCCGTTTTCGATACAAATTGTTAATGATTTTTACTATGAATTATGGTAGAATAGAGAGGTTGGTGCGGGTTCGTTTCTGGCCTTTCTTGATTTCCTGACGTTATGCTGACGGAGAGGACGGTGACACTGCAGGACAGCTGTTTGCCTGAATCTGTGATGAACTGAATTAATGCCCAAACTCCTGATGAACTGAACTTACTAAATTTGATGGGCATAGATTTGCGAGACTGCCCGATTTGACATAGAGGACGACATTTAGCCAGAATAGGTAAATATGAATGGCAACTTGATCAAATGAATATTTTAATTTGCAATATTAATATAAAAATTGAAATTGAATATCTACAGAAATGAGTTGGGTTGTTTATTCATTGAAATGTGTTAACGAAAAGGTTAATTAGGGAATTAGAAATTTGGGCTAAATCAGCAAATAACTGATCCATCCCGATTTATGAGAGGAATACTAAAGGTGAAGTTTAGGGCCTAATGAGCGACAGAAGGTGGTGTAGATTTGCCGCTCATTAGGGTAAAGTGGTATTTCCTTCTCATGCCAGCGTCTGGAAGATAATCGCCACCCACACGGATTAATGGTGAGTGAATGTTGGTGTTATGGGCCCCACCAGCGAATGTATGGATAATGTGTGTATGTGAGATCTTTGGTCTGAGATAGAGGGAGGGATTTTGCACTCCACGCTGGGGTAGTTTTTCTGGTAGCAAGAGGATGGTTGTTATTGTTTTGGTTTAGTGATTATTGCTTGTACATTGCTTATTGATTTTGGTTTTTGATTGGTATTGATTTATGTACTAACACTCTATGTTGAGTTACGTTGAGTTATATGTTGTATGCACGACTTCTGGGATGTAGGAAGTCGGAAGTTTGTAACGGTTCCGTAGTAGGGCAGAGGTAAGCGCTGCTCTCGGGAAAGACGGAATTGTTGTTGCCCTGTAGGTACACAGGGGAAATGTGTGACAATTGAAGTTGCACGGCGCATTGTCTGGGTTCGATTCGGTAGCATCGTCGTGTGTTGCCATTAGAGACATTTATAGTGTGAGAGAAGAGTGTATGAAAGCGAAGGTTACCTGTGAAGTTCTAGTCTTAGGTACCAGGGATCCAACTGGCATTCTGATAACGCTTATCACTGGAAAGGTAATAGGTACTCTCTGAGCTTGTAAGAAGGACAATGGAGAGGTAAGCGCTGCTTTGTTAACGTATGTCATAATTCTGTAGTAGAACAGACTGTTCGCTGTTCTCGGGAAAGACAGGATTCTGTGTGAATGTACTACATTTTCTTGTATGAACGAGCGTGAATGTAAAGGCATTCGGGTTGATTGCGAAACTCTAGGTTTATTTCTCAGGAGCATTGGGTTTCCAACTATGTGTCTTTAATACTAGTGAAACAATTAGCTAATGCTTGTTAGAAGGGTGAAGTAGAGGGATGTGCTACTTTATCAACGGAAGTAATGATTCCGTAGTAGGGCAGAGGTAAGCGCTGCTCTCGGGAAAGATGGAATTCTTGTGAGAAAGGTCTTTTTGCTGTTCATTGGTTAGTGAAGCGGACAATGGAGATGTTTCTATGTTGTTACTAACAGAAGTGTAGAAATTGAAACAAAGCTTACTGAGCAGATTTGTAAAGGAGGGGTAGACAGAAGCAGGAGCAGGAGCTGCCGCAGAGGCTGCTGACGTCAGAACGACCGCGCTGGGATTGGACAGTCGGTCAGAACTGTGAAACGCTCTGGATTGGTACGTTAGTGTACGCCGCGCTAGGAGTGGAGAAATACAGGGTGACGTGGACGCTCCTTATTGGTGTGTTAGTGTAAGTCGCGCTGGGATTTGAGGATTGTGACAGTGACGTAGACGCTCTGAATTGGTGCGTTAGTGTGGGTTGCGCTGTGATTGGATAGACTAGCAGTACAGTTGTAAAGAGAGACTAGCGATACGCGAAAGGCAGGAAAATGTATTACGATCCACCAGAAAAAGAGAAAAGAACATGGTTAGGAAGAATCAAGAAGTGGTTTAAGAAGGACAAACCAGTAAAGACTAGGGAAGGATAGTTACTTCCTCCACCGAAAACCCTGCATCTTTTATGATTGCGAAATATGGGTATCATTCTTGTATTTGGTTAGATAACTGGGTGAGATATACGAAGTAAGACGGAGTATTATCTTTTCCAGAGCATGGTTCATTTAATTTGGCTGTTTTGAGAAACTTGAGAGAGAAAATGATGAATTTAGAACCAAGACCTAGACCGACGCAGTTTGAGGCTTTGACGGAATGAGAAGACGAAATGCATGAACGAGAGAGACAAAGAAATGGTAGAGGATATAGGTACCTGTTTGGAAGACCATACAGACATGAAACGCATAATGATCGAATGAGAAGATGGCGGGATGCGAGTATGACTGAGGGTGTGTTCCCTGTAAGAACTGTTGGAGAGAATGAAGGTTGAAAGTGTGTAGAAAAGAGGCATAATGTGGAGTCGAGAGGGTATGGAGAGACAGATTGGGTAAAAATTGATCGAACACACCAGGAAAGTAAAGAGTCAGTATATGCATATTACGAGAGGCTAACACTAGCTATTAAGCAGTTTAGCGGAGATGAGAATCTGAGTGAAAAGCATTTGAGTCATTGTGTATACAGATTTGTATATGGTTTACATCCAGAAATTGGTGAGATGATTAAACAGCATACGGTAGATTGGCAAAACAAGAAAATAGATGAAGTATTGAGACATGCTAAATACTTCAGTGATGAAATTGAAGCAAAACAGCAGAAGCTAAAAGAGAAGGCAATGTGGGCACAGGTAAAGGTAGCGGAGAGACAAGAAGCACAATTAGTGGAACAAGCAGGGTCAAAGCCGAAATTTAATACTGGGAAGTATAAAAGGAATATTGAAGATGCTAAAAAGAAATTTCCGTGTCATAATTGTGGCAGGATAGGGCATTGGAAATCCGATTGTAAGTTTCCCCTGAGTACTAACAATGAAAATCCATAATTGAACCCACAGGTGCAGCATGAGGTGAGTGATCAACTGCAGCAACAGCAGCAAGTTGTTCCCCCACAGAATCAGGTGCCAAAACCGCCTTTTCCACAGAGCAGAAACATACAGAAGTATAGTAGTGAATCGGGATTCTACAATGAAGAACAGGTAAATAAGCCGCCACGCGCTAGCGCTGTCTCGCAGTATTGGCTGCAACGCGATGAGAGTGACTCAGAAGAGAGCTATTGACGGTGCCGAAGGGAGGAAGGAGAGTACGTACTTGGCGCAACTCTAGAAGTAGACCAGACAGGACCTTTTGTAGATGGGAAGGTTAATGATGAAAATATTACTTTCCTAGTGGATACTGGTGCTACTCGATCAACTGTTAGATTAGCTGATGTTAAGAATCTTCCTCTCTCGGATGAAACGATCCAAGTAGTTGGTGTGTCCAACAGACAGATTAAAACATATTTTACAGACCCCGTGAAAGTTAGCATAGGGAAATTTTCAGAAATGCACCGCTTTGTGGTGTGTGAAACCAGTCCTGTGAATTTATTAGGTAGGGACCTGTTGTGCAAAATGAATTGCACTATATTCTGTACTCCGGATGGAATAGCTTTTGAGACACCAGATGATGATGTATTGTACAAGATGACCATAGCTAACAGAGAAAATGAAGTTACTGAAACATATGCTGTATTCAACCCTGATGAATTACCTAAAGAATTGAGACAATCTGTAACAGCAGAAGTTTGGGATTTCACTGGAGAAGATGTAGGGCTAATGAGAAATGTAGATCCAATTAAAATAACCGTAAAGGAAGGAGTAACATATCCAAATGTTCCGCAATACAAATTGACACCTGACTCCTGTAATAGGGAAATGATCAGGCAAGGAATTTTAAGAGAAATAATGAGTAGTCCATGTAATTCACCGATAATGGGACTGAAAAAGCCTAATGGGAAATTCAGGATAGTGCAAGATCTGAGAAAGGTGAATAAAATTGTGGTATCATGTTGTCCCATTGTACCAAATCCATCAGTGATTTTATATCAGATTCCCCATGATGCAGAATGGTATACAGTGATTGATCTGTGTCATGCTTTCTTTTCCATCCCATTGCACCACGACAGTCAGCAAATTTTTGCATTTCGTTTTGGTGAGCGTATTTTGGCATGGTGTCGAATCCCACAGGGGTATGCAGAAAGCCCCTCAATATTCAATCAGCTATTAAAGAAGTCTTTAGAGAGTCTAGAAATGCCTGAAAGCTCTGTATTAGTCCAATACATTGACGACCTTTTGGTGGCGTCAAAAACACGTGAAGCTTGTGAGGTAGACACGATAGCCTTGCTGAATCATTTGGCAGATGGAGGACTTAACGTGTCGCCAGCGAAACTACAGTTTTGCAAGAAGGAAGTGCAGTATTTGGGACATAACATTGAGAAAGGACTGAGGAAAATAACCATAGACAGAATCAGAATAATAAAAGGAATGAGAGATCCTATGACTCAAAGAGAAGTGAGAATGTTTTTGGGAATGGTTGGATACTGTCGTCAGTGGATCAGCAACTTTTCCTTGATCGCAAAACCTTTGGTGAAATTAACGAGAAGTGATGTGAAAGATCCCATTGAATTAAACAAGGAGGAATTGGCAGCATTCAGAAAATTGAGAGATGGTTTGTGTGAACCACCTGCATTGGGTATGCCTGACTATGAGAAAGAATTTGAGTTGTATTGCAGTGAGAGAAATGGATGTGCACTTTCTGTGTTGATCCAGAAGCATGGAAAACTGAGAAGACCAATTGCATATTTTTCATCGATGCTTGATCCAGTAGCTGTAGCTTTACCTGGATGTTTGAAAGCGGTGGCTGCAACATGTCGAAGTTTGGAGCAGAGTGAAGGAATTGTGATGGGATATCCATTGAAAGTGTTTGTACCTCATGATGTAGCGATTCTGTTGACAAGGAGTCGTACTCAGTATATGACACACAGTCGGCTGACTAAATATGAGAAGGTCATATTGGGTGCAACTAATGTGAGTCTTGTAAGATGTTTGAATGTGAATCCTGCATCTTTGTTGCCTGATGCTGAGATTGTGGAAGTAAGAGATGAAGTAGATCATGATTGTTTGGATGTACTTGATTTTTGTACAAAACCACGACCAGATATAAAAGATGTACCTTTGCCAGAAAGTGATTTTGTGATGTTCGTTGGTGGGTCATGTTTGAGAACAGATGAAGGAGTGCTGAGTGCAGTGTATGCAGTATGCACAGCCGCAGGAGTAATAGAAGCATCATATCTGAAAGGAGTGAAATCAGCCCAAGTAGCAGAATTTGTGGCTTTGACTAGAGCATGCAAGATTGGGAAGAGTGTGAGAGTGACTGTGATAACTGACAGCCAGTATGGCTTTGGAGTGGTCCATGACTTCGGCCAACTATGGCTACAAAGAGGT
The DNA here is from genome assembly GCF_964204655.1 of Triturus cristatus. Classification (NCBI taxonomy): domain Eukaryota; kingdom Metazoa; phylum Chordata; class Amphibia; order Caudata; family Salamandridae; genus Triturus; species Triturus cristatus. The sequence goes on from NC_140583.1 coordinate 492,334,637, forward strand.
TTCCTGTCCTCGAGTGGAACTCCTATTAAGAATGCAGTAGTGGTTGGAAAGTTGCTTGAGGCGATACAGCTGCCTAGACAATTGGCTGTTGTAAAATGTGCTGCTCATTGTCAAGGTGGTGATTATATCGCCACTGGGAACAGGTACGCCAATGACATGGCACAGTATTGCGCACAAAATCAGAATTCGGTCAATCGGGCTAAGGAAAGAGAAATGTCTTCTTGCTCATTGATGTTTATTAACATTGTAGGGACTTGGGAAGAGGTAAGGCAGTTGCAAGAAGAGGCAGGAGATGAGGAAATGAGACAGTGGGTAAAAGCAGGATGTGCCCCAAGGGAAAAGGATCATGTGTGGGTCTATCGAGATGGAAGACCAGTTATGCCTGATAGCATGATGTCTACCATGGCACGCATGTATCATGGCCAGAGACATATAGGGAGAGATGCCATGATCAGGTCATTTAAACAGACCTGGCACAATGCAAAATTCAGACTTGTAGCAGAAAGTCTTTGTCAAAGGTGCTTAATATGTCAGCAATACAATCCTAGAAGGAAGACAGTAGTGAGTCTAGGAACAATAGGTCGGGAAGGAGGGACTTTCACCAGAATGCAAGTAGATTTCATTGAGATGCCTCCCTGTAACAGACTGAGGTATGTTTTGGTTGTGGTCTGCCTATTTTCTAGGTGGGTTTAAGCATTCCCAACAAGAAGAAATGATGGGTTGACAGTAGCCAAGCTACTGCTGAGAGAGTTCCTCCCTAGGTTCGGGTTCCCAGTGACAATTGAGTCAGACCGAGGAGGACATTTCCATAATGAGATTGTAGGATTAATTTGTGAAGCATTGAATGTGCAACAAAAACTACATTGGGCCTACCGACCAGAGGCTTCTGGTGTGGTTGAACAGATGAATGGTACTATCAAAAATAGAATAGGGAAAATGTGTTTGGCCACAGGTATGAAATGGCCTGATGTCTTGACTCTGGTACTCATGACAATTAGGTCAATTCCAGACAGAACTACAGGATTGAGTCCTCATGAAATAATCATGGGACGTGCTATGAGGCATGTGTTTATACCAGTCAACAAGCTGATGACTATAACTGATGACATGGTGTTGGAATACTGTAAAGGCCTGGCTGACGCAGTTCATTCTGTGTTTCATCAGGTTGGAGCAGATGCCACCACACTTGAAAAGAAGCCAGCCCATGATCTGAGCCCAGGTGACTGGGTAAGGATAAAGGTCCACAGAAGAAGAAATTGTTTGGTTCCAAGGTGGGGAAAACCACGACAAGTCATTCTGACCACGACAACAGCTGTGAAGTGTGCTGGACTGAAAAACTGGATCCATGCAAGTCATACATTGAGAATTCCGAATCCGGTGGACAGCACAGGAAAAGAATATTTTGATGAATCAAGTACTGAGTCAGATGACGAAGGGTCAAAGACACGAGAAAACTCTGAAAGGGGGGAAACAGAACCAAGTCCAGCTTTAGTCCCTAGAAGTAGCTCTCTGAGAAGAAGACTGCAGATTTCTGAATCCAGCGATTCTGGAAACGAGCAAGAAGCGCAGGGTTCTAAAAAAGAACACAGAAAGAAAAAAGGAAAGAGTACTGAAGATACAAAAAGAGAAATTCGTGAAAAGGAAGTACCAGACGAGAGACTGAGAGAAATTCCACCTGAAATAACAAATTTAAGTGAACAAGGGACAGGTACAGAGAGAGAGGGACAGATTTCTGCGGAAGACCCCCGAGGAGGTGTAGAGAACTGCAACTTCCAGTTAGGTGAAGGGATAAGTAGATTGCGTGTCGGAGATCCGAGGAGGGACAGAAGTAGGGAAAACAAAACAAGTGGTGGAAGAAGAGGTCGTTGAAAAGACAAAGCAAGTTGAGACAGAGTCTGAAGAGAGTGAAAATGAAATACCTGAAGGTCGAATTCTAAGAAAGAGAGCTTGGAGGAATGAAAAGAATGACAAAGGGAGCAAAGTAAAAAGAGTTGCGAGAGATGATGTTTGGCCCAATAAAATAAGGAAACTGAGATATCGACTGACACGAGTGAATTCACCAAGAGCTGAACAGGTGAATGAAGTGACAAGTCAAGAAAAATCAAAAGAAGATGAAATAATTGAGGATAAAGAGAGTAAAAGAACAAGGAAACCTAACCAGAAGTATAAGTCACCGGAATGGACGTACATCGCTCTGCCTGAAAAAGGAGAAGAGGCAGATAGTCAAGGAAATCCAGAGGAGGCTGTACAGAAAGTGATTGAGGACGAAGTAGAATCGGAAATCCTGAGAGTTCTCTTGTCCGACATTGGAGAAGAAGAAACGGAAGTTCAGGAAAGTCTATATTTGGATGACGAGAGGAAAGTGAAGAATGATGAGATGCCAAACTGAATAAATCAAGAAAACTATTGATGAAGAGAACAAGATTTTGAATCAAAAGATAGAGACTGGTAGAACCAAATAGGTGTTAAAACCTTAGGTTAGAAAACTAGTTGTGAAGTGAAAGAGGATAAGTCAAAAGACACGGTCCATTTTAACAGAGATGTCTAACTTAGATAGTAGCAAAGGTAGATGTACATTCATGAAAAGATGGTGTAAAATGTGTTGTACAGGATTATTAATGCTTTTATGGAGCATCCTTGGTCTTGTCATTTCTTTTAAGGTCACTATAGATACATTAGAAGGACATAGTGAGAACAAAACTAATATAGGGAAGATTCCAAAGGTAGTTCCAACTAGAATAGATAATAATTATTTGCATAAAGACAGGTCAATAACAGATTTTTCTAATAATGTGTTTTCAAAATTATTGTATGAATATGTAAAGACAATGGACGTACGGGACTGCTACGTATGTATGCAGTTACCTGCATCTGTTTCTGAAGGTGTGACTTATCATCACCTCCCGGCAACGTATGGAATAACATGTAGTGTAATAGCTAGTTTATTTTATCAGACAGGGAAATTAGAATATTATTTTTCAGATGTAGATGACATTTTTGCGCAAGTGCCTTCTTATAATAAATTAAACAAAGTAAAACCTGCTAGGGTATTAGGTGAATTTTTCTTAGAAACTAAAGAACTAACATTAGAGTTTATTTTTTGAAACAATTTGACATGCAGTTTGAATAAGGAGGAAAAGACATTCTTAGACATGGTTGAAGAAAGGAGATTGAAAATGCAAAGAAAGGTAGCAGAAGGGAAAGTGGAGAAAACAGTCTGGGATATAGAAAAAGAAAAGCATTTGAAAGGAGAAGCTAGTCCAACTATAGCTTTAGATTGGCCTCAGAAAGGGAAATTTTGCATTAGAAGGAATCAAACTGTGCATGATAAGTATTTTCTAGGTAATAGTGAGTGCCATGATACATATCGAATCATGGGTGGATGGGTATTTAAAGGTGGTAGAGATCCAGTCTTTCCTGGATTATATTTTATTTGTGGGAACAGGGCATATTATCATTTGCCAGACCATTGGTATGGCACATGTTACGTAGGCCTGGTCTTTCCGGAAAATGTTCATATGGATAGAGGAGAAGATGGTGTACATAGTTTAAGTAATCATTTAGCGAGGAGTAAGAGAGAATCTTGGGCAAAAATTGTAGGTGACATTTTCGAGGCATTGATACCAGCAGTGGGAATAACTCTGAATGCAAACAAAATTAGAAAATTATCAACGGTAGTGGATCGCTTGTCAACAAGCACCGCTGGAGGATTTTTATTGGTAAACACTGAAATGGTTGCCGTGCGTGCAACGTTAATGCAAAATCGACTTGCCCTTGATATATTATTGGCAAAAGAGGGTGGAGTCTGTGGAATGCTGAAGGTTCAACATTGTTGTACTTACATTCCTGACGAAAGCAAAGATCTGAAAATTTATATTAGGAATATTACTGAATTGCATGATGAAATAGTACCACTGGAGGTTGAAGGTGTTTGGGAAAAGATTGGAAAGAAAATAGCTGCTATTAAAAATTTCTTAGTAAAGCTTGGTAGTACATTTGTAGGCAAAATATTGTTTCCATTAACATGTGTAATTTGCATAATTTTAGTGATAAGATTAGGTTGTATTTGTTGTAAGAATAATAAAAACAAGAAATGATTAAAAAGCGAAAATTCAAAAAGGAAAGATAAGAAACAAGAAAGAGAAATTGAGGAGATAGAATTGGAGGAGTGGAAGGAGAGTATGTACGAATCAGCAAAAAGAGAGGACGTAGGTGAAACTGAATTATGATTAAGAGCAAGAAAACGTTTTAAAGATTCCGTAAAACAGAACAACATTTTTGGGTGGTATGGTGATAAAATCACCAAAGGGGGGATTGCTGGAGCGGGTAATACAAAAATTTTGTATACCTACCCCATTTTGCATGTTTATTAATTAGATTAATTAATTAATCATAATTGAATTAATGGATTGAAGTGGAATTAACTAATCAGCCTTATTAATGATTGAAATACACTTGGGATTGCTTTGTATGATTTTATTAAATCGTAAACTAAAATATGTACGCATACTAATCATAGACAATTAGAATATTGCATGATATATGTCGCTTTTGTGATGTATTTGTGATTTGTGCTTTATTTTGTAAGTATAAACCGCTTGAGTGTTGCTTAATGCTAGATAAATGCATACACATATGGGTATTAGTGAGGGAATAACATTTATTTAGTCATTTCTATGTATTAATTATGTTTTGTTTTTCTTTTGCTTAAGTTGACCATTTGGGCCTGTCGTATAATGGCTGCCTTTGGTGCCTAACCCGACTGCCGACGCCGAACAAGGCTTGGTTGAAGTGCGCTTGCACTGACGCCAGCTACAGTGGCCTCGTCATGACCCTAACCAAACTGTACCCTTCAAGGTTAACCTGGGACGCAAGCCAGCTTTTCTGAAAGAACAATAATGTGCTACTAAAAACCGGAACAATCAAGTATAATGACATCAGAGACTTTATTTTGGTGGGAAGCCTGTCAGACGATTTCAATTGACCAATCAGAACATTTGAAGACCCGTTTTCGATACAAATTGTCAATGATTTTTACTATAAATTATGGTAGAATAGAGAGGTTGGTGAGGGTTCGTTTCTGGCCTTTCTCGATTTCCTGATGTTATGCTGACAGAGAGGACGGTGACACTGCAGGACAGCTGTTTGCCTGAATCTTTGATGAACTGAATTAATGCCCAAACTCCTGATGAACTGAACTTACTAAATTTGATGGGCATAGATTTGCAAGACTGCCAGATTTGACATTGAGGACGACATTTAGCCAGAATAGCTAAATATGAATGGCAACTTGATCAAATGAATGATTTAATTTGCAATATTAATATAAAAATTGAAATTGAATATCTACAGAAATGAGTTGGGTTGTTTATTCATTGAAATGTGTTAACGAAAAGGTTAATTAGGGAATTAGAAATTTGGGCTAAATCAGCAACTAACTGATCCATCCCGATTTATGAGAGGAATACTAAAGGTGAAGTTTAGGGCCTAATGAGCGACAGAAGGTGGTGTAGATTTGTCGCTCATTAGGGTAAAGTGGTATTTCCTTCTCATGCCAGCGTCTGGAAGATAATCGCCTCCCACACAGATCAATGGTGAGTGAATGTTGGTGTTATGGGCCCCACCAGCGAATGTATGGATAATGTGTGTATGTGAGATCTTTGGTCTGTGATAGAGGGAGGGATTTTGCACTCCACGCTGGAGCACTGACAGGTAAATAAAATATGCCAAACTGGTGTAGACCAATCTTACCATGCTTACCACAGAGAGCACACACACTTTACACTGGACATCAGTGCTAAAGTGCCCAGAGTCCTAAAACCACCCATACCAGTTCAGAAAAAAAGACTAGGTGGAAGGCAAAAAGTTCAGGGATGACCCTGCAAAAAGGGCCAAGTTCAACAGGGATCCTTCAATGTTCAATATTTACTTCTATACATAAGCACCTAGGGTCCCTGGGCACCTAGCTTGGCACTTCCTAATTATCGATAACACTGCTGACTGGGTTGCATGCCGAATCATTGTTCAAGTAATTTCTCTTAGAAGGGGTCAGCAAGTTAAACCCATCACATCTATCTCCAGTAGTAATGCGGTTCCTTCCACCCCCTCAACTCCCCTTCAGCCTGCCTCTGCAGCCTCTCCTGCTGATGTCTTGTGTACATCGTCCTATGTGGATGACGTACAGACTCACTTCTATCGCTGATGCCTTGATTCTCAGGTGACTGGTTGAGGTGAAGACTGTCAGACTGCACAGGCAGAAGCACTGTTGTGGTATCCTCTCTTTGTCTGCTGTGTCTTTGCTTAGCCCTCCTGCTCCTGTGTCAACAAATGGTCACCGAAGATAAACATTACAAAAACATGCCAGATTTACCTCAACAGCAGTCTAAAAATGAAATGACAGCTGGGAGCTCTGGAGCTCTGAGTAAAAAGGAAAGCTCTTTGAGTGGATTCCTCCTCAACATTCTTCCTCACCTGCAACACAAAAAAATCCCTTTACCATCAGATCGAGTAACTAATACCTTGAATGTGCATCTACCTTGACACCATTTGGGCTGTTTGTGAAACACTTTTAAAAAGGACTGTTCACCAGTTGTGAGCTAAAAACAAAGAATTGTGAACACCACTCTCTGTATGATCAGGATGAGGCCCTTGGCACCAAATCTGCTCTATAAATACCTATCAGGTACTGCATCTCTGTACCTATAGAGGAAAAACACTCCTTTCACTCCTCCTAGTTCTCTCTGAGCCCCCCCATTTCCACCGGCTCAACATCTCCAAAAGGCTGAACATATATAGGAGTGAGGATGTGCCATTACGGCCAGAGCTACCAACTATGCAACTGGGAAACCAGGTTTGAGTCTCGGCGTCAGCTCAACATCCTTTGATTCTGGGTAAATCACCTAATCTCCCCATTCTTAAAAAGAACAAATATTTTTTTAAAAATGTGTTTCTGTGTAATGTAACCAGTGCTCATGCAAAGTACTCCAATACCCCTGTGTTGAATTCCCGAATTTAAAATTGCCCCCAAAAAACTTTGTTGCTTCAGCGCTTAACGTTCAGTCCATTCCCATCACCCATAAATTCAACCTAAAGCTAAATGACCTTACCAACTACCTGTCTATATCAGCCACCTACTTTTCATTTGAAAAATGAAAAATAAGTAACCCTTCTTCAACTATAAGAATCAATACACAAATCAATTGACTATCAATTAGGCTTTGGGACATGGTGTACCACTGGACAGGATCATCCAAGTCACTGATGACTTCCCAATAATTCCTGACAAAGCAGTCTCTGTTACCTACGTCTATAAATACTAGCAGCTGCCTTCAACACTGTCGACCTCCCGGCACTGGCCAACAACCCTGCAACAAGTATGACATTCACATAAACCCTAATCCAAGGAGTCTCTCCTCCCATCGGTCTGACTGATTACAGTTCAACCAGGTGATCACACCCTCTCCCTTCGAGTACCAGAGGTTCCTCAAGGCTCAATTTCCTCTACAATTATTTTGAGTTTGTACATGGAGCCTTGCGGAGTCCGCTTCACCCGTCTTGGGATGAAGGTACGCCAATAAGCTGATTAAATTCAGCATACAGTGTGGTACCAAATCATTTGATTCCACAAACCCCTCCATTTACCCCTCCGAAGAAGCTTTCTGATACGCTGTGCAAGCCCTGGTCTTCTTCCATCTGAATGGCAGAACCGTGCTATTTACAGGTGCTATGTCTACCTTGTTGCCTATCAATCACAATTCTTGTGCTAATGCCCTTGTCAGCAAAGGGATGAATATGTTCAACCAGCTCTCCTCCATTCTTTTGGAAGTACCCTGGCACCTGTCCCAAGCCTGCATCCTCTTCAAAGTCGCTTGGATGACACATAAAGCATTAACAAGCAGCACCCTTCTGTGTGACCACAGAGCTCAGTATCAGTGGGGGATAGAGGCACCACAAGGTGCCAGACTGTAAATAAAGAAAATTAAGTATAATGGGGTTACCCAGTGACCTTCAGAACCAGGGTGTCTGAAATCAAAGGTAAGGTAGGTTCTGTCGGGAGTTAGATAATTACTTTAACAGCATTTATAAAGAAAAAGAAAAAAAGGTAAACACACCTAGATTGATGTAATCAATATCAATTGTATTCATAAATTCATTCATTTTTCTGGTATACAATTAGGGTTATATCTTACTCAGGCTGTCACAAAAACAATTTTGTTTTTAAAAAAGGCGGCGCAAACAATAAACTAATCAGAGATAAGGTGATCTAGAAGTGACAAAGTGCTTTGGGTGAATAACATATATACAGTGCTGTACAAAATGTATATAAAATGTTCATTCAATAGACATCAATCCCTATTTCATTGAATCTCCAATCCATACATGGTTCTGCTATTACAAGGAGTGTAGGGAATGGGGCAAGATTGTGTAGGCACGTTGATGTTTCGACCCAAGAAAGTGCGTGATTCAATGAAGTCACGTCGGGTCTTCTTCAGGATGAGGTAGGACAGCCAGTCGTAGTAACCATCAAAGATCTGATGAGTGCCTCGATTGGTCGATCCACCAGGGGTTGGATTCTAGTCAAGAATAAAAAACGTTTCTTTTTATTTATAAATGCTGTTAAAGTAATTATCTAACTCCCAACAGAACCCACCTTACCTTTGATTATTGGAAATAAAGAATGGCGCTCTTCATGGGACGCCTCATCAGCATCGGGCTTGCCCCTTTCCTCAGATAGTTAAGAGTGGATCTAACAATATAGCTATTCAAAAAGCATCAATGCCACCGATAGGGCCACCGTCTCCTAGGACGGCCTCGGTAATGACCATCGCCATACTGCGCTGGGTATGTATGTTTACCTCCCCTGCCTCCTGCCTCCTGTACCCTACATCTTACTTTTCAATGCTCTGTTGCTTCCTAACTCAGTTTGAATTACTTGATACACTTACGTGCATTAATGCATACGTCGATACAAGCATGCATACATGCATAGGTATTTGACACATACAGTTTCGGGAAGACTCGGCAATCTTCTTCTCCCGGCTCCGATGGCCGCTCTCATCAAGCTGCGGAACCGCGCCTAGTCACGATTCAGTTTGTGGTGTTGGCGCTATACATTTCTGTGACATTCAATACCACAGCTCCTCTGACACACCCCGCAGCTAGCACCAGTACACCGTGTAGTACACGAATGCACTGGATCACTGCGTCCCGGCGACGTGCAACCCCAAATCCACATTATATTACGTCTCTAGTATATGATTCTCTTCACGTTTGTGGAAAGTCACAGCTCCAACGGCCATAACACAAAAGTCGGACCGTATATAGCGCTACTGAGTTTCACTCAGTGTAGTGCTTCGTACCTCATATTAGAGTCCCTCGTGACCGACCCCGAAAGCAGCGGTTTCTGCAGGTCCTTTGAGCAGACTCCGAGCAGTCCCCGTTCTCTCCTCCTGAGCAGAGTCCGGTTGTTGTAGACGCTGCAGGTGTTTCTCTCTCTGCGCGCGCTCACACCATGCACTCCATCCTTATCTGCCTCGCGCTCTTTGAGCACTGACTGCACAGGAAGGCACGCGCTGCTTCAAGCCGTGCCACTGTAGATCAGGTTTCCAGGCTTTCAGTAACACAGCATCTTCGCTCTTGTCCCTTCAAGCCTGGTCACGTGGCGAGCACAGAAAGAAAGCGAGCACTGGCGTTGGAAACAGATCACACACCTCACGTTCATCTCAAAGTATACAGCTTACCGCCAGGGCTGGACTGGGAACACAAAGCAGCCCTGGCAGAAATGTTCAAACCAGCACCGCTCCCTTCACCTCCTTGTTCAACATCCATCCATCCATCCATCCAAACTCATCCATGCATCCATCCATCCACCCATCCATCTCTGCTCTTCCCTCCTCCCTCTCTGAGTGCTTCCTTTCTACCCCTCCTCCCTCTTTCTCTCTTCCCATCCGTTCATCCATCTCTCTCTCCCTTTCTCTCCTCCCTCTTTGAGTGCTTGCTCTCTACCTCTCCTCTCTCTCTTTCTCCCTCTCTTTCCATCCTCTCTCTCTGTCCTTCTCTTCTCTCTCTCTGATCGCTTTATCTCTACCTTCTCCCTCTTTCTCTCTATCCATCCATCTCTCTCTCCCCTTCTCTCTCTCTGGGTTCTTTCTCTCTACCTCCTGTCCTCCTGTCCTTCCTCACTTTTTCTCTCTTTCCTTCCATCCAATTGATTCTTATTATTAAAAAGAACCCCCAAAAATCGTGTTCGTTTTCAATTCTGAGTTTGTGCTTCTCCAGATCAAGCTCTCTTAATCTATACCTCCCGCCAGGCCCGGCTCCAGGAATTTTTTGTTGGGTGGGCCAAGGGTGCATTTGGGTGGGCCACTGCGGGCCCAATTTGTCGCTTCTTGTGGTAGCCTAAAAGCCCTAGATTACATTATATTTACTTGCAAACAGTCACAAGTATGCAACGGATCAATTCTGTGTGTACACAGAGCATGTGGAGAGTTATTTGAAAGTAAGAGCGATGCCTGGACGTAAGTGCAAGCCCTCAAATTCCAACAGGCCACGCTTCAAAACAAGTACTTCCAGGCCCGATTATCCACTTTTCGACCATCCCTCTCCTGTGTACCTTATCTCACAGCTGACCTTCGGGCCCCAGCCCCATATCAGCCACCATCCAGCTCTACTTCATTATTCCCGTAAAAAACATTAGTAAAATCACCTTCAAACTTAAAAACATTGAATATAGCAGTAAATATAATTAGCACACACTTTAAAATATGTTCCACAGTTGCCCTAATGACCTGATTGCTAATTAAATAAAAACAGAAAGGCAATGACAGGGACGGTTTTATCGCTAGTGCAATAGCCTTTTTTGGCGCCTCACCAATGAACTTTTTCTCCGCAGATACCATTACTACCACCCTCCAACAGTACCCTTCATGTCTCTGTAGTCTTCTCTCATATACATTTCATTTGTTGTATAGCGCTACTCATATCAGTGTAGGGTGTCACAGTACTTTACATCACACACACACATTATACAGAGACAAAAAATCATACAAGTATGTAATTTCGTCTATAGGGAATGTCACATGAGCCAATGAGGATTACAAGATGTAGGAATCACATGGCATCCATACTGGTGGGCAGTATATTTTAAGAGGGTTTGGGCTGGGGAAGCACAAACTCAGGATTTAAAGCATACCCCAGTGGTTGGGGGTTGGCTTTACTAATAAAAATGTATATCGACCCAAACTCTTTTTAGCAACATTAAAATAATGAAAGACTGGGGAATTTCTAACTTTATAGTAACACAAAAAAGTGGAGTTCTAACTATACCATTCATGTTTGTATGCAGCTCTTTGATGACAGTTCATAGGCCACTGTCCTATTTTAGGATTACAACTTCTGATCTGCAAGTAACACAAAAATCTCTGTGACAAAGGCAGTAACCCACTGAGCTATCCAAATAAAATACAGCTTATCTGCATTTCAAAACTACCAACAGGCAAAGGACTACTCTCCAGCAGGATCATTAATCACCAGTTCTCTGGACATGTTTTATTGTTGCCTTGCATCCATGGCCATGATAATGATGTGCCTTGCAGGGCCTGTGCAGATTTTTAAAATAAAAACGAACAGTAACACATTCACTTACCTACTTCTTGTGTCACAGCCTGATCTGATAAGCAGCTGCAGGAGTCAGGAAAGGTGAATCAGAATAAACAAACTTCTTTTCTCAAATGCTGAACAGAAATGGAAATATCCACGCAGCAGCACAGGACGGTAGGCAAAAGTTACTCGGTGTCAAATAAAGAATTTGTTCCCTTCGCCATGCCCCTATTGTACTTGCACGACACAGCCCACCTGAGCCCAGGCCCAATAAAGCATCTCAAAGAATATGATGAAAAACAACGTTCGGAGGAACGTTTTAAATTAAAGTGCCCATTTCCTATTGGCCGTCATATTCTCACTGCGAGGGCCAAGGCTCATGTTTGGGTGGGCCAGGCTCATGTTTGGGTGGGCCTAGCCTACCTGGCCCACCCTCTAGAACCGGACCTGCCTCCCGCCTGTATGGATGACATGCCAGTCCTACATCTTGTAGTCCTCTGGCTTATGTAACATTTCCTATAAGCTGATTTACACACGTATGATTGATTGTCTCTGTGTAATGTGTGTGTGATGCCGATCTATTCTTCCCACCCCCTGAAACCACAATGCTGCGAGAACCCACACAAATTCATGAGCAGGCCCTGCGGTCGCCTCCCCTAACACCAGTTGTGCATAAGAAAGCAGCACGCAAGAGTAAAAACACCACTTGTGTCACCAGGGCTGTAAAGCATAAACAAACTAGTGGGGCCGGCACAAATAAGAAAAATGAAAGCGAGGTGCACCAAGATAAATTGGGAGGGCGAGTAGACCAGCCAGCGACCGTAGACAACCTTGTAGTAATTGAGCCCGAAAAGACCTACCCAGCTTGGGTTGTGAATCTGTTGGCAGACCTTCAGAATAATCTAAGGACCATCATCAAAGGTGAATTGGTGCCACTCATCAATCGCCTAGACAGACTGGAGGGAATGGTGGCGGGAGGGGTTAGGAGACCGGATGCTATACTGCCCCTTATTTGCAATACATCCAGAAATGGGATCACTGTAGGATGTCAGACAGATAGCAAAGGTCCACACTTGCAATTAAACCCCAGGAACGAATCTCCCTCCAATAGCCGTGAATCTGGCCAGTAAACCAAGGCTAAGGAACCCCTAACCAGTGCGGACAAAAGTGAGTCGAGAGGGAATTGTAGCCCGGACCCTCAAAGACATGAAGTAGGCCCTGTCACGCTTGTTCAGGGTAGCAATACAACAGATAGCAGGCAGCCAATACAAGAAGGTGGTAGAGACTCGTATACAATTCAAAGGGCTAAACTTTGTACTATCAACCTCCCCCTGCCCTGCTCGCCCTATGTAGCAATCTTAACAGGCACCCCGCAACTGGCCCATAATGAAAGGGAGTCTCATTTAGAGCTGAGGAACAAGTGCCTGCATTGGCTTAGTAGGCACAAGCACCTCGACTATGCGAAAACAAGAGAGATCATAATGGTGCGTCGTGTGGAGTGTGTGGGGAATCGTAGGAAGGACAAGCCTGGAGACTGCATAGTGATAAACTTTAGCAACCCTTGTACCGTGGAGAACCTGCTAAAATCAATAACCAGCTGTCATAACGCCCCCACTAGAATGAGCTTGCGACCCCTAAGGTTCTTCTACCCCCAAAGAAGATATGTACCCTTTGTACGAGCAGCATGGGATAAGGGACCACACTTTGAGGGAAGATTGGCTACCTTAAACGAGCCCCCACGATTTGGAATCCCAGTGCACATTAGGTACGCTGCCTTGGAGGAGGTAGGTTGACTGGGGGAGGGATTGACGCAGCGAGGGAACACTAAATTGGTGAGGGAAACTGGAATGAGCAGAGTTGATTGTAATCTAGAAAAAGCAACAAGTAGCGGCAGAACAGATCACATCCTACAATTAGTCCTGCAGGGAGCGAAGCTGCAATGCCCCAAGGTCTTTACCCTCAACTACTCGGCTGCTCAAGGGGGATCAGTAAATAAAGAAGAAAAAGCTATGTGGGCTGATGGGAAGGATAGTGCCCATATGGCCGACTGTATAAATTTTAGGGATGATAATACTACAGGTGTGACAGATGAATCAGACCAGGGCATCGGGATAAAAATTCTGTCAATGAACTTAGCGGGGCTAAAGAACAAACTTCCATACCCGGACTGGGGGGAATTTGTGGGCAAGTATGACATCTGTCTCTTCCAAGAGACGTGGGCGACAGAGGGTGTGCAGAGGGTGGGCTTTGCCACATTTGATAAGTTAGCAGTTAAGGGGAAGAGGTTGAGACCCTCGGGTGGGCTGTCAATTTGGGTGAGCACATACATTGGATGTACAGTGGAAGTGTTGACTACTCCCTCTAGGGATATTCAGTGTGCACTCCGCTCTTTCCGCTCTAAGCTAAAAATTGCCTTAATCAATGTATACTCTCGTCCGGTTAATAATAGCCAAGAATCGGCTACTATTGACTTCCTTGGCCAATTTATACCGTCGCTGGACCCAGGAATTCGGGTCATTGTGGGAGGCGACTTTAACTGCCACTTCAAACCACTTATAGATTCCGGCTATTTAGACCCTTTGGAAGAAGACCAATTGTGGCTCATCCCTGACTCACAGATAACACCCATTAAAACCTGGTCTCCTTTGGCCCAGCAGCTGAATGCGCTTACTTTAACCTTGTCGCTAAGAGCTTGCAACGGGCGGACCAAATCAGACCAGCCGGGGAAGTGTACATTTAACAGACCAGGCCAAGCCTCGCTCCTGGATTACATCCTGGTAGAAACCAGATTTTGGAGTAGGGTGCAAGATTTCTACATTATACAGAGGCAGGATAGTGATCTTAATGCGTTGAGCTTGATCCTCAATCCCTGCAAGCTGGGGATTGGCAATCCATCCCAACATTTTGAGAAAGAGACTAGTGCAGTGGTTGTAACAAACAATAGAAAGAAAGTTAGATGGGAGCGTATACAGGAGTCTCCACTTAAAATAGCAAAAATATATCAGCTAGTCCTCCCAACGTTTATTAGGATGAGGGATTTCACGTTGGTGGAGGGGCCCAGCGTGGATCAGGGTGAGGTAGGAAAAATTCATGCGGAATTATCCTTAAATCTGGCAGATATTTTCTGTCCGACGGGGAGCCATAGAAAAAGCGCTGGTATCAAATGCTCCTGGTATAATGGGGATTGCCGCAAGGCAAAACAAGAACTTTTGAGGGCGGTGAAAGAACAGGATAGGGTGCAAGCAAAAGTAGCAAGGGCCAACTACAAACGGTTCATCCAGAAAGGTAAAAAGGAATGGGAGGGTGAGGAGGTGGGATGGCCATAGGACAGCCCTCAAAGAGAAAGATATGAAATCCTTCTGGGCTATAGTGACAACAGGTGACAGGGAGGGAACATTGGCTATTGCACCCAATATAGCTCCAGAAGCTTGGGAATCATATTTTGGGTCACTATATGCATTAAGGGGAGACAAACATGAAAGTGAAGAATTTAGCGGAGTAGAGTGCACGAGTCCTGAGGGAATGGAGTTGAGTGTGTTGGAGGTGAGCAATGCCATTTGCAAGCTCAGTCCCAACAAGGCCCCCGGGCTGGATAGACTGCCAGGGGACCTTTTTCGTGGCGAGCCAAAGATCTGGGCCCCTTATTTTTGCGTTTTATTTAACGCAATTGCTGGGGGTATAGATCTTCCAGGCACATGGCGTGGGGCCAAGATAGATCCAATATTCAAGAAAGGTTGCCCCCTCACGCCATCTAATTACAGGTCAATCAGCATCATTGACATCTTCTAGAAACTCTTTGGGTGAGTGCTCCTGGATCGCTTACAGGACTGAGTAGAACAAGAACAAATACTCAGCCCATATCAGGCCGTCTTCAGATCAAAGATGTCAACCATGAACCAGATATTCAGGCTTCAGCTGTTGTTCTGGAAAACGGTTGTCCTAGAGGGTGGCAGCCTCTATTTAATATTCGTGGATCTGAAGTCGGTCTTTGATATGGTACCAAGGGCGAAGCTTTGGAGGGTCTTGAGGGATCTTGGGATTCCCCCGTACCTGCTCGGGTCTATCATAAAATTACACATGGATAACTTCGCGCAGGTCCGATGTGGAAAATCAGGTGAGCTATCTGCCCGGTTCCCTGTCCTTAATGGTGTTCGACAGGGATGCGTCCTCGCTCCCACCCTATTCTGTCTCTTTATAAACTGTCTCATTGACTTCCTAAGGAAAATCAAGGATAGTGATGTCCCAAAGTTAGCCACAGGAAGAGTTCCCGCACTAATGTTTGCGGATGATACCCTTTTACTTTCCAAAACACCAATGGGCATCCAGCGGATCCTAGATGGGTTCGCAGAGTTCTGCATGTTGTGGGGATTGGAGATAAATCTAGCAAAGACTAAGTTTATGGTTTTTTATCCCCCCAAACTGAAGCATTCCAACCCAGTTCTACATGGTATCCCTCTTGAGAGAGTAGAGACGTTTGACTACTTGGGAGTCACCCTGGCTGAGTATTTTAATTGGGACGCATCGGTGGCAAAAGCTAGCCTTAGGCTAACACAGACGATTGGTGGTATCTTGAAGCTGCATAGAACCTCAGACTCGAAACCCACTGTCCCGAACTTGAAATGTATACTGCCCAAGCCAGAGGGGCTGCATTATATGAGGTAGAGCTGTGGGGCCTTGCCAGGTTTGCAATCTAACAAAGGCAGAAAATAATTTTATAAGGCAGCTTTTAAGTCTACCGAACAGCACTCCACTTATTCCCCTCCGTATGGATTTGGGCATTAGGCCTCTGGGCGAAGAGATAGCACTGAGACCCCTTACATGTTGGAGGCGACTCTGGGTGACACCTGAACTGTCTGACATTAGGGCTGAGCTAAAAGAGATATTGGCCCAGTGCCGCAATAAGGGAATTCCTAGGCTCTGTCATATAAAGGACCTCACTCTGGAATTAAAGAACCCAGATCTGTGGAGTTCACCTGAAACTTCATGTACTCTGATCTCTAGATTGGAACTAATAAGACAATACAGAGCAATGAAACTCATCCAAATACAAAACAATTCCGTACACGGGCGCTTCACGTCAGAATTTCTCCTTATAAAAGATACATACTACAAGGAACCCTTCCTAGATTTTATCCTACTTCCCAGGGCTAGGAAATTATATCTGCAATTCAGACTAGGGACCCTCCCAATTCATGTACTTACTAGTAGATGGGCAAAAGATTCAAAGAAGGAATGTCCTGTATGTAATTTTTCTTTGCCCTGCTTATCGGATACAGCGTAAACGCTGGTTAACACAACTTTGTAAAAACCTGGGTTTCAAGCAATGTATAGCGGCATTGAGAATCTTAAAGTATGATACCAGCCCTCCAATTGTATTTGCGGTTTCTCATTTTTTAATCAGTATGTGGTGCATCAGGCAAGCTGCCAAGTATAATTGTACTGGAGTGTCTAATGGCACAGCCTCATGTCCGCCACTTCCACTATTGTAAATCTTCTTGTATCTATTTTTAATGATAGATTTAACATCCTTTTATTCTTTTAACTCAGTAGTTTTTAGGGATCCTTTGATCGTGTTGCTATGGAGAGGCCTGTCATGTAAGGATGTAAATGGCTTGTAAATATATTGTATCTGTGATTTCTTTTTAAAATGTAAGCACTTTTATGGCTTTGCGTCGAAATAACGTTTTTACTGACTGACTGACTGACTATGCTGTAGCAACTTCACAATACCCACAATGGCAGAGGCATGCTTTGGAAATCAATTTACAGCTCACAAACACAAGTTAAATAGATTTATTAAATAAATCTAACAATATTAAATGAACAAATATCAAAAAGGACTTCTGTTGGACCTAGTCCTTCTTAGGGGATTTCCCTAAAACGTTTTTTCCTCCTGTTTTTGCTGATTCTCTTTTTGAGGCCTTAGGACTCTGGGCGCTTTCCCCACTGTAATGCAGTGTGAAAGTGCATGCGCCCTTCCTGCACATGCTAGAAAGTGGTGGTTTCTTGATTGGTTTACTTGTTGCACCTGTGAGTGCCTTGTAAAAAGGTATGCTACATACCCATGGAAGGTACTTCACTGGCTAATAGTGAAATACAGCACTGTTAGACTTGGGGGTCTCCAGTTGGCACAGGTATGCACTTGGGATAAATAGGGACCCTCTCCTCTTAGTCAGGGTAGGGGGGTACACTCATAAAATAACCCCTGCTCACTCCCTTGGTAGCTTGGCACGAGCAGACAGGCTTATTTCAGAGGCAGTGTGTAAAGCATTTGTGAACACATACAGTAACCAAGTGACAACACTACAAATGGACACCACACAGGTTTTATATCAAAAATAAGTATTCTTTATATAGATTTACCACAAGACCGTCAAACGACAAAAATACACAATACTGTTACTTTAGATGGTAGAATTTTGCTTAGTTCTCTTAAGTTCTTAAATGCGACACTTTAAGTCAATGTACCTTTTAGATGCGACACGCAGGGCAACGGAAGTGTTGCAACGATGTTGATGCAATGAAGTTTTTGATGCAAAGAAATAAAGACGTGAAGATCTTTCAGATGCGGTACGCTTCTCCGATGTTGCAAGAAGACTCGACTTGATGCTTCAGCTGCAGCGGCGTCACCCTTTACGCGATGCGACCACAGTGGCCTTGGCAGCGACACTCTTCTCCGACGTTTGTGAGATGCTTCCGCTCGATGCGATGTTGCAGCGGCGACACCCCTTTACGCGATGCAACGACAGCAGCTCCGACGGCGGCACGCTTCTTCATGGATGCGAGGTGCTTTTCTTGATGCAGTGCAATGCGACAACTACGATGGCTGTGATGGCGAAACGCTTCCACCTCGATGCAAGACTCTTCTCTTGATGCGGTGCAATGCGTCAGTTACGATGGCTGCAATGGCGACACGCTTCTTCGGCGTTGTGAGACACTTCCTGGATGATGCGAGACGCTTCCGCTCGATGCAATGCTGCAGCGGCGACACACTTTACGAGATTCGACGACAACAGCTCCGACGGCGGTACGCTTCTCCTTCTTGAGTCGCGCTTCCAGCTCCTTGCGACACGCAGTCCCTCAGAAGGCACAACAACAGCAGCAGGCACTTCCAAAGAACTCTGGGGAGCTGGGGGGTGAAGTCTGTTGTTCCTGAGACTTCAGCAGGAGGCAAGCTCTCTTCCAAGCCCTTGGAGATCCTTCACAAGTTGAGCAAAAGTACACACAAAGTTCCTTTCTCCTCTCTTTGGCAGTAAGGCAACCACTGCAGGTCAATCCCCCAGGTTCAGGGATAGTATCCTCCTCAGCTTCTTCTGGTTCCTCCCTCAGCAGAGGTTCTTCTTGTTTTCCCAAAGTGATCTAAATTCTTGGGATCAGGGTCCCAATATTTATACCCAGAAATCCTTTGTCCTCTGAAGGCAGAGGGGCCTTTGCCTAGTCCAAACCAGTTCCTGAGCACTTTGTTTACCAGACTTCTCCTTTCCTTTCACAGTGCAGGGCAGAAACATTAGATGCCCCACAGGAGGTGGAGCCAGCATTGTGGAAGGCAAGTACAGCCCTGGAGCACTCTGTTGACAGGATTCCTTCTCTTCATTCACTGTACAGGGCAGAGACATCAGCCGCTCCCCAGGAGGTGAAGCCAGCATTGTGGAAGGCAGGCACAGCCCTATTCAGGTCCCAGGTGCAACTCCTCCCACCCATCTAGAGGCAAATATCTCTATTCACCGCTGGGGCACCTCACCCTGCCTCCTGGAATTCCCCAGCCCTGTCACGCAAACTCCAGACAAAGGAATACACACAGCCTAGCAGAGGCAGGTTTGAATGGTTAGACAAGAAAATGCCTACTTTCTAAAAGTGGCATTTTCAAACACAGAATGTTAAACCAACTTCACTAAAAGATGTATTTTATCATCCTGAGTTCAGGCATACTAAATTCGAATTTCTACCATGTTCTCTGAGTCAGTTAGGATTATAAGATGTAATAACCAAACTTCCCATTCTGGCCTATGGAGAACATGTAGCCTTGCAATAGTGAAAACCGAAAATGTCTGTAATTCACTATTAGAACATGCCACACACACCAGGGCATGTTCTATCTTATCCTTACAATGCACCCTGCCCTTGGGCCTACCATAGGGGTGTCTGATATGAAGAAAGGGGAAGGTTTAGGGACTGGCAAGTGGGTGCACTTACCCAGTCAGCATGACAGTACAAGACTGCACGCAGGCTCTGCAATGGCAGACCTTAGACACATGTTTACAGGCTGCTTCTGTGGGTGGCACAACCAGTGCTGCAAGCCCACCAGCAGTATTTGGATTACAAGCCCTGGGCACTCCTGGTGCACTGTACTAGGGTCTGACAGGTAAACCAAACCAACCAATCATGGAATCACAAATCATACATCAATTTACAATAGGGAGCACTTGCACTGTGGCACTGGACAGCAGTGGCACAGTGCCATGAGCAACTAACACCAGCAAAAACATATGAGGCAACAGCAAAAAATGGAAGGGAGACTCACGCCAATGTGCCAGGTCTAACACGTGTCCCCTCCAGCTGAAATGTGGGGAGAACTACCCTACCTCCTGGGAGTTCTCATCACTAAGGTGGAAAAATCTGGACAGACCATCAGCATTGGCGTGTTCTGGACCGGGTCGATGTTCCACCGTGAAATCCATCCCCTGTAGGGAAATGGACCACCTTAACAGCTTTGGATTCTCACCCCTCATCTACATCAACCATCTGAGGGGCCTGTGGTCTGTCTGAACCCGGAAGTGAGTTCCAAACAAGTAGGGTCTCAGCTTCTTCAGTGCCCAGACCACAGCAAAAGCCTCACGCTCAATAGCACTCCACCTCTGTTCCTGTGGAAGTAACCTCCTACTGATGAAGGCTACAGGTTAATCTAGGCCCTCCTCATTCATCTGTGATAGAACAGCCCCCACACCATGCTCTGAAGCGTCTGTTTGCACTATGAACTCCTTGGAGAAGTTGGGTGCCAAGAGCACGGGCGCTGTGCACATAGCAGTTTTTAAGGCCTCAAAAGCTTCCTGACAGGTGTCAGTCCATATCACTTTCTTTGGCTGCTTCCTGGAAGTCAGCACTGTCAAGGGTGCAACAATGTTGCCATACCCCTTGACAAATCTCCTGTAGTAACCCTTGAGTCCTAAGAAGGCTCTCACCTCTGTCTGGGTTTTGGGCAGCTACCAAGCCAGGATGGTTTCAATCTTGGGCTGTAGGGGTGCCACCTGGCCGCTCCCTAGTACACCACGGAACCCTGCCCGATCTGGCACTTACTCGCCTTGATCGTGAGGCCTGCCCTCCGCAGCGCCATCAACACTTCCCAGAGGTGGCGCAGGTGTTCTTCCCAACTGGCGCTGGACACTGTGATGTCATCCAGGGAGGCGGCACTGAACGAGTCCAGCCAACACCTGGTTGACCAACCTCTGAAAGGTGGCAGGGGCATTCGTCATCCCAAAGGGCATCACCCGGAACTGGTAGTGCCCATCTGGTGTGGAGAATGCTGACCTCTCCTTTGCCCCATCGGTCAAGGCGATCTGCCAGTACCCAGACGTTAAGTCAAACGTGCTGAGGTACCGTGCAGCCCCTAGCCGATCTATGAGCTCATCAGCTCTGGGGATGGGGTGTGCATCAGTCCTGGTGACTGCATTGAGCCCTCGGTAATCCACACAGAACCGGAGTTCGGGTGTGGCACCCGGCGCGGCAGCCCATGGGACCAAGATCACTGGGCTGGCCCAAGGACTGCTAGAGGACTCAATTACCCCTAGCGAAAGCATCTTGGAGACCTCCTCCTTGATGCAAGCTCTCACCCTGTCAGTCACTCTGTAGGCCTTGTGCCTCACAGGTGTACTGTCCCCAGTGTCCACCTCATGGACGCACCAATCAGTGACACCAGAAACCAGGGAGAACAGATCAGAAAACTGTCCCAGCAACTGGTGGCAGTCATTCTGTTGCTCAGGGGTCAGTGTGGAAGAGAGGTTGACACCATCCACTGACCCATCTTGCTCTCTGACTGACAGGAGGTCAGGAAGAGGCTCGGCCTCCTCCTCCATCCCAGCATCTGTTGCCAAGAGCATGCCCACTTGGGACCTCTCCAAGCGAGGCTTCAGGCGGTTGACATGCAGGACCCTCAAGGGGTTCCTGGGAGACCGCAAGTCCACCAAGTAGGTAACTGGACTCTTGCGCTCCACAACCTCAAAGTGGCCGGTCCACTTATCCTGGAGCGCAAAGGGCTCCACAGGGGCCATGACCCACACCTTCTGTCCAGGCTGAAACTCAACCAGAGTGGCATTCTGGTCGTACCACTGCTTCATCTCCTTCTGGCTGGCTTCCAGATTCGCCTCAGCGAGTTGTCTGAAACGCCTAGTCTGGTTCCTAAAGGCCAGCATGTAGCTATATACATCCTGGGGAGGTTTCCTGGGAGATTGCTCCCGGCCTTCTTTGACCAGACTTAGAGGTCCTCTCACGTTGTGTCTATAGAGAAGCTCAAAGGGACTGAACCCTAGAGATTTCTGTGGCACCTCACGGTAAGCAAAGAGCAGGCATGGTAAGAGGACGTCCCACTTACGCCTTATAGGTTCCTCAAGACCCATTATCATGCCTTTAAGGGTTCGGGTGAATCTCTCAACCAACCCGTTTCCTTGGAGGTGGTAAGGAGTGGTGAACTTATAGGTTACACCACACTCCTGCCACAGGGACTTCATATACTTGGATATGAAGTTGGTCTCCCGGTCAGACACTACCTCGCGAGGGAATCCCACTCGGGAGAAAATTCCCATCAGTGCTCGTCCCACCACGGGGGCCGTCACTGTCCTCAGAGGTATGGCTTCCGGGTACCGGGTGGCATGGTCCACCAGGATGAACCTATTGCCCATGGCTGTCTTGGGGTCCAGTGGCCCCACAATGTCAATACCCACCCGTTCAAAGGGAGTGCTGACTACAGGGAAGGGCTGGACAGGAGCCTTGCGCTTTCTCCCACTCTTTCCACTTGCCTGGCAAGTCTGACATGTCCTGCAGTGAGTGTCTGAACTCCTGCGCATTTGGGGCCAATAAAAATGGGTGACAAGCCTTTCAAAGGTCTTTTCCTGCCCCAAATGTCCTGTCAATGGAACATCATGAGCCAGCCCCACTAGGAAGGCTCTGAAGCGCTGGGGTACCACCAGCAAACGGGCTGACCCAGGCTCAGCAACCTTAGGCTCTGTATACAGGAGATCATTCTCCCAGTAGATCCAATGTGACCCAGACTGATCACCTGCTGCCTGGTCTGCAGCCTGTTGCCGCAGACCCACAAGAGAAGGGCATTATTTCTGCTCCATGCAGAATTCTGCATGGAGCATTGCTGCCAATGGGTCAGCTCAGGCAGGTCCCCCAGTTTGGCTACCTGTTCCCCTGTAGGCTCCAGGGTATCCCCCTCCGGGTCTGCTCCCTCCTGGACCGTGGGAACTTCGGGGGCTGGTTTCCCGTGCCCCATGCCTCTATTCTTGATGGCAGCTACCTGGGCCACCCTCTCAGGTTCCAGGTCCTCTTGAGCACCTTTACTCGCTGCCATTGACCGGGTGGTCACACACGCCCAGCCAGGCATACCCAACATTTCTAAATGTTCATTCCCCTCCACCTTCGCCCAAGGTGAGCTCTCCAAGTCATTCCCTAACAAACAGTCAACAGGCATTGGTGTGCCTCACAGCTACCTGAAGAGTACCAGAGAACCCCCCACTCAAATGGAACCTGAGCCACCTTGCAGTGACTCTCTGTGTTGTCAGCGGCAAACACTGGGTAGAATGCTCCAGGGACAACCTGCTCTTGAGACACCAGGTGACACTTGACAGCTGTCACACTGGCCCCTGTGTCTCTCAAAGCCTCCACTCTATGGCCATTGATGGTCATCCACTGCCTGTATTTTCTAGTGTTATCAGGCAGCTGCGTCCTGGGGACCACCTCACAGTCTCCTAATGAGACAAAGGACATCTCTGCGGGACCCCATCCACCTTGGGCACCCATCTCCTCACCCAGGGCTACACTAGCCATCTGCCGGGGGGCAGCACCAGGGGGTGCTGGTTTTCCAAACAGGCGACACTTGGGATCATTGGCAAAATGACCCAGTTCTCCACATTTGTAGCATCTCGGGGGCCCTGTTTGAACAGGTGGACCTGTCGGGGCCCCTGACGGTTTCTGGGGGGGAGGCTGAGAACCTTTCCTTTGGTTCCCTTGGGGATTACTTTGGGGCCTCTTATGGAACTCCCTCTGTTTATCCTTGTCCCCCCCACTTTTCTGCTGGGGACCCTGCCCACTCTTGGCTGAGTCTCCCACGTGACCCTTGTGGACCCTGGTACTGACCCAGCTGTCCGCCTCCTCAGCAAGCTTCCTAGGATTAGTCAGCCTACTATCAATCAGGTGCTGGCGTAGCTCAGGAAAACAGTTACTTGACAAGTGCTCCAATGCAATCAAATTAAGCAGTCCCTGAAAATCCTTGACTTTGCTACCCTTCACCCAACCATCCAATGCTCTGCAGAAAAAAGTGACATATTCAAAACAGGTACTGTTTGCTATCTTTGTGCAACCCCTGAACCTCTGTCTGTACATCTCAGGGGTCAAACCATATCCAGACATCAATGCATCTTTCATGTGGGAATAGGAATTATAGACATCAGAAGGTAAGTCTAAGAGTGTGTCTCGCCCCTCACTAAGGAACCGCCCCCACAACCCCGCTCCCCAATCCTTCTCAGGGACCCGGTGGGAAGACATGGCTACCTCATAGACCTTGAACCACTGCCCAATATCATCATTTTTAAAAAATTCCTTCACCACATCTTTAGGGATATATACTCTAGATTCTACAGGCACTGACGGTGTGCTGCCACCAGAGGGAGTACTCCCTAACCTCTGGGCTTTCAACTCCAACTCCCTCAAAATCTGTTCATGTTCAAACTGTAGCTTCTTTTCTTCTAGGGCTAACTTTCTACTTTGCATTTCAAATTCTAACTTCCCACTTAACTTGAGCTTGGTCAGCTCAATTTCATGCATCCTACACTCTTTTCTATCTGCCAACTCCTCTGGAGATAGACTTTTACCAGAAACACTGCTACCTGCAGGGGAAGGGGTTCTCCTTCCTCTTGGACCCACTGGCTCATCCAGCTGCTCCTCTGCATTATCATCATCAGTGCTATTCCTTGCTTCTACCCAGGCCCTCAGCGCCTTGTAGAACTCTGCCTTGTTTTAACATCCAGTAGTAGAAACATTAAATTGCTTGCAGAAGAATTTTAGCTGCTTTGCAGTGTAACTGTCCATTTTCTCTTCTTCCCACTCAAATTCAGTATTAACAGAGACTATGGATGCTGCTTTCTCCATGGTGGTTAAACTTGGCAGTACTCAAAAATAGAAAGTCCCAAAAATAAATCTACCAACAAGTATTGGTTGCGTTATGGTCTGCACTCACTAAGTAGTGTTCACCAATGACTGTACATGAGTCACAAATGCAAGTCCAGAATCCTCACCGCTGACCACCAATGTTAGACTTGGGGGTCTCTAGTTGGCACAGGTATGCACTTGTGACAAAAGGGACCCTCTCCTCTAGTCAGGGTAGGGGGGTACACTCTTAACATAACCCCTGCTCACCCCCTTGGTAGCTTGGCACAAGCAGACAGGCTTATTTCAGAGGCAGTGTGTAAAGCATTTGTGAAAACATACAGTAACCAAATGACAACACTACAAATGGACACCACACAGGTTTTATATCAAAAATAAGTATTCTTTATATAGATTTACCACAAGACCATTAAATGACAAAAATACACAATACTGTTACTTTAGATGGTAGAATTTTGTTTAGTTTTCTTAAGTTCTTAAATGCGACACTTTAAGTCAATGTACCTTTTAGATGTGACACGCAGGGCAACGAAAGTGTTGCAACGATGTTGATGCGATTAAGTTTTTGGTGCAAAGAAATAAAGACGTGAAGATCTTCCAGATGCGGTACGCTTCTCCGATGTTGCGAGAAGACTCGACTCGATGCTTCAGCTGCAGCGGCGTCACCCTTTACGCGATGTGACCACAGCGGCCTTGGCAGCGACACTCTTCTTCGACGTTTGCGAGACGCTTCCGCTCGATGCGATGTTGCAGCGGTGATGCCCCTTTACGCGATGCGACGACAGCAGCTCCGACAGCGGCACGCTTCTCCGTGGATGCGAGGCGCTTTTCTTGATGCGGTGCAATGCGTCAGCTATGATGGCTGCGATGGTGACACGCTTCTTCAGCGTTGTGAGACACTTCCTGGATGATGCGAGACGCTTCCGCTCGATGCGATGCTGCAGCGGCGACACACTTTACGAGATGCGACGACAACAGCTCCGACGGCAGCACGCTTCTCCTTCTTGAGTCGCGCTTCCAGCTCCTTGCGACACGCAGTCCCTCAGAAGCCCCAACAACAGCAGGCACTTCCAAAGGACTCTGGGAAACTTGGGGGTGAAGTCTGTTGTTCCTGAGACTCCAGCAGGAGGCAAGCTCTTTTCCAAGCCCTTGGAGATCCTTCACAAGTTGAGCAAAAGTACACACAAAGTTCCTTACTCCTCTCTTTGGCAGTAAGGCAACCACTGCAGGCCAATCCCCCAGGTTCAGGGATAGTTTCCTCCTCAGCATCTTCTGGTTCCTCCCTCAGCAGAGGTTCTTCTTGTTTTCCCAAAGTGATCTAAATTCTTGGGATCAGGGTTCCAATATTTATACCCAGAAATCCTTTGTCCTCTGAAGGCAGAGGGGCCTTTGCCAAGTCCAAACCAGTTCCTGAGCACAGCCCTATTCAGGTCCCAGGTGCAACTCCTCCCACCCATCTAGAGGCAGATCTCTCTATTCACCACTGGAGCACCTCACCCTATCTCCTGGAATTTCCCAGCCCTGTCACTCAAACTCCAGACAAAGGAATACACACAGCCTAGCAGAGGCAGGTTTGAATGGTTAGACAAGAAAATGCCTACTTTCTAAAAGTGGCATTTTCAAACACAGAATGTTAAACCAACTTCACTAAAAGATGTATTTTTTCATCCTGAGTTCAGGCATACTAAATTCGAATTTCTACCATGTTCTCTGAGTCAGTTGGGATTATAAGATGTAATAACCAAACTGCCCATTCTGGCCTATGGAGAACAGGTAGCCTTGCAATAGTGAAAAACGAAAATGGCTGTAATTCACTATTAGAACATGCCACACACACCAGGGCATGTTCTACCTTATCCTTACAATGCACCCTGCCCTTGGGCCTACCGTAGGGGTGTCTGATATGAAGAAAAGGGAAGGTTTAGGGACTGGCAAGTGGGTGCACTTGCCCAGTCAGCATGACAGTACACGACTGCACGCAGGCTCTGCAATGGCAGACCTTAGACACATGTTTACAGGCTGCTTCTGTGGGTGGCACAACCAGTGCTGCAAGCCCACCAGCAGTATTTGGATTACAAGCCCTGGGCACTCCTGGTGCACTGTACTAGGGTCTGACAGGTAAACCAAACCAACCAATCATGGAATCACAAATCATACATCAATTTACAATAGGGAGCACTTGCACTGTGGCACTGGACAGCAGTGGCACAGTGCCCTGAGCAACTAACACCAGCAAAAACATATGAGGCAACAGCGAAAAATGGAAGGGAGACTCACGCCAATGTGCCAGGTCTAACAAGCACTGATTGTGCCACCCGCCAGAATGGCCTTTCAAACATGTATTAAGCCTGCCATTGAAGGCCTGTGGGTGCCCAGTTGCGCTTATGCTCAGGTTGGCATCTCTATTCATTAGCCAACCCTGAGTGGGCCTTCCACTACCACTAGAGCGCCCCTAGAGTAAGCCCTGAGGGGCGGAGCAATTGGTAGACACAAAGCAGGGCAGATACACATGGGTGTTCCACGCCCAGGTAGTTTAGAACACCCCATGTGGATTTTCCCTTCCTATGAAGTTGGCTTTTCCCATGGGATTATACCGGGGTTGCTGACTCTTTTAGTGGCCTTAGGGCTCTGGGACACTTTCCCACCGTAAATGCATTGTGAAAGTGTCCACACCTTTCCTACACATGCTGGAAAGTGGTGCTTACCTGATGTTTCTAAACATGTCTCAAGCCTGCCTTTGCAGACCTGTGTATGCACACTTGCAATTATGATGCTTTTAAACATGCCCCAAGCTTCCATTGTAGGCCTGTGTGTGCACACATGCATTTATGCTCAGGTTGGCCTTTCTAAACCTCTGGCCACTCCTGAGGCAACCTTTCAATACCTGCAGAGCACCCCTAGGGTAAGTCTTGAGGTCAAGTGGTAGGTTTAAGGCAATGCAGGTACGCATATGTATTTCCTGCCCAGTTAGTGAAGAATACACGTGCGTTTTCACTACCTATGAGATTTGCTCTTCCCATAGGATAACAGGGGGAAATAGTTTAAATTACTTCAAGCTGCAATAGTGGCTTGCAGTGGAGCAGCCTCTTAATGTTTACCTATGAGTGGATTCACAATGACTAACCCTCTCCTGTGGTAATGATGGATTTGTCACTGATAGCTTAGAAATGCCACTTCTAGAAAGTTTTTTAAAAAATAACAAATGATGGACAGAATACTGAACAATGCAAACATTCACACCCAATCACAAGGATCTGGGATTAATCCATTGTTTTTTGCTCACCACAACACCCCAATTTGGACCCAGCCATATGCAAATCAGTCTTGACCCTGCTCCTAATGGAAACAGTCCAGCATGACCTGTCAAACCAGTCCCTACATGGACCAGGAACCAAGCATCCTGGGACTGGTTTTGGGGTGTCACCCCTCATCAGCCAGGACCGGTTTGGGGTATTACCCTTTAACAGCAAGGCTAGCTTGAAACCAATAGTGTAGTGAGTCTGGGCATACCTTTCTCACTTAGGGTGACAAAAGCAAAAAGAACAAATGATGGACAGAAGGCTGAACAATGCAAACATTCACCCCCATCAAAAAGATATGGGTTTAAACCATTGTATTTTTTGCTGACAACACTACCCCAGTTTGGAACCAGCCATATGAAAATCAGCCTTGACCATGCTCCTTATGGGATCAGTCCAGCCCTAACTGCCAAGCCATGTCCTCCCTGGACTGGAAACAAGCATTCTGGGACCGGGTTTGGGGTATCACCCCTTATCAGCCAGGCTAGCTTGAATCCAGTGGCACAGCGAGCACGAGGCCCCTGTCTGGGCATACCCTTCCACTTAGGGGGACAAAAGCAAAAAGAACAAATGATGGATGACCAGCTAAATAATGCAAACTCACAGTGAGAGAGTACCCCAATCTAGGCCTGCTGCTAACATACAGTGTGTGTAGAACAAAAATGCTGCAACCTCTTAATCAGAGATAATATCATGCAACCTGAGAGGCAGCAGGGCCTTCCCTGACCTTTGCAATACCTAAAAGTAAGGATTAGGGCTCATTAAACCCAACACCTTCCACCTCGAAACCAGCCCCAGTTATTTAGTAATAATTCAAGTTCAATAAAACTTCCAGGGGGGCACAACATGTGCCCACTGCACGCACCCTCATGGGCAAAATCGCCCAGAGGCCCTGTTAGGGCCCCCGTACTTGCAGGTTCACCACCCTTTCCATGGCGGGCTTACCACCATAAAATGGATGGTGGAAAGGCAACTCGGAATATGCTCGGCGGTGCCGGCATCGGTACTGCCAGCATATTCCTGCCCATTGCCACACCGCCTTGAGATCCTGGATCCCATCGGAGGTGGCGGTCTTGTGGTGGTCCGACTGCCACACTCGGAATATGGTAGGTGGACCCGCAGGGGTGGCCATGGTTGGACTGCCACCGTGAGTACAGTGGTCCCAGGACTGCTGTACTTGCAATAAGCCCCTAAATACATGTAATTCACATGGGAATTATGTTCATTTGGTGCAGGAAAAATGTTGTTAAATTCTCAATTAATTGTATAGTGGCAAATGAGCATAGAGAAAATACCCAGATAGCAAGGGATTATTGAATCCCATTTATAGGAATTCAGAGCAAAGCAGGGCTGTGTGCTCAACAGTCTCTATTTTAGCTTCTATATGTGATATGAAGAGGGTGACTTAAGGAAAACGAGAGGTTACAGCCATCATTCTGAGGAGGTAAAATCTTGAGTTTAGGGATCTAACACACACCCCTGCAGCCCCTGTGACACATGGGGACCCCCAACCTTCCAGGGTGTCTCCAACCCTACATGAGGCCACATTCAGCCCAAGGTCAATGAATATCTGTGAGGTATGGGAGACCCAGGTGCCCCTTATTACATTCTGTAGGAGGGCTCGATTCTTTTGCATTATGCCACTCCATGAGGCTACACAACTGGGGGAAACATTAATAGCACAGAATGTCGGTTTACCTGATGCACAATTGTCTCGCCTTTTTTTTTTGGGCAGAGTTTTATATAGCGGTAACCTGACCCGAATCCAATCAAGTATCAGAGCGCTTTACATAGCACCAGTTACGTTACATGAGGACACACGGGGAGATTACGTGATTTGCCCAGAATCACAGGATGTTCAGCGTCATTACCAAGACTCGAACCCAGTTCCCCAGGTCGAGCGCCCTAGCCGTTAGGCCAACTCCTCTCCCCATTTGAGTTCCACAGATCAGAATGAAGGGTGACATGGCAAGACTGCACGGTTTCCCCTGTTCCAAGTGACAATCCTGTGGTTTTTCCTTGCACAAATTTCACAGATCCTACCTGGTGAAATATCTGGAAGGAAAAATGCCAGGTCAACATCAGATTGACCTAAAGGGCCATCAGGCGGTGCCAAAAGGGCTGGTCTGAGTGGTCAGTGACTGGGCCGTTTTTTTGTTTTGTCTGTTTGTGGGCCTGTTTTATGGCCTGGTGGGCCGCTTTTTAATGTTCATTTCCTCAATATTACCACAAGCATTGCCTGCAGCCAGCACAAATGCAAACTGTGTCCCATACCTTGAAAAACACCTATACGGAGCATCTTCACATCTTGAAAAGTGCCCCTCTTTGCAAATGTCGTCACTTTTTAGCCATGCAATTCACTCATGGGACCTCTATTATTTTGGAGCTCAGGCCTATTTTCTGCCCGGGCCCTAATGTTGGAATCACCAAAGCTGTGCCTAAGGCACAGGGCAGCGCTGAACAACAGAAGGCTCCGGGAAGCGACACAGCACGCCCTCTGAGGCAGGCACCACCATAAAAGCTTTGGTTGACACTTGTATTTTCGGACATTTCCAGTGTGGCAGAACCGTCCGAAGCGGCCTTGTTGGGGCGTCCCTTCCTTCTGCAGCCCTCGGACTCCTGGCGGGGTCTACGTGCCTCGGATTGTGCCCTTTTACTGTCCAAAGAGAGATCATTCCGGTTTTGACGGCGGCGAAACCCGAGCCTTGACAGCCCCCAAGTAACTCGAGGCGCTGCCGCTGCGTCCCCTGCCAGTGCCAGCGGTGCCCGGGCCTTTCTTTTCCGGGGAACAAAAGGCCCCTTCTCAATTATTAATCGTTGAGTAAGAGGCCCAGCTCCTTTTACTTGCAGAATAACAAATAAGAAAGTGAAACGTCTCTTTGATTTATTTTCTAAAGCGGTCGAATATTAACAAGAGACTATTTTATCGCCATGTCCACAGGCCTTATGGACTCTCAGTTTTGTGCCCAGGAGTATCTTGAGTGGAGATGTCCAGGTGCAGAGGGTATGCGGCAATCACGTGCCGAAACCATGCGTCCCTGCAGCCCATCTCTTTCTGACTGGTGGGTACGAATGCTCAAAACGAAAGTCCTCAAAGAATTAAGAACTGGTTAGTAGCTACTAGCAGGTATGTCGCTGCAGTGGAGTTGCCTCAGTCTTGTGTGTCTTCTGCAACACAGGTGGATTCAAGAACACAGCTCCAAAACCTTTCCAGCACTTCGCCTTTTTGAGGTTGAAACATATCAGATGAGCAATTTCAAGGAGCTAAACATTTATAGAATGTAATTTTTAATTTCATAACCAAACAGCGCTCGTCACTCTAGCAAACAAAACGCTCATCTTTACCATAGCAATTCATGTCACATCTGCATGCCAGTGTCAGTGCAAACACCTGTGCCCCTCTTTCTCGTCGATCTTGTGTTGGCACAAAACGGAGCAGGGTACAAGCCACACCGTGAGCATAGTGGCGACCATGACAGGCCGATGAGGTGATGCAGGCACTGCACAGTCGTGTTCCTTCATCTGCTTTTTAGGTATGGGTGAGTTTTGTCAGAAATGCTGCCAGGCGGACCTATTGCTAACACAATACGTGCAGTGGGCTATGTGTAGAAAAGAAAAATGGTAGTAAATACCAGACGTATGGTTACGTCCCTTTCAACCATTTGCTTTCTTCGACTACCCTCTTTCAGGCATTGTCTTGACTATTTGGACATGATTTAAAGTTTGACAGATGGGGTACTCTGCCACAAACATGATGGATATCCTGTTGGCCTTATTAAAAGTGTACTATATCTAATGGCACTTGTAATAAGGCAGATGGTACATCTATCACATAGTGAGGGAGCATCCCATCTGGCTAACTCTAAGTCGGGGTCTTAGTCAATCACATCTATGCTCAGCTCAATGGAGTATTCATCTCCCACCTAGTGCTTGCACTGAACTGCACGGGGTACTGCTTTGATCCTGCAGCCTTCTCTGTTCGCTCTGGAAGACTTCCTTCAATGGGTTTCACTCTGTTTCCTCCATACCATCTCTCCCGTATTGCTTCCTCCCTCTTTCCCCGTACAAGCACCATCAAACCCATCCTGCCCACCAACCTCCATATGGCTTCCTCCCTCTTCCCCTTCTGTTCTTCATCACCTCCACTGCCCATCATCCTCTTGCATTCCTCGCTCCTCTTCCTCTATTCCCATGTGCTCTTTGTCAGCCACAAACCCGTTGGCCGTCCACTGCATATCTCACGTTCTTCTCCCTCTTTTTATGTGTGCTCCTCATTAGCCCCAGAGAGTCCACTATAATTTCCTCTCATAATTCTCACTCTCCTCCTTTGTATTCCTTGTCAGCCCAAGTAGCCTGTCACCCTCTCACCAGGGCCGGACTGGGAACCCAAACCGGCCTTGGCAAAGTACTCGGCAGCCCCCATCAGGGGGTGGGGGGTGCGGCCGAGCTGTTTGCAAAGGCCGTTTTTGGCTGATTTTGTTACAGGTGCCGATATTGCAGCCATGCTGAAAAAACGGCCCTGTAACAAACACGGCCCCCAGGGGCCTTAAACCGGCCCCCACCCTGGCGGCCCACCTGGGTGATGCCAGGTGCCCACTACAGCCAGTCCGGCCCTGTCTCTCACAGTTCTACCTCCCTCTTCATCTTCACTTTCTGCGTATTTCCCTTCTGGTGGCTTTTCATTAGATCCACTGGGACCAGGTTTATTTTCCCTAGAAGCAAAAGGCAGACTGTATTGAAGGCTCTATTACCTTCAATACTATCCTCTTTTTGTTTCTATAGCAAAATATGGTTGGCGGCAAGGGAGTCTTTATTATTGTCTTTTGTTTCTGTTGTAGAAACTCAGGAAGGATTATAATGAAGCATCCATTGCCTAAATTTATTTCAAACAGAGCTGGTGCAGGAGCAGTCTGGGAGATTAAGTGATTTGCCGAGAATCATAGGATGTTGAGCGTTGTTGCCGAAACTTGAACCTGGTTACCCAGCTTCGAGTTCGACTGCGCTAGCCGTAAGGCTACATCCTCTCCAAATAGAAATAAAAATAGGACTAGATTGACATTGGATCCAACCCGCTTCTATGAAACAAACCTGCAAGGGCCCTTGACGCGCTCATGTACCAATGTAAAACATTGGCGTTCCCTTCCATTGACTCTCCTGGGACGCACAGCCCTTTTTAAAATGTTGGCGTTGCCTCGCTTTCTCTATGTTTTCCAAAATACTCCCCACAGGGTCTCCGACTCCTACTTTTTTAGCATTGATAGCGCCGTGCGCACCTTACTGTGGGATGGACGGACACCATGTATAACGATGCAGAAATTATCGGTGGGATGGTATGACGGGGTAATTGCATTACCTGACCTTAGGTCATACTACTGGGCATTTCAACGCATGGTGATCAACCGCTGGGCTCACGGTGATTGGGGGACCCGAGTTTCCGCACAGACTGGTAGCTCATGGGACAAGGTGGCTACAACAAAGCACTATAAACGAACCCCAGGAAATTGGGCCTTACCGGACAGATGGCACGCACATTTGAAATCTGGCATGTGGTCAATAAAAAATTGGGCTGGCACAACAAAATTACACGCGCAACTCCTCTCTGGGAGTCCGAATAGTTCGGCCGACGGAGTGCTTGCTCAGGGTTCGATAAGTGGGACATGATTGGAATATCAACGGTAGGGGACATGTGGAATTCCAAAGGGCTGGCCACATTTGCAGATCTGCAGAAAGATTACGACCTTGCACAAACCAAAACATTTAGATATCTACAGATCAGCCATGTGCTTAAAACAGCAATACCGGGGGGTGGTCCACTTCCTGAGGCTTCTCCACTAGAAGATGGGTGGATATTCGACCCCATGATCAAGAAGGCCATATCCCTAACATATACAAAATTGATTAACAACCGTCGGGATCTTCTAATGTGCTTGCAGCAGCACTGGAAGGAGGATCTGGGTGCGCTAAAGGAAGATGATTGGCGAGACGCTCTGGCCCCACAGGGAAGTAGCCATTCCCATGAGACTTCGGCTTGTCCAGCTCTAAATTCTGCACAACGTTTATCTTGCCGCAGGAGTTTTGGTCAAGACGGGCAGGAGGGCCGATCCTTATTGCCTCAGACAGTGCCACCAGGAGGGAACTTTCTTTCACATTATCTGGGAGTGGCCAGTCGTCCGAACATACTGGAAAGTAGTCGCAGAACAAATGGAGAGAGCAGGGGGGGAAAAATTGACAGCTATCCCGAAGCTATTCCTACTAAATATATGGGAGGCCACAGACCTCACCCAGACTGAGAAATCTTGGGTTTCATTGGGATGAGCCCTTGCAAAGCGAAATATCGCACAAAAATGGGGAGTAGGTGAAATGCCAACTATCAGAGACTGGGTTGCAGACATGGATAGAGCCATGATTGTGGAGAAGAATGTTTTCAAACATAGAGGATGCCCCAAAAAATGGGATCGTAATTGGGCTGCATGGAATATACACAGGGGTGAAATATGCCTGTCTCCCACTGTGGAGCTACGACGCAGTGAAATAAGATTGCATGGCCCATTAGATATTGAGGGAGAGATACTGGAATGAAGAATCGTTTTTGGAACAATATATTGATAATAGTTTATACATATATTGCGTCTGATTGTATGTTATTGATGATCTGCATTGCTGTGCTCCTAGTTATGTTGCCTAATAAAAAAGAGTTTTAAAAAAAAAGAAACCGGAAGAAGAAAAGAAGAAGGACCAAACAGCCGTGCTGAAGCTAACAAGAGGAGGATGCCTACTGACTTGGCCCCAGCCCTACAGGCCTGTCCCCACATCGAACCTGCAGAAGCGAAACCCCAGTGTGTCCTGCAGCCAGCAGCCTCAAGCACCCCGAGGACCTGCCCTGCCTTCAAAAGAAAAGACTCTGTCTCCCGTGAACACCGGATTTGTTCATCAACAGACTCCAGCTCCAGCAGGATCCGCTAGTCTACACCACTCTGCAGCTGATGCCCACGGCCCGAGTTTGAGTGGTCCACCACCAAGAGGAGGTCTCCCCGGTGATCCTGACCCGAGATCCGGTGACCCCTAACCTGCCTCAAGCCTCCAGCCGACGCCTGCAGCCTCAAACCGGAAGGTCCCTCCAATCGTGACCAGGAGCTGGTAAGAAGATCTGACCCTAAAAGGCACCACTACGCCCGACGCCCCATGGCCTTGGGTAGCCCAACCGACGGTGCCTAACCATCCCCCAGTATTTCAACTTACCTCTCCAAGTGGTGGTCGCAACCAGAAGACCTTCGTCCCCGAGCCTGCAGTGTGTTTGCAAACCAAAGAATCCCCATTGAAAGTTACAGGACTCCCAACGCCAAAACAGCACTCTGCAACCGGCCGCCCTTGTGCCGCTGAGGGTGCACCTTTTGTGCTGGCTCAAACCCCCATTTGCCCTCAGCTTAAGCCCAGGACCTTTGCTCCCACAACTCAGTGGCCTGCTCGCCAGCAGCCACCAACCGAAGGCCCACTTTCCCCCTTTGGATAACACTGGCCTCAGCACTCTGCACCCGGCCGCCCTAGTGCCGCTGAGGGTGTAACAAGAGTGCATCCTTGACCCTGGGGGACCCCTGAGTCTAACCCCAAAATACCAACTCCCACAACAAATTACTTACCTGTTAACTGATAACACTATTTTCCTCCATAGGATAACATTGACTGTTTTTCTAAGAAAAGTTTCCAAGTGTGGAGTTGGAAAATCTATGAAAACCTTTAAAACTGTAACTAAATAACAAAAACGCTTTTACTTACCTGTTTACAGGAAATGTCCCAGTGCAGTATCCAGGTATACTGCACTGTGTAAGAAAAGTAATCTGGAAAGTAATCTACTTGACATTCTACTAAAAAGCCTACACAAAGTATATGTACGGTATATCCAAAGCATTGCATTACCAGTAACTCAACTGTAATCAAATCAAAGTGCATATACAATTGCAATTCAAACTGTTGACAAACTGCATAACTACTGTAAAGTATGTATTGCTTACCTGTGCCAGGCTTGCTTGGTTCTAGAAAATAAAATAACTAAAATAATATTTTTATACAAAACCAATTGGTCTGAAGTTCAGCCTTTGAGTGTCTGATATCATTTGCTGATTGGGTGTGTACAACAAATGCTTAAAACGACCCTCTGGTAAAGCCTTACTGCTCGCCCACACTACCACAAATAGAGAGTAAGGTGCTATCTACTTTTACCTCTGCCTACCTTGGGGTTCCACTGGAATCTGTGCACACTATACCTCACTTTGGTATAATATATACAGAGCCAGATTCCTACAAACGGCTCTTCAATCCAGACACACTGAGGGCCTGATCGTTACCCCGTTGAGTATTATTAGCAGTTCTGAGACATTGTAAACCCTAATTTTTTACATTTCTACACTGCTGCAATACAGCGGAGATCCTTTTTTACCAGAACTGGACTGCGCCACTATAGTGGTTCTTCTTAAGGGGGGCCTTCCCCAAGATCAGTGTTCTTCCTGTCTTCCCACCTCACTCATCAATGCTGACATAATACTTACGCCAAGGCTCTGGCAACCTTACTGACCCGTGCTCTTCCTCACCTTATTCACCCGCACAAATGTGGGTTTCTGCCAGGTAGGAGCACTCGTCACTGCATTTGTAGAGTACAGGCGGCTCTCTTCCAGATACGGGGCTTAGATAACATGCTGACCCTCCTCCTCATAGATTTCTCTAAGACCTTTGACACTGTCTCCTAGGACTTTCTGAATGTGGTTCTCCTGCGGGCGGGCTTGGGAGCCTCATTCCCCAGGATGGTCAGCCTTCTTTATAGCGATCTGACAGCCTTCCCCAAGATCAGTGTTCTTCCTGTCTTCCCATCTCACTCATCAATGCTGACATTAATACTTACGCCAAGGCTCTGGCAACCTTACTGACCCGTGCTCTTCCTCACCTTATTCACCGGCACAAATGTGGGTTTCTGCCAGGTAGGAGCACTCGTCACTGCATTTGTAGAGTACAGGCGGCTCTCTTCCAGATACGGGGCTTAGATAACATGCTGACCCTCCTCCTCATAGATTTCTCCAAGACCTTTGACACTGTCTCCTAGGACTTTCTGAATGTGGTTCTCCTGCGGGCGGGCTTGGGAGCCTCATTCCCCAGGATGGTCAGCCTTCTTTATAGCCATCTGACAGCCCAGGTCCAGGTGAATGGTGTTCTGTCTGCCCCCTTTCCCATCTGGGTTATGCCTCAGGGCTGTCCGCATTCTCTTTTACTGTTTGCTCTTGCGATAAAGCCCCTCACGTGTCTCAGACGGTGTTATGATGGGGTACAGGGTGGGGGTGGGAGGATGGATTTGAGGATCGCATAGCATTATCTGCTGACAACATTCTTCTGTACCTCAGCGATCCTCAGACTTCCGGATCCCAATGCCTTGAGATCCTACATCACTGTGTCAAAGTGTCAGGGCTTTAAATCAGTGCGAGCAAATCTAATATGTTGGAGGTGAGGGGAGACTCTAGGGGGGGGTACTACCCGATGGAATTCCTTTGAATACCAGGGGACTCATGTGGATTATTGGCCCCAACTCCCAGACTTGGCGTAGACTCTCAAATTTCAAAGCATAATCCAGGCTCTTGATCGAGACCTGCATCGCTGGGCCAGCCTACCCTTCAATCCCATGAGGGACATCGCGCTCTTCAAAATGGTATGTCTCCCCGTTATCTATATCCCCTAAGAAACTTTCTTTTCCCTATCCCCCTGTAGTATGCTGAAGAAATATGTCATTCTTTTATTTAATGTGTATTTCTTTACTGCATGGTTTGCTTACACTTTCTGTGTATTTTACATTGTACTTTCTTTCAAAATATACTCCACGTTCTATAGAATGGACTGGATGGTTCTTGGAACCTCAGTTGACAGATCTGCTGTATTCATCGAAGCATCCTAGATGCGTCCTTAGTTGTGGGTCATTACATGAAGAATAAACTCTCCAAATCTTCATACTGCATCTCATGGATTTTATCTTTATTGCCTACCCTACCACATTTTGGTACCAGGAGTGGGGTGGCTTTGGTTTTTTTTTCTACTTGAGTTATTATGCATTGCCCAGCTTCCCGGCTCAACCTCAGACCCACCGACTGACCATCTTACTTAAATGTTGCTGGACGTGAAGAAGTGCGCTCATGTAAGGAATTGGAAGAAACAAGAGGAAAAGTTATTAAACTCCTTACTTTGTGCGTCCGTCACACTCATGAGAGTTCACAGCGTTATTTAAACACCAGACAGATCCTGTACGACAGTTGCCAGCATTATTCACATGCACTGGAGTCTTCTTTAGGCTCACTTTCCGACGCATCCCGGAATTCTGGCCATTCTGGCGCTTCTTGGAGTTCTAGTGAGACGCACTTCACCCTTGAACCTACTTCTGGAGCTTCATCAGGCTCATGCTCGATGTAGGCAGCCATCTTTGTTATTCAAGTGAAGTGCCCTGCAGCCCGACGAGTGCTGCTGTATGGAGGTGCTTAATTGGGAGTACATGTCTCCGACCTGAGCCTAGGAACTTTACAATTTATGGTACTTTAATTGCTGATCTCCCCTCACGTGAGGATTTCGTTTTTAGTACTTTATTGGATTTGCCAGGATTTTTACTGTGAATAGTTATTTTGTTTCTCTTTCCTACACATTTGGATACTTCCTTTGAAATTTATGGCGACTGTTCAAGGAGCAGTGCAACCTCCCCCATTTCTACAAAAAACAGGCAGACCGGATATAAAATGGAAGGAGTGGTTATGTATATTTGAAAATTATATGACTGCTATTGATGCTGTGGCTTATTCTCATATCAGAAAGGTGGCGCGACTTTTCAATCACCTGGGCAATGCAGGTCAAAGGGTTTTTGATAATTTGCCCATGGTGACTGCATCAATTGAGGAGGATACCCCTTGGAATGTGGACTTGGAATCGAAAGAGAGGATGCAAATGCAATATACTGATGAGTCAAGTGTGTTATTGGAGTGATATAAATTTTCGAAGTGCAAGCAGGCGGCAGAAGAAACTGTGGAGGAATATATCGCTACTTTACCTGTTTTGCTTCCAAATGTGAATTCATAAACAATGTAGATATTTACATAAGATACCAATTTGTTTTTAATTGTTACTCTAAGAAATTTCAGGAGAGATTTTTAATTTGTAAAATCCTCTTTCAGTGAGGCAATTGATATAGCTAGGAGTATATAAAGATCTATAATAACTTCCCAAGTTATGAATACTCAAGTTAGTGCGCAAACCAATGGTGTTCATGCTATGTATCCAATTAATGTGGTCACTAATGACTCTGTAGTCGCGGCCATTAACAAAGCTTCAGAGCCCAAGAAAGGAGCTTGTTACAGATGTGGGTCAAGAAATCATTTAGGTAATCATCCTTGGGTAAGGGATGTAATTGTTGCCGCAAAGTGAGGCACTTCCAAGAAGTGCATGTTTCAGTTCTGATAGGGTAAAAATGAGTCATGTGGATGTTCCTATTGATTCAAAAGATTTGAATGAGCGTAATGAGAGATTCTCAAATGTTGTTCTTACTGTTGACACTACTTTTTGTACACAGGTACAAACCGTCAGAGGTCCTTTCTGTCAAGCTACTGTGGACAGTAAGGTTATCATGATGATTGCCGATTCAGGAGCTTCAGTCAGCATATTGGCTGCCATGACATTCTATATGCAGTTTCAAAAGTATCTTTATTCGGATATTAAAACATCCATACAAGAACAATGTATTTACACATTTCACATATAGTAATCTGAACATTTCATCTAAAAATGTTAAAAAAGAAAACATATCTGATGGACCATTCCAGGATATCAGTTAGGCTCAGGATTAAGACTAAATTTCATGTTAAAAGTTATAAAGTGCAGTGCGAGGACATCTATACAGGTAGGGAATACCAAACTTATGACAGTGAATAAAATACAGGATCGTAGTTCATATAAGATCAATCACATTAAAAATAAGCCGTAGCCTAATTAAAACAAACATCTTATAACATCCCGGGTACTGTAAACATTACAGTTCATCCTTTGTGTAATCTCCATAAATCATCTCCCGTTCTGTGTACAATGTAAGACTATCGTGCGGGGGGCCTTTTAATCCGGATGCCTACAGCGCCCGGCAAATAAACTCACTTACATCTCCCCTCTAGATTTCCTCAGTTTCGCGGCTAGTCTTAAAAAATTTACGATACAGAACAGTGTGAAGGGTTCCACAGCCAGTTTTAAATATAAAAGGGCTACTCTAACCTGGGTAAATTTATTCGCCCTTAGGATGGATTTTAAAAAAAGAGCCCGCGGATATTCATAAAAAGGGCAAAAGAATACAAAATGTAGGGTATCCTGTGGAGATCCTAGATCGCAGCCACAGGGACCCTTTGTACCAATTTCTTTCGTGTACCCCGCGGGAACTGCTAAAATGTGATGTAAAAGATCCAGTCTAAATCTGGTCATTAAAAATCTATCATTTTTGTTATGGATTAGTGCCAGGTAGGGTTCGAGACCTTCAACAGATTTAGTTAATATATGAGACCTCACTGACCCTTTCAAAATTTCGCTATCTTCCCTGGCACAAGCTATCCGCCTCATATATTCTGCCTTTAAAATGCCCTTTAACTGAGGTGTTAATGTTGACGGTTCCCTGAAATATTTTGCGCATCCCAGCCACTCCAGTTTATCCTGAACATATTTAAGCCATGGAATTTTATGACCTTTTTCCCTGTTAATGCAGTCTGTTATTATTTCTCTGCTTAGGCTTGCTTCGGGGTTGGTCCAAATTTTGATCCAGCACAATAACGGCCTAAAGCTTAATCTGTCAGAGATATACGGGATCCCTAGCTCCTCGTGAATAATATGGGCTGGTGTGCTTTGGGGAACCTGCAAGATCCTCCTAAGGAACTTGTTTTCCTCTAGTTGTATAGAGTCCACATTTCTAAATCCCCAGACCTCACTCCCGTAAATAATTTTAGAACAACAAATTGAGTTATATAAGTTCAATATTTCCAGCACTGACCATCTACCTAATCTTGTAGCACGATTCATGATTGAGCCCATGATGCTCGCGTGCTGTTTGCATTTATCAGTCGCTAGTGCTCTAAAATTAAGATGTTTGTCGAAGGTAATCCCTAAATAATTGAAAACCTCGACCTTCTCTAGTTTGTGTCCCCCAATTTTACAAATAAAATTCTTGGTTGGTCTTTTTCCTACTTCCATAATGTAGGATTTTGTGAGGTTAGGGGATAGATCTAAGTTTGCCATAAACTCGCAGAAGCCATCTATAAGAGATTGCAGACCCCTCCCTGTACGCGAGAGGAGTACTGCATCATCTGCGTACAATAAGACCGGGATACTTCTACTTGCGACTCTCGGGCAGTCCACTCCCAATGTGCACAGGGCCTTATCCAAACCGTTTATGTATAATGTAAACAAGAAAGGCGCCAAGATGCAGCCTTGTCTCACGCCCCCTGTACAAGAAAAGTGGTCCGTTAGGTTCCCCTCGTTACTATACCTGACCTGAGCTGTGGTACTAAAGTGCAATGATTTTAAAATAAATAACAAGCTCGAATCTACCCCTAGCAACTCTAGAATCTCCCATAATTTCCCTCGATTAACCCGGTCGAAGGCTGCTGTTAAGTCCATAAAAGCTAAAAAGACTGTACCTTCGCCAGCAACCGTGTATTTAGCGACCAGATTATATAGATTGAGGCATTGGTCGGTAGTTGAGCGGCCCATTCTGAAGCCATACTGGGTGTCTGTGACGATATCTTTTTCCTCTGCCCAGTCCATGAGACGGTTTAATATCACCTTCCCTAACACTTTTGCAGACACATCAATTAAGGAAATCGGTCTATAACATTGTGGATTACTCTTATTTCCCTTTTTAAATATGGGGACGATATGGGCAGTTGACCAGGACCTTGGCAGTCCCTCTTCCACGGCTGTATTAAAAATTCTTACTAATATAGGTGCCCACAGCTCGACCTGCGATAAAAATAGATCTGGAGGAATCCCATCTGGCCCCGGGGCCTTATTTCTTGTCAGGGCACAAATTCCATTTTTGACTTCCTCCACTGTGACCTCTACCCATGAATTTGGCAGAGTCCCCACATCTGTGGCTGATTGGGTTGAATCACTGGCATGATTGTATAGCTTGCTAAAATGAGAGACCCATTCATCTGGGAGGATATTACAGACCATCTTCTCACTATTTAATGTCTGGAAAATTGGGTCATTAATCACCTTCCAGAATTTAGACATGTCTCTCAACTCCCCTGCCTCCTTCAGATTCCCCCAA
Organism: Triturus cristatus; assembly: GCF_964204655.1. Taxonomy (NCBI): domain Eukaryota; kingdom Metazoa; phylum Chordata; class Amphibia; order Caudata; family Salamandridae; genus Triturus; species Triturus cristatus. The sequence goes on from NC_140583.1 coordinate 492,377,231, forward strand.
GCCTCAGATTGGATAGTTTGTTTCCTCCTTTTTATGGCCAGCTTGTATTGGGCCCTACATTCCGAGATCCTGTTTTTATCTTTCGGTACTTTTTTGAGTGCCCGTTTTAATTCTTTTTGGGCACTAGAGCAAGCTTTATCAAACCATTTCGGTTGACTGTTGGCCGTAGATGGTGCTTTAGCCCTGAGTAACTTATCGATTTCCTTTGCCATATTTATGAAGGCATTTATCAATTTTTTTCCTTTCACATCCGGGTCTAGACACGTCCAAATCCCACTATCGGGGGTTGCAATAAGATTTTTATAAAATACTTCCCCATCTATATTCGACCAACGTATGCGCCTGCCTTGATCGATTGCATCTAGTTTGCCCCTTGTCATACTGGCCATTGCCTTAGCGGGTCCATCCTCAACCCTTAATAACAGCACCAGGGGGTTATGGTCACTAAAAATACTAATTTGTATACTAAAATCTACAATCCTGTGTTTAAGATCATTTGATATAAAAATAAAATCTATGATGGTGTCCCTCCCTCTGCCTTTAAACGTCGGATTAATCACATTAGAGTGAGTAAGCTTAATTAACTCCATCGTGGGGATCAGATCATATGAGCCCAAGATGTTACCAAGTTTGCTACCTTCTAGTGTGTGTTCTAGGTGCCAGTCCTTGGTAGAGGGGCAACAATCCCATTTAGCCCCTTCCCATTTTAAGTGTGGGCATTGGTGACAATTAAAGTCGCCCGCCAGAATCAGGGTTGGGGGGTTGAATCCTCCAGCGTGTAAATCTGATAATCTATCCTCGAGCTCATTCAATCTATGCGTTGGTTGGGCTGCATTATAAAAATTTAATAAGACAAAACCTAAGCCCTTCCTGCGGTAAGAAATACCCTGTAGATGATCCGAACTCCAGCCCATAACCTCCCAGGATCCTTGTAGTTTGAGAGACACATAAATGATTAGTCCACCTTTCGCTCTTCCCATATTAGATTTCCGGGCCGGTACGAAAAACATTTTGTATCCCTCTAGATGTACGGTACTACTATCTGTCTCCCATGTCTCTTGCAAACAGATGATATGGAATTTCTGGCTGAAATCCAACCACTCCTTATTTTTTAACTTGGAAGATAATCCTGCGATGTTCCAAGAAACCACCCTAAGTTCCTCCTCCTCGTGATTTGTTGGCCTCCTTGCTAGGGTGAGCTGATTTAGGTCGAGGGACCCTGCAAGACGAGTCTCTCCTATAACCACGCTAGTAACTAAAGGAGTTGGTGAGGTTTCAATTCGCCTGAGGGATAGTTCTAGAGTGTTTCCCGTACTATCCAAGCCTTCCCTGTACTCTAAATTGGCTAGGGGAGAAAGGGGCTCTAAAAGCTCTTCATGGGCCAGTCAGTCCAATTCATCCATCACTGTTCTCTCACATAATGGGGTGAACCGATTGGGGCCAGCCCACGGGCTATTAATTCTTGTGGTAGGCTTTTCCCTTCTTCTCCAGTTCGTTTGTCTTTGCTCAGCTCGGTAGTCCCTATAGAAAAAATTAAGTGGGAGCATTTTAATTGTCGACCCACCATCAAAGAACCCGCAACTAAAAGCCAGTAATTCTTTTACCATTTGCGGGTCTCTGAGATTAACAACCACGCAATCTCCTGAAAATTTTTTCTCTGATGGTCCTACCCAAGCTACCCTTCTAGCCATAAGAATTTGAGTGTTCCTTGTATTAACTCCCCTAACGTTATTCAGTAACCAGTGCTTAGTTTTGTTTATCAGGGAGTTTGTCGACTCTTCTCTGTCGGGGTTTTGGGCTGGAACTCCCGCTAGGATTATTGTGTATGGGCAGGAGGCTGGGGGCAAGTCCAATGTCTGAAGACCCGGGGTACTTTTGGTCTGTGCATCAGGAGGACTGTGAGCTGTTACCATCCCCCTATTCTTACCCTCCTGTTGTGATCTAGGGGTTACAGTGATGGGAGGTGTAACTCTGTCCTTATTCACTATAGTGGCAGCTCTCGTGGTGCTCCCTGCCAGCCTACTATTGTTTAAGTCTGCGCTGTCTGGACGCAGATCCTTCCTCGGCCCTTCCTGACTTGCATTAATTCGGGCCACCGGCTGATCCCTATTTTGTGCGTCCAATAGTCTAATTATTTTCCCCTCTATTTTGTTAATATGATCTGCTAGGGGGGCCAAGTGTTTGACAAGAAGGGCTTCTATATTGGACTCTATTACTTTCATTGCTTCCGTTAACCATTCCTTTCTAACTACAGTTGAACAAGATTCACATTGTGTGCAAGTAAATTGCGATCTTGTGTCTTCGATGGCTATGGGCTCATTCCTAGGTATACCTTTTTTGGTTTTATTAACGTTTCTGGCTTTTTCGGTACCTTTACGGTGTACATTTGGCAGGGACTTGGTATTCGTAACAGGACCAGAGACTGGGATGGGGACTATCCCTAATAATGTTTTTTTCGATCGGGTAATCACTTCACTTTCTCTCCCTAGTGGTCTGTCAGGATCTCTCTCTACCCCCGTTGCGTTCCCGGCGTGAACTTCGGCTCTATTTTCCCTGATGCCCGGGGCTGGTGACACCACCCTATTTGAACTTGATGGAGAAGTATGATGTTTACATGGGGGGGTTATAGACCCCTCCAAGCTTATTACCTCTTGTTCCCCCTCGACTACCGTTGGAGTATGAACTAACGCTGTAGTCACTAGCTGGATATTACTATTGCTATTAGCTAAGGTGTTCTGACCTTCAAGGGTGCCCCCCCCAGGTGTGACACATTCAGCGATTGCTCCCAGTGACGATCGTTTGTGGGCCAGGAGGGAATCAAGAGATAGCCTCCGCTCGGTCAATAATATTTCGTGTGAGAGTAAGGATTCTGCCCGTGTTATAAAAGCGTCAAGGGTTCCCCTTGCTCCTCCCCCTGGTCTACTCTGGGGTTTTTTCGGTTTTACCATAGTCCAATATTACCAGAAACAACAAGTTTTGTCCGCCAGAAATGTGTAGCCACAAAAATTGCCCCCTGCTACTTATCTCTCCTTGTCCTCTTGAGGGTATAATAGTGTTCTGGAAATGGCTCAGGAACCAAGATTTGTGGCCCGGCCCGGCCTCCTCCGGCCCCGGACGGCCACAATATGCATTGGCCTGTTGATACTATTTTGAGTACACCTGACATTTGTCCAAAAGCTTTTGGAGAACATGATATCGAACTCAATGGCTATATAGTTGCTACACTTGAAGTCTTAGGTTTACACATTGACACTAAAGTCTATGTTGCTGTAAAAGGGAGGGACATTATCGGATGGATGGATCTTGCCAGATCGGGTATTTATTGCGTCCTGGCCATGAAGATCCTATAGTTTTAGGAGACGTGACGGTTTTGGCCATGGAGATTCATGAAACTGTAACATATCACATGGCTGAAGGTTTCCCAATGTATTCAATGACACTATAGGCAATGTAAAAGGTTTTGAACACATGATAAAACGTAAATAATATTTGTCCCAGTCCTACACAAAGTGTGTCCTGTACCATTGAGTAAACGAGATGATTTGAAAGCTTTATTAGAGACACTCATTTTGCAGGGAGTTACAGACAAAACAGAGTCTTCTGAGTGGGTTTCTCTAGTAGTTTTGACTCGAAAATGCTCAGGAGATCTAAGGCTATGTGTGGACTTGAGGTCACTTAACCAAAATATCCTGGTGGACTGTCACTCTCTTCCATGCATACAAGAAATGATGGCAAACATTAATGGGGCAAAGTTTTTTCAACAATAGATCTTCATTCTGCATACCATCAGGAACCCCTTAGTTAAGAGTCGCAACCTTTGACTACTTTTGTAACTCCTTTTGGAGCGTTTAGCTACTTAAGATTACCCTTTGGCCTTGCGTCATCTGCAAGTGTCTTTCAGAGGATGATAGACACAATATTTAATGATGTCCCTCATGTTCAGGCTTTTCAAGACGACATTTTAGTTCATACTAAAACTGAAGAAGAACACATGCTTGTCTTAAAGTATTTCACATTTTAGGGATGCATGGTATGACAGTGAAGATGAATAAATGTAATTTGTTTGTACAACAAGTTGAATATTTAGAACACACAATTTGAGCAGAGGGAATAAAACAAAAAGCATGCAATGTGGAAGCCATTAGAGCTGCACCAGCTCCTAAAGACAAAGACACTCTTAGATCATTCCTAGGGTTGTGTGAATGTTATGCTAGTTTTATCCCAGGATATGCCTTACAAGTACAACCATTACATTCACTGTTAAAAAAAGGAGTTAAATTTGAGTGGAATACACAGCCGGATCCTGTCTTTCAAGAAATCAAAGCTTTAGTAACCAATGCTCCGGCTCTGCAGTCCTTTACCCTAACAGTAAATCATTCATTATGGTTGATGCCAGTATTAAGGGTATAGGAGCAGCCTTCAGACAAATAGTTGATGGATGTGAGAACACTGTTGCATTTGCATCACAAACACTCTCCCCTGCTGAGATTAATTACAGTACTATTGAGTGAGAGGCGCATGCTTGTGTCTGGGCTGTGGGTAAGTTTAAGACCTACATTTGGGGAACATCTTTTGACTTATTAACAGATCACAAGCCATTGGTATATCTGTTAAGTGGCCTATGGCCTAGGCAAGGCATCCTCACGTTTGGTAAGATTACTGTCTAAGCTCCAAGAATTTCACATTTTGGTAAAATATATTCAGGGTGGCAAACATTTTACTGTGGACTGTTTGTCCAGCATGCCATTAAGTTGTGAAGTTGACATTGGAGGGGATGAAGAATGTGTGGTGGCCATGGTGGATGTGATGCATGCATGTGAAGAAGTTATATCAGAAGAAGAATGGAACTCTGCTGCTATAAAGGATGAACATTTGCAAAAAATTGTCAATTTCAGTAAGTTTGGTTGGCCTTCTGGAAAATGACAGTCAGAAGAGTTACATAGCTTTGCCAGTGTGGCTGCGGTAATATCGTGCATTGGACAAATTTGTATGCGTGGTAGCTTGTTTATTCCACCATCCAATTTACGTGAGCATATAATTTCTTTAGCAGTCAGTGGACATTTAGTTTTCTCTTCTACTTGTAAAAAACATAAACAACTATTTTGGTGGCAGTGTATGGATAAAATGGTTGCCATATTTATCGACAAATGTAATCAGTTCTTGGTATCAGACAAACATTTGGGTTGCCATTGTTAAACCTCTGCATCCTTTCAATTTGTTACCAGCTAAGAAGAGATTTCTTACTGTTCTAGTAGATTATTTTTCCAAATGGATATACTATTCTTTTGTGAACACGCCAAGCACAAAGTCTGCTATTGATCTAAAGAAAGTATGTTTAAATTAAGGATGTCCACAATCTTTGGTGACTGAAAATGGCACTCCCTTTGATTTCAAAGAAATGAACAGTTTCATAACCAGTTTAGATATTACTCACCTAAAAGTAGCTCTCTATAGCCCATCTTCAAATTGTTTTGTGGAAAGTGCCAATCACATTCTCAAGGAGGGTATTCGAACAGCTCTATCAGCAAGATTGAATGTTGTATAAGTTTACTACTGGGGTAACTCCGTTTACGTATTTAAGAGGTAGAAGTGCAAAATCCAAGCACATTCCTGGGTGGCTACAGCTAATGTCAGGCCATGAGTCGAGTGGAAGGAAGGTTTCCTCTTCGGGTTGATGGAGCGCCATGGTGCTCTTTCATTTGTATGGGTGCATCATAATCAAGAGTAGGCTGCACCTACATTTATTCTTTTGTCATTTTAACATTTGGTCATTAGAATGCAGGTGTTAATAATGTGTAAAAGTGAAATGGTAGAATTATTACGTGCCATGCAAAGAAAAAAAGTGGCAATTGTGTTTTGAATAATATAACCTTTAGCATTTGTTTGTGATCAATTAACGAAATTACTCATTTATAATGTAATGCATAGAGTTAAATATGCAAAATATTAAAGTTGCCCATGGATATGTTAATTGAGCTTTAAAATGATAGATTTCATAGGCTGCTCACAATTATTTGTGTATTGATGTGTTTATATAACATGATGATTTAGAAATGCTTAAGTGAAATGTTCACGCATATGCATGTTCATAGGGCCTATGTGCTTCACTCTTATGTTGGCCGATTTATGTAGGGCTGAAATGTTTTCTGCCTGACAACACTCATAGAGGGTTAGAAAGCTGAATTTCATGTGCCTGTTGAATTTGTACTGTTCTCACGTTTCTGTTGCAGGTGGAGAAAGTCGTCTTTGTTAGTTAGAATAACACCTTTTGATTTAGGAGTTAGGCTCGGGGAGGAGAGGATACTTTTATGGGAGATGGTGTTCTTTCTCATTGGAGAAGGCCTGGGAATCAAGGTCATCGAGCCAGGAGCTGGGAGAATTGAAACTAAATGGAATATCACCTATGAGAAGTGCCCAGCAGCATGAGGTGATCCAAATGCAAGCAGTGAGTGTGTTTTGTGTTTTGAATTTTGAATTAGGGACAGTGCTCCGGGTGTTGCATCAGGAGAAGAGGTGCTGGATCGATGAAGAGGGAAGGAACATCTTAGAACGATCTCTGCAGCTTTGGCTACTTGATCCATACAACGTGAGTGCACTTCTTAGGAAGTCTTTACATGCTGACACCTTTTCCTAATTTTGCCTGAGGAATGCTATGCACGGATGTCACGGTAGTAGTAGTGTAGGGACAGACTAATGTTTTTCACTTTCCAATACAGAATGAAGACAGATCTTGACGTAGGGGTAATCATTGCCTGCGTTCTGGAATTTGCCATTCTTTTCATGCTACAGCGTTTCAATCTTGCCCATAGGTTTGGATTTGTATTAGTTCCAATGTACTTGTACAACCTTGTCTTAAGGTGTGTGTACATCCAATTATTTTTGGCTTTGTAATAAACCCACTAATTTGGAATTCAGAGTCTGTGATCCTTCAGAGTCATGCTTCTCTAAATGTATTAGTTTGCCTTAATGAGTTAATTCTTCCCTCTACACTTCTCAGCAGGTAACAAAGATTCATTGACCAAGGGTTACGGAGTAAATTGGTAGAGAGCCACCCGGCCCTATCAGGATATTAGAGAAAGAGTGTTGTATAAACAAGAAAAGCAAAAGAGTTGGTATGATAAAAGATTTAAGGTACATGATGTTGATATCAAAGTAAATGATTTTGTTCTCATAAGAAAACCACACAGGAAATTGAAAGGAGAATCTCCATAGACTCATCAGTTAAAGTAATTAAATCTGGTGCTGCATTTTGCTTCAGGGAAGAGGCTGGTAGAACAAAAATAATTTACTCCTATCTCTAAGAGTTAATCTGTCATTTATAATCAGACGTGCTGTCCTACAGAGGATTTCGATTCCATGCTGTCTACAGATGTTGTCCCTTCTGGTTTAAATAACCATGCTGATCACAATGAGTCTAGTTCTAGTCTCATTGAAGACTCAGTGACAAGAGCAGGTGTTCCGCCTGTTTAAGAGTTTGTGACTACTGAGTCTTCTAGAGTAGTTGAAGTACCAGAAAGATGTAAAGAATATGAATTGTATTGAAAGGTTTCTTACTATAATGTTGTTTTGTTGTTTTATTTTATTTCAATTTTGGGGGGAAGGTGATGTAGTATGCTGATGCAACATGTAATTCTTTTTTTTAATGTGTATTTCTTTGCCGCATGGTTTGCTTATGCTCTCTGTGTATTTTACATCGTGTTTTCTTTCAGCATATACTCCACGTTCCATAGAATGGACGGTTTTGAAACCTCAGTTGGCAGATCTGCTGTGTTCCTCGAAGCATCCTGACGCATCCTGAGTCGTGGGTCGTTACATGAAGAATAAACTCTTCTTCAAATCTTCATACTGCATCTCGTGGATTTCATCTTTATTGCCTACCCTACCACAACCCCGTAAGTGGTTCCACTCCTTGACCTCTAAACTTAACAAACTTTTTTGGGGATGGTGGACATCATAGTGTGGCCTTTCAGTCAGCACATAAGTCACCCTTTGAAGGTGGCCTTGGGCTGTCCGACATATATGTTACCTGGCGGCGAACTTGGTACCAGGCAATGATTAGTTCTCCGTGGGCTGAGATGATCCTGCCTACCATCTGGAGCTTCACCTTCTGGACTTTGGTGGTCTTCTCTGCCTTCTTTACGGGACACGGTTATCCATGACGTTGCAGTCATGCAAGCGAGTGTCACTTCTCTGCTGGAAGGCGGGTTTACGTTTCATCTGGTAGGAACATCGTCTCACTGGGATGACTCCTCTGTGGTGAGGTACATGGTTCCAACATCTTTCTACTCTTGATGGTTTTGCTCAGTGGGACCGAATAGGCATCTCATATTTAGGGGACGTATATAAAGAGGAAAATGTAATGTTATTTCAAGATCTAAAGGATCAGTACGCACTAACTAATTCACAGTTCTTTCACTTTCTTCAATTGCGGCATGCTCTGTGATCACACATTCCACCAAACACTCCGCTCCTTGAATACAGTCTGCTTGAGTCTAAGATCTTACCTGGATGTCTGGTGAAAGGAGCCATCTCTCTGATTTATCAATCTCTGTTCATTCATGCCCCTGACGGTATCGATCTGCTTAGACGTAAATGGGTGAATTGGGTGAGAGACTTTGATGAGGATGACTAGAGGGAGACTTGCCTCGCATCTCGTGCACTGGTAATCTCATCCCGTATGCACATGATTCAAACAAACTACCTTCACGCGACCTATCTCGCCCCTGACTGCCTGCACCGAATATCACCTAATGCCCAGGCAGCTTGTGTGCGATGCACACTCCCTGCTGTGGATTTCTTCCACTTGGTCTGGGACTGACCGGCGCTATGTTCCTTTTGGGACAGGGTGGGCCGGGAGCTCTTGTGATTCTCGGGCGTCCACTTGACTTGGCTCTGTGAAATGCTCTGTTGGTGCAGGTGGAGGAATCGTGGGGCCCTCAGGCTGAGCAAACTTTCCTTCGGGTAGCCTGCCTGGTGGCCAAGAGGGATGTGGCCCTTGCATGGAAGCAGCCAACGCCCCCCTTGATCTTGTGTTGGCGCAGGGGGCTAGATTGGTGTGCACAACGGGAAAAACCTATCTACGCTGCTTGTGGATGCCCCAATAAGCATGAAAGGGTGTATGGGAAAGGGTGTTCATTCTATGGGTTATCAATGTAAATTAACTAATACTTCCTGCCGAGATTATAAAATGTTCAATGTGTTTATCCATGCACAGCTCCTATATATAAATTGATTAATGTAATTGCTAGTTGCTGTAAAATCACAATAAAATTGGTTATACCATTTTTTTAAAGCAATTTTTTAAATCTTTTGAAATGCTGCCTGTTTTCCATTAAGAATCGGGCTGTTTGTGACCTCAAAAATGCTTCGTATATCTGACCCTTAATGCTTTGTATTTATTTTTTTGTTAAATCATTTTTATTGAAAGAATGAACACAATAGGTAAACATTACATAACTGGGAAAAGATGTTAAAAAGGAATAAGCATAAATTGTTAAAAGTCCATTGAAAATGAATAAACTACATAGACACAGTTGAAATTATTATAATGAAAGAATATAGTTGTATGAAAGGATGAGAAATAGTGTTATAACATTATAATATCTTAATTAAGAAAAAAAAAGTGTGTTCCGTAAAACAAAAAGTTGTAAAGTCTGTATATTTTTGTGAAAGAAAAAGAGAAAGAAAAGAAAAGGAGAAGTGAGAGGAAGAAAAGAGGGAAGAAGAGAGAGATATAAAAGGAGGAAATATGAAAAAGGAAGAAGAATGAATATTATGAGATTGATGAGTGTGAGGACAGGAATGTTGTAAAAGGTAACCATAATAAATCTAGTTTAATCTTTTGATAAATAGAACAATGGGCGACAGATGCAATTCTATGTTCATCACAGATTAAATTCCACCAAAATATAAAGGATAATTTAGAATTGTCTTTCCAACATGTTAATATAACTTTAAGTGCAACAGCAATAAAAAGGTCAAATAAAATAGTTTTTGATGGGAGTTGGTCAAAATCAGGAGATATAGTACCTAAAAAGATACTATGAATAGCAAGAAGAACATCTCAGGAAAAAATCAATCGAAATTTAGACCAAATAGCTTTACAAAAGTTATGGACCTTAGGGCAGTAATAAAGCAAGTGCATCAGTGATCCTTCAGAGGAAAGGCAAGACCAACATAACGGTGAAATAGAATGGTCAATTTTATGAAGAAAGAGGGGAGTAATTACAACTCTATTAAAAATAGAATATAATGATTGTGTAATGTTAGCAGCTTTAGAGGTTTTGAAAATCTTTTGCCATAAACGATCCCATTGATGAATAGACAGCGATTGAGATAAGTCACGTTCCCAAGATAATTCAATAGGAGATTTATTACGGGTGGTAGTGTGTGAGGATAGGGTTTTGTATATAAAGGAAGCACTGGGAATTGGATCATGAGGAACATGAAATAATGGTGTATTAGGGGTAAACGAAGTAGGGATAGGATCGAGGTTGAAACCTTGTAGGCAGGTTTGAATAACAGGAGATAATGTATTGTATTGCTGAATGCAAGAATCAGGGAGATTGAATTTCTCTTGGAGTTGGTGGAAAGGCATGATCGAGTTATTAAGTAACAATTGATGTACAAAGAAAATGCCCTTTTCCTTCCAATGTTTGTAGTAAAAAGATTTGTGACAAAATTTTATGTGCTTATTAAATCATATGGAGGAGGAAAGAAAGGATTGATAAAAGTCAAAATCTTTAAAAAATAATGTGTGCATAAGGTGGTGAGAGTATTTTAAAATAGTATACTTGGAAATGAAAGTACAATTGGTCATAAACATAATGTCCTGAAAGGAAAAGTCCTGTAACAAGGAACGTTCAACAACAACCCAAGATGGAATAGGTAGATCTAGATAATCTTTGGACATAGCATAAAATTGATGAATTAAAAAAGCATCAAGGTACATTTTAAAATCGGGAAATCGAACACTACCTTCTGATTTAGGATGAATTAATTTAGAGAGAGCAATACTAGCTTGTTTATTGTTCCATAAACATTTAGCGTATTTTAAAAGGTAGCATTGAGAGTATGGAAAGTATTTGGGGAACAATCATCATTTTAATCGTATCTAGTCTACCCCACCAGGATAATAATAAAGGGGACCAGGAAGAAAGCAAATTAGTAATCTTGAGTTTTAATGCAGAGAAATTATGAGCTAAAGTATCCAAAATATTTGAGGAAAACCATGATCCTAAGTATTTAATTTTTTGGGGACACCAAGTAAAATTAGTGGTATCAAACATGTATTGATAACATGATGAATTTAAAGGGAAAATCTCAGTTTTAGAAAAATTAAGTTTATAGCCAGAGAAAATGGAGAATAAAGCAATCTCTTGTAAAAAAGAGGTGGAAGAGATTTGCAGGGATTGGACATATAAATAAGAACATCATCTGCATAAGCCGATAGTTTAATTTGATGGGAATTAAAGATTAAAACCATTAATATTAGGGTTATTTCTAATACGTTCAAGAAAGGGTTCCATACAAAGGAGAAAGAGTAATGGAGAGAGTGGACAACCCTGACGGGTACCTCGTTGCAGATGGAATAAGGGGAGAAAAGACCATTGACAAATACACAGGCACTTGGATCAGTATATAGTAATTTAATAAGAGAAATAAACTTTTGACCAAAGTCAAACCATTGAATAGAGCATAAATTGCCAATTTATTCGGTCAAAAGCTTTTTCAGCATCAAGTGAAAGGGCAACTAAAGGAGAGGAGTACTTCTTTCCAAGGGCTAAAATATTTGAGAACATTCAGGCATTGTCAGAGGCAAGTCGTCCCTTAACAAAGCCAGATTGATCTGGTTTGATAAGAAGTGGGATAATATTTTTTAAGCGTGAAGCTAAGATTTTTGCAACGTTTTACAATCATAATTAATGAGGGAAATAGGTCGAAGATTTTTACAGAAGGAAGAGTCCTTTGCAGGTTTGGGAATGACAATAATAAGGGCTTCTAAAAAAGAGCCACATGCTTTAGAATCTGAGAGGAATGAGTTAAAAAGATTTAATGATATTAGTGCCAAAATTGAGGAAAAAGCTAAGAATAGCTCGATTGAGAAACCATCTGGTCCCGGTGCTTTGGCCTTTTTTAAAGATTTAAGAGCAGTGGTTATATCTTGAAGGGAAAGATCATTCTCACGGGGTAAAAATGTGTCAGAAGGGGAATGAGGTTTAGGGATATCTTGAAAAAATGTTTCAAGATCTTTTTCAGAAGGATGTGTATCCTCTGTATATAGAAGTTGATAATAAGATTGGAAAGTATGAATAATGTCAGAGTCGGAGGAAAGAAGTTTGTTGGTTGTTTCTGAATGTATAGGACCAATATTTTTACGTTCTGCTAACATTTTCCCTGCTTTATTTTGGCCACCATGAAATTTGGCTTTAATCTTAAGAAGAATATTGCTAGCATCAACAGTGGCAATTTTATTTAATGCAGTTTTAGCTTTATTTAATTTTTGCTAAGCGGAAGAGGATTTAGAGGAATAGTAACTGTGTTCTAGGGATTTCATTTTTAGAAGAGTTTCCTGATATTTAGTTTTAAGTGATTTTTTCTTTCTTTGTAGAATAAGCATTGGTAAAGGCTCTAAATGAGGCTTTAAAGGCATCCCAATTATTATGAACTGAAGTGTCTGAGGTTTTGTTAAATTGAAAAAATTCATGTATAAAAGAGGTTGCTTCTGAGACAAAGGTTGGATCTGATAGTAGGTGATTATTAAAATGCCAACGGCCTTGTTTGCAAGTGGTAAGTGATAGATCAAAAGAGGCAGACATGGGGGCGTGATCACAGATAAAAATAGAACCAATTTCTGAGGCATAGAGACATGGGAGTAATGGTTTGAAGACCAAAATATAATCAATACGGCACATAGTATGGTGTACAGGAGAAAAGAAGGTAAATTCGGAAATGTCAGGATTACATGTTTTCCATACATCTTAAAAAGGACGAGAGGTGATGGCAGATTGAAATGCTTTATGAGTTTTGTCAGGCTTGAATTTACAGTTAGATTTTCTATCAGAAGGGATCCAGCGAATTATTGAAATCACCACCAACAATTATATTGGGATTAGAGATGGAAGAGAGTTTCAATTTAATGCAGTTCCAAAATTGGGGATCGGGTTTGACGGGACCATAAATATTAAAGAAAGTGACTTGCGTTTTATTAATTATAGCATCAGCCATAACCCATCGTCCATTGGTATCACATTATGTTGGTACAATTTGTGCATTAATCGATTTATGAAATAAAATAGCAACACCACCATGACGGTCAAGAGCAGGGGAAAACACAATTTGATTAACCCATTGATGTTTGAGTTTAAGAGATTCCGCAACATTACAGTGAGTTTCTTGTAAAAAGGCAACATGGGTATTAGGTTTGGATAGGTGAGAGAATACCTTTTGACGTTTGACAGGATGACCTAAACCACGCACATTCCACGAGACAACGTCAAACATGTTCATGAGAAGGGAGGAACATAAGGAAATGGGAACAATAAGCTGCAAGACCAATGTAAAAGAAAAAGAAACAACATTTACCATATGATAACAATAACACACTCAAAAAGAGAAAAACACTCAAAGATAATAAGATAATAATAAGAAAAACCTGTAGATAACAATAACCAAGATACAAAAAGAGAGGGGAAAAGAAAGAGAGGAGAAGGAGGAAAAGATAGAAAAACGGAATAAGTAAACAGATCAAGGACAAGAGTCCAGATCTGAAAAGAGATGAGCAGCAGGTATGAGAGGAGCAAGAAAACGCCGAAAGAGCGAAGACGGTGGTAAGAGGAAATAGGTACTGAAAAGCCTCTTAAAAAGGAAAGAAATAACAAGTAATAGAAGAATAATGAGAGAAAGAACAGAACGAAGAAATACTAGTAATTTAAGTGAAATAAAACCTAAAAAAAATAAAAGGTAAAAGAGCACTAGAAAAATAGGAAAGAAAAACAAGTAATAGAAAGATAAGATAGATAAATATTTAGAAAGACAGTATCAACTATTTATCTGAGAAAAAATTAAGCATTAGTGTCCAAAAGAATAAAAGGAAAAAGAACAATAGAGCCATAAAGAGATAGAAAAGAAAAATGAGTAATAGAGAAACAAGAGAAATATACATTTAGAAGAGCAATATCAATCAATTAACGAAGACAAAATTAAGCGTTAGTGTCCATGTTACGAGAAGAAATGCTGTTTAGAAATATTTTCAGCTTTTCAGGATCGTCAAAAGAACGTGAACTTCCTTCATGAGTAATTTTGCAAAGACAAGGATGGAGAATGCCATATTGAATATTCAAATGTCTCATCTGGGGACGAAGAGCCAGAAATTCTTTACGATGAGCATTCGTTGCATTGGAGACATCCTGTGAAATGAAGATATTATGTCCCGACCAAATGAGACGTTGTTTAAGTTTAATAGCCTTCAGAACCTGCATAGGTTCAGTAAATTCCAAGAAGAGCATTATAATACCACGTGGCTTATTTGAATTAGGGTGAAGACGACCCAAACGATGAGCACACTGTATATTGAGAGGTGAGGAGGATTGAAGGTCTAAGAGATCCAGGAGAAACTTCTTCAAGAAGGACAGCAATATTTTCTTCAGGTAGGACCTTCAATATTTTCCGGAAGACCATAAAGGCGAAGGTTGTTCCTCTGATTTTCAAGGTCTTCGGTGTGGAGTTTAAGCTTGTGGATTTCTTGCTCAAGTAGAGGAATTTTTGTAGAGATATCTTGAAGGTCTCCCACACGATGTTCAAGTTCCGACACCTTTCCTTCCATGACAATCCACCGGTCTTCTATTTGATGTAATTTTTCATTGGTAGCAGACATAAAAGGTTGAAGACCACGTACCTTCTCTAGAATAGAGTCAAGGACCGGATTTTGCGAGGAGAGAATGGGAGAAGGCGGGTCATTTTTGTGTCTTTTTTGTTTTGCGCCTGAAGAGGATGGTTTAGAAGTGGCGTGAGGGTCACTGGCCATCCTGAATTGTTGAGTAGAACGATGAGAAGTAATTAGAGAAGGACGAATCCGGCCCATACACCAATTAAGTAGAAGATAAGAGCAATAACCATCTAAAAATAGGAAAACGAATTGGAAATAAAGCAAAGGGGTAGAAGCAAAACCAATAGACACTGGCGAAGGACTTTTAACATGCACCCCAATGTGAAGTGGAATCGCCACAGCAGAAAATGACCAATATCTGCATAAATGCAAGGTAAGTAACCATCCAAATCACTGGAAGGAAAAGGGTCATGTAGTGCGCAACAATGAAGCAAAAGCACTCTGTATCATGGATAATTCATAGCAATTCAATCAACAAAAAATAGTGGCAGATTGAAGAGAAGTCACGATTATAAGATCCAGGTCATATTGGTACAGAGTGCAAGCACAGAGAAAAGTTCCTTTTGTTTTTCATACTCCTGATGCCAAAAAAGACAGAAGAAAACTGCATGGTATTTAGCACATTACACTAAGTAAACTGTAGAAATTCACAAAAGAATAATTAGAATTGTCCACTAGATGGCGGAGTGACACAACAGTCTGAAATAGAGTTTGTAGGAATTACTATTATATGGATGTTTTTCTCTCTCCTCGTATCTTTCCTGTTCCCATTAAGCATGAAGTAATGAAATAAAACAACATCAGAGCTGGCAAGGAAAATTGAGACAGGATGATGAGGCTCACCCGTTCCGTTCGTGTACCACAGTGAGTCAAAGGTGAAATTACTCTGCTTTCAAAAAGTGACTGCCACCTGAGAGGAAAAATGTTCCAGCCGATAGGAGACTCAGAACGCGAGCGCCGCTACTTAAAATGGCAGGCGCCCGCATTTCTGAGAGGTGAAAAACACCGCCGCATTTCCCGGGCTCTAAAAGAATGTTGGAGATGCAGTAAAGCGGTCCGGAGACTCACCACTGTCACATCTCATCGGGACCGCAGGTGGGACTCAAAAACTCCACGTCCAATAGGCACTCCTTGTAAAGAAAACTCTGCATCCGGATGGAGCTTAAATGAAGACCGCCATGCCCTCTCAGCGTCCAAGCCACGCCCCGATGCTTTGTATTTTTAATGCTAACCTTTGGCTGTTGCAATACGAGTGGCAGATCCTAAGCATCATATTTGCCTCTGTGCCTTTAATAAAATGTGCACACACACTAGCTCGCAAAAAACACGTTTGAGATAGTTTTGCACTTGCGTGACAGTAAGCCATCTCGAAGGAGGATTCCGATATTTTTTACAAGCGAGACTGCAAATAAATTATAAGAATTAAGTAAAGCATTCCGCATTAGAGGAACTGTAAATCTGAATTGATTGTGCGAGTAAGGGACAGATGTTGAAGGCTGAAATCAGTAAAAAATCTGGGTCTCATCGTTAGACTTGTTCTTATTTTGTGAATGCGTTTTTGCTGCAACACTTACAAGCTAGAAAAGCGCCACTAGGTGGCGAAAAAGACTGCAGAATACGATTGAGATTTTGCCCTGCATCTCAGAAGAAGTTTATGAACCCGCAGGTTTTAATGCAGTTTCACAGCGGCAGCAATATTTCATCCAGTCAAGGCAATCAGGTGGATCCTTGTGGATCCCGGACCCAGATTTGGGCCGATGTCAGTGACACATTCTGCCGTTGTCTCGGTGTAATTCAGTGAGAAAGTTAGGGGCGCCCACACTTTCCTTATTCTGTGCTTAGAGCAGCACCTGCAGCTGCGTTGGAGCTCTCTCTTACTTTCAGTTTAAAGTGCCCCACTCAAATGCGTCACTTAAGGGGCCATCAGCACTCTTTGGGGGATATTCTCAAGAACGTATGATAATTATCGCAAAATTAGCTTACCGCAACCTTTCACATTGCAGTGTATTGCGGGAAAATAACGCCGTGTTAACGCTGTATTCTGAACACGGCAGTACTGTGCTATAGTTTCACGATAACGCGTCAGTTAGAAATAACGCAACGCCTAGAAAATGCGAAACACAAACGTTAAAAATGCTTCGATGTCCCAAACCGCGATACAAAAATCAGCGATAACCAGCGACAGGCCTGCAATTCCCATGTGTCATGCGGGAAAATGCACCATAAAAGCAGAGAAAAAGAACTGTGAGAGGACAGTGTTTGAGTACAACCTCACATCCGTGATGTAGTACAAATGTCCACTGTCCCGCATCAAATAGGCATCTCCTCACAAACAGTCACAATGTACATTGCTATGCAGTCTGTACGTAAACTTCGCCAATGTGTAAACATACATGGAACACACTGTGAAACTGCATCTCCCCTTTACATTGCAGAGTGACAATCAACACCTCCTGCAGCGCAGACCCTACATCACGTCAGTGATGATGGAGATGACCCCCAGGACAACGACTACGATGAACTCCAACGGTTCATGGACAACCTCCGCACCCCACCTCCAGTAGCAGGGCAGCCCAGCACCATCGAGGTGAGCCCACCCCCTGCACAGACCACACAGCAGGAAGCACCCACCACCATGTCTGGCTTCCAGCACCTCACTGAAGAACACATGGCTTTCCAACGCCGTGTGTTAGACCACCAGAAGGAGCTGCCGGACAGGTGCTGTGGGGTTCAACCTCATGGCAGCCAAACTAGATGCCATACGTGGGTGTCTAAGTCCCATCAGGGACCTCTTACACTCCCTAACGGACCCACAGTCCGTACCATGCCCTCAAACAATCCATGGCTGGCGTCGCTGGAGTCATGACTCGGAGACAACAACAACTGTCTATTCAGAGTTGCTACAGCAATGTCATCCATGATTTGGGAAACATAAGGAGGGTCATGAAGAACATGGAGCGGATGGAGGCGCAAAGAATGGCTACCATGGCTCCACACGAGAAAGCTGTAGATGGGATCTTCCATGCCCTGTAGATCCTCATAATGGGAGTGATGCCACAAGACATTGCACAGAAAAATGCCTCTGCTACTTCTACATCCATATCTCCGGCCCCTGATGTGTCAGTGTCACACTGTGCTGCAAACCAAACACCACCATCCACATGTGAGGCACATAAAACATCAGAGGACGAAGATGAGGATGAATCTGCCTTAGTGGTAAGAAGGAAGCAGTAGCACTCATCTCCATCATATGGCTTGTTTCTGCTTGGTTCTGCCCTCTGCATCATGCCCTGGAATAACACTTTCCACCGTCTCCTGATACACTCTGTGACACTTACCTTGGGCCTCGACATGGACTGCCATATTTTGTTTGCATAACAATGACACGGCAATCAGCCTGCGGACTGGACTCTTACCCTACCGAGTAACTTGTCAATCCCTAAAGGACTCTGGCTGGCCCTCCACGGGGCAACATTGTAAAGTGTTGTCTGCATGGCCCAGTACTAAGACAGCTCCAACACCTTACTGAACATGACTAATACATACTAATACACACAGACATGTCATAACTATGATAAATCAAGTATGAAAGCATGGACGAATGTAGGGGCAGTGATTCCCCCTTACGTCCACGTTGCTCATGTTGTGGGACTTGAGTCACAGGGTGAATCCCTGCATCATGGTGGTACATATTTGACCCCAAAAAAGGCATGTTGGCAATTGTAGGTCACAAATGACAGTCTACATGTAATGATTTGGGACACATGTGAAACGCTAATGAGTGGGATTTTGTACTATCTTTGACACACAGAAATGACATTTCGAATATGTGACACCCTAAACAGCCTCGCTGTACAGAGGTGACACACCCACCATCTATTTTCAAAGTATGAGATTGTTAGCACTACATGTTGCACTTACACTTGTCAGAGTGATGTGCTTGTACAGAGGAGTGACATGCACTCAGGGAATATGTGTTGTAATGCATTTATTTGCACATGCTGTGCCTGTGGTCATTGTGTACTGTCCCATGTTTGCTAAGGACTGTGACAATGTGACATGCTCATGTGAAGAAATTGCCAATGATGGTGTTCCTACAGGCTATTCCTGCTGCAGCTGCAGTGAAGTGTGGTCCACCTGCCTCATCTTCCTCATCATCGTCCAGTGCATCTGGCACTTGTATCCATGGGGCATTGATGCGTATGCATATGTTGTGCAACACACAACATGAAACGTTCATCTTGCACACGATGTCTGGGCTGTACAGGAGTCTTCCACCTGTGATGTCCAGGCACCTGAAACGTGACTTCAACACACCAAATGTGCGTTCCACGATGCCCCTGGTGCTTTTGTGGGCCGCATTGTACTGCCTCTAGGCCTGTGTGTTCAGGGCTCGGAAAGGTGTCATCATCCAAGGGCAAAGTGCATATCCTTGATCACATGTGACAGTGCAGAGAGACATGAGTCAATAGTTGGTTCTGCATGATGTGTTGGCAGGTTCACTGGTTCATTGGTGTGTGGTATGTGTGACTTAGTGATTCCTGTTTGACATGTACTGCTTGTAGTAAATGAGCGGCATCAATGTGTATTATGTAGCCTCACTTCTGCTCCTCCCTCCCCCCGAGCCTAGTTACTAGTGTGCGCAGCGTGGTTGCATCACTTGCCTTCCTACGGCACACCATTGTCATGCCTGTCTGTGCATGTCCACAAGCCTGACAACGACACTGTGATGTTGTGCGTTGAAGGTGGGCGGCCACGTGTGTGTAGGCCTACGGTAAGGATAGGGCGGACACAGATGTAGAGTTCATGGCTGGCTGAACACGCGATGCGGTTGAGAGTAGACCTTTGGCTTATGCTGTGGTAATAGCGACACACACAACAGTTGGCATGTATGATCCTGTACCCCGAGCGGGCCTGCGCTCCTTCATTTACCCCTTCGGCCGAGCCCGCACTCCGGAGGCATGCTACTTTGAAACATTGTCCATTGCGGGGCGGGTGGCGCCGACACTACAACAGAGACACACGCATTAGCTACTTCCTTGGCATGGCCAACACTTAACCATGCCCAGGGCCCCGGGTTGATTAACCACACCCCTACTCTGGACTGTCGTACGCCAGTCCACTCCGCTTACGCTTACAGGGCGGTACAGCTACATGTCACAGGTCTTCCCCACTGCCTGAGGTGACATGGTTGCATCCGCTGTACACAGCACAATGTAATGTCGTAGGGCCCGGGGCCCTCATGCATACATAATGACCACACAGACACACTTAGATAGTTTGTGGAAGTAGCTACGGGCACGTGCACCCGGTCCCTTTTATTGCCAGGGTCACATGTCCAGTGACGCCTGTGCTGGATGGGGGGGGTTGGGCGAGTGTAAGCCAGCCCTCAGGGTGTGGTTGACGCAGGCAACAACTACAACAGTGATCAGACAATCAAAAGTCCAAAGTTCAAACAGTAAGGGTCCATGACTTAAGCTGTACAGAGTTAGTGGCCCCGGATGCACTGCGGCCGGCACAGGCACACCGCCACGGGACGGTGACTTGCAGTGCACTGAGGTAGGGCCGCGAGAGCGGAGCGGGTCCTCATTGAAGTCCAAGGTGAATGTCGCGGAGTGTTTCGGGGGACAGTGGAAGGTGTTCTTCCAGGGCATGATGCAGAGGGCAGAACCAAGCAGAAACAGGCAATATGGAGGAGATGAGTGCTACAGACCCATTCTTAACACCAAGTCAGTATCAGCTACATGATGAAGACAACCCACAGGCCATATACTCAGATGCCACCAGAGGTCAACCAGTGAGTATACATGAATTTCAGGGCACAGAGTTAGTGGCACCAGAGCTGAAAGGGGATGCAGTCTGCAATAAGGCCTGTACAATGATATAAACTCTGCCATAAATAAATCAAGACTCAGTTCCAAATGTGTGATGTACTTGACCGCAGTGTAGTCTGGAGGCAGCGGTCAGCAGGGGCCCATAGCCACGTGTTGTTGGCTAGCGATGCACAGAGTTAGTGGCACCAGAGCAGTTGTTGGTAGTGTCGATCACCTCCGCAACGATGATCCTTTTTTCCTCCGGACTGAACTGTGTCTTCCTCTTACTCCTCTCCTTGCGTACAATGATATAAACTCTGCCATTAATTACTCAAGACTCAGTTCCACATGTGTTACCTACTTGACCGCAGTGCAGGCCGAAGGCAGTAGTCAGCAAGAGACCACAGACACGTGTCGTTGGAATGCTATGCACAGAGTCGGTGGCACCACATCGAAGGGAGTATAGTGATATAAATGCTGCCATTAACATATGAACTCGGCCATCATGATATCAAGACTCAGTTCCAAATGTGTGACCTACTAGACCGTGGTGTAGGCCCGGAGGCAGCGGTGGGGTATGTCAACGAGTAAGGAGTGCTGGGGGCCTGTGTTGCGGAGGCCAGCGATGGTA
This sequence comes from Triturus cristatus, assembly GCF_964204655.1. Lineage (NCBI taxonomy): Eukaryota > Metazoa > Chordata > Amphibia > Caudata > Salamandridae > Triturus > Triturus cristatus. The sequence goes on from NC_140583.1 coordinate 492,398,562, forward strand.
TGAGGAGGCTGCCAAGGTCGTGGGCCTCATGCTTGGAGCTTGCACCGGCACGTGTTGGGCCCTCTTTGACACACCCCGGTGTCGGCAGGTGAGCAGTGAGGCCTGGGTGCGCAGGGGCGGCCAAGATGAGTCTGGGGACCAGCGGCCCGGGGTGCAGCAGGCGCACAGGCGTCGGTCTCATGGCGGGGTGAGAGGCGCTGCCCTGGCAGACACGTTGGCCATTCCGGAAGGGAACAACGCCCAGAGCTACATGCTTTTTATTAGCACCCCTGCGCTAGCCTGGAGTACGCCGGGCCAGCCCACTCCGCTCATGCTTACAGGGGGGGACTTAATAAACTACATTTCCGTAATCTTTCCCACTGGCTGAGGTAACATGGTTGCGTCCACTGTCCACTATACTCCAAACACCAGCAGTGTATGTCGACATGGATATGTCTGTGGTCTGCATACTGCAGGCTGGCCAGCACATCCACGCCACACTCAGAATTGTGTACATTCTCATTCATGGGTCACTAGCCTCCTTCGTACATGCCTTGTTCCCACCTCTCCCCACATTCTGCTATTGTGTGGCTGAGGTGCCATGCCGTTGATGACTTGTGTACATGGCTAGCCCAGGTTACCACAGTAAGTTGTGCTGTTGTGTCTGGTAGGTTGGCATGTTGTTTGGCATGTTGTATGTGAGTTTGTAATGTGTGCATTCCCAGAGTTGTGAGTTGCATGATTGTGGAGTTGAGGTGTGTGGTGTGTTCATTTGGTACTTACCAACAAGCAGTGCATTTCCGTAGGTGCCATCCTGGAAGCGCTGGTTGATGATGGACTGTAGGAAGATGTAGGAATCATGCACACTGCCTAGGTAGTTGGCGACGACATTGGAGAACAGTCCCCGGTGGTCAACTATTGCCTGCACATTGATGGAATGTGTGTGCTTTCTGTTGCGGTAATTGTGTGCAGTGTCAGCAGGGGGCACAAGTAGGACATGTGTGCAATAAATTGCCCCCAACACGTGCAGGCAGCCAGCTTTAGAATAGAAGCCTTGCTTGGTCTACAGCTGTTCCTGCGCAGTGTGGGGGTAGTGAAGGTGCTGGGGTACCAAGCTGATGATTGCATCCAAGACAGTTGTGATGAACTTTGATAGGGCTGACTGTGAGACTCCTTTGACTCTGGCAGTTGTTGGTTGGAAGGTACCAGAGGCCAACATGCAGCACAGCCAGCAGCTTTGTCTGCGGAGGGATATTGGTTGTCTGCTGTGTTGGTACCGTCAGCCTGTGGGCAATGATGGTCAGGATGCGGAGGATGGTTGTCCTTTTGAGGCTGTAGTGGGCAATGACATCCTATGGTGTTAGGTCTGTAAGGCTGGTGCGTTTTTTGAAGGTCCACTGTCTTTGTCTGCGCTGCCTCTGTGGTAGTCTGGAGGGGGGGCAGGGAGGTAAAAGGGGGGTGGCGGGCCTGGGTGTGGTGGCGATGGGTGTTGTGGCTCTCTTGGGGCTCCGAGTTGCATGATCAGTAGCTCCATGGCAGCTGTTGTTCTTCAGGTGTGGCTCTGGGCTGGGCTCCCTTTTATGGTGCAGGTTGTCGTCTGACTTGACAGCAGGTGAGAGCAGCCTTATCCCCTGTTTTGGGATCTTATCGCCGATCTGGCTGGTTGTTGAGAATGTTGCGGAGAGGTATTGTCATGGCTTTTTGCATGGGAACGCCTACTCTGCATATCATTAGCGTTAGTTGCCGGTGTCATCTGTGGCAATGTTTTTTTTGCGGCTGCTATCGCAGGAAAACTGGTGATATCGGCTGTTAGCGCCAGCTTGTGAATGGGGCGATAAATTTATCGCCACTTTGGCTGCGATAAAGTGCCGATAACTTGGCGATAAGTTCTTGAGAATATGCCCCTTTCTGTTCTAATCTCATCCTGGCTGAGAGCTTTACCATCCTTGCACCAATGCATTGCTTGTGTCACTTCACAAGAGCTTGAGCTATGCATGCACTCTATGGTCGGAAAGTACACCTGTAGATGTTAATGATTACACCAGGAACCATTTACTAATAACAATATAAATAATTTTTACGAATTTTACATTGAAGAAAGACTAAAAAAAAATCCTGCAAGTTTCTAGGTGTATGCATGCATCTCCTTGATGCTGTATTACAAGGGTTGTCAGCCAATACCGCCACTCTGGTTCCTATTGATTGAGAGTGCAGCCCCTGCAACTGCTGAAAATATGTACCTGGTAGAACTAAAACATTTACTGATTATCTATACACTAAGGTTTTTCAAATTGAGGACTTTACCAACTGCAAAACTACTACTACAACTACTGATTTGAGATAATTCAGGGAATTTGCTTGAGGCAATATATTGGCTCCTCAGAAGACGTGCTAATCGAGAGGTAAGAGGAAGACCTCCGACCATTTGGTATTTGGACCCACAATTCACCCATTTAACATGAAACATAGTCTTGATCAGCTAAAGAATATAAAAGTCTTGGGTATTGACCATCGTCAAAGAAAATAGGGAGGCAGGCAGCAAAGCAAAGCTCCGTAGACAAGAGGAAAAATGGTGGCTAGAAAAGATGAAGGGAATAAAAAGAGGACTCAGTTTGAAGATACTGAGTTATAGACTCTTCTCTACACCTGGCATTGCTGATTGTAGAGACAAAACAAAGCTTCAATAATAGGAACCAGATGGCCAGTCTTGGCTGCCATTGATGCTTTCCAGCTATTATAGTCTTATATACGAGACAGTGGGACTATTTTAATTTTAAATAGACAAATGCTTTAGTTAAAAGGTTGTGAAAATATGTATGTACTTTGAAGGTCCTGGGTGCTGAAGCCACGCGTAACGTAAAGTGTATCGCATCTCTGCTTCAGACTAGCCTTATTTTGGTCATAATTTGTGAGGCTAAATTGGAACTCGTCCCATGGATGCCACAGAACCAGATCGAATGGACTTAATCCTGAGCATGGTCTTTAAGTAGCATTCTGCATGTCTAAAACGCGTTAGAATTATTGATGCGAAGCAACTATCGATCAGGCGGTTGTTCACTCTGGAGGTCCAGAGTTTGAAAATAGTCAGAGTGGGTATAGTTTGTTTTTTACCTTTAAAATAGTTAAAAGCTACACCAAAATAATTTGTAATTGTATATAATATGTTGTGAAGAGTAGACCCTCTACATATTTTTGTCCAAAAGGGTTTTGATGCCTTTGTTGTGGTATTATCAACACATCAGTCAATACGGAGCTGATCTTCAAAGTTTATTAGCAGACAAAATCCTGAGCAGGCAAGCCAGACACCAACATCCTCCTTCTCCCACCAACCGCCTTTGAACCCCATGAAGTCACAAGCCCTCACACAGGTAACATTCCAGGCGACTTCACAGAGCTGGATAAGTGGAAGAGTACAGGCTAGAATAACAAAAGCCCACAGAATAAAATAAGCCCACATTATAACACATTACCCTTCCCTTCCCAAATACAAACACCCCCCTCACACACAACAGAAGCAGGACCCAATATATATCTCACACACCTCCCTCCTCAAACACAACATAAACCACGCACATGGACATTCGACAAGGAGAATATCCACAAAGCACTGACATGATGACTGGACCACAATGAAACAAGACACTCATACCCAAAAAAGGAAACAGTGCGATAGGGCAAAAACAACCATTACACAAACATCACACCCACACAACATCACCCAACCAACCTGGTGGTCTGCGAGACCAGACTGCTCGCATAACCAAATGACCATTCCCATCAGCAGGAGCATCTCTCCGTCATGTGCAGCGCTCACCTGAAAATCTCCATTCTGCATCAATAACCACCCGGAACACCTCTCAGCCGCCCTCTCTGTTTCCATCACACCTCTTCCACCCTTCTGGAACAAAGCAACTCTACTCAAGTTCCAAGTGTTACCATTCTTTAGCTTCACCCAATTTCCACCCGCCTCTCTGTAGGGACCCAGGAACTTGGACAACCCATGGCCCACACCACTGTGCCTCTACTTCACCCAATCACCTAGGTCAAACATGCTCGCACCCTGACCTTCCCCTGAATTCCCTCCCGACACTTTGAAATGTTGCTCCCACTACCACAAAGCTTCCGATTTTGTCCCACACTGCCTACCTCACTTCATCTTAAACTGTGTCTTGCCCTTGCCAACATTTACTATAGTGCGATGTTCCCACAACATGTCCTTCACAGGGCTGTGAACACTTAACCAGGTCTACTAGCTAACTCTATGGTTCCCTTAATCAATCGGTTTATTCTCTCAACCTGACCATTCCCTTGCGGGTTGTATAAATAGGTGCACACATGCTTACCTCTGATGTCACATAGAAACCTTTGCTTTTTACTGAAAGTAAGTTGTGTGCAATTATACATTATCAACCTTGAAGGTATACCTTGCCTCTTGAAAATATCTCCCATCACTGCAACGGTTGCTCTCATGTTGATACACATAATGAAAGGCACCTGAAACTACTTGGACTTAGCATCATCTAAGATTCCTGCATACCTCTAATGTCTGGGCAGGAAAACAGATGGCCCTATGAAGTCTAGGCATACCTTTTCCCATACATCGTTTTCTTCAGCCATGTTGATTGCTTTCCAACGCACTCAAATCCATTCTCGACCTGTTCTCTCAATTCTTGCACACCTCACACTCCTCCATCCATTTCTTCACCTGACCATCCATCGCAGGCAACCAAAATGTTTCTTTGAGTCTCCTAAATGTGAGCGTCTGAGGCAAATGACCCTCATGTGTCAGCTGCATGAGTTTTTCACTGACCTCACGGGGTACAAAAACCTTCCATTCCTCATAGTGAGCCTGCTCCAACCAAGGACAATTCTACAACCACCTTGTGAAATGGCTTAATTGCATCAGGTAAAGAGTTCTCGATCTCACAGCTGCTTTGAGCATTTCCACCACTGCCTCGAGGACCGAATCGTCTTTCATGGCACACATCCAATCGTCCATGGATACACACCCCGGCAAGCCTTCTGTGGCATCGTCTACACTTGCCACCACTTCCTCCGCATCACAATCACACTCATCTGCTGCTTTATCCGGAAACCCCGAAAAGCAATCAGCCACCTAGTTCTTCCGGCCTGGCAAAAATTCCACACAACAATCGTAATCTTATAGTTTAACTGCTACCCTTGCCAGCAGGTCAGAACAATTACTCGTGCCATTTGCTCCAATTCTTTGATTAAGGGTTAATGATCTGTTCAGAAATTTAATCTGGTGCCCTCAAGTGAAAGCATGAAAATAGTTAATTTCCCTGACAGCAGCCAATTCCTCCGAGTTAATGACGGAGTTGTTCCTGGAGTAGAGTGAGCCTGAATCCACCATTAAAGCAATGACTTTGCCATTCACCTTGAAATCTGCTTTGGGGCATGCTCTCCTCGTCATGTCTTAACCCCTCTCAGATGCAGACACAGTATCGTGACCATCCGCGCCCTGTGTTCCACTGCTTCTCTCACCTTACCTACTGATGCAACACGTTTGATCCATGCCTTGCACACACATGCAAAGCGGCCTTTACTTTCCACAGTTCTGGCATTCCTTAACAATGACAAAACAGTTCTTTGATTCACCCAAATGGAGATTGCTACCACACCTTTAGCAAGAGCACCTCTGTCACTTCAAAGGTAGATTTGCTTTAATTTTTTGCATTTCTTTTCTCTGAATCCTCCACCACCTTGGCCAATTTTTATGGCATCTTTAAGAGTGGGATTGCTGGCAGCACATAGTCTCGCCTGCATCTTTTTGCTACTACATTGGACTATTAACTGGTCCCCGATTAGTTCTTCAGTCATCAATGCAAATTTACATTGCGCCGCCAACTCACCCAGCCTCGCTGCAAAGTCAACTGATTCAAGTGATTTTTGTGATTCAGCGTAAAAGCTATGGCGCTGCACCACAATATTCACCGTTTTGGCAAAACAGTTCGGCAATCGCAATTTGGCTTCCTTGTACACATCCTCAATCTTATCTCCATTTTCCTCATACACTTGTGGTGTGTATTAGAATAGATGATGACCTTCTGTACCCAAGCAACCTATCAACAGTGCTTTATTCCTGAGTGGAGAGCAATTTATGCCTTCGAGTGCCGCCCAATCTCCCACTCAATCGGTGAGTCTCGATTCCGCATGAGAAACTAAGGCGATGCAACGACTGTTATGCTCATGATGAATGAAACCGGAGTAGGCTTCACTGGAAACACAGGCATCAAGGGCCACTAGATGGCGCTGCCCCCACGCCAACACTGATTAAAGGCCATTGAGTCTTGAAACTGTGTTACACTGTATTTTGCAATTCTTAGGTGGCGCTGTGACCATCAATCTGAAATGAAGGTCACGAGAGCAGGACGGACTCCTGCGCAGGAATGGACTACCTGCTGGGCACATTTGTAAAAAAAAAAATCTTTTTTTTGTCTACTTATCTGTTATATTGTTTCCTTTCTATTCCCTTTACAGTTCCTTTCTTGGAGTCGCAAAGCTGTTTTGTTCATGGCGCCCACTCTGGGTAACAACGCTGTGACAGTGCCAGCCCCTTTTGTAGAGAGCCACTCGGGCTCTCCACTACAATGTAGCGCTAACACCCGCATCCACACACCCCTGGGGGCGGGCTAGCCCCGAGGGGATAAATAAAGGTGGGCGAGACCGCACGTGGTCTCTCTGGTGTAGCTCAGTAACCAAGAACTGTGTTGTGTCCTTTGCTGTCACCTTACCGCAACTGCGACCCTGGGCCTGCACCTCTACACTGGCGACGAGGCCGGTCGTGCCCGTGCGTGCGACGCTGCTGGAGAAGCGAGGGGAGCAGGCGGAGCCCACCCACGCTGGTCGCGCTCCCTCCTCGCGATCGCCTCTGCCGCTGCCTGCGGTGCCCGCCCGCGTGGTGGAGGAGGCGGCCTGCCTCCAGCGGAAACCTGCTGTCGGCGGAGCCCACCCGTATGCTGGAGCGCTCGCCTGGAGCTGCTGGTGCCGTTTCCTGTTTGGCCGGGTGAGTGGCAGCACACGCGCGCTCCCCGGCGCTCTCCGACGCTCTGATTCCGGCGAGGGGGCCTAGGCAGGCTGCCCTTCGCACTGCCTGCGGCAAATTCACCCGTTTGTGCCGCTCTTGGCTGCTGGCTGCAGCGTGTGGAATCCCGAGTGGGAGGAGCTCGACGGCCCAAGGCAGGGAAGCCTGGTCTACGGCAAACAAGCATTGGCACATCCAAATCAAGGCCTATGAGGACACTGCTCTGCCACACAGATACTAAAGCCAAAGTACAAGGGGAAACACATAACCCCATCAGGGCTGTACTCCAGCACTAGTGACACAAAGGCGGCCCCAAGCCACAATATGTTCACCAGGCCGGCAACCGGCACAGGGACATCGCAAGGGAGCGGACCCACCGCGGTGGCTGTCAACAATCCCCCGCCGCCTTCGGTGGTCACCCACACGGCTGTGGCGCCTTTACCCCCCTTCAGCGAAGCATCGGACCCAGTTACCGCCGCCCCACGATGGAAAGCATGGGTAGGTCGTTTGAATCACTACTTCCAAGGGACCCGAGAGACTGATGGGGCGGTGAAGAGATTGTTACTGATCTACTATGGAGGGGCGGAGATATACGAACTGTTCGACACGCTTCCTGACACCGGGGACGAGGATGATTACGACGCCGCAGTCGCGGCGCTGAACAAGCATTTTGATCCCCAACTGAACCCGGACTTCGAAAAATTCAAGTTCAGGAGGGCGTGTCAAACTGACGCGGAGTCGGTGGACATGTTCTACGCGCGGCTGCGCCGGCTGGCCAGCACGTGCCCATTCACCGATCAAAGGGATGAGATAAGGGACCAAATTATTTTAGGGTGTCGCTCCAAGCTCCTCCGGAAGCTGATCCTTCGGCAACCAGGGATCTCGCTAGATGACATCCTAATACTGGCCCGGTCCCACGAACTCTCCGATGCCAGGGCGGAAGAAATGGAAGCCGCCATCCACACTCCCGTGGCGGCAGGACCGGGGCTCAAGTGCGTGCCCATCAAGGAAGAGAGGGTAGAGGCCATAAAAAGGCAGCCACCCGCGCCTCGCTCGGCGCCCAAGCCCACGACGTCGGGCCTGTGTGGATACTGTGGGGAGGACCACCCGGCGACGGCAGTCTGCGGAGCGAAAGGCAAGACTTGCTCTCGCTGCGGGAGAATGAACCACTACGCCCGGGTGTGCCGAGGCGGACATTGCAGGCAGCAGTCCGCGAGGCCGAGGTTTGGACAACAACAGGTGCGCCAGATCGAACACGAGGATCCTCTGCCGAGTGAAAGACCTCAACACCAGGCGCACGACCCGGTGTACGAGGACGAAGACAACGAGGTATTCGTGGTGTCGTTCGTCAGCAGGACCAGCTCCCGGCGGAGGCCACCGCCCATGTGCTCAGTCTCCGTGGGAAGTGCAGAGATCCAGGCCCTCATCGACACCGGCGCGTCTGTCAACGTCATGGACTCGGACCAGTATGACCGACTATCTCCAAGACCCCCGCTGGCGTCGTCGAAAGCGCGAATATACACATACGGAGGGACGGATCCCCTTCCACTCCGTGGCGTCATTACCACCACCGTCGCCAGCGGAGGGTATTCCACGCAGACGCAATTCTATGTCACGGAGGGCAAGAAGGGGACGCTGCTCAGATAATTTTTTTTGGGGCGGGAAAAAACCACTCACCCAAGACCATGGTTTCGTATTTCGTTAGCAATCCCGTTGCATTTACCTTTCCACGGCATGCCGATCACTTATAATGATATACCAGTAGCGTTAGTTATGCCGTTTTTTTGTCCCGTTCCAAGATGGCCGCCATCCTACACCTTACGCGGATCCCGTCTTGACGTCACAACAACGTCCTGACGCCCACCCGCTCACCTGCACCTATACCCATGGCCTTATGTCTGTATTTAACGGACACAGCCATTATGTTCGCCGTCCAGCAGCCGCGGCAACCGGGTAGGTGTTCCGGAGCACAGAGGAAGAGCGTGAAGTAAGTGCCCCCCATCCTGTTGGATATCTTTACCCATAACCTCCCAAACGGTACTTTTTCCTGCCCGTTTTAAACTTTATTCTAGTTTACCGGTTTGTACTCCATTGCCTTGTCTCCTTTTTCCTCAGCCGCCTCCACTTCCGCACGGCTACGCTGACGAGGTCCATCCTTTAGCTAAGGAGGGTAGGCAATGTGAAGTTCTTGACAATCATAATGTTCATGTGCACCACTATGTACGACAGATGCCAGTAGTTGTAGTCACGGTTTATCTACTATATGTTGTAATAGAACGTCATCCTTCACTATGATAGCACTTCCTCCAACAGCTAAATAGAGTGATGTTTTACCGTAAGGCAGTCGATGCACTTACCCGGTACCACGGTCCCCCCGGTGTGATCTGTCTTCGATAGGCTTTTCCCTTCACCAGGTACAGTTATTAAATAAGACGCTGTACAAGTATGTCATTCCGCACTATTTTAACACTTCCCCCCACAGTTAAATATTCTTGATCTTGTACCGTAAGGTGGCCCATGCACAAACTCGGCACCACGGTTCTCCCCTGGGTGATTTCTCTTCGAGGGGCTGCTTCCATCCCCAGGTACAGGCATTTGACCAAGACCACGGATGAATGTACGGCGCATGCCAGAGATCCCCTAACCCACCCGTATCACCTTATCCAATTCACACGTGCGCAGATAATCAGCTAATCTCCCCAACGGGGCACTCATAGACACATTTCTGTTGTCTTGCACAGATTAACTAACCAGACCACTTGAGACCATGATAATGATCTTTCATTGTGTTCTTTTTCTCCCCCTCCCCTTTTGTGTTTATGTCTCCTTCATAGGCCGCATCTAGGGATACGCATAAACGACGTGTTCCTCTCCTACTTTTTCTACAAGATTTCCTAAAATATAGGACTATTGGGATTATAGGGCGTCTTTTCCCGATTCCCATGTTGCACATTCTTTCTTAAGGTCCTGATGAAGCGCTCTTAGATCCATTAGGGACTCATTAAAGCGCGAAACATGTCGACCCCCTATATCCACCTTCTGCACTACACGGGTGAGAGAAGAGGGAATGTATTTGTTTAATTTCCCCTCTCACATAGGCAACTGACCTTGCTTCTCCATCCCCCGTGATATATCTTAACCAGACTCCAGGGACATCCTCAATAAATTGTCAGTGTCCTTGGGTTCTTTTTATATTTCACTCACCACCATCACTTTGTCCCACACACCCCCATGCACAAGTGCGGCAAACTCCTAAAAGATCTCCATCAAAGAGTCCCGTGAAACGGGCCCGTAAGGGACTGCAGCGCCACCCCCACGAGGAGCACCAGCCCGATGATGATGCTATACACCTGAAAGGGTGTGTGAGGGCACCTCTAGATCCACACAGGAGTACCTTACTCTCTCTCGGCACACTCGAGCTCTTTTGGAGACATCTCACACTTCCCTTCAGCCTACCTGGCTGTTGATTCGCATCTCTTTGCCCATAGGAACTGTTACCATCCTATTTTGCTATCGCATTTAACTTGGGAGCTCTGGTACAGGACCTCTCTTCTAAATAGCTCCTCGTCCCCCCCTCTTTTGTTTAATGACGCTGCTCAGCTGTCACACTGCCGAGGACCTTGGCCTGGTCTTCTTTGCGAATCAAGTTCACGACTCCCACGCGGAGGACATACTTCAAGACTTCCCAGCTCTCTTCACCGGCCTGGGCAAACTGAAGGGCAAGAGGTTCAAACTGCACATAAACCCCACCGTGAGGCCAGTAGCCCTGAGACACAGGAGGGTACCGTTCAACTTGCGCCCGCAGGTGGAAGAGGAGCTGAGGAAACTCGAGGAACTGGACGTAATCGAGAAGGTATCTGGACCCACGCCCTGGGTGTCCCCGCTGGTCGTGGCGCCCAAGCCCAAACAGCCCGGAGCCATTCGACTCTGTGTCGACATGCGGTTGCCCAACACCGCGGTAAAGAGGGAAAGGCACATCACCCCCACGATGGACGACATAGTGGCAGATCTCAACGGGGCCAAGTGGTTCTCGAAGCTGGATCTAAATGCGGGATACCACCAGCTGGAACTGGATCCCAGCAGCCGATACATAACAACCTTTTCAACACACGAAGGTCTCCGCAGATACAAGAGGCTAAGTTTTGGCGTCTCCTCTCCGGCAGAAGTGTTCCAGAACGCCATTCGAGAGACATTGTCTGGACTGCAAGGGGTGATCAACCTCAGTGACGACATCCTGGTCTATTCTAACACCCTGGAGGAGCATCATGCTCACTTGAGGGCCACGCTCAGAAGGCTGGAGGAGTGCGGGTTGACCCTGCACAAGGCGAAATGTTCGTTTTATCAGGACCGGGTGGACTTCTTCGGATATACGTTCACGCGCGACGGACTGCTGGTAGATCCAAAGAAAGCAGAGGCCATCAGAGCGGCACCCACCCCTCGGAGCCCGACCGAAGTGCGAAGCTTCCTCGGAATGGCTACGTACTGCGGGCGGTTCATTCCCCGGCTGGCCGCAATGTCTGAACCGCTGCGTGCCCTCACGTGCCAAGATCGCTCATGGGAATGGACCCCGGAGGCACAGAAAGCGTTCCAAGAAATCAAGGAAGGGCTCCTCGACAGGACAATCATGGCCTACTTCCACCCGCGACGGAAAACGGAGCTGGTGGTGGACGCCAGCCCGGTGGGCCTGGGGGCCGTCCTCTTGCAGGAGCACAGCTCCGAAGTATGGAAGCCGGGGGCATATGCCAGCAAGGCACTGACCGACACGGAAACGAGGTACGCCCAAATTGAGAGCGAGGCGTTGGCAATCAAATGGGCGTGCCAGCACTTCCATCTGTATCTCTGCGGACAAGACTTCACAGTGGTCACCGATCACAAGCCTCTGCTCTCCCTGTTCACGGGATCGGCGAGGCTAGCACCGCCCAGAATCGAAAGGTGGGCCGTCCAACTGCAGGGGTACCAGTTCAAGGTGATCTACCGGCCAGGGGCCCACAACCCTGCGGACTACCTATCCAGACATCCAAAGTCCAGCCCCGATGCAGGAGTGCAGGAAGACACATGCAACACGGAGGCGTTCGTGAGAATTGTGTCGCAAGGGGCCTGTCCTAAAGCGATGACTCTAGAAGAAATCGGCATAGCCACACGGGAAGACCCCACTCTTACCCGAGTCCGGAAAGCTCTAGATCGTGAGGGGTGGACCCACTTCCTCGATGGGGCTCAGGCTCTGCGGCCAGAGATCAGTCATGCTCGTCAGCAACTGTGGCACATCCGGAGTGAGCTCAGCGTGGGGGACAAGGACGTCATCCTGAGGGGGCGGCTGATAGTGGTCCCAGAGAGCCTCCAGCAGAAGGTCTTAGCCCTCGCGCACGTGGGCCACCAAGGCATGGACAAGACCAAAGCACGACTCCGAGACAAGGTGTGGTTCCCGGCGATGGACACCAAGGTCGATGAAATGGTCAGGCAGTGCCATGCCTGTACCATCACGGGAGGGGATCCCGCACCCGCCCGGGTGATCACTGAGGAAGCAAGCACGTCGCCATGGACGCATCTCAGCATAGACTTTGGAAGTTTTCCGGATGGACGGCAGATGATGGTTCTGATTAACTCCTCTTCAAAGTTCCCGATAGTGGAAGTCATTGCGTCCACCGCATTTCCTCAAGTCAAGAGAGCTCTGGATCGCGTGTTTGCAACGATGGGGCTGCCTGAAGAGATAAAGTCGGACAACGATCCCCCATTTCAGGGGCGGGAGTTTCATGAATGCCTGGCGAGTCAAGCCATCCGACACCGGAAAATCACGCCCCTGTGGCCGCAAGCTAATGGGGAGGTGGAACGGCTGATGAGGACACTCAACCGGGCACTGCGTATCGCCGTGGAGGCCGGGGAGGATCCGGAAGCAGCCTTAAGTCAGTTCTTGGGAGTGTACCGTCAGACCCCCCATAGCACCACGAAATGTGCACCCGCGCACCTCCTGTTCAAAAGAGCCCCGAGGGACAGCATCCCGACGGATCCCGCCTGGACCCCCGCAGAGCGAGATGGAGCTGCCATTCAAGCCAGGCGAGAGTTGACGAACCGGAAGGCGAGTGAAGCGCGCCGAGCCCAGGACATTGAGCTCAAGGTTGGAGACAGCGTGGTCATCAAGGACCGGCACCCCGGATGGAAGTTCCGAACTCCCTATGAACCCGAGAAGTGGACAGTGACTGGGGTGCAAGGAACCATGGTCACGGCACATCGGGGCCCGCAGGCCATCACACGGAATGTGTCTAGCTTCAAGGTGGTGCCGGAGACGGGCCGGGAGGTCGAAGATCCTGATCTGGCCCAGGGCGGGGCCATGGACGGGGCTCCAGCGTCTCCCACCCGAACAACTTCCCCTCTGGCCGGTGGATGATCATCTGAGTCAGGTGAGGAGGTCAGCCAGGGGTCCGGGAGTCAAGACATTGGGGCGGGTGATTCTGGGACTCTCTTGCGGGACAGGTCACTCGACTCCTACTCCAGGTGCCCGAGGTATGGGCTGCGCCCCAATCCGGCGCCTAGTCAGAGACTAAGAGACTATGTATAGACTTTTCCATGAGTGTGGATTTTGTGTGGACTGTATAGCTAAAACAAAGGAGGGATGTAGAGAGCCACTCGGGCTCTCCACTACAATGTAGCGCTAACACACGCATCCACACACCCCTGGGGGCGGGCTCGCCCCGAGGGGATAAATAAAGGTGGGCAAGACCGCACGTGGTCTCTCTGGTGAAGCCCAGTAACCAAGAACTGTGTTGTGTCCTTTGCTGTCACCTTACCGCAACTGCGACCCTGGGCCTGCACCTCTACACCTTTGACGGGATTGTGTTGAACAATACAAGGCCACACTCGCGCCAGGAGCACTCCTGCTGGACGAGATCTTAGGCAAGGCCGCGTTGCGATGCAGTGTGCACGTGGCGGCGCCACGCTCAACAACAGTCTCGACGGAGAACGAGCCTGCTGGTAAGACTGCGCTCGTTATTCTGTATGGACCTAACGTCAGGAGATCTCTGTCAAGGTTTCTCGGGTCCCACTATGGTTATCCTAATTATTATGATTTTCTTTATTTTACGCCCGCAAGCACTGCTGATAAAAGCGACAGTACAGGAAAGCACAGCTGCCTAAACACATATGTGGCCTACCATTAAACTGCTTTAGAGAGCATTGACACTGGATTTTTCCTGCAATAAAGAACTACCGATGGTAGGTGTCTGGACATTCCATCCTCCTCACCAAATGTGTTATGGTATTATCGAAACTGCAGACAAATCAGCTTTGATTTTCTATAAGTTTATTTGCAGACAAAATCCTGCGCCTCCTTCTTCCACCAACCACCTTAAACCCCTTGAATTCACAAGCCCTTGGACAGCTAACATTCCAGGGCAACATTGGATAAATGGAGGAGGACAAGCCAGAATAACATATGCCCACATTAGAACAGCCTTCTTATTTTGTTTTTGATAAACTTTTTTGAATTTTAGACCAGCTTAGCTGGTGGAGAAGTGTTCATGGCACACACGTGCAGTAGCGGCCCTGCAGCACACCCTATGCGAGCCGCCACTGCACATGTGACAAGGTGAGGCATACAGTCCATATAATTAGAACATCGAGTAGGTGTAGAGCAGTAAACATAAAGATGATCCACAAGCACGAATCCATATTTAGCTAAGCAAACGGACCTAGCCATTTCCTCCACACCTGCAGGCTTCAAAGACCACACCCTCCTGTTATGTGCACCAATCCACACCCTGTCTCCACCCCGAAAAGGTAGGAGATTTGGGAGACATCCATCGGGTGGCGATGCCTTGCTTTACCACCAGGAAGGTCGTGCCCAGAAATACCTTCTCAGCCCCGTACCCCCGAAGCCCTCATACACCCCAAGAAGAACCAATAAGGGGGAAAGGGGAACCTCCCATTCTAGCAGCTCCAACAACTCTCGGGTCACCCTAGTCCCGTACTGAATCACCACTGCACAGTTCCATACCATATGATAGAAATCTGCTTGGTCAGTTCCACACCGAGGACATGCGAAGGTGGGGCGTAAGCCCACCTGGTACAGGCGAATTGGGGAAATGTATAGCGAGTGAAGATAATAGGTCCGAATAAGTCATAGTTTGGAGGAGTCAGTAACTTCATGAGGACCATCAGGGTGTCCCACTAGTCCTCGTCCTCTACGGGGCTCTTCCAACCATCCCAAAGGGTCCTAAGGTGGTCCACTGAGCCAGGGGAGTAGATAATGAGTGTGCAGTAGATCTGAGAAATCCCTCCGTGGCCCAGGGTTCCCATGAGCAACTTGGGTTCCAGGGGATTTAACTCTGGGAGATTGTCGGTGGGGAGGGAACGAGCATGTCTGAGTTGACGGTATTTATAAAATTTGGTGTGTGTAAGGCTGTATATGTCTGTCGAAGTTCCTGGAAGGAACCCATGTATTACTTCGACCATACATCGCCTAGTCGCGTAATACTAGTGAGATCTCAGGAGCGAAAACCGTTAAGAGTGGCCACTTCTTTGAACCAGGTGCTGTGCCAAAGCGGCATCTACGCGTAAGTGTGATCTCCCACTGTACATGCCGAAGGACCGTCTTCCTTGCAGGAAACACCACTCGGGTCACCAGAGGCATCGAGAGAGAGACCGGAGACCCATAGAGCATGGCTTGGAGATGGCGAACGCCCAGCAGTGAGAGTTCCAGGCGATAGGCAGAGTCAGACCACCCCCATTAAACCAGTCATGGAGGACAAGGAGATGGGAGGACAAATAATAGAGATTGGTCATTCCCAGGCATCCATCATATGGTCCCCGTTGACAGTGTGCAAATGCAATGTGTGGCCGTGAGCCCACCACAAAACTGTTTTTGTGGCACTGTCTAGTGCAGAGAACCATTTCTGGGGTGGTGAATTCTAAAGAACGTAAAGAAATCGCAGAAGAATCATCATTTTGTAGAGGGCTATGCACCCCAAGACTGAGGGGGAGGGTACGCCATTTAATAAGGTCTGACTTTGCTTTTCGAATAAGGGGCTGGAGGTTAAGGACCCAGGTGAGTTTGGGGTGCAAAACGACCCATATGCCCAAATATTTAAACCTGAGCCGGCGTAGAGGAATATTCATGTGCCAATTTAAGCAATCTCTAGACGGTGCCAGGGGAACCAGCACCAATTTATAGGGGTTCATCCGAAGGCCAGAGGCACTTTGGAATTGCTCAAGTAACAGGAGACATCGGGGTCCACTCACAGCCGTACAGCCAAGATAAAGAAGGACATCATCAGCATATAGTGCGATGCGATCCTCAGGCCCCTCACTCCAGACCCAGCCAGAATATTGGGGGCCTGCAAGAATAAGTACAGCCAGAGGCTCTATCGCTAAGGCAAAGAAGAGGTCACATAGGGGGTAGCATTGTCTAGTCCCCCGTTCTATGGCAAAAGCATCGGAGAGGACTCCATTAACCCAAACCCGGGTGGTGGGGTTTGAATAAGGAACCCGAACCATGCATTGGAATCTCGGTCCAAAGCCAATGCGAGCCAACACCAACTGGAGGAAATCCCAGTCCACTGTGTCAAAACCCTTCAAAAGTCAATAAGGAGCAAGGCTAGTTCTGAAGACAGTCGATGACGGTGGGCCAGGGTCACATGCAGCCAACGAATATAGCGTCTCATGCTCTGGTATGGCATGAAGCTGCATTGGTCTGGTTGCACCAACTTAGTCAGGGCTTGTTTGAGCCTGTTAGCCAGTATTGCTGCAAACATTTTAACCTCGCAATTAAGGAGTGATATCAGGCAGTAATCTGGCACTATTTGAAGGGGGGGCTGCGTCCTAGGTATTGCTATTATAGTGGCCCAGTCCAATTCCAGCGGGAAGGACCCAACCCGGCAGACCTCTTGATAGAGTGACAGAAGATGAGGGATAAGGGTTTCCCGGAACGTAATGTATATTCCATGGGAAAGCCATTTGGGCCCAGAGTTTTACCCTGCGTCACACTGGACAGTGCCTCTCCAATCTGTGAAAAGTTCATCTAGCAGGTGAGTGTCGGAGGGAGGCAACCGAGGAAGGGGGATCGAATCGAGGAAAGACTCGGACACAGTCACGTTCCTATCCACTGGCTTGGAGTATAATGTCACGGTAAGGGATTGCTGGGACCGGCCAGAGTCATCTTAGATCTCGGGGATGATCCAGTGGGCCTGCTGACGGGAGCAATCAATTAAGTAGTTTCCTGTTTTTGTCCCCCAAGCCGTAGATGCTAGACGTTGCGGCACGCCAGATGTGTTTGGCTACTTCAAGGGAATGCAGACAAATATCTTCGTGGATAAGCCCTAATTGGCAAGAAGTATCCACCTGAGGGTTAGACTCCAACTGCTGCTCCAGGCGAAGGGCACATGCCTCCAACCGAGCAACAAGTGCAGAGCGATTGTGTTCTTGGGCCCTAATACGGCATTCTGCAGCACAGATAGAGAAAAATGCCTCAGGGGATTGTTTTTGTGCAAGAAGGTGTCCCTTCCTGCACAAAAACAATCTTGCTTACAAAGCAGGAACCCTTGCACCATGATGCAATGGTACGTACGTCAGCGCTAGGCAGCACATTCTGCGCCAGCATTGGGAAATGAGATAAATGCACCGTATATTGTTAAGTATGGCACATTCATGACCTTTCCCTATCACGCTGCTCATCACTGCAAGATGATGCGCTGCGCTGGGTGAGGGTGAGGGCACCTCTAGATCCACACAGGAGTACCTTACTCTCTCTCGGCACACTCGAGCTCTTTTGGAGACATCTCACACTTCCCTTCAGCCTACCTGGCTGTTGATTCGCATCTCTTTGCCCATAGGAACTGTTACCATCCTATTTTGCTATCGCATTTAACTTGGGAGCTCTGGTACAGGACCTCTCTTCTAAATAGCTCCTCGTCCCCCCCTCTTTTGTTTAATGACGCTGCTCAGCTGTCACACTGCCGAGGACCTTGGCCTGGTCTTCTTTGCGAATCAAGTTCACGACTCCCACGCGGAGGACATACTTCAAGACTTCCCAGCTCTCTTCACCGGCCTGGGCAAACTGAAGGGCAAGAGGTTCAAACTGCACATAAACCCCACCGTGAGGCCAGTAGCCCTGAGACACAGGAGGGTACCGTTCAACTTGCGCCCGCAGGTGGAAGAGGAGCTGAGGAAACTCGAGGAACTGGACGTAATCGAGAAGGTATCTGGACCCACGCCCTGGGTGTCCCCGCTGGTCGTGGCGCCCAAGCCCAAACAGCCCGGAGCCATTCGACTCTGTGTCGACATGCGGTTGCCCAACACCGCGGTAAAGAGGGAAAGGCACATCACCCCCACGATGGACGACATAGTGGCAGATCTCAACGGGGCCAAGTGGTTCTCGAAGCTGGATCTAAATGCGGGATACCACCAGCTGGAACTGGATCCCAGCAGCCGATACATAACAACCTTTTCAACACACGAAGGTCTCCGCAGATACAAGAGGCTAAGTTTTGGCGTCTCCTCTCCGGCAGAAGTGTTCCAGAACGCCATTCGAGAGACATTGTCTGGACTGCAAGGGGTGATCAACCTCAGTGACGACATCCTGGTCTATTCTAACACCCTGGAGGAGCATCATGCTCACTTGAGGGCCACGCTCAGAAGGCTGGAGGAGTGCGGGTTGACCCTGCACAAGGCGAAATGTTCGTTTTATCAGGACCGGGTGGACTTCTTCGGATATACGTTCACGCGCGACGGACTGCTGGTAGATCCAAAGAAAGCAGAGGCCATCAGAGCGGCACCCACCCCTCGGAGCCCGACCGAAGTGCGAAGCTTCCTCGGAATGGCTACGTACTGCGGGCGGTTCATTCCCCGGCTGGCCGCAATGTCTGAACCGCTGCGTGCCCTCACGTGCCAAGATCGCTCATGGGAATGGACCCCGGAGGCACAGAAAGCGTTCCAAGAAATCAAGGAAGGGCTCCTCGACAGGACAATCATGGCCTACTTCCACCCGCGACGGAAAACGGAGCTGGTGGTGGACGCCAGCCCGGTGGGCCTGGGGGCCGTCCTCTTGCAGGAGCACAGCTCCGAAGTATGGAAGCCGGGGGCATATGCCAGCAAGGCACTGACCGACACGGAAACGAGGTACGCCCAAATTGAGAGCGAGGCGTTGGCAATCAAATGGGCGTGCCAGCACTTCCATCTGTATCTCTGCGGACAAGACTTCACAGTGGTCACCGATCACAAGCCTCTGCTCTCCCTGTTCACGGGATCGGCGAGGCTAGCACCGCCCAGAATCGAAAGGTGGGCCGTCCAACTGCAGGGGTACCAGTTCAAGGTGATCTACCGGCCAGGGGCCCACAACCCTGCGGACTACCTATCCAGACATCCAAAGTCCAGCCCCGATGCAGGAGTGCAGGAAGACACATGCAACACGGAGGCGTTCGTGAGAATTGTGTCGCAAGGGGCCTGTCCTAAAGCGATGACTCTAGAAGAAATCGGCATAGCCACACGGGAAGACCCCACTCTTACCCGAGTCCGGAAAGCTCTAGATCGTGAGGGGTGGACCCACTTCCTCGATGGGGCTCAGGCTCTGCGGCCAGAGATCAGTCATGCTCGTCAGCAACTGTGGCACATCCGGAGTGAGCTCAGCGTGGGGGACAAGGACGTCATCCTGAGGGGGCGGCTGATAGTGGTCCCAGAGAGCCTCCAGCAGAAGGTCTTAGCCCTCGCGCACGTGGGCCACCAAGGCATGGACAAGACCAAAGCACGACTCCGAGACAAGGTGTGGTTCCCGGCGATGGACACCAAGGTCGATGAAATGGTCAGGCAGTGCCATGCCTGTACCATCACGGGAGGGGATCCCGCACCCGCCCGGGTGATCACTGAGGAAGCAAGCACGTCGCCATGGACGCATCTCAGCATAGACTTTGGAAGTTTTCCGGATGGACGGCAGATGATGGTTCTGATTAACTCCTCTTCAAAGTTCCCGATAGTGGAAGTCATTGCGTCCACCGCATTTCCTCAAGTCAAGAGAGCTCTGGATCGCGTGTTTGCAACGATGGGGCTGCCTGAAGAGATAAAGTCGGACAACGATCCCCCATTTCAGGGGCGGGAGTTTCATGAATGCCTGGCGAGTCAAGCCATCCGACACCGGAAAATCACGCCCCTGTGGCCGCAAGCTAATGGGGAGGTGGAACGGCTGATGAGGACACTCAACCGGGCACTGCGTATCGCCGTGGAGGCCGGGGAGGATCCGGAAGCAGCCTTAAGTCAGTTCTTGGGAGTGTACCGTCAGACCCCCCATAGCACCACGAAATGTGCACCCGCGCACCTCCTGTTCAAAAGAGCCCCGAGGGACAGCATCCCGACGGATCCCGCCTGGACCCCCGCAGAGCGAGATGGAGCTGCCATTCAAGCCAGGCGAGAGTTGACGAACCGGAAGGCGAGTGAAGCGCGCCGAGCCCAGGACATTGAGCTCAAGGTTGGAGACAGCGTGGTCATCAAGGACCGGCACCCCGGATGGAAGTTCCGAACTCCCTATGAACCCGAGAAGTGGACAGTGACTGGGGTGCAAGGAACCATGGTCACGGCACATCGGGGCCCGCAGGCCATCACACGGAATGTGTCTAGCTTCAAGGTGGTGCCGGAGACGGGCCGGGAGGTCGAAGATCCTGATCTGGCCCAGGGCGGGGCCATGGACGGGGCTCCAGCGTCTCCCACCCGAACAACTTCCCCTCTGGCCGGTGGATGATCATCTGAGTCAGGTGAGGAGGTCAGCCAGGGGTCCGGGAGTCAAGACATTGGGGCGGGTGATTCTGGGACTCTCTTGCGGGACAGGTCACTCGACTCCTACTCCAGGTGCCCGAGGTATGGGCTGCGCCCCAATCCGGCGCCTAGTCAGAGACTAAGAGACTATGTATAGACTTTTCCATGAGTGTGGATTTTGTGTGGACTGTATAGCTAAAACAAAGGAGGGATGTAGAGAGCCACTCGGGCTCTCCACTACAATGTAGCGCTAACACACGCATCCACACACCCCTGGGGGCGGGCTCGCCCCGAGGGGATAAATAAAGGTGGGCAAGACCGCACGTGGTCTCTCTGGTGAAGCCCAGTAACCAAGAACTGTGTTGTGTCCTTTGCTGTCACCTTACCGCAACTGCGACCCTGGGCCTGCACCTCTACACCTTTGACGGGATTGTGTTGAACAATACAAGGCCACACTCGCGCCAGGAGCACTCCTGCTGGACGAGATCTTAGGCAAGGCCGCGTTGCGATGCAGTGTGCACGTGGCGGCGCCACGCTCAACAACAGTCTCGACGGAGAACGAGCCTGCTGGTAAGACTGCGCTCGTTATTCTGTATGGACCTAACGTCAGGAGATCTCTGTCAAGGTTTCTCGGGTCCCACTATGGTTATCCTAATTATTATGATTTTCTTTATTTTACGCCCGCAAGCACTGCTGATAAAAGCGACAGTACAGGAAAGCACAGCTGCCTAAACACATATGTGGCCTACCATTAAACTGCTTTAGAGAGCATTGACACTGGATTTTTCCTGCAATAAAGAACTACCGATGGTAGGTGTCTGGACATTCCATCCTCCTCACCAAATGTGTTATGGTATTATCGAAACTGCAGACAAATCAGCTTTGATTTTCTATAAGTTTATTTGCAGACAAAATCCTGCGCCTCCTTCTTCCACCAACCACCTTAAACCCCTTGAATTCACAAGCCCTTGGACAGCTAACATTCCAGGGCAACATTGGATAAATGGAGGAGGACAAGCCAGAATAACATATGCCCACATTAGAACAGCCTTCTTATTTTGTTTTTGATAAACTTTTTTGAATTTTAGACCAGCTTAGCTGGTGGAGAAGTGTTCATGGCACACACGTGCAGTAGCGGCCCTGCAGCACACCCTATGCGAGCCGCCACTGCACATGTGACAAGGTGAGGCATACAGTCCATATAATTAGAACATCGAGTAGGTGTAGAGCAGTAAACATAAAGATGATCCACAAGCACGAATCCATATTTAGCTAAGCAAACGGACCTAGCCATTTCCTCCACACCTGCAGGCTTCAAAGACCACACCCTCCTGTTATGTGCACCAATCCACACCCTGTCTCCACCCCGAAAAGGTAGGAGATTTGGGAGACATCCATCGGGTGGCGATGCCTTGCTTTACCACCAGGAAGGTCGTGCCCAGAAATACCTTCTCAGCCCCGTACCCCCGAAGCCCTCATACACCCCAAGAAGAACCAATAAGGGGGAAAGGGGAACCTCCCATTCTAGCAGCTCCAACAACTCTCGGGTCACCCTAGTCCCGTACTGAATCACCACTGCACAGTTCCATACCATATGATAGAAATCTGCTTGGTCAGTTCCACACCGAGGACATGCGAAGGTGGGGCGTAAGCCCACCTGGTACAGGCGAATTGGGGAAATGTATAGCGAGTGAAGATAATAGGTCCGAATAAGTCATAGTTTGGAGGAGTCAGTAACTTCATGAGGACCATCAGGGTGTCCCACTAGTCCTCGTCCTCTACGGGGCTCTTCCAACCATCCCAAAGGGTCCTAAGGTGGTCCACTGAGCCAGGGGAGTAGATAATGAGTGTGCAGTAGATCTGAGAAATCCCTCCGTGGCCCAGGGTTCCCATGAGCAACTTGGGTTCCAGGGGATTTAACTCTGGGAGATTGTCGGTGGGGAGGGAACGAGCATGTCTGAGTTGACGGTATTTATAAAATTTGGTGTGTGTAAGGCTGTATATGTCTGTCGAAGTTCCTGGAAGGAACCCATGTATTACTTCGACCATACATCGCCTAGTCGCGTAATACTAGTGAGATCTCAGGAGCGAAAACCGTTAAGAGTGGCCACTTCTTTGAACCAGGTGCTGTGCCAAAGCGGCATCTACGCGTAAGTGTGATCTCCCACTGTACATGCCGAAGGACCGTCTTCCTTGCAGGAAACACCACTCGGGTCACCAGAGGCATCGAGAGAGAGACCGGAGACCCATAGAGCATGGCTTGGAGATGGCGAACGCCCAGCAGTGAGAGTTCCAGGCGATAGGCAGAGTCAGACCACCCCCATTAAACCAGTCATGGAGGACAAGGAGATGGGAGGACAAATAATAGAGATTGGTCATTCCCAGGCATCCATCATATGGTCCCCGTTGACAGTGTGCAAATGCAATGTGTGGCCGTGAGCCCACCACAAAACTGTTTTTGTGGCACTGTCTAGTGCAGAGAACCATTTCTGGGGTGGTGAATTCTAAAGAACGTAAAGAAATCGCAGAAGAATCATCATTTTGTAGAGGGCTATGCACCCCAAGACTGAGGGGGAGGGTACGCCATTTAATAAGGTCTGACTTTGCTTTTCGAATAAGGGGCTGGAGGTTAAGGACCCAGGTGAGTTTGGGGTGCAAAACGACCCATATGCCCAAATATTTAAACCTGAGCCGGCGTAGAGGAATATTCATGTGCCAATTTAAGCAATCTCTAGACGGTGCCAGGGGAACCAGCACCAATTTATAGGGGTTCATCCGAAGGCCAGAGGCACTTTGGAATTGCTCAAGTAACAGGAGACATCGGGGTCCACTCACAGCCGTACAGCCAAGATAAAGAAGGACATCATCAGCATATAGTGCGATGCGATCCTCAGGCCCCTCACTCCAGACCCAGCCAGAATATTGGGGGCCTGCAAGAATAAGTACAGCCAGAGGCTCTATCGCTAAGGCAAAGAAGAGGTCACATAGGGGGTAGCATTGTCTAGTCCCCCGTTCTATGGCAAAAGCATCGGAGAGGACTCCATTAACCCAAACCCGGGTGGTGGGGTTTGAATAAGGAACCCGAACCATGCATTGGAATCTCGGTCCAAAGCCAATGCGAGCCAACACCAACTGGAGGAAATCCCAGTCCACTGTGTCAAAACCCTTCAAAAGTCAATAAGGAGCAAGGCTAGTTCTGAAGACAGTCGATGACGGTGGGCCAGGGTCACATGCAGCCAACGAATATAGCGTCTCATGCTCTGGTATGGCATGAAGCTGCATTGGTCTGGTTGCACCAACTTAGTCAGGGCTTGTTTGAGCCTGTTAGCCAGTATTGCTGCAAACATTTTAACCTCGCAATTAAGGAGTGATATCAGGCAGTAATCTGGCACTATTTGAAGGGGGGGCTGCGTCCTAGGTATTGCTATTATAGTGGCCCAGTCCAATTCCAGCGGGAAGGACCCAACCCGGCAGACCTCTTGATAGAGTGACAGAAGATGAGGGATAAGGGTTTCCCGGAACGTAATGTATATTCCATGGGAAAGCCATTTGGGCCCAGAGTTTTACCCTGCGTCACACTGGACAGTGCCTCTCCAATCTGTGAAAAGTTCATCTAGCAGGTGAGTGTCGGAGGGAGGCAACCGAGGAAGGGGGATCGAATCGAGGAAAGACTCGGACACAGTCACGTTCCTATCCACTGGCTTGGAGTATAATGTCACGGTAAGGGATTGCTGGGACCGGCCAGAGTCATCTTAGATCTCGGGGATGATCCAGTGGGCCTGCTGACGGGAGCAATCAATTAAGTAGTTTCCTGTTTTTGTCCCCCAAGCCGTAGATGCTAGACGTTGCGGCACGCCAGATGTGTTTGGCTACTTCAAGGGAATGCAGACAAATATCTTCGTGGATAAGCCCTAATTGGCAAGAAGTATCCACCTGAGGGTTAGACTCCAACTGCTGCTCCAGGCGAAGGGCACATGCCTCCAACCGAGCAACAAGTGCAGAGCGATTGTGTTCTTGGGCCCTAATACGGCATTCTGCAGCACAGATAGAGAAAAATGCCTCAGGGGATTGTTTTTGTGCAAGAAGGTGTCCCTTCCTGCACAAAAACAATCTTGCTTACAAAGCAGGAACCCTTGCACCATGATGCAATGGTACGTACGTCAGCGCTAGGCAGCACATTCTGCGCCAGCATTGGGAAATGAGATAAATGCACCGTAT
This sequence comes from Triturus cristatus, assembly GCF_964204655.1. NCBI lineage: Eukaryota > Metazoa > Chordata > Amphibia > Caudata > Salamandridae > Triturus > Triturus cristatus. The sequence continues at coordinate 492,423,532 of NC_140583.1, forward strand.
ATTGTTAAGTATGGCACATTCATGACCTTTCCCTATCACGCTGCTCATCACTGCAAGATGATGCGCTGCGCTGGGTGAATATTTGTTAAGTATGCCCCCCAGTGTTTGGGTTTGGAAAGTGGGCCAAATGATACATTTTATATCACACGTGTCACATGAACTGCCTAAAAATACAAACAATACACAACTTGGAAGAAGGAGAGTGAAAAAATGTCAAGGTTAAACATTATACTGATGTCACAATATCAGGCCTCACAGAGAAATGTAGATCATTGAAACTCGAACAGCAGAACTACTGCTCAAGGTACAGAGGCCATATAGCTTCATACATATATGCAGGATTACAGGCGAAGACCTCAAGCAGCAGGAGTGACAAAGTCGCAAAAACATTTACCACTATCAATAAGGAAATGGCTCCTCACGAGTCAGCCATAGCAGAGTGCCCCCTGGTTCCAAGGACACAAGATTAGTAATACATTTCTTGAATTTGTCAAGAATGATTACTCAAATTTACGTTACCAAAACATTTAAAAAATACAATCATGTTGGCAGCCTGTCATTTTTTTTAAAACTACACGACATTTTGCCATTAAGCATAAACTTTGTAATTGTGTATGTAAACTGTTTTTCCCACACAAATAAAATCTAGTTCTTCTCATCGAAAACATTGTTCCATATTTTGTCATTTTTAGACATGGTCTGGGACAAAGATGTCACCTTATTAAGACCAGTTTAACACCGAGATACAACAATAAGCAATGGAAAAACGACCAGTCAACCTTTGCGAGGGGCCTTCCTCTACGCGGGAACACGTGTTGCAACTGCCTTTAGTAACTTTTGTCCCATTAAAATTTATAGATTATGCAGCAGATGATGGATTATGTGGCAAATCCATAGTTATGCGGAAATCGCTGCTGTTGCCCAATCACATAATTCGAATGGCCCAGACCATAGATGACCCTCGGCCAGTCTCCTAATGAATCTAAATGAGACATGGCCTGCCCAGGATGCACGTGCCCTTTCATCATCTGTTGGGCAAAGGCAAGATAGACACACAGGGTTCCCTATCTGCGGTTATCAATTATTGACCGGGGTGTAAACAATGGAGTGATAAGAGCCGGAGACTCCACGCCGGCCCTGCACATCTGGAATGCAGGGCTTTGCGCCCATCCAGACAACGCTGCCTGCGCCGCTCACGCACAGACGTGGATTCATTCACTCACGGCTCTTTCGGTGTGTGACCAGCGCCTGACTGGGGTCTAAAGCAGACCGCGGCTAAAAATAAACCTGTGACTTTTCTTGTCAGTGGAAAGCCAGGCACGGGTAAAACACAGCCCGCGCAGGCAGTTTTACATCACTATCTTCAAAGCTGAAGACGTATTTTTCAAAAGAACAAGACTACACTTCCCCAAACAGCCCGCACCATATATGCTTGGGATGTAAATAAAAAATTACAAATCCTATTGCGACTAAAAGGTCATGTCGGGTAAATTATTTCACCATTATCCAGTTAGGCATATCATAGGAATTAGGTGTCTTTACAAACAAGACCCCGACGGCCTTGCATGTAAAACGCATTATCTCTAAAGTTTCAATGGCCTGCAGCTTACCGGTCTGATTAGGGTCGCCGGGTGGTTCCATGTCAGTAGGGACTCCATTAAACTGGGAAATATTGTCAAACTGACATGGAGCCAGGGCTTTTCAGTGGAATGAGAAAGGCGAGGGCTGAAGAAGCATAACTAAAAATCCTTTCCATGTCATTAAAGGTGAGGCGTAAAGTCTTCAGTCCTGTGCTTCGCACACCATGCCACCTGAACAGTATCTGGGTGCCTCCAGACATATCACACAACAACAAACATACGCCTAAAACAAGCCAGACCTGTTAGCTTTGCCAATGCTTGTCAGTAGAATCAAATATATGAGTAACAACAATGACTTTGTTGTGAATGGTAGAATTTATTTTTTTCAATTCTGAATATTTAAGACTGTGAATTAAACATTACTAATGTCTGGGGGTGGCGGGGGGGGGGGGAATGGTCTTTAAAGTGAACTCCTTAACTACCCCACACCGCTTTTCTCTGCAGTCTCTCGCTCTTAGATATGCTTGTTTTCTCCGCATATATTTATAAAATCCTCCATCCCCAACCCCACATCATCCCTTTGCTTTTCAGCATGCCTTTTCACTGTCTCCTTATGCACATTCTTCCTTTCACTCCATTTCCTTCCATGCTCTCCTCTACACTATTGATAATCCCCCACTAACTCAACCCAACCACTCACCTGCATGCACTGCATTTTTCTTTTCCCTTAATGCTGTCCATGTTTCAACAGGTGTGGACCTCCTTCACACGCTGTTCCACAATTACAATTGGCACATTGTATTGCGTGTTCTTCAGAGACGGCAAGAAGTGAGTGTGCTGTAGTTTGTCCACATTAAGACACACTGACAGGTAGTGTGTGGAACTCATACTGCCTTCAGCCTCAACTCCAGAGCACTCAATCATGCCCCGTCATCAACACCCACCAACAACCTGAACTCACTCCGGCGTTTGGAAGCAAATCATTTCACAGTATCTACTTCCCAACAGTTGCATTTTTCTCGAAGAAAACTGGAGAAACACAGCATCTGGAAAAGTAAAATAATCTTAGGGAATGCAAGGTGAAGTAAAATGTGAAATATAAACAGAAACAGCACCGCTGATAAAGCAATGTTGAGAAACCAATCAGTGTTTTTGCTGTGAAATGAAAGGCATGAATATAGGGCCTGATTGGGACCCATTTCAAAGTCACTTTTGAATTTTTGCAGGGTCTAAGAGCTGCCAGGACCTGCCCTACGTAAAGCCCTGCACTGAGCCATCTGGTACCCTTACAGTCCCGACCAGGGCGGTACTACTATGTAAGCTGTGGAAGCCATGCTCTGACACAGGGCTGGCTGCAGGGCCAGACTGCCCTAGGGCATGGGCCATATACCCGGCAGGCTGAAAGGGTGGGGGCCGGTTTTAGAGCGGTGGGGGCCGGTTTTGTTACTGGGCTTGTTTTGCAGTGATGCTGCAGTATCAGCCCCCAGCAACAAAAGCAGCAGTGCTGCGGGACAGTTTAGTTAAGCAGCAGTGCTTCACAATTGCACCCTAGATCCTCCCACCCCCCAGTGCTTCACATGTGCACCCTAGCCCCCCAATCTCTGGCCAGTCCGATAAAATTGGCAAGGCTGCTTTGTGTTCTCAGTCCGGCCCTGGCAGGCTGGGATCATTCATAGTGGAACAATGCTCTGTTTTTAGGTCTCGCCTACGCAGCGTGCAAGCGCTACATTGGAGTGACCTCTTGGAATCGCTCTAGGCTTTTGTTGAAATTTGCACATGTTTTTCAATGTTTCCTATTAGTACTCGTGCATGTATGGCATTTACATTGTGGGAGCAAGCAGCGGCGCTATGACCTCTTGGAATCGCTCCAGGCTTTTGTTGAAACTCGTGCATGTTTGGCATTGTTTCCTATTAGTACTTGTGCATGTATGGCGTTTACCTTGCAGGAGCGAGCAGCGGCGCCATCTGTTAGCAATTATCTCACCTGCTGCTGCTCGCTCCCGCAAGGTAAACACTGTACATGCCCTCTGCTCGCTCCCGCATCGCTTTAACTGTCGCAGCCGCGTACATGCCCACTGCTCGCTCCCGCGTCGCTTTAACTTTTGCGGCTGCGTACATGCCCTCTGCTCGCTCCCACGTCACTTTAACTTTCGCGGCCACGGGACTGCGGTTGTTCACTTGTTCTTTACCTGGCTTTCCACATTTGGCAGGATGGAAAGCCACTCATACCCACACAGAAACAATAGCAATGTCACACAAAAGAAACCAGAAAACCTGTCAGCTATGAGAATATCAATAGGCGATGCTACTGCACTGAGTTACAGTATTTAAAAAACTAAGAAATAAACAACTAGCATTCATTGCTATTAAGCGGTATCACAAAGTTGAACTCCCTCTGGAAGCACCAGTGATTTCTTTCTGCTATTGTGTTTTCCTCCTGAAAGCCCCTCTGAATACCCCAGGAACCGGATATGCCCAGTGACAGACGGCGAGTCTACAGCAATCAGAGGACTACCCACTTGCACGCATCAGTCATTAGCTATTGGCAGGTAGTGACTCCTTATACACACAGCCACGCCGCCCATTCCATAATGGTCACCCTTAAACATCAGTATTCATCCTTCATTCACATTAGAGTTTTTTCTACGGCGGCAACTATCTTCTGTGTTGCTTGCAGCTTGGATCACAACCCATAGCCCGTCTTCTGTTTTGCTGACAGCAGCGCAGACGCCACCAAGATGGCAGATAATCTGCTCCCTGATGTTGAATCGATCAATAACGTAGTGTCACTAGAGTGGTCAGTAGAAATGCTGGGCTTCAGCTGGAGGAGGCTGCGCGGGGGCGGAAGGCGACACCTCCCAGAACATCAAGGGCCCAGGCGCCTGCTGTACCCTTCATTTAGTCTTACAGACTATCGGGGCGAGCTGAAGATAAACCCATACCTGGTATAATGTGACTGACCTCCAGATAGCACCCAGCTCCTGAAACGGCAATATAACAGTGCAGATGTTTATTATCTCTGAACACCTGTATGCTCCTGAGCCGTGCCTGTGCTCTCCCATTTAATGTGTTGCACATCTGATGACAAGTGCTACTCTAACACTTGAGTTAAAGTTGTGCATCACCTGCCCATTTAAAGTACTGCCGTTGATAGCAAAACAATAGTAATCAGCAAAGCCAATAGGTATCGCTCTTTGGACCTATAGGATTTGCCAATGCTGTGTAGCGTTGACAAAAAGAAATACAATTATTGCAAAAGCTTCTTAGCATTGGCAAAACAAGCATTGACATAGCCATTAGGTCTCGCCTTTGGGACTGTGTAAGTGTTTAGATATGCAACAGTTGATGTTGTTGCACCAGGGATAGTGTGCTGCATAACTAAATACTCATAAGGTCCCAAAGATGAGACCTATTGGCGATGCCTGTTCTTCAAAGCTGCAAGTTTACAGCTCGTTTTTACTACCTATTAGTATTATTTGCATGATAGCCTGCAATGACATGAGCTTCTTGCAAGCGTCTGAGAATAGCAGTGAAGATAGCAGGGCAAGTATGAAAGCTGTGCTATCACATCCCTCTCTCAAGGGCACAACACTGTTGTCTCGTACAATACGCCTAACATACAGCCATATCTGAAGAAGACCTTGGTTGTCTTTCAGTTCCTCACCAATGTAGCCACCTTTGTTGTTCCTATGGGGTGAGGAACACACAAAAGGAATCATGGCAAGTTCAAGAAGCAGCAGCATGCCCTGTAGAAAGCAGGGTGAGGCTACTGCACAGGAAGCAAAAGAAGCTGCATTCAAGGTGAAGCACAGAGATGACAAGAGGCAAAGAGGCATGAGCGAATACCTTTCTGAACTTTTCTTCGTAGGTGGCTCAACACTGGTGAGAGGAATGTACAGCAAATTACACATGCATACAACATGTCAAAAATGGACAACAGGTCATAATAAAGCATTGCGAAATCCCAGATCTTCATCCGAAAGGCTAACCTTAGAAGTCTGTCCTTCCTTCCGTCCTGCACTTTTTTAATGAGTTTTTGCGAGGAATAGGCAAAAATCATAAGAAAAATACTTTGGTTCCCCTTAATAGGGATGCCCCAAAACCTGCACAGAAGGACAAGTACGTATAATAGAGCACCCTTGCTAAGGATGAAATAGACTTTGAGGGAAGAAGTTACACCGAAGTGAAGGAGGTGGTTCACCATGCATTGAGAAAAAAAATCTCATTTGTGATTCGAACCATTATTTAACCCAACTGCATTCAACCAGAAGGCATTGATGATGCCTGTCTTAAAATGGTACAGGTAGACTTCATTTTAGCCATCTTTTCTGGCCAGGCATCCATTATCTTCGTGGAAATGGCCCAAAGAGGACACAGGGCTAAATAATTGAGATGTAAGCTTGCAACTGGGGCAATGGATAAACACATGCTATTAATGTTTTATGCAGTTCTTTTTGAAGGGTTTACAGCCTGATTTAATATGCTGGGCCTTGTTTGAAATAATGAAGAAGGAAGTGGAGTTGTTATAAGGCATTGCATTTAATGGAGTTAGAGCCTCTGTGTTGTCATAACATATGGACAAGAGGCAGGTACACATTAGAGAATGAAAGACATACTCCCTCAAGGTACCTTGCCTGGGAGTGAAGAACAGCTAGAAGACAAAGACTGCAAAGTTGTTAGGGAGATAAAGCATGCTCATGGTGGCCATAAGAACCCTAGGGATTCATGCTCATGGTCTCATTGTGGGTAATTTCTATTACCATCATGATGATGAGCCTCATATGACAACAATAGACTCAAACAGTGAGTGATGCACCCAGCATAGCAGCATCAGTTCAAGGGGCATTCTCCAGCTCATCAGGTTAAGAGCTAGTATTGAGGATTTTGTGAAGTGGAAAAAACTGCTGGGTGAACAGCTACATTTTTCTAGAAAGCTGGGAATCAACTTTTTCAGATCATTAGGTTTCAGCAACGTCCATCATAGCTGCCGCAATGGCCACCCACGCCAGCAGCTAATATTTTGCCATAGCTGAATAACTCAAAGAACAGAGCAGCTCTATTAGCCTCACTAAATTAAAGGAATTTCAGTTTACAAAAGGCTGAATCCATACACAACCCTGTTCTGTCTAGAAACCAGAGCAGTTAGTTAAGGGAACGGTTGGTCCTGCGCCTCGAGTCCGAAGAGGCATCCGGTACGGAATGTAGTGCAGATAGAGGATCTTATGGTGGCTTATGTGTAGCTTCTACCAGGGGTCTGTCTCCCTTTAGAAGTAATGCCCGTGCTTCTGAGGTTTTGCTTCAGGTGCTTTCAGAAATAATGCAGGATGAAAATTCGCTGTTTGCAACTTTTCCTCAGGGTCTCATAGATATATTTCCTCTTATTCGTATGTTTAGGTCGAGCCTGGGCAGCCCATGCACTGCTCTGTGAGCCATGCTGTATTGAAGTATGTACTTAAAGCCCCGCCCACTCTCCGCCCATATTTATCATTGGCTTGTGTCATTGCCCTTCGTAAATGCTGGCTTTTGATTCGTAAATAGACTTGTTAGTCCCTCCATAATACCGCCTTGTCTTCATTTGTAACCTCCGGTGGGGATTGGCCCTTTTACTTCACTTATTACACTGTACGTGTTATTTACTCTGTAAGCACTATTTTCTTTAATGAGTTTCTCTTACTGCAGGCACGACATGGGTGTCTGCAACATACAGCTCATTCAGTGTGCCATGAGCTCTTTCATGGGACACTTTTACAAAAAAAGCATTTGTTTGTCAACTTGACAAACAAATGCTTTTTTTAGTAAAAGCGCCCCATACAGCACTTTCACTTTAATAGCGTCTGTGGACCTTTCTTTAGACACGGCTCATCTAAAGAAGCGGGCGTGGTCTTTATTAACCGTAAAAGTGCAGGTCTCACGCTTTCAGACTTAAAATAAAATAAGGAGGTGCATATGTACTTGAGTGGGGTGGGTCTTCATTTTTTTTTTTTTTTTAAATCTTTTTTATTTTAACAATGCTTGTAAGACCTTATGATACTATGTCATGTACAAATAGCACATTAGGGAACAATACAAACATCATTCAGGAGTTACACATCAGGAAATTACAAGTGTCCTTCATCCATATAATTAGACTATATCTCCACCCGGGTACCCGCCTCTCTGTATTTGCGCCATGGCATGGGTCTTCATTTTTTACGTCTCTTGTTATATACACAGGGCCTCAGGAATCATGTGGATGGACTGACTAAATTAACAATCAGAAGAGGCAAAATTACACAGTGCAACCTGGCACTATGTCACTGGTGTATGATTAGCACACATTAATTAACATTACGTGGATACAGTTTTCTCGTCAGTAATGTCAGTTTAATACGCGATTACAGTACACAGCAACAAAAGGTGAACAGTTAACCTTTTCAAAGTCTGTGCACCGCCTGGCATTTTTGAGTAACATTTGATCCAATTCAGGTAGAACATTTTTGTTGGAATCTGCAGGTAGTGCAGCAAACAGTGGATTTTGAGGCTAGTGTTGTAAATCCACACTTCTGCACACCATGCTACGACTTCAGACCCACATAGGTACAATGACCCTCATTTTATGTATGTCATGTGTGCGTGGCTACGTCCGTTTCACAGTTTCATAGTGACTTCTTGTAAGTAGCGCCCATGCACACTTTCGTGGTTGTCATACATATTGTTGTGTTCTATCGTGTTTGTAGGAGCTGTGCTACCTTGTTTTGGGTGTCAGTTTACTAGATATACTGTTTTCATATGGCAGTTGCATCTATGGTGTTGTGTGCTGTGCGTGTCGTTTTCTCACATTTAGAACAACTTTCTTAAGGTGATTTGCGTTTCATTTTTATTTTCAGTGTAATGCAGATATAAATGCTGGGGGCTGATTGTTACATGTTTGTTTGTTATTGTGGTGTCTGCGACCCGGACCTTTCTTTAGACACAGCTCATCTAAAGAAAGGGGCGTGGCCTCAATTAACGTGAAAGGGCGGTATGGGGCGTTTTTACCAAAAAAAGCATTTGTTTGTGAAGTTGACAAACAAATGCTTTTTTTGTAAAAGCCCAAAAGCATTTGTTTGTCAACTTAACAAACAAATGCTTTTTGGGTAAAAAATAAACCATACCATGCGCCGCGGTCACACCAGACCTTTCTTTACAAATGGCTCGTCTAAAGAAAGGGGCGAGGCCTCTTTTAATGTGAAAGCTCAGCATGTGGTACTTGTAAACAACAAGCATTTGCAATTCAATAGGACTCGCATTTTAGAACCTTTGACCTATTGGTATTGTAAATGACAATGCCTTTTATTTTTGCATGTGTTTTTTAAACACATAAATACATAGCATTGTCATTTACAATGCCAATAGGTCAAAATCTCTCAATTGCGAGACCTATTGCATTGCACATGCATGTTTAATTTCTGGTGAAGGTAATGTCGGAGTAGGCACATTTATTGGTTGTTCCATATTGGCAAAGGCAAGGGTGGTTTCTGATCTCAGCTCAGATGGCAGTTCCAGGGTGAATGTTTTTTTTAAAAAATAATTTTTATTGAATAAATATGAAAGTACCAAGGTTACAAGCTGCATAAGGAAGAAAAATAACATGTTAAAAGATATAACCAGTAAAAGCCATGGTACAGGTCAGAGCAACGTCAAGCCTGACATTGGCAGTACCTTTATTCATCTGGGAGGTTGCAAAAGCTGGGTTTATGCAGTGACCATTCAAAGGTTATGTAGTAGTTACTGAGGCCTACCATTAGGACATTCTGCAACAAGTAGTGAACCGTTTGTGTGGAGTGTGGGATTTACATGCATGTTATTTATAGCCAATACAAAATGTTCGTGGGTGAATTGCTTGAGAACTATCTGTAGCTTCAGAACAGCTGCAGTCGGCCTTACTGCAGGAGGTGGGGGAACCCTGCAGTGGGTGGCCTGATTATGAGGACTAGGTGTCACGAGACAGAGAAACAAATATGTCCATCTATACCAGTCGTTTCAGGGGTGTAATTAAGACTTCGAGTTTGCTTGAGCGAGTTCATATGATTCATTTTGCTGTCCTTCATTTCTATAGCTATTACAGAAGTTTTTAGGTCGATATATTGAAGGATTTCTCTGATGTGTTCTGATTTAAGGTAAACCATGTTCCGTGGCGATGTTTTTCAAACAATCACAAAATATGTATGCACATTTATCCTGAGCAGTTTCCATGAGTCCAATACAACTTTAGAAGAGTTGAAGGGTGACAGAATTAAAGAAAAGCGAACACAGAACGAGAAATGTTTCCCTCTCCAAGTTTTACATAATCATATAGTCAGAAGGTTTCAAAAGATTAATAGAGGTTTCAGGAGTTACTGGTTTTAGGTTCTACAGGCATGAATTGAGTCTTGCACAAACTATACTGATGCCAGGATTAACACGTTTTCAGAAATGTTCTTCGTGGGTGTGAAATTGTGCTGGCAATAAAATGAATACACACAATTTTTGTCAACACTGATCGAGCGGATGACAGAATGTCAGCTGTGTCTTGTTCATTAAAGCGTTACTCTGGTAATGTCTGTTCTCTGGCAGACATAACAAAAGCAAACTGTTCTTTCTCAATGTCCGTAAAACAGCCACAACCCGTTTTCAAATGCAGCTCTCACAGCTAAGTCGCCCTTGAAGAATGTCTAGCATGTGTTGCCAGCGAACACACCCTTGACCATCCAAAAATGCCAGCAGGCTTATCATATTTGTATTTATTTTATTCATTTTTTATTTTTGTGATTTTATATAGTGCGGCCACGACTTGGAGGCATCGGCTGATCATTTTCACACCACAGTGACTCCGTGCAGCGCATAATTTACCCATCAGTGCAGACACAAACACGTTCCTCAGACAGTGGCGTAACGAAACCTGAGGGGGCCCCCCTGCAAAGTACATGGAGGGGGCCCCCGACCCATCACCTACCACTTTGCCACACCGCCCAAAAAATCTGGTATATTTTGAATTGAAACCTCCAACATTTAATGCAATGCCTCTATATTCGCATGCTCAAAGTTCTAATAAGAAAGTGAGAAACACTCTTAGCATATAAGCTACGCCATTTGTAACATTGTTGTCAAGAGCAAATTATTTATCTGAGAAAGAAATCAGAACAATAGCAAGGAGCAGTCCTATTGTCCCAGGAACTGACTATCACTGAAGAACAAAGAGCAACTACATAAGGTCAGAATTAGAATTGACAGTGATGGAAAATAACTTGTCATTTTCAAAGACAATCCCAAACCTGCAATTTCACAGACTCGACTGACAATATACACAAGCAGTATACAAGATTTAACTCTGTATCCTGCCAGCTCCAAGAGAAATAAACTGGTGCATGCCACACACTTGCGTCTGTCAGGGGTTGTGCATGATAATAACCACTCATAGTATTTCAAATGAACTGAGGAAGCAATTTACATTTCTACCATCATGGCTTTATTAGTAAGCAGGCAAACAAGGCTGAGGATGAAAACTGCTGGGATGCTTCAGAACACTGATGCAGATGCTTGTCTGTATTTATCATTTCTGTATTGTAAACAATGCTAATTACAAGATTTAAGGTGCACGTGTTATAGACAAGTGCAAACAACACCATAAATAACACATCATGAAGGATAAAAACAAACCATATCAGCAAGTACCCAATGACAGAGTCTATACTAACTGTAGCTGATGAAGCAAAAGAAAAGGTGCAAATACTTTCAAAGTGCATAATAAAACAATCATCAATCCAGCAATATACAAAGCTTAAGCGTGTTTTGTAAAGCAATCCCCCTTTCTTCTTGCATCAAGGTGAAAACACTTAGAAAGTGCATGATAAAAACAAGCCCAGCAGAATGAAGAAATTAATCCAGGTTGGTCAAACAATTCCCCCTTTGGTTTGTGCATGAAGGTGCAAATATTTCAGAGTGACTGGTCAAAAATAACAAGCACGGCAGCATGCAAAAATCAAACCAGTTTAATCAGACTATGGCCCTTTGGTTTGTGCATGAAGGTGCTAATATTTCACAGTGACTTTTTAAACAATAACAAGTACAGCAGGCAGAAGCATACTAACATCAAACCAGTTTAGTCAACCAATGCCCCTTTGGTTTGAGCATGAAGGTGCAAATATTTCAAAGTGACTGGTTACACAATAACAAGCACAGCAGCATACAAAAATCAAATCACTTTAGTAAATCAATGCCCCTTAGGTTTGTGCATGAAGGTGCAAATATTGCAAAGTGACTGTTAAAAGAATAACAGGTACAGCAGGCAGTAGCATACAAAAATCCCTGTACTGTACTCCACCTAGGCGCACACACATCTAGCCCAGAGTCACTACTCCTGCGCAGCACTGCACATCTACCTGAAGTAGGCTAAGGGTTAGTCAAGCACACTGAACTTTCAAAAAAGTAAGTGAGCCTATAGGCCTCACTCCAATGACACTGGTTTAAAAGGACCTGTTCACTACTACTGATCACTACACAGTATGCTGCCACCACCGCCCTTGTGCTGCTTAACTCCTGGTGAAGGCGGTAGCCTTCCACGACTATGAGGATAGCACTTTGGGTGCCCCTCCTGGTCCAACAAGACCGCTTTCCGTGAGACAGGCCTCATGACACACCCGCATGATCTGTGCTCACCTATGACAAAAAAATCAGCAATAGGTATCTAGACAACTGGGCAGGGGTATACATCTTTAATCATGCAGAGGACTTTTCCACCCCATATAGGTAGGAAGGTAGATAGATAGATAGATAGATAGATAGATAGATAGATAGATAGATAGATAGATAGATAGATAGATAGATAGATAGATAGATAGATAGATAGATAGATAGATAGATAGATAGATAGATAGATAGATAGATAGATAGATAGATAGATAGATAGATAGATAGATACCATATTCTTTAAGGGTGGAAAAGTAATTTGTATGCAATTATTAAGGCATTTCATGCCAGGTTCAAGATCTTGATTGTAGGTTTCGAAAACCTCTCTTTGAACCCATAATACTATAGGCAAATAGCTTGTTACTCTTCTCCTCGAGCCGAAAGGTAGGCATGTTACCATAAATTGAGGTAACACTTAGGTTTTCTATATCATCTCATCTTTCTTTATTGTCTATTTTGAGTTTCTTCCTGCTAAAACAGATCCACTAATATTTCTCTTCAAGATTAAAATATTTTGTAATCTCTTTTGAATGCTAAAGTGGTATTTCTCACTATGGTTATAAAAGCAGAAAATGCAGCATTTAAGGGTCATCGGGTAGGCACTCAGGAGAAGCCAATTCAATATTTCACCAAAAATGGTGTAGATAAATTGAATGGGTTTAAATCAAAGGAAACATTAAGCCCCTAATTACAAGTGGTTTGGATTGAGATGCCAGGATACCGTCTAGCCAGAAAGACAGACAATATATCTTGCTGTTCTCAGTACTGGTCCCTAGAATGTGAATTAACATGTGAACTGGGAATTACCTGGTCCAAAACGGCATGTGGAGCCTCCCTTCTGTGGAAAAATCTGCTTAGATTCATCACCAGCTATTAGGAGGTGATAAAAGGGTAGAGGACCAGGTCAGCCTTTGTAGGATGGGTAGGGCTTCAGGGGGTATTAGAGGCAATGGGTTCTGATGTCGTAGAAGAGGTTCAGTGAGGACCAGGAAATGGGATGTTGGGGCTGAATTCCAAGAGTAAGCCAGGAGTTTTCCTGTTTTATTAATGAAATTCAGAAGCAATCCAGAAGTATTGCAAGAACACGTCATACTTACTCATAGCAAACCTTTTGTGAATCAGGCCGTATGTGAATTGAGCTCCATGAGCCAATTCACAGAAGATTTGCTGGAAATGGGTGAGACTTACACATATAGTACTCCTATCTTACTCTTGAATTGTAGACATAAGGTAGACTGGTCCGAGCTTGCTCCTGCTTTGCTCACAGAATTCAAGAGTAAGCCAGGAGTACCACAAAATTAAGTCATAGCAAAACCTTAGTAGAATGTGGCCTGTATCTTCCCCTCTGCAATGCCGCTACACATAGAAAAGATCTGCAAAAGGTAAACCTGCAGACATATTTTTCATCTTAGCTAGCTTTGTTGAAAGTGAAGAAATATATTGCTATGCAGTAAAAATGATCACACTGTACAGAGACAAAATTTGTGGTATTGAAATGGGAAACTGCAAGCTTCGCAAATGGAAAGAATTGGACACACTGTAAATCTTTGCAAGTTAAAAGCAGTACCCATCTGCACTCTAACCCTTAAACCTGTTGTGCATCAAATGTCCTCTTTTGGCTTACACTATTACCATATGCATTTTGTTTTGTATGGTTTGTAAAATCAATATTACACTCAGAACTAAGACAAATCAATGACATGCGTGTCTCAGATGTACTTTCAATGCACAGAAAGTCATTTAACTTAAATAAAGGGTCAGTAAATACAAAAATAAAGTAAAATGTAAATGATGGCCACAACAAACAACAAAACACTGCGCGGTCAAGCATTCTCCAAAGAGTACACCCTCTCTATATTCAGAAATTTGTATGCATCAAATCTTAAAGGACATTTAGTATGCCTAATATAATCCAGCCCATTGGAAGACGTTTACATAATCTTCCTAGCAAAAGTGACCTGATCATTTCAAGCTGTTCACAGTGCAGCTGAAATGACCCCAATAAATGAAGGAGGGTTACCCAGAAACTAAGGCAAACAACAGAACATAATACACATCTGGACATTTCCATAGCATGCTCCATCTTTGCCTTTGGTGACAGGTAGATCAAGCCTGGATTTCCAGACAACATTTCCCAGGACAGTTGACAATTGTGAAAGGACAATCTTTGTGTGGAGGGTTAGTTAAGAGTTCAAGTTGTTTTTTATTCAACCTGTAATATGGGATTGCTTTCATTGTGTGCAAGGTGCCAACGTGGAGCTGCATGCCGGACAGACATGATGCTTGCATGACGAATGAAGCACTAACAAGCGTAGCTTTATATTCCTGCATCTTTTAAATACATATTGTGTCAAAGTGTGTAACACAACCAAAAGTGATCACTATATTCATATGAAAGGTAGAAATATATACATTAACATCGTTTTATTTCTGGTGTTTTTTTGTCCTTTTGTCAGTGCATTTTTTTTTTTAAATATGCAATTTTATTTGCTTACAATTTTCAATGTACACGATTTGTATGTTTACTTGCAAGGCAGTGGTAATATGAGCATTAGTACCAAATGTGAATTTATGGCTATGTGGCCGCAGCGCAATGGAAACATTTTAATGAATAGAGGAAGGCTTTTTACCTGAGGAGACATGGAAGGAGGCATGACTTAACTTAGTTGCTTGCAGGCTGCTTCAGTAGCATCCATGGGGGGCAGGCTCAGACGGCTGGTGCAGTTGAATGTGCACTGCAGTTTACACTGCATGCATTACCTACCCTGCCCCACCCTGTAGAACAGTGGTTCTTAATCTTTTTACTCCTGAGGACCCCCACTGATTCACTTCTGGAAGCTGAGGACCCCCAAGCAATTTGAACGTTTTAAATAGTAACTCGCAAAAAATACACAAAGTACATACCAAACAAATACTCAAATTACCTCTTTTATGCACATGCAGGACATAAAGTGAATTTGATTAACTGGATATTTCTTTTAAGGTAGTACTTTATTTTGAGATAGCACAGCTTGGAAACAATGGGCTGGGGTTGCCTCTTTCTATTCCTTAGCTGTGGTGTTTGAAAATAAGGCACTATCTCAAAGACATTGTGTTAAAGGAATTCACTTAATGTCCTGCAGGTGCACAAAACAGTACAACACAACAAACTCACTTTGAAATAACGCAGCATTAAAGCACAGCAACATAAAAAACGTATGCGCTCATATCTATCAACAGGGCACCATCACTAACGTTGAAGCTGTGGACACTGCACATACTTTGCACAATCGTGAGAAGGGTTCATCAATTACTGACCTGGACTACATACTTTCACGAAGTTATGCTGTGGGAGGGAAAGATCAGGACCTAACTATGATTACCAGCCTGCTAATTGGCTTGAACCATTTCTCACTATAGATTAATCAGCAGGGGCAGTTGTCGGAGTGCGGAAACATGGTGTGTGTCAAAGTTACAGAAAGAGTTTGTGATGGCTGGAAAAACGGTGATTAAGACACAAACGTTTTTCACCTTAATATGCCAGATTATTTGAAAAGTATTTATCAAAAGTAGGAGTTTTGAAACACGATGCAAGAAACATTCCTGCCCCCTCCCGGCTGACATTGCTATTAGTGAACTAAGAAGCAAGTCAGTTGTCATGTATATATAAAATTGGAGCATACGTGGGCTAGGTTAACCACTTCAGCGCGGCGCGGATTACCGCGCTGTGCTGAAGGGTTCGTGCGCGGGCGGGGCCATGACGGAGCGGTTCTGTCATCCGCACAGCGCAACCGATGCGCATGACGGAACCGCTCCGTCATGCGCATCGAAGGGGTTAAACTGGGTCTGATGGCTCAGTGGACTAATGCGTCTGCTACAAGGGTCTGTATTTGACCTCATGGTCAAAGGTTCAAATCCCAGCAAGTCCAGTCAGCCTTTCATCCATCTGCGGTCAATAAAATGAGAACCATTGAGTTGGGTAACAATAAATATCTGTTATTCAGTGCCAAGATGTCTCCAGGTGAATGTGCGCTTTACAAATACACCGGTTATGTTATATTTGGAGCAACTTTTTGAGCTATTAAATCAAACACACAAAAGGTTTTTGTACAGCACCGATCCTGTAAGTATTTACAGTAGCACTTATATTAAAAAAGGATGCTTGATGAAATAAAAGTATTTGCCTTTATATACATTTTGGCCAAGCAGGGATTGATCCCAGTTTCTAGTTTCAGACTTTACAACTCATTTACTAAATTGGTATTCCATTATGATTTCTAAGGTTTCTGCTTCCTGCTTAATTCTTGGAAGAGAAGGTTAGAATTCACTTTTTTTTGGGCTCATTCACCAACTGATAGCAGTAACATTACATGTTTCTCGCCCACCCGTACTGCTACAGCACATAAGGACCCACCCAATAGTTAATTGTTTGCCTTCTGTACCACAAATACATTTTGAAGCTATATATTTTAGCAGGACACAGTTTACAGAAATATAAAAACACTCACATGTTTGTGGAGAGGCCCGCCGTTTAAACTGGAGAAGTGCCTCCCTGCCGGTGAACGCTTTTCAACCTCAAAACACTTAAGAGGCACAGTTCGTCTGCATGAGTGCGGTGCGTGGCCAGAAGTGGAGAGGGAACAGGGGCATCAAAATGCTCTGGACCCAAAAGCTTCTGACTTTCAGCCCATTGCATACACACACACAAAGGAATACCAGCACTCTTGTGTGCTGTGAGGTTGTTTCCTTAACCTGCCAAATGCCAAATCCAATGCCTTTAACGATGAGAAAAGGCTTGGGTAGGCGCTCAAGACGTGTGGACCCCCTGGGAATGTATCACAGACCCCTGGGGGTCCGGGAACCACTGCTGTAGACCACTGTGTGATGGCGCCAAATGTGAACATGCGTCACTGCGGCTGCACGCGCCTAGCCTCTGTCTCACTCTGAGGTCGAGGTCCCATTTTATTAACGGCCTGGCTGTCGCCAGTGCGGGGACAGAGAGCCAGCAATTGCGGTGCATGGGCGGCAGGCCATTGTCATTATTATAACACTCCTCTGCCTCGGAGAGACTCTAATGCGTGCTGTGACACTGACTGCCCGTTATTCAGAGTAAGGTCATTGGTCCCAGAGTCGAGCCAGTCTGCATTGTGCTGAGGGGGCCCCCTGGACCACGGGGACCCCCCGCACTGTGGGGGCTGCGGGGGGCCTATGTTACGCCCCTGTCCTCAGACATGTTCCTCTAAGAAGTAACATGCCTCTTCCTTTCAGCTAGTATGAACTGGCACCAGTCTGAGGCACAAATGCTGGAAGGGGAGACATCTTCCACTCTCTTTAACTGGCCCCAAACTGAGGCTTCCCAGTCCCTCTTTTATTTCCCAGGCTGTAGAAGATGTAGCAAACAATGCAAACAGCCAGCCCTCACTGCACTGTGCCTGCGCTCTGACGCTGCTGCTCTGTCAACACTTCCGCTGACCTACTATGTCGCTTAAAAGAACGTGGCTACCCGGGCAGTCTCCTCCAAAAAGCACATAAACGGGCTTGGTTCTCCCCGCGAGAATTCCTCCTAGAGCCTAAATCCAAACAATTCCCAGCTCAGGAACGTTTGACATGTGTCAAAACTTTCTGTACCAAGAGTCATGCTATTTAAAAAACTATCAAAAAACATTGGCATTTGGTGGCAGACGATGTAGGTATACCTGATTCCCCTATGCACGCGTATAAGAAAAGCAAAAACCTTAGAGATCATTTGGTCAAATCTTTACTCCCTGAAAAACCCACCAATGTCCAACTTTCTTTATGGAATATTCAACCTGTAAATGGCCATTTTAAATGTGGGAGTTGTGAGGCGTGCTCCATGACCAAGGAGTTAAAAATTTTCACACACAATGGGTACACACATACCATGCAAGACCACACTAATTGTAACTACGCAGGGGTTATATGCGCCATTGCATGCCCATGTAATTTTTTATACATTGGCCAGATGACACAAAAGGCAAAGGCTCGTATTCTACAACACTGTAGTCAAATATGCTGTGCAATACAGGGGGCTCCCCTAGTGGAACATTTCACTACTTTCGGTCACCTGACCGAGAGCCTTAAGTGGTGGATCATTGAAAAAGTTCACTCCAATATAAAGAGTGGCAATTACTCCAACACCCTTAATTTTCGTGAGTGTAAATGGATCCATATCTTTCACACGACGGCTAGGGGTCTGAACGAGTATGAGGAGATAGTGAAACAGGCCGCAACATTGAGCAATGGATGATACCCATAAGTACAATAGCTGTTGGTCTGTTAATTATATATTTCTACATTCTGTAAATAGGCCCTGAATTCTGGATTATTAATCACTGTACATAGTTGCTATGCACGCAATTGTCCTTTGGGTATTAGGACTCACAAACATAATTACCGAGGGTTAACTCACAACAATTGGCTCAGGCCAATGTACAATAATTACTTCGGTGTCACATAGAGTGACCCCTAATGTACAGATTATACTTAACGTCATATTGGGGTTACCGCCTTCCCAGGCTCCTCACAATCATGTCTCATATAGTGTTATCTATACCTCCCTATGTAAATACACTGGCCACTCCATATCCCAATAGTTTGTCTTATGTATATGTAATTGTATGTAACTTGTTCTGCACGCACCTTTCTTTTACTTCAGCGACACCACTGCCAATGTGCTGAATCTATTATATTCATTGTTCATGTCGATATATATAGATATATCACAACTCATTATTGGGGTCACCGCCTCCCCATTCTCATATAGTGTTATCTATACCCCTCAATGTAAATACACTTGCCATTCCATATCCATTTTCGTATAACGTACATAGGATTGTCAACGCAATTAATTGTCTGCACGCACTTTATTTACCTTTGCGAGACTGCTAACGTGCTGAATTCAACACATTCAATGTTCATGTCGATATAATTATATCACAAGTCCTTGTTGGGGTACCGCCTTCCAGACTTCTTGCCATCCATGTCTCGTGAAGTACTGTGTATACCCCCAATGTAAATACACTTCCCAGATAAATATGTATTTTGTAACAGATTAAATTGTCTCATGTACATACGATTGTCACCATATATCACTGTATGTAAATTATTCACTCGTTCTCCACCCTCTTAATTTCCTTATCATCGCCACTGTCAACGTGCTGAACTTACATTAGAACATTGGAATGAGGAGCACTCCATTGTAGACAATGGAGTGCTCCATGCTTCTACGGGCCGGTAAAGGCCCGCAGAGCAACATTCCAATGTTTTACAAAAGCCTCTCGAAGCTCGAGGGGATTTAAATCCCCTCGAGCTTCGAGAAGCCTTTGTTTAATTTATTAGAACATTTTGCCCTCTAGTGGCAGAATGTTCTAATAGCCTTATAGCCCTTCGTAGCAGGGCTATACCGCTATTAAAGTCCCGCTGCTTTTGTTAAAGTCCCTCGCCTTCGGCTCGGGCCTTTAACGCTGCAGCGGGCCTTTAATAGCCGGTATAGCCCGCTACGGCGGCCTATAAGGCTATATTCATTGTTTACGTGAAGCGGACTTACCAGCCAGCCCTTCTGTTACTGCCGTTGCCACGTTCGAATTCGCAGCCACGGGCAGGCATCTTTTATTACAGAGCCATCAACCACACTGACAGTTCGGTTTGGGCTCCCCCGTCTTCCTAGGTGACGCTCACGGTCGACGTACACCATGGGATACGGAACGCTCGACGTGCATGCCGGACCGGCTGAGGCCGACTTCTTAAACCTCTTTGGAATTCTGAAAGAGCAGTTTCCTTGAGGCGGGGCTCTCCAGCAATCTTACAGGTTTGTCTCTAAATTGATGTTTGCACTTAACTAAAAAATATATAAAACAATGAACTTACCTAACTGAAATACGTGTGGGTGTAGTTTGTACACATAATTTTCATTTCCTGCGTAACTAATTGTTTTTCTAGGGTGTGTATTCATAAGTGTATTGTATTTATTACCTATGGTTGACCCTCCTGGCAACCCTTATATCAGTAATTTCCCTATTTGATTACTGCCCTTGGGAAGGGCGTGGTCATAAAATATAAATTGGAAACTAAAATATAGTTTAACGGATTGGGCAAACTCAGTACCAAGTTAACCTGAATAGGCGATTTATTGCTATTAGGTTTGCTCTTGTCACCAGGGTACTGCACTACATGCCTTCAGTCGTGCGCTTCCTTTTAAAAGTCATTTAATTTGGTACTCCTATCAAAATTGTTTAATTGAAGCCAAGCAAGTCTACAACTATAAAAGCACCGTAGGTTATTCAATGAAAGCCCATGCCTGAAAACTAACGTTCCCCGATGGCATAGCGTCATCTGATGATAACCATATGTTGTAATCTCCCCACTTGGTATGTTCCCTTCCCCCCCCTCCCCATGATCGCAAATGGTACAGTCGTAGAACCTTGATATGAAGTCTACCTTAGAATGTTGATGAGGCTTACTTCAGAGGAGTTATGCTGCTCGACTGACAAGCTGAGGATGCATTTATTGAGTTAACTAATAAAGAAGTTTAATCTACTTACCTGCGGAGTCACTTACTACATTTTGGCGACGAGTTACAAGGGATGCTGTGACAGGGACGGCGATGCATCCTCCCCTGTAGAATTTCAGCTTGGAGTCGGTGATGATCAGGACCAGGTCTGACAGGACAACATCTGAGGAAGCGGAGGAAAATAAAACCACAACAGCGGTGAGGCGAAAAGATTTGGCCGGATGACCGTTGAAGTTGGTTGGTGTTATATGCTGATTTGACCTGGTGTCTCACGGAGGGTCCGGAGTGAAAGTGGACTGCAGTTATCTCCCACGGTGCAGAGCGAGATACGGATTCTAAGAAGTGATTCTGGTAAGCGCCAGCACGAAGGCAGTGGGGCTGAGTGTTGAAGTTTATCCCGGGCTGTTTGAGTGAGAAGAGGCGCGGCATTAAGTTTAAAGCATTCACAGTAAGAAAGGTGGTGGCGGTCATTCATACCCCGGGAGCCACGCAGTATCCGGAAGTTGTGAGGAGGAACTGTTGATGAGCGAGGTTGTGGGGGGAGAGACAGTGCTATCGGCGGGGGTACTGTGACTGAGGCGGCGCACGAAGGAAAGCAAAGTCAGGAAGGTGAGCGAAGGACTGAAGCTCACGAGTTGAAGCCTCACATTGCTTGTGGGAGTATCTTAGCGGACCACGGATGACTTTGTAGTAGACGCGGGAAAAGGAAGAGTATTGCAATTAAGACTGGACTAACTCACCTCGCGTCAAGCGGCGCTGAAATCTTTCCCTGTTGTCGGCGGAAGCGACCTGAGGAGAGGAGTTTCCTGTCAGCGCTAAGGGCGACGCCTTCCTTTTCACACAGGCCAACCGGTTCCAGGAGGAGGCGGTGATTCTTGATAGAAAAAAATAGAGAAAACACAGTCATAGAAAAGGGACTGCTTCTGGTTAGAAAAACAGTGACTAGTATACATATTTCAGAGGAATTTGAAGGGGGCATTTTTCAAGGGTGGTTTAGTAAGAAGTATAGGAGGGAATTCACAGTTATAAGAGGACCATTGGGGCCCTGACCCCCTCAGATCATTAACTGTCACCTTGGGAAAATTTGCTTTAAACAGCAGGCTTTCAGTGTGATTATTGTTCCTCATTAGGGCTTTTGGAGTGCAGGGATGCGTGTCTGGCGGTATAGTGTACTAAGTAATTGTAATTTTACACCCAGTGTAATATGGCAGGTGCAGGAATGAGTCAACCGCCCCCATTTTTGAATGAATTAGGGGAGCAAGAAATTCCTTGGAGGAGATGGGTTGGTATTTTCAAATCGTATTTGATTGCCATTGGGGGTGGAAACTTTTCGAACATAAGAAAGCAGCATATTGTGTTGCACAATCTGGGCATACAAGGCAGAAAGGTGTATGAGGATGTGACAGGGAGGCTGGTAGAGGACGATCCCCTGGAGGAAGATGAAGGAGTGGATGTATATGAGTATACGTTGAGGAAATTGGAGGCGCACTTCAAAGTAAAAATAAATGTGGTCTTAGAGAGACACAAATTTTTTAAATGTAGTCAAAAGAGGGATGAGAAAGTGTCCTCCTATGTTGCGGTGTTGCGTGGGATGTCAACCACATGTGAGTTTGGTGGCCTCACTGATTCTCTTATAAGGGACCAATTGGTGAGATGCACAAATGACGGGAAGGTGCAAGAAGAACTACTCACAAGGAATCCTGATCTAGAGGAGGCCATTAACATAGCTAAAGGGCAGGAGCACACAGCACAGTGTATGAAAGAAATGAAAATAGGGGAGGCAGTAAAGGAAAAGTCTGAGTCCAAGGAGGGAGCCAACACTGAGGCGGTGTGTATGGTGGATGTAAAACAAAGAGAGGGGGCAAACAAGAAAACGGGTAGTTTACAATGCTTCAGATGTGGTAGCCATAACCATTTGGCGAACAATTGGAAGTGTCCGGCCAGGAATATTGTATGTAGGAAATGCAATAAGAAGGGGCATTTTTCAAAAGTATGTAATGTATTTACGCCTAAAGTACATATGATTGATCACAATGATGCTGGAGAAGAAACAAATAAGAATTTCATTTTTCAGATTGAGGAGGAGAGCACGGAGAAAAATACAGTGTATCCCACGTGTGAAATTAAGCTGGATGACGAATGTTTTAAAGTTTATGCAGACTCATGTTCCCCATTCACACTGGTTGATAAGAAAATATTTGATGAGAAATTCGCAAAACGTGACATTAATATAGAAACAGCAGACATTTCTCCTTCAGGGTACAACAAGGTTCCTATACCCCTAGAGGGTATGGTGAGAATGCGGACATCATTCAAAGATAGGCACACGGTGGGGAAGGTATACATTTCCAAAGAGGGGTCGAGCTTGTTGGGTTGGAAACATCAGAAGGAGCTTGGCATAAAGCTTGATCCCAACAACAGTGAACAGGTCCTACTCATGGAGCCCCCAGGGGTTGGTGCCACACTTATTGAGAGTTATCCCGAGGTTTTCAATGAGGAGTTAGGGTTGCTTAAGAATTACATGCACAAAATTGTACTGAAAGAAGGGGCAACGCCGGTGATTCACAGGACGAGATCAGTCCCCTTATTAATGAGGGAATCATTAAGGTTGGAGTTAGAAAAGTTGGTGAGACAAGGGGTAATACAGGAAATAGAGAGCTCAGCGTGGTGTGTCACCAATTGTTATCACAACCAAGGATGGGGGAAGAGCATTAGGCTCTGTGTGGATTTGAGATCACTTAATGGAAACATAGTAGTGGACAGACACCCTTTGCCAAGGATACATGAGATGTTGAGCAACTTGCAAGGAGCAAAAGTGTTTAGCGTTCTAGACCTATCGTCCGCATACTATCAAGTAAAGCTACACCCTGAGTCACAACCGTTAACGACATTTACTACCCCATTTGGCAATTACAAATTCCTAAGAATGCCATTCGGACTAGCCTCTGCAGCCTCAGCCTTCCAAAGAGCCATGCAGCATGTGCTCAAAGATTGTCCAAAATCCATGTGCTTCCAAGATGACATACTTATATATGGCACAAGCGAAGGGGAGCATAAGGTGAATGCAGAGAAAGTTTTAGAAAGGTTGAAAGAAGTAGGATTCACCACAAAGGAAAGTAAGTGCAAGGTAGGTGTCACATCAGTAGAGTACTTGGGACACATAATCTCGGAAGAGGGCATCAAACCCAAATATAGTCTAGTAGAAGCAGTGAGGAGAGCGCCCACGCCTACGGGCAAGGAGGAAGTGCTTTCATTTCTGGGCCTGGCAGAGTACATGGCGAGGTTCATCAGGAATTTTGCTATGATGGCTCAACCCTCAAGAGAAATGCGAAAGAAAAAATGTGAATTTACTTGGGGCAAAGAACTGGAAGAGGCGATGGAACAAATAAAAGAAGCCATTGCTACGGCCCCTTACATTGGCAACTTTGATGTTAATAAGGATACAATCATTACCACGGATGCCAGTAGCAAAGGGATAGGGGCAATGCTATCACAAAGTACGGAAGAAGGAGTAAATGTGGTGGCGTTTGCTTCGAGGACATTGTCAGCAGCAGAGTCAAATTATTCCACTATTGAGAAGGAGGCATTGGCGGTGTATTGGGCAATCAGACACTTCAATTTTTATGTGTGGGGCATGCCTTTCGTAGTGTACACAGACCACAAACCTTTAGTGGGGTTGTTTGGGAAAAAGGATTTGGAGAACTTGACGCCAAGGATTGCTAAATGGATCCTAGGCTTACAAAGCTTTAACTACAAAGTGGGTTTTGTACCAGGTCACCAAAACAAAGTGGCAGATTTTCTATCTAGATCACCAATAGAGAAAGATTTAGAAATAGAGACCGAAGAAAAAAAGGTGATGGAAATAAAAATACCAGCAGTGACGAAAGAAGTATGGGACTTGCATTCGGACCATGATTCTAAACTGGGAGAAGTGAGAAGGTATGTGACCAAAGGGTGGCCCAATAAGTGCAGGGATCTTGCAGAAGACATTCAACCTTTCTGGAATGTACGCAATGACTTGTCAATAGAAGGGAAATTACTACTTAAGTCAGGAAAGATTGTACCCCCAGAGGGTTTGAGATCGAAAATTATTGATCTAACTCATGAGGGACACATGGGTAGGAGTATGTGTAAGGCACGCTTAAGAGCGGTGTACTGGTTCCCAGGTATGGATCAGCTGATGGAGGACAAAGTGAAGGACTGCTATTCATGCAGTATCAGTGACAAATCAAGAAGTATAAGACATTCCCCACTCATACCGGTGGAAATCCCGATGGTCCCATGGGACAAACTAGGATTTGACATTACAGGGCCCATCCGGGCAAAAGGACCCCAAGATTGGTACCTCTTGGTCCTTATTGACTATTATTCAAATTGGATATCTTGTAAATTTGTGAACACAATCAATACTAAGACAATTATAGAGTTCATGAGTGAAGTATTCTCGAGAGAAGGAATTCCCTCCACCTTGATTACAGACAACGGGGTACAGTTTGTGTCGGAGGAGATGAGAGAGTTCCTTAAAGACATGTCCATATCACATGTGCGTACCCCCCTATATTGTCCAAAAGCTAATGGAAAGGTGGAGAGGGCCAATAGGATGGTGAAGGAGTGCATACAACTGGCAAACAAGTCAGGGATAGCTATTGAGCCTGCTATTAGAGACATGCTATGGGCATACCACACCCCACCTAGTCTCTCAACGGGTCATTCCCCCTTTGAATTGTTGAGGGGAAGGAAGGCAGGTACAAAGTTGTCCCCGAATTGGTTGTGTCCGAAGGAGAAGGTAGTTGTCAACACAAGTGAATTCAGGGAAAAAACTGATACCAGGCAGAAAAAGTACCAGGAGTGGTATGACAGGAGGTGGGGGGTTCAGGAGAAATCCCTCAGTCCAGGGCAAAGCGTGTACATCAGGAAACCAGAGATGCTGGGTGGCAGTGGGGGTAAATACTACTCTCCGGGAAGAATTAAGGAGGTCAAAAGAAATGTGGTAATCCTGGAAGATGGGAAGAAATGGAGCATGGACAGAGTGGCGTTGGACGAGAGGGAGGGGATTCACAGAGAGGACAACAAGGCTCAGGGACAAAGAGCTGGGTTGGAGAAGGCACAAATCAGGAGAGGGAGCCGGCAAAAGTACACGCCGAGCTGGCACAAGGATTTTAGTATGGGAGACTCAAGTTAAACTTAAAGGGCTCATACCTAGGGCTACAGCTGTGCTAGGGACACGGAGGGAGACCTTATTGTTTTCCTTTTCTCCTCCACAGGTCGGGGTCCTCACCCCGTTTGGCTTTTAGGGGAGGAAGATGTGTTGTTATCTCCCCACTTGGTATGTTCCCTTCCCCCCCCCTCCCCATGATCGCAAATGGTACAGTCGTAGAACCTTGATATGAAGTCTACCTTAGAATGTTGATGAGGCTGACTTCAGAGGAGTTATGCTGCTCAACTGACAAGCTGAGGATGCATTTATTGAGTTAACTAATAAAGAAGTTTAATCTACTTACCTGCGGGGTCTCTTACTACACCATACTTATAGGGCAAATTCACTCACAGTTCGGCAGCTGTACTAAATGCCTGTTACACTGATGGAATATTAAAGAATGACCACGGGACAGCTGTGTCAAAAAGGCTGCCAAAATGGAAGGCCATATAGGCGCATTTCATTAGCTGATATCACTGTGATGATAAAAACAGAATTGGGTGGGACTCTGATATCACCTGCATGCGCACAAACGAGAACAGACCCCTGGGAGCTTGTCTTTGTGAAGATTCGAGCAACACATCGCAGGCCCTCTGAAGCCCTTCTGCTGATTCCCAGAAACACCAAACGTTGTTTACTGATCGCCACAAGCCTTGTCATCAATGATCTCTGGACATCTGCCTTTGCTGTCAGTTTTCTCCTCCCAAAACAGCAGTGTCAAAATATAAGATGTTTTGTATAACGCTGAAGTTTGGTCAGGACAAGCGCGGCGCCCTGCTCGCCAGGTCCACCTCCATCGCACAACAAGCAACCACGTCACCACTAGACCAATTCATGAAAAATAAGGCGAGCGAGCCACAGATGTGGGGCTCAACCATTTCCAACCACGCTCCGTGTTGCCTTTGTGAACACATTTTCGCACAGGACTGAACCCTGAATTTGTTTACCATCAGAATATAAATATTTTATTTTTAAATGTCACTACGGTGGTAAACTCAAAAATCCTACAAGGATACTGCTGCCACTGAAGCATCATATTGACTAAGGGAGGCGAACGAGAGTGATGCTGAAGGCATGAAAATGGCTTTGCGAGTGCTGTATTATAAAACCACGGATTTAATTTTCAAAATAAACAGGGCCTCCTTCAATACATTTCCATTAAAAGCAACGCAATACTCTTGGGGTTAAGACCTGTTTTTAATAAAAATGTTCGTTCAGCTTGCAGGTTTGAGAGATAGTATTTACAAATGCTCACACCAAGTTGATTTGCTCTATGTGTTTGCTGTTCGTATCAGAGCGACAAAGCAACACAAAACGCCCTGCGACCCTTATTTTAAATAACAGTGAATGAACGCAGGCTGTGTTTTTATACTGTGCTAAATCTTCCAACCTGGCGCACACAGCTCTCTCGGGCTCCCAGCCTCCCAACAAAATACATGTCAGCAGCACTGTCTGGTATCGAGCTAAAATGGCTGCAAACATCTCTGAAGAGAGCTGGGAAGGTGGCCACACCCAGATGTTGTTGTAGAGGTGGTGAAATACACTAGCTTCGGTAAAATATAAAAAAGTAAAAAAGAAAAAGGAAAAAAATACACTACTGTTTCTAGTAATGCCCAGCTAGGAACTATTTAATCATAGAGGTTATTATCTGAATTATTTCTAGCTTCTTACGGGTGCGTCTATCGCAAGGGTTAGCACCCCAATAATTCTAATGTTAGCACCGCTGCTTCATCTGGGCGCCCTTTGTGTTGCCGGGAGACGCGGATTTGACAATGGGTGTGTCCCCCATGAAAGGATGCAGCACTGACGTCACTGAGGCCGAACAGGGCTCGGGTCGCAATGGCGGTCAGGAAAGAAATACAAGGATACAAATATAAACAAGTAAATCTAACGGGGCAAAGCCACAGGGAGAGCGAGAGGAAAGCCAGATGGCGCCTCTGCGCTGCGAAAGTGATCACAATCGCGATGCACTTAATGACCCGTGAATGACAGATGGCGGCTGCGCCCATGCACGCTCACGTGAACGCAAGCGCTAGGCCAGCCAAAGCGTGGGGTAGCACTTTCAAAACCCACCTACTAAATGTCTCGCAGTGCAGCGCATAGGCTGGCTCAGGCGAGACCTAAAAAGTACCTAAGGGAAAGCTGCCAGTGTTCAGATTGCTGATGTGTGACATTTCTGTAGGTTCAATGTGCATATGAGTGACAGTCTGCTGCTAAAAGTGTGAGAGTGACACTCTGAGTGACACCTTCTCGCTATTAAATCAAAGCAGTAACTACTATTTGAGTACCTCCCTTTGAGTTTTCCATTATTGTATCTAAACATAAAGATATCAGTTGAGGCAGAACCTTCTAGATTCATAAAACTGCAATGCAAACAAAGCATGATCCGTGTTCCAGGTTAGAGGCCGTGGAAAACTACGGTCACGTTCAACTAAATTAAGCAGGTACACATCAATGCCATTCCTCCTAGCGGCTGCAGGAAAGTTAGACTGTATTAATACCCAGATAAATAGATGCAACATAAATTGCTGCAGTGAACAAAGTTAACACTAGAATCAGACAAGCTATGCACAACGGCAGAAGAAAAACAGTCATAGATGTAGAAACAGGTGAAACTGTTCCAAACCTCCTCTGTAATGCCAAGCCATGGTTAACCTTAGGGGGCAACCTGTTCTTTGCAAGTATTGCTAGTAACAGCACGTCACCTGGGGAGGCCATCTTGGTGCCCAGCATTGGGTGAAGTACATGGAGGGAGGCTGGGGCTAAGACATGCAATTTAAGCCAAGGTGGAACCCAGAGTAGAAGGAAAGGGCCCAAAGTAGCACCAAGAGGCTGAACACCGTGCCAAGAGACTAAATGCTGCTGAGCTGCTGTAAACTCACAAAGGCATTGTGCCTAGCAGAGCAAAACACTAGTCACACCAGCAACCCAACAGGATGAGAAGCAGCAGGCTCCCCATCTTAACACTAAGAGGCTAGAGGCTGCTTTTATCTAAAAGTGCACAATTGCTGTGGGAGCAGCGAAGAGCAAAAACATGAGTGCAATGGTTGCCTAATATGGTTTCTCTGTAGAAAGTGGCAAAACACAGTAGAGCAGACTTAGGGTTGCCACCTTTCCAAAAGAACAGTACCATCCATTTGTCAACAAGGCCCGGAGGTGATTCTTCATGAAGTTCATATAAAATCATGCCTATTCTTATTCAACATGGCTTTGCATCTTTATTTTAACTATCAGTGATGGATCATTAAGGCAGCTCTAGAGCACTTTTAAAGTGCTTTTTTCTTAGATTTATTTTTTCAAGTATGTACTAATAATTAACTAAAAATGCCAGTCATGCTGACCAGGTGGCAACCCTAAGAGCAGTAAGGCCATGCAACCCAAATAACAGAAACAAAAAAGAAGACTTGAGAAGGATGACACTAAACAAGACAGCTTCCAGAAAAGTTACACAGTCAATTGTTTCCAGGACAGTGAATTACTTATCACAAGCATGCTAGTTTGTGCCAACAATGCTCTGCTTGCCTTCCAATTCAGTTTTTTCCCCCTCTGATCTTATGGAGCCTTTTACTCCTCTTTCACCAGGAGCTGGCTGTACTGTTTATCTGGAAGGCTCGACTTGGGCCCTCACCACCTTTTACCGCTGCCGGAGTGTGTGGAGAGCCATGCAATTCTTCTCACTGTGGGGCTTCAAAAACAACCTGTGCCCCGCTCGACCACCTCTACACAGTCCAAGGCGGAGCAGGGTGGGGCGGCAGGGGGCGGGTGGAAGGTCATGCCACTTTGTCTAGGCGGCCTCAGTCAGGGCAGAAACAGATGATCCACCTGACTAGTTGTGGCCCCTAGATATACTTCGATAAAAAAAATGTGTCCAGAGATTTTTATTTGTGTTTTAGTATCACTACATAAGTAATTTAGCTGGGATAGACATTGCTAATCAGGTCTGGATTTTTCTGGATGACATTTTTAAAACTGGCAGATGTGTTGCAGTGATGATGCAATATTTCAGGAACCAGGAGACCTATATACTTTTTTTTTGTGTCAAAACATAGGTTTTGGGGTCAAGTAGTCTTATAGAGACAGAAAAGAACTCCTCAGAACTATCCTTCTGCATTTTTCCAAAATGACTGCTCTATAATGATGTGTTTTAGCCATCATATTGGTAATTTATTTTCATATTGTTTTTGTTTCAGGTTTTCCATTGATTCAAATTCATAAACGTAAACGAGGCAGGTGTTAGCTGTGGATCTCTACCTCCTGACAGAGGTAGGTAACTACAACATCTGAGGATTCCTTCAACAAATAAAATGTGCCATATGCCAAACTAATCCAAAAGAAAACCTAACATCAACTGCGGCTGGACAGAAGAGAGTTTGAGATGCTGCAGAAAAACAGCAAAACGAAGTTCACAAAATATTGAAACTGATTGGTGAAGAGGAACAAATATTTTTATTATTTTAGTGCTACAAGTTGTATACAGTGGAAAAAAGCATGGAAATAATTTGTCAAAAAATAGCAGAAACCAGGGAATCACAACAAGAATCCAAGTCTTCTAAGAAAGCGATGACAACCAAGGCCAATGCCCATCCACTTAGAAGATCGATGGCTATACCTTGTCCACCTCCAATAGCTACTCAGAAAGCAGAGGCTTTTCAATGTGTTATCTGCAGTTATCTGTGGTTTAGCCTGGGCCAAAGGGATTGACGAAAGAGCAAAGTATAGAGTATGTGAGTCTCAAAGGGTTAACGTTTATATCTGCAATTTCTTCCAAGATGAGATTTTCAGCCGAGTAGCTGATCTAAACAATTAGGTGAATGTATTTGCAGCAGATTTATATGCCCACCCGAACCGCATGCATGCATACATTTAAAACAAGCATTTGCAATGTAATAGGTCTCACATTTTCTAGAGTTTAAGCTATTGGCATTGTTAAATGCCAATGCCTATTATTTATGTTTTAAAAACCAACACGTAAATAAAAGACATTGTCATTTACAATGCCAATAGCTCAAACTCTCGCAAATGCGAGACCTATTGCATTGCCACAGTGAAAGCGTACACCCCCTTTTCCGCCAGCGGTGCAAGAACTTCTAGGTGCTTTCTTCAGTGAGCAGACATTCCAACTCACCCAAATCGGACTCGTATGTGGATTACCTGCTGGTGATCGTATAAATTTCACATTAGCTAATGCACATAATGATACTGGTAAGTAGAACCCGAGCCATTTCGTAGAGGCGTAACGCCTCCAGCTAGAAATCATTATTACGCAGGTGCGCACTGTCAAGCTTAAACTGTGCCCTTAATCTACTCCCTTTCTTACCTCCCAGTAGTGCTTTGGAATAGGAAGGTCTGCTCCTCTGTGACTCCTCATCCTAATTTGGAGCAGAACATAATGCAGGCCTTGGGCCTCCCAGTACAAAGTCTAAACCTTCTCTAAGTAGAGCTGGGCTGGCCCTCTGTTAAGCTGCAGACCAGTGATCTACTGCAGCAAGACGGGCGTGGGGGCCCTTAGCAGAAAAATGTGAAGGCACAAAACAATCTTAATATAGCCACGTGCATGACTTGCTGCTGTAGGAAATAATGCTCCATGTTCTAAAAGTTTCTTTGCAGAACTGCCTGTAAAGCCCATTGATTGACAGTCAATAGACTTGAAAAATAGTGCTCCATTAAAAAAAAAAATATTCTATCGATGGACTAAACTCCCAAACCACCCGATGTAGGGCCGGGCTTGCACTGCGATGCCCTGCACTTATTCGCTGTACAATGAGGCTGGTAACAGAGCACTGTCAACGCCTGATTTGAGCTGCAGCCGAGACGTCCTGCCAACAAGCAGAGTAGAACCAATTTGAGTCTGTGATGAATAGAGTGAGTGCAAATGTGGTTGAATGAATGCGTGGGCATCACAGTATCACAAGGCACATCTATGTGGTTGTGTGCACACAGATCTGCTGCTCTTTGATAGCCACACTGGCGCCATGGGGCATTAGTGTACCCTGACTCAACAGGCCAACATGGGAGAGAGGAAGGTTACGAATAATAATACAGTGCTATCAGTTCATTCTAATGAGAAATTAGCATAGCAGAAGTCACTCTAAAGTGATAGAATCACTGGTTCTTTATGCATTACTTAGTTGGACATTTTACTGTTGCTAAGTGCTGTAAGTAACCTGCTTTGCTATTGCCTAATTTAACAGTAAGTTTTGCCCTCATAAGGACAAAAGACTGTTAATTCCCAAAACTGGATTCAAAATTGTGACCTGGATCTCTCTAACCAAAGGGCAGAGCTATTTTCATGATATACACTCCATGATCTGTCTGCATGGCACACGTACTTTGCAGCAGGCATATTAACCCTCTGCTCTACTTTAATGATCACACGCTAGGAAGAACATTAATCACAGAGTTTTCATGACATTTTTATTGTTGTATAAACATTTCTAGAGGAAAGGAAGGCGGCAGCAGGTGCTTGTAAAACTAAAATACTTGCAAACACGGTGCACAGTACTCATAGTCATTATAACGAATTAGCTCCGAGTTGATTGTAATGGTGTTCCATAGACAAAGTGCTGCCATCCACAGATACATTCTAGAGCTCAAGCTGCGTAAACAATCAGAGTAAAAGTCTCATGAATAAATGGATATTTAGATATGGCTCTGAAGGCGACCCGAGGGAATCTTCCAAAGGCTAACAGACCGGAAAAGGGGAACCAAGTGCCCTGAGGAAAAAGCTGATACTAGGAGATATAAAGCTTTACCGGAAGCAGGAGTGGAAAGAAGCCGGTACAGTCAGGATATATGTGTTTCTACACAGAAAATGTTCGCTCCGACAGTACCAGGCATGATGGTCAGTAGCAAGTTGGTGAATAGTCTTTCCGGTCACTAATGGCTGAGCTTCGCTCAATTTGTGATAAACTGATTGCACCGGCACCGTGTAAAGCAAAATGTTGCTATTTCCACTTTTCCTTCCTATCCCCGGCACCCCAACCTCAACAATGAGTGCAAGACACTTTACATTTCAGAGAGTGCACCCCCAAGCAGAAACACACGTTTACGAGCTTCTCACAAGCAAGAGCGAAGTTAATGTTTGCAACTGTTAAGATATGGCTCTGAAGGGGATCCGAGGGAATCTTCCAAAGGCTAACAGATCGGAAAAGGGGAACCGAGTGCCCTGAGGAACAAGGGCCTAAAACTAGAGCAACAACTAACTGCCGTCCGTGGCTACACCCCCGGCAGGACTAAACCAAGCAGGCTGCTGCTCAAGAAGCGACATGGCCGCCCCCCACATGGGGTGCTGAGCCAATGGCAGCCTCCTCTGTGGCGTTGGGAGGATGATCAAGGAATTCCACGGGACATCCGCCGGAGAACAAATACAATTTTAAAACGTCATAGAAAGGTTCCCGACAGTACGGCTATTTCAGTGGTGGAGTTAAGAAAACTTCACGACATCCGGAAATCCTTTTTTCCTAAAATAACCAATAGCACGTTAGAAACTGCCCCAAAACACTAGGAAGATAAACAACATGGATGACCAAAAATGCAACCTAATAAGCAAGGCAAGCCTCTTGCGCGCGACCCCACCCCCTGCATATACATCCCTTTAAGCGCATGGATAAACAAAGCTGGGCATAAACGCCAACATCATACTGGACACAGCTGGAAAAATCACACTTACTACAAAAAATAGTGGAAGGCTGAAACTCGGAGCCTCGGGGAACCTCCGCTCTGCGCTAATACCAGGGGAATAAAAACAAGCATTGGCCGCGGGCACCTGGCAGGAAGGCTGAAACTTGGCGCCTCGGGGAACCTCCGCTTAAGTACAGCACCAGGGGAATAACAAGCGGCACTGAAAGCGATCGCTATTTAAAAAAAAAAACAACACGTCCACTAGTGGTGCGCGCGCGCCACTGCGCGGCATATGTTTTCAATTATCGCGCCCGTGTCTGGGCACGATAATTGAAACCACATTGGCTTTGGTGCACATAACAAACACCAATAGGCCATGGGCAGAGCAATGCGCCCGCCTTTGGCCTATTGCGCTGCTCTGTTTAAAAAAAACAGGCACTCAAAGCCCAATAGCGGAACCCAAAAGGAAAAGCACACGCACAAGCGTGTGTGATTCCAGGGTCCGTTTTCAAACCCCAGACAAAAGGGCTCTCGCCTGCACGAGCAGTGCTGCGCACTGCATCACTAGGGGCGAGCCCTAAAAATGAATGTACAATGAGCACCCAGCAGCAACCAAACTGCCAGTCTTCAGTTAAGTTTGCACTCTTTGAAAAAGCAAATTAAGTTTGAAAGCCACTCTTGAGTGCTGGCTACAGGGGCATATTTACGACGGAGTGCGGTGTTAGCCTTCTTGGCTTAATGCCACTTTAGAAAACGCAGGGCTGCACCATATTTAGAACAATATGGTGCAGCCCTGCATTTCCCCCTGAGCTGGCGCTAAATGTAGCAGCCTAACGCTAACGCAGGCTCCCTTGCACCATAGTTTAAGGGTGTCCACGTTGAGGGGAAGATTGTTTATATGCAGGAACGTCTCCATTCCTGCACATAAACAATCTTTAAATGACGCTTTGTAACTTTTATGTGTGCTGCTTAATGCAGCACACATAGAAGTTGCAAAACGTAATTTTTGTTTTTGATTGTTTATGTGCAGGAAGATCTACCTTCCTGCACATGAACAATCAATGGAAATTTGCTGGTTCTATGTGTGCTACACAATGCAGCACACATGAAACAGCAAAAACGTGGAGAAATAAAGCATTTCTCCTCGATTCGCCTGTTTAAGACCAGGTTTTCCATGGTCTTAATTTTGGTGCTGCCTCCTATTTACACCACCTTTGTAAATAAGGGGAAGCGTCAAAATCAATGGGTGTTGCTGCGGAACATCTACCACAACAACCATTGCCCTCCCTTTTCACGCTAAATACAGCGCGAAAGGGGCCCTTATTTACAAGGCAGCGTTAAGCCATGTTAAGTGGCTCAATGCTGCTTTGTAAATAAAGCGAAGCCCCTATTGCCACTACAATGTCACTAGAAGTGACGTTGTGGTGGCGATATGGGCTTGTAAATATGCCCCAAAGTGAGATCAGAGAAATAATGGTCAACATTGATGAAACTGTTTTGATTCATAATAATGACATGAAGATTTTTCTGGTGAGAATTCAGAACGACAATTCTTTTTTGTTCGTCTAACAAAAGGAATGAGCCACTTATGGTGTTCTCAGCTGATTATACTCCTGCAGTTCTTGCTGCAAAAATAAGATCACAGGATGCAGTAAAATCAGCAGGAACCATTTTAAGAAATGTTCTGAAAGATTTAGATTTTGGACTTGATGACAATTTTTGTGATGCTCCAGAGATCCGCAAATCATGGGAGTCAACAGAAATGCCTGATATTGTCTTAACATTTTTAACATCATTGTTTATTATCAGCAAAGTAAAACTGTAACAAAGTAAAGTTCTTGAGTTCGGAACAGAGGCCAACGCATTGATGAGGACTTTGAATATATAAGGGAAGAAGTGGAAGGAACCCCATGAACCAACAGGCTTATACTGTGCAAATATACTGTCTTTTCCAAATCATGTTTTATTAATTACATCACAGCAAAAAGAAACCTCCGCTGCACATGACTGCCCATGCAATCTATGACAGGTGCAAAAGTAGAGAGCTAATCACGTCAATGATTAGGATTGGTGTATCCACAAATTATAATGACATAGTACGAAGCAGGAATTTGTTAGCGGCTCATGCTGTAAAATCTTGTGACTCTTACTGCACACCACTTCCCAGCCACTTTACCAGGAAAGGATTTACAATTGCTGCTCTTAATAATTATGATTTTGAAGATAGCTCTTCTTTGTCTGGCACATCCACCACACATGATACTGCCATGGTGCTTTTTCAAGACTGTACCAATGAAGTAGCTGCTGGAAAACAAGCTGTGCCAGCTGTAGACATAAACAAACGAAGCTGCAAACTTATAAGCCAACTGCCTTGCCAACGTGTGCAAAATTACTACAAGCCATCAACACGTCCCAGTCTACAAGAAAGTTTCAAAGTGGCTGAGTACAAGGATCTTCTACTTGATGCTGCAGTCTGCAGAGGTGATTTAACTGAATTTATCATATCGCTTATTTGGTGAGCACTGAAGGATGAAGAAAAGCCAGTTCCTCCGTGTTCTGGAATTCATGCTCTGATCTGCCAGAATACGATCATACTGAAGAAGGTTGGGTTTTTAACAGTAATACCATCTCCAGTCACAACCTATCCTGCCAATTTGTTTGCAATGAAGGTGTTTTCTGTATTGTCGCTGGCATTTTTTATGAGCAATACAGTAGAATTTGATGATCTTTACCCAGTGATGGTCATTTTCCACATGACAAAAGTTGCATTGAGGTGTGCAGGAAGTTATCTCAGTGGATGTGGCACAGACGATGCCCTTATTAAGGCTGAAATCTTTGGAAGCAAAACTGTCCAGTCAGTAATGAGAGGAACTCATTATGTTTGTTCTTTATAAGGTATGCTCATCATATCTGAGGCTATAGAAACATTGCTTTGGAATGCTTTCTGAAACAAGAATGACAAATTAGGTTTTGCATATCTTATCTCAGAAGTGAACAAGGCGGAGGGTGCACTTCATTCAAATGACATAATGCAAAGCCTGGCAATGTTCAGCCTACTCAGTTCAAAATCAGAAAACCTGAAAACCAAGTTCGCAGAGTTTTTCAAAGAATGTGAAGAAAAATCAGAACTTTGCAAGGACTGTGGAAAGCTTTTACACAGGAAAGCTATAGTGAACAACTTGGTACATGCTGATCGGGAAGGTTATTGGGAACTGTACGTGAAGACTGTGGTGTCACTGAGTACTGTCTTTCGTGAATTTGATTGCATAAACTACCTGAGATATGGGTCCCTGTATTTAGAAAGAGTCTAGAAACTAGAGGTGGAAAAACCATACCTCTACAACAAAAATCCATCTAAAGACATTTTGCGGTCAAAGACAGAGAGGGAATGTTCAATGCTAGAGCTCCAGATATGAAACTGGAACAGACTATCCAGAGATCACAGAAAAGCTCCAAGAGAATTGTTGGTCAGACACGTAAAAGTGAATATGTTGCTCAATGGCAGCTAGTTTACAATGAAGTCCTTTCAATTTGCAATGTTTTCAGTGAGATGACAAATTCAAAATTAATGGACAATTGTGAAACTGTTCCTCACCACAAACTTGTGGGAAAGAGAGGGGGATTTTTTAATAAACATGTTGACAGCCTTCTTTATTTCAAGCAGTAGCAAGGAAATCACTTTGAAATGACTTAGCATGTGCAACCACACAACTTTGTGACCAAACAATATGTGGATAATGATATAAAGCCACGTCTACCAGATGTCCTGGAATATGGATTGTAACTAAATGCAGAACTGAAGCAGGAGAGATATTATTGAAAGAGAAAGCTATTTGACAAACACTAAAGCTTATTTTCCATACTTTAATTGCCATAGTAAGAGTTTTGTCCAACCAGCCACTACAAAACAGGTTACAAAAACAAAACTTTCACAATCACATAGAGAGATGGATGTAGCAAAAGAAAGGGGTGAATTTATCAAGGACATTCTGTCGCCTGATCTTCATCCAGCAAACGCATTATTTGATGGAGATTCTGCAACCAAACCAGTGAAGCACAAACTCGTTCAAGAGCTCAAAAAAAAACTTTTTACCTGAAGAATTTCAGTTTGAAAAGGTGTCCTCATTAAAAGCTGCTGTTGTTGTGGACTACATGTCACAATTGCGAATGGTCATGAATACCTCCATGAAAAACTTTGGAGAGGTCGTTCAGACTGTTCTACAGATATCAAAGTCAGTGTGCACCATGCAAGAACTGCACATTGTCTTTGACAGTTATCTCAAACTATCTGTCAGAGAATGTGAGAGAATCAGACGAATGTCTACAAGTGGAACAATTGACCTTGCCTGTATCAAAAATTTGACACCTATACCTGTGCAACTTGAAACATTCTGGTCATCAACATCGAACAAGATGAACTTGGAGATGTTAACTTGCCAAAATATTGCTGATGCTTCAGTGAACACTGAATTTCCAAATATTGCAAAGTGGATGATTGTTAATGAGGACTTGGTACCTGCAGAGATATATTGAAAAGGTGTGAGACATATTATTCAATAACTTAACAGCAAATTGGAGGAATCTGACCCCCGTGTTGTGCCACATGTCGAGTGGGCTGATCGAAATGGTTACAATCAATTCATTATACTGTCAAATGACACAGAAGTTATTATTGCACTAATTAGATTTGTTGTAATATTAATAAGCTTAGGATTTTCAGAGTAATGGATACGTTATGGAAGAGGTGAGAAAAGACACTTTTAATCCCACTTCATATTCTGTACAAGAAACATGACCCAGAGATGCCCAGTGTTTTTATCAAGGCACAAATTCTTTTGAATTTTTTTTTTAAACAGATTTTATTGAGTTTCATACACAGAATACAGGCCGTGGTATCGCGACCCGGTTGATCAATTAGTAGGTCAACCAGTTACATGGAGAATAAGTAGAGCAATGCATGACCCACAAGGTAACACATCGGTGGGAGCCTTAGATGAACATCATGACTAGCCAGTTCTGCATAGGTTCTCATAGTCAGGTCTCACCACAATTGCGGTAACTGCAGCCTCCCGTCCCCAAACTGCCCCTTCCTCCTTCCCTCTAAGTATTCCCTGCTAACTATATACCCTCTCCTGCACCCCCTCCAAGGCGAGTCACTTAGGTTTTGGTCAGTAATATGAAATAAATATAGTAGGGTTTGTTGGGCATCCACACTAATTGGGGTATCGCTGTAAGGAGACTCGCCTCAGTGATGAGTTTCAATGCATTCTCCAGAGACAGGATTGCGGGCCCCCGAGGCTCTACTGCTGCCCGCTGATTACCCTGTGTTGGTTGTGGAGTCCACTATAGAGGCGTCGTCTTCGTTATTGGGGGATTTGAGTGTTACAACCAGTGCCTCCAAGGCCCTAGCCACTTCCAACGCCTTCTCACTCCCTGTGCGATTAGCTATTTGCAAC
The DNA here is from genome assembly GCF_964204655.1 of Triturus cristatus. Classification (NCBI taxonomy): domain Eukaryota; kingdom Metazoa; phylum Chordata; class Amphibia; order Caudata; family Salamandridae; genus Triturus; species Triturus cristatus. The sequence continues at coordinate 492,462,580 of NC_140583.1, forward strand.
CTGATCACTCCTTCACATTCAGCCCATTTGAGGAGCTCTGCTTTCCAGCGCCCTATACTTGGACCCTGCCGCACCTTCCAGTGCATGGTGATATTTTGTTTGGCCAGTGGGAAACCCAAATCTAGGAACTTACTGGTAACTTTATTTTTGGACGTATGAGGGAACCAGTGAAAGATGCAGTGTTCCAGGGATGGTTCTATTTCCCTATCCGTGACATTAGTCAGTACCGTTGTTAATTCCTCCCAGTAGTTATCTAGGAGCGGGCAGCCCAAAACATGTGCCTAAAGTCTGCTCCTTCTGCGTTGCAACGCGGACAAGTTGCTGAGGTATTGGGGAAATACTTATTGAGTTTTTCTGGGGTTAGGTAAGCCCTGTGTATGATATACAAATGTACTAATTGGAATCGTGCATTCCTGGTGCTCTTCCAGGCACAAATTCTTTTGGATGGTGATTTTATGAGCAAAATTTAAACAAAGCTTAGAGCTTTAACTGCGGAACCTGTGAAGTTTCTAAAAGGATTTTCTAAGACAGGAGAAAAATGTGACTTCAAAGATGTATAAAAATACCTTGTGCATGTGTGGAAAATGAGTTCTGTTTGTCACACGTTTGACGATCTTCGGTACAGTGAGTTCAAGAGATCAGTCCTGCTAAGTGACCTTCCATCGATGTCATATTCTGTACGTGGACACATTAAATGAGCGTTCTACTTGATCAGAAGATGTGTTAATGTTTTGGATCATGCATAGAGAAAGATCTGTGTGAATTTGGTTGGGAAGATATTGATGGGGTGCTAAAACCTAGAAGATTTCTAAAGTCTCTACCCACAAAACTTACAAGTTCATGTACTTGCAAAACATGTGCTACAAAAAGATGTCCCTGTCGATATGCTCTTCTCAAATGTTCAACATTCTGCAAATATACCACGAGCGATTGCCAAAATAAATAAAGTGTACTATGAAAATATGTCTAAAACAGAAGTGATAAACATTACTTTTTTTTCATATTCAGATCATAAACATTGTTTGGTGTTTATATAAAAGAATTAAAAACCATTATTATCTGTTTCATTTCTATATATGTCTCTTCTTTCTTTATTATAGCCACCATTTTGGAAAATGGTAGCAGGGTTGCCTGAGGAGTTATTTTATGTCTCTATAAGACTACTTGAGCCCCAAAACCTATGTTTGAAACCAAAATGCATTATGTAAGTCTCATGGTTCCTGAAATATTACATCATCACTGCAACACATCCACCATTTAAAAAAATGTTGTCCAGAATAATTCAGCTTCTGTATTTCTCACTTTAGTTCCTTGTTCAAGTTTTATCTCCGGTTCACCTTGTCCCCACAGTTGTAATCCAAGTTTCCAAGTGGCACAGGAAGCAGGGCAGGCAGAGCTAGATATAGGCATATTATTTTACTTTATCTATCAGGTTATAGGCAGATGTCCTGCCAGGAGCTAGATATATTGCTGCCTCCAGCTGCTTTATTATATATTGTGCCACGGAAACACAGGCGGCGTGTATGCCTGCTATTTGTGCCCCAGGGTACAATGGTATTCCAGAAAGGGCTGCTGATGCTTGTGCACCCCCTTTTCTAATACTGATACTCAGGCACATTTAGCACCAGTTCTATAGTGAGAGGGTGTTCTCTGATTTGTGTGGGGTGTGGTCCTATGTAAATGAGAGAATTTTTTTGTCTCTGCATCCGCGCCGTAATTTAAATGAGGGAGCATACGCAGTCTATTAGGAGGCGCACTCATAGTGAGCCACAAACAGGTGGTGCACTGTGTGCCTGCTGAAGGCAGCCCTCTGGAGGGCAGAAATAGGGTCCCATGGTCCCCCTAGACATACCCTGCAGGTGCCTGCAGTCACTCACTGCACCTTTCTGCAAGGTGATCTCTCTCACCTCTTTAAAGTGCTAGTGGTTTGCCGCCTGCACAGAGAAACACGGAATGCCTTGGAAGCAGCTGCTCCATATTTCACTGAATGCGCTGCCCCCAAGCAGCCTGAGCTCCCATCTGTCCTAGGGACAGCATATTCATCGTAACGGGACACACTGCCCCTGTTTGCGCACGGTGCACCTGTTAAAATGTGCGCCGTTGGACAAACATGCAAAGTGAACCCTAGTTTTAATATGGCGCAAGATCTACAACGCCTGGACTAAGTCACTGGTGGAACCTGAGGACGTGGAACATTCCACACAATGATATCATACACCCCATGCTCTTAGTACACTCATGCAGGAAATAGGAAAAAACTGGATAACACTTTTGGTGTGCACTTATGACATTTTTTTAAAAATACATCTTTGCTTCCTGATTTAGTTCTCCATTTGGTTTTGGAAGCTTTGACGGTAAAACTATTTGACCTGCGTAAAAGACTTCTTTTGAGATTTTGTAGCCTGAAGATGGCATGACTGGTAGTCATCATCTTGGCTACAAAATTAAGGGCACTTAGGACCTTTCTGTTTAGGAAATATTTTGGATAGTTCAACAGGAAGCCTTAATTGTTCAACTGGATTCAGCTTTCCATAATAAAATCATTTTAAATAACTTTTTCATAATAAAATGTTTTTTACACATAACAATATTAGCATGCAACACGTGTATTTACTGTGAATTTTTCATATTTTAGCTGACAGTAGTTAACATAGGATGCATTTAAAATTCCAATGTTGGTCTGCATGTTTCGTCTTGTCGTGTACCTCCCTCTTTTATTTCAGGAGAAAAGCTGTACCAGCAACTTGAACGGTGTATCTTTATTTCCCTTTTCTCACGTGAATGTTTAACCTTAAACAATCCTTAGAGCATTAGAGTAAAGGGCACCTGGAAGAGAACCTCTTAAAATGAATGTATCATCTTATGTTGCAGTAACTATCCATGGAAATTTCAGAGCCAAAGGTGTTCAAGATTGCTACTGTCATCTCAAATCACTGTGTAAACCTGGTGAATTTCTTTAAAAAGATCAAAAACTCTGTATCTCAGAGAAACTGGACGCTTCTTGTGTATCGATCAAATGTTCCACCATCCAAACAGTGCTCACGTCACTTGCACTAATGAATCTTCAGCAGAAAATGTTAAATATCCTACTCAAGTCTTTCTTGACCACCACAATAAAAAACACTTCAATATGTTGGACTGGATACAGAAAAGATTATAAATGCCTCTCTCCAACAAGAACCTGTGACCAGTTGCCTAAAATAAGCAATAATTACTCCTCTGCTAATGAAACAGATGATAGGCCTGTCTCATGGTTTGATTTTCCTGTTGGCACTACACCTATAATCGTCCGTCCCTGCTTCCAAAATTCCTCCCATCACAAAGGTGTGATTACCAGCATAGGATAGGAAACATTCCAGAACACAGGTAATCATGAGGTGAAATACTGTGTGAAACTTCACCAAAATCCTTTAGGTGGCAAAAGCTCTATAGGGCTGCATTGCTGATGAATTTCTGATCAACAGGACTGGCATAGAACTTTAGACAGGAACATGTTGACTATTGTGTAAGATAACTAGAGTCAAAGTACACCTATTCTCCGGGGGCGTGGCCAAGATGGCGGCCAAGATGGACGCGTGTTGAGGAACTCCGCCATAGGCCCGCTATAAATCCTGCTGTAATTGTTGTCTATCGCCCAACTGACGGCGCTTAAGCCCTCCTTTCCCACCGGTGCGGCTCCCCAACCTGTTTGAGAGGGGCTGTGGTTTGTGGACGCAGCCCTGAGGTGCCGGAGCTGAGGACCGTCGAGCCGAAATCGATGCCGCAGCCTGATCCAACCTTGGCCGCAACCTACAGCGAGTGCTGCAATTGCTAGGGCTGCCCTGGGCTGCTGTAGAAACAGGTTTGGCTCTGCTTGCCCCTACTTTCAGCATTCACGCCCTCATCTCCAGGGAGTGACCCCATGTATGGCGGGGGAGTGACAATGCATTGCGGGGTGGACAGCCCCCCAGACCACTGAACGGCGAAGGCACCCACCTTGTCCAGTGAAGCTAGAGGAGCCGGAGCTGCGATCACCCTTGTAGGTAAGATGGGGCATGGGCCTAGGGGCCCTCCCTGCTTGGATCTGCTGCTGTACATGACTCCTACCGCTGCCCTGATACCTCCTCCACCAGTCCCCACAACAAGACTGCACGACCCTCCCAGGTGGAGGGCGAGGTGTATGGCGTGCACCTCAGACAGCTACCTGGGACAGCTGAATCCCTTGGGCAGTGGGGCCTGCAGGGTTTCTGCTACTTCGACCGGAGCTTGTGCAGCGGCCAGTCAAATACCAAGGACTGTTGATAGCTGGTGGGGAGGGGGCTTGCCCTGGAGTATTCCGGTATTGGGTGGAGAAGGGTGCTGCCCGGGTGGTATGTGGAGCACCAACGTCCCACTTTTCAGATTACGCCACGGCAGCACCGTGCTGTGAACACCCATTCTACGAGAAGTAGGTGAAGTGACGAGACTGGTGGAAGTATCCACGGATGGATAACCCACACTGCATACATTGGTAGCAGGGGCCGAGGGAAGCACCTCACACTAGCCCTGCTACCGGATGCGGCCCTTGCCTACATAGTAGTAGTGACTAGTTCATTTTAATCTATTTGTATTTATTTAAAGAGTTTTATATAGCGCGAACGTGACCTTTGGGTATCAGAGCGCTTCACAATTACATGAGGTAGGTTAAAGATACAATTTGAATAGCAGAACGTTTTACAATGATATGAGGTAGGTTAGGTATGCAGCTATACAGTATTAGCATAAATATATACAGTGACAAGATTTAGGTTACCGTATGATGTCAGGAATCAAATATATATATATGTATTTCCTCTAAATGTTTAACTTCAATGCTCCAAATAAAGTTATTGGAACCGCTTATTGTACAAGGTGTACTGGGACTTCCAATACAATTGGTTCAGAGTGTCTTTTTCCGTGCATTCTACATCCACGAGTCTCGAGTAGTATAGTACCGTAAAAGGTTAACCCCAGTATAACTGGTGACTTTATCTTTACTTACTTCGAAGGTCTGTTTTGAGAACATCTATATCACGGTGCTAGTGATGAACTGTCTTGCCTACAGAAGGAACTTACTCATTAGGAAGATCTTCGCTTCCCTCTTGAATGTTGCCGTGTTTGGAATTTTCCTAATGTTTGGAGGGAGTGAGTTCCAAATTCTGGGGGCTGCTCCGGAGAAAGCTCTATCATATGTTTTCTTCTTCCGGAAGATGGGTGGTCTCAGCAACAGTTCCTTGGCACTTCTGGCAGGTCTGTTTCCACCGGATAGCTCAATTTTCTGGGCCAAATATCTTGGTGTTTTGTAGCGGAGCGCTTTGTGGGTAATACATGCCATTTTAAGTTGAATTCTGGCTTCGTAAGGTAACCAGTTTAATGCTTTCAGGTGTGGGAAGATGTGGTCGAATTGCCTCGATCCGGTGACAAGTCTTGCGGCCGCATTGAGACATGCTTTTAGTGGTGCTGTGGAAATTTTTGATAGACCTGCTAGGGTTGTACATCCATATTCAATCCTTGAAATAGCTGAGGATTGGACTGCCAATTTGAGGTCTGCCGTTGAAATTAATGGTTTCACTTTTCTGATGTAGTTCAAGTGAAATCGGGCACTTTTTGCCATTGATTTGATGTGGGCTTTCATGTCTAAGTTCTTATCCAGTGTGATTCCTAGCGATTTGGCTGATTCGACTAGAGTAGGGGTGCAGTTTAGTGCAGTGATCAGTTTTGTCCATTCTTTCACTTCTGTGTGGTTCTTTGGTGGTGAGATTAATAGGAATTCAGTTTTGTGTGCATTTAGCTTCATATGATTGCTAGTTAACCAGCGTAATGATACTTTTAAAGCCTCATTCATTAACTTGATGTCATCCAGGGACGCGATCTTGATGTATATCTGTGTGTCGTCCGCCTATATGTGGTAGGATATGCTTGCATCTCTGAGAATTTCTGTAAGGGGTTCGACATACAGGTTGAAGAGTGATGGAGATAGTGTGGATCCTTGAGGGACTCCAATTGAATTTGGGCATGTTGGGGATAGCGTCTGGTTGACCAGGAATCTTTGCGTTCTGTTCTGAAGGAAGGATGTAAACCATTTCAGCACATTTCCAGACAATCCAATCCTGTCATGAAGCCTGGCTAGTAAGTTCTCATGATTTACCGTGTCAAAAGCTGACGACAGGTCAAGAAGGATTAGTAGACATGTTCTATCGTGATCTAGGGCCTGTAGCGCATCATCCACAATATGTAGGATCGCTGTTTCCGTGCTGTGGCCTGTTCTGAATCCCGACTGGCAGTCGACCAGCAGCTTGAAATTTGCGATGTGATGGCTCAGTTGATTTTGCACACATTTCTCAATTAATTTGGCAAATAATGGAATATTGGTTACTGGGCAGAAGTTATTAGGCTCTCCCGGGTCCGTTGTGGGTTTTTTGATGACGGGGATTGATTTGGGCACAGGCCACACATGCTAGACCGTTCACTCAGCAACTCAATGGGACTGTATAGTCGTAGATGTGGAAGTGAGAAATTCTTGAGTGCGCTGGCACCCACATCCTGCACTGTGAGCGAGGGACGAGTAATTGGTAACTATATCTACCCCCCTAATCCTCCTCTGGCAAACTGAGTCTATTACAGGCGTGAACTTCTGTCGTAAATAAAGTATTACGCACTCATAATTTCTATATGTATCAATATGATCATGCATAAAGCAAGAGGCTGAGTCTGTGGTATCAGGTTCAAAAGGGCTTTATTCCAATAACTCGAGTTATAGGGAGAATAGTTCCATCACCACAAGGGATCAGGAAGGGTCTTCTGAAACTTTATTCACAGAGTACAGTATATATACATTCAATATTATACGTAAGCAGGAGCGCTTCAGGCAGAGCAAGAGAAAATGAGATAAGAGCATGTGGGCGTGTAAGTAGGCGTGAAGGTGGGCGTCCATGTGAGCGTCCACTTGATGAGTCATAGGTGAGTGTCATAGGTGGGTGGGTACCTGGAGGGGGTTGCGTGATCAGCTGGAACTTTACTGGAACTTTGCCTTACTTGTGCTCAACTCGAGCATGACGTGTAACTGACGTGTAGCTGGGGGAAGGCTGCTTGTGCAGTCGGGGAGTCTGGAAGAGAGGCCTTTAGTGTCAGGACGACCAGTACATCTTGTATTATCTGATATCTAAAGTCCGGAGCAGGGACTGATCTGTGACATAGGTTGCCCCCCACCAAGAGCCGATGTGACATCTATTTCTTCATTCACTGCGTAGGCCTTACATGGGGGCTATGGGCTTTTCACTGACGTGAGCTTTGCAATCACACAAAAAGAGACAGAAAGGCTAGGCTCTCTCCTTTGCAGACGGGTTGTGTTTATTCCTCCTTCTCCAGGCAGGAATGTGGTTCAGTAGGAGTAAGCAGATAACCGTGCTCGGCACCTCATGACAGGGCCCCTTTGGCTGAGGCCCAAGTGTGCAAGGCCAAGGATACGCAGCTGCAGCTCTCAGAGCGTCTGAGGCCTGAAACCTCTTTTCGGCTCTGGCTGAGCCACAATAATGGGCTTTCATGAAAATGACACGAGTGCAGGAAAACATGATGCAAAACGTGTAGGCCTCAATGCAGATTTGTCGTTTCTCTCATGGGAGACTGGATGATGGCAGGCCACGTTATAGCATAAGCATCATGATAGACAGGCCATGGAGGGAAAATGCATGGCATACATGCATGTAAACAAAAACGTTGGGGAACACCTAGGGGACACATAGGCCAACGCATAGGGGACACATAGGCCTCATAATTTTTATTTCCTCAAAAGCTGACGACAGGTCAAGAAGGATTAGTAGACATGTTCTATCGTGATCTAGGGCCTGTAGCGCATCATACACAATATGTAGGATCGCTGTTTCCGTGCTGTGGCCTGTTCTGAATCCCGACTGGCAGTCGACCAGCAGCTTGAAATTTGCGATGTGATGGCTCAGTTGATTTTGCACACATTTCTCAATTAATTTGGCAAGTAATGGAATATTGGTTACTGGGCAGAAGTTATTAGGCTCTCCCGGGTCCGTTGTGGGTTTTTTGATGACGGGGATTGATTTGGGCACAGGCCACACATGCTAGACCGTTCACTCAGCAACTCAATGGGACTGTATAGTCGTAGATGTGGAAGTGAGAAATTCTTGAGTGCGCTGGCACCCACATCCTGCACTGTGAGCGAGGGACGAGTAATTGGTAACTATATCTACCCCCCTAATCCTCCTCTGGCAAACTGAGTCTATTACAGGCGTGAACTTCAACCATACCTGTGGGGCTATTACATTCCTCGTCACAACCTGCATCTGGCAACGATACGCCTCACTCTTCTTCTGAACTATCCACTACTGCATGGCACTTACTACTCTGTATGGAGCTCCTACTAGCTAAGGTCCACCGGGGCAGAGATGCGTTCTGAGAGGTTAGCTGCTGTGGACCCACTCAGTGAGGGGTGCAGTTGTTGAGGCCTCATCTATTGGGGCACCACTTCGGACTGGCGGTGGCCTTACTCTGCATTTCTGCACAATCATTACCCTTTAACAATTACAAGGTTCACACTGGTTCTTCAGCAATAGGGAAAAGCAGACCAGACAGGCCCCAGGTCCTGCATGGAGGAAAGTCAGAATCTACTGACTGTCCAGTGAGCAATGCTCAGACTGAAAAGTCGCTGGTGGATATTTTAATGGATCACTCCCACCGCTTCGATGAACTCCTCACAGTGGTTCTGGACATTAAGTCTACCCTGGGCCCTAAACAAGACTCATTATGTATAGAAGTGGAGCTTCTTCGTGAGGACCATAAAAAACTTAAGGACAGGGTTGAAAATTCTGAATGTAAGTAAGCAGCTTTTAAACCCATGGTGAAAGCAGTGGATGAGCAACTTAGGACCCTACAAGAGGAGGTGAAATATCAGGAAGGGCGATCTCGTAAGAAGAACGTTTGAATAGTGGGCCTTCCTGAACGCGCCGAAGGTCAAAGGTTGGCACTCTACCTTGAAAACTGGTTCATCAATACAGTCCTCCAACGCAAGCAATTCTTCTCTGTGGCGAAAGCTCACAGAGTGCTGGGTACCCCCCGCCCGGGTGCCCCGCCGAGACCAGTGGTTGCATGATTATTCAATTACCGCGATAGGGACCATATACTGCAGGTGACGAGAGCGCATGGTCCATGGTCGGTCAAAAACGATTATGTGCACATATACCCGGACTACACTTTAAGGTCCAGAGGCGTAGGTCCGCCTTTCTCAAGGTGAAGAAAAGTTTGTGGGAGCATAGAGTGAAATGCGCTCTTCAATTCCCTGTCACTCTAAGGATACAACATGATGGAACCACCATTTTCTGCACCACTCCGGAGGAGGCTTGGGCCTGGATGGAACAGAATGGGATTGCACCCTCCTGAGGCGATGGGTCCAAATCTGGACTGCTGTGGCAGTCACAAAGACAATGTAGTCTTCAGAATAAGCGACAACCACAAGGCCCCACCAAAGAGCAAGCGGCAAGAGAAAATTAACTGGCCCAAACTAGGCTGTCCTACAAAACAGCACTTGGCCGGTTGTGCACTCTAGACTATAAAAAATACCTTGCTAAAATACACGTGGAAGGAGACTAGTCAGGCAGGCTGCTAGCATGGCTCCTCCAGTCCAACTCACCCCATACACCCATAACTGCCATTCACAACACGGAGGGATGACTGGTTAACACACAAGAGGAGATTAAAACGGCTTCCCGTGTCTACTACAGCTCCCTTTATAAGGCCCGCCCCTGTTCAAGACCCGATAGAGAGGCAATTCTTTCTGTAGCACATAGCTCTTCCCCAAACCATGCGAGTGCATAACGCTGCACTCAAATCCCCTATTACGTAAACTGAAATAGCAGAAAGGGAAAACTTCTGGGGCCGATGGGTGGCCCCTAGAATTCTACATGACATTCCGCACACATCTGGCACCTCGTCTGCATCGGGTATATATATGCCTATGAAAATGGTATATTGCCGCCCACGCTCAGGGAGGCCTTATTAGTGGTACTTCCTAAACCGGGCACGGATCTGTTGTAACTAGGTTCATGTTGTCCGTTGTCACTCTTGAATACTGACTACAAAATACTCTGCAGGGTGTTGGCCAATAGATTACTGGAAGTAACCCAACTTTTGGTACACCCACCAAAATGAATTTATTCCTTGGCAGAAATACCTGCCTTAATTTGCGCAGGCTTTTCTTGTTGTTGCAGTGGACACACACAGATGGCAACCGGCCTGGATCACCTCCTTAGATAATGAAAAGGCATTCAATACCCTGGGTTGGGGATATTTACAAGTGGTGCTCGTGGGCTACGCTATAGGCCTCCGGTTTCTAAAATGGATTGCACTTCTGTATGACTCAACAATGGCACGCATCAAGACAGGCCGCACGATATTGGACTCTTTTGTTATTGAACGGGGCGCCAGACAGTGATGTCCTCTATCACCAACTATTTTCGCTATAGTGATGGAGCCCCTGGCCTGTGCACTCTACCACCAGGCAGTTTGTTGGGCCATCAAGGGGCACAAACAATGGTATGTAATCTTACTCTACGCAGATTTACCATCGCTGCAATATGACTGTACTGCGCAAATTAATCGAGCTGCTGGATCGTTTCAGTAGCATTTCTGGACTGAAGGTGAATTGAGGTAAATCCCTTCTGTTCCCTATGCTTCCTCTGTCCTTGGGGCCACGGCGTGACATGTCACATGCTCCTCTCACCTGGTCCTGCGACTCTGTGCCCCCAACTACGAACATTATTATGTGGCCGCACAGCTGCAGTGGCCAATGCGATGGTTGGCTGGCAGCAACACCATTGAATTGGGGCGCTGGGTCTGAGCCAACACGCAATACTGGAATGGGACAGTGATCCCGAAGAAGGTGAGAAACATATTAATGTCCACGGCCAGTGACTGTTGGTCTTGTTACATACAGAAGGCGCAATCTCTACATCCTTATGCCCTAGATTTGCTGATTTGAGTGCTCCCTGGTAGTACAACAAGGGCCCCTCGTCCAGAGGTGGCAGACTGTTCCGGGGTAGGCATTACTAAGTGAGTTTGAAAACCTTGTGGATGGCTATGGAATATCTCCTGGCTTCTTTCTGATGTATGCATCCCTCACTCACAAGCTACATAAAACATGGGGAAAGACAAATGACCAACCTGCAGTATCCAGACTACTCCGGACCCTACTAACACATGGTACGGGCAAACGGGCAATCACTATGCTGTACAATTCTCTGAAGATGGACACTATACCCCGCTTAACAGCGCTCAGAGAAAATTGGGACACATCACTTTCGATGACACTGACTGACAAACACTGCCTAGGGTTCCCGAAGATTATTTCCTCAAACACCAGACTTAAGTATACACAATTTAACTACCTCCATCACACACATCTCACTCCCACATAGGTTGTCAGGAATGTACTTAAATTCCCCGAAATCTGTCAACACTGTCACAGCACAGATGCCACGTTTTTACACATGGTGTGGGTCTGCCCCAACTGTCAGAGTACTGGAACATAGTGACCGACACACTCTCCAAGGCTGCAGGCACGGACATTCCAGCACAAGTTTCAAATTTCTTGCTGGGTATCACAAAACGCAATGCACAACGCAAAACCCTTAATAAATTCCTAAATTTAGCGTTGGGCTTAGCCAAACATAGGCTAGCTATGTCCTGGAAATCTAGCTCAGCGCCCCCATTCCAAAGTGGCTTGCTGACCTTTGCAACGTATCAGTGGCCGAATACGAGCTGTCCCGTTACAATATCCTGGGTCGTCCTACCCCTCCTAAGCCTCAAGATTGGAAGGAATACCTTATGATAATTGAATCAAAACTGCACCGAGATTTTCCTGAACTAGGAGCTCCCTAGGAACATAGAACTAACCCTGGGTGGTAAAATTCGCTCCGTTCACGTAGTTTGCGGATTTTTGGCAACCCTGCGGTCCGCGTAGAACGTATAGTTACCAAAAACTTCGCTCTCCACAGCGTAGCGGAGTTTTTTTCTTCGTGCGCGCAGTAGCGAATTTCCTGGATCCCTGCGTTCGCTGATGAGATTTTCTATCGGTTCGCGTGCGCCACGAGATTTGGTAGCCGGACGCACGGTCCCGGGTGAGTGTGCAATCGCGAACACATCATTCAGACGCGCCATCTGACTTCCGGCAGAAGTTCAGTGAAGCTCGCGATGCCGAACACACAAAATTTGCAATCTCAAGAAGAATATCTCTTGAGCAGCATAAACCTTCTTGAAAATGATGATTTGGATGAAAAAAACTCCTCATATTGACATTTGGCTGTACTTTTTTGTGCAAGGAGTCCTTTTTCTTTTTTTTGGGAGAGGAAGGAAGTACCCCAGAGTCTCCAACTTCCTATTCCTGTCTAGCAGGCTCCTCCCAGTGCTTTGTCCATGTCCTGTTCACTTTTCATTTGGATTTGGAGCTGGAAGGATAACTCTTTAAGTCTGCTGCATCATATGTGATTGGATTTGAGGACTTTTGGATTTGAGGACTTTTGGATTTGTGATTTTACAAGTAAGTTGGTTTTGTTTGATTGGGGCATTGCAGTTGATGCAACTAATTTCTTTTTACTTTTCTTCATTTAAAAACTAAAAAAAATATTGTGGGTAGCCAGGAGGCCCAGAGCTACTAATGGGTGCATGAACCAACTGTTTCTGTGGTGTCTGTTGAATTGAAACACCATTTAGGGCATGGGTGGCATTGGATTGAATTGTAAAATGTGTATTTTTGGGGGTATTTCACTTTTTTGGTGTGTGTTAAATAAATGCCTTTGTTGTGTGTGTCTAGTGTGGTTGTTGTGTAACTTGCACACCTTGTTTAGCCCTGTGGGTTTTTGGTTTTGCATTTTATTGTATTAAAGCTGTGTTGTTTATCATGCTTCTTTTGCCTGGCCATTGTAGGTCTGTTTCAGTTCATTGTTTTCCAGGCCTCCTTGTTGTGACTGTGAGTGACCATGTGGCTGGTGGCCATTTTGTGGTGGTAGTTTAGTAGTGGGCTGCTTTTGCCATATAGGCCTGCATGTGTTTCCTTTGTTCTTTTTGGTCTAGGCTTCTTGTTGTTGTGGGCCAGGCCATGTGGCTGGTGGCCATTTTGAAGCCAGGCAGTGTGCTTTTGCCATAGGCCTGCATTGTCTGTCTTCCCTTTCTTGTGGTGTGGGCCTGGCCATGTGGCTGGCGGCCATTTTGAAGCCAGGCAGTGTTCTTTTGCCATAGGCCTGCATTGTCTGTCTTCCTTTTCTTGTTGTTGTGGGCCTGGTCATGTGGCTAGCGGCCATTTTGAAGCCAGGCAGTGTGCTTTTGCCATAGGCCTGCATTGTCTGTCTTCCCTTTCTTGTTGTTGTGGGTGGCTTGGTCTGTCTTCCCTTTCTTGTTGTTGTGGGTGGCCTGGCCATGTGGCTGGTGGCGCTAGCCAGTGTGCTTTTGCCATAGGCCTGCAAGCTTGTGGCCAGTCTGCCAATAGGCCTTTCAGCCAGTAGGCACAGAGCTACTCATGGGTGCATGAAACAATTGTCTCTATGGTGTCTGTTGAATTTAAACATAATTTAGGGCATAGATGGCATTGGATTGAATTGCAAAATGTGTGTTTTTGGGGGTATTTCACTTTTTTGGTGTGTTAAATAAATGCCTTTGTTGTATGTGTGTGTGGTGTGGTTGTTGCGTAACGTTCCACCCTTTTTTAGCCCTGTGGATTTTCGTTTTTGCATTTTTGCCATATTTGCTTGTGTTCATTGTTTTCCTGGCCTCCTGCTTGTTGTGAATGTGAGTGACCATGTGGCTGGTGGCCATTTTGTGGTGGTAGTTTAGTAGTGTGGTGCTTTTGCCATATATGCCTGCATGTCTTTCCTTTGTTCCTCTTGGCTTACTGCTTCCATTCCCTTTGCCAGCTGCAGCTCCCTGAATGACGTGATACGTAAATTAATGCCAAACAGGTTCCACTTCCATTAAAATTGTATTTTTGTTTTTGTTCTTCTTCTTTCCTGAGTGTACACAGTATACCAATAAAGCACTTGTTGTCAAAGTCTCACAAATGGCTACACTGTTATGTTTTTCTTTATAACTTAAACTGAGTTAATAACATGTAATAATATAACACTAACAAGTGTGACCACCACACACTAAGTTATATATTATTTTTGTTTGTTTGCACTAGTAGTAATTGAACCACAACAACAAATGCAACATTTCACTGATGTTCTTCTGGCTTCTTTGCTTTTAGGTGCACAAAAGACTGAGGAGGAGGTGTCATCATCACCCGTTGTACTGCCAGACAGAAGTCTCTGCAACTTGTGCACCTGCATTCTGCTGACATCGGAAGAAGAAGATGGCCCCAAAGAAAGGTACGAGGTCCTCCAGTACCAAGAAAGTTGCCAGTGAGAAGAAGGAACAGTAGAAGAAAGTGGCACTGCCACTTACCAAGACTGGTGTGCGGCCCAACATGTTTTTTGGGAAACAAAAAATTACGCATGCATCAGCGGTGTACGGGGACCAAGCTGGGAGCAGCACCTCCGCATAAGCGGGCCCACCCCACCAACCGAGGCCCAAGCACATGAGTGTCGCAGAGGTAGCCAGTCTACTTGTACAAACGCCAACGAGCAGTGATGTTGAAATGTCATTATTGCAAAGTAGTACCCAATCAACGCAGGTTAGTCAATCAACTTCTTCTTCAAGCCCCCCTTCTGATGATCTAGAGTAGATACCACTTGGAACCCACCAGCTCAGTCTGAGAGTGAGGCATGCCACAAGACAAGGCTAAGGAAAAGGAAGGTTACAGAAAGCCTTAGACCTATGGAGGAAGATGTAGAAGAGGAGGATGATGATGAGCCAGTCATCATGAAGATCACTCCCGCCCCAGTGGAGATGGAGACCGACATTTTTATTACCCCATCCCAAATTGCTGTGAGGGATGTGGCATGGATACCACCAACACAGGTAACACCAACACGACCTCCAGCTTCCATATTTGCATTTTCAAAGGCCCGGCAGGGACCTATATCCAACACAAGCACCACCTCAGTAGGTAGTGGTACTGTAACTGCACAGAGTCAAATTCCAGGCACACCCTCCAGTTCATCCGGCATTGCAAGTGGCACCTCCAGCAGCACAAGAAAGTTCACGTCCCCAGTTTGGGACTTCTTTTCGGTCAGCAGTAAGGAGGAGAACGTTGCTATATGCTCAATTTGTCAACACTGTGTTAGTCGGGGTAAGCTTGGTACAAACTATAGTACCGGAGGCCAAAGAACCCGTCTGAAAAAACACCACATGATCCAGTGGGAGGCGCACCTACTTAGCGCACAAAAAAGTAAAACTGCACCCATTGCTGTTGTTGGGGATGAAGAAGTAGAAGAAAATATGATTGCGGTGGAAGGTGAACAAGAGGGAGACATTTTCTCTGGTACACAAAGTAGCCCTGCTCCCAGTAGTGTAGTGGTACCGCACACATCCTCAGCAACATCTCAGTGGCACCGTAGTAAGAGTCAGGCTGACAAGGCAACAGAGTACCGCAATGAAAAAAAGTGCGTCGTTGAGCCTAACTGGGTTCAAGAAGTCACCTGCATCAGTTGCAACAGAAAGGAAAAAAATCCATCCTACCATTGTCAACATGCTTAGGTCGGAGGAGCAGTACGAACGCAACCACCCAACGGCACGTTTGTACAATGTGAAGCTGGCTAAAATGTTAGCGCTGGACCTTCTCCCTTTTTCTTTTGTGGAATGGGTGGGTTTCCTTGAATTTGTGACAGCCATCTGCCCAAAATGGAAGGTTCCCAGCCGGTCCTATTTTGCCAGAGTTGCTGTTCCAGCACTACATCACGATGTGCTGGAATTGCTTGGACAAGCTGTGCAGCAGAGTGCTGTTCACAATATCCACCTGACAACAGACATGCGGACCAATTGCCAAGCCTCTGATTACATGTGCATCACTGCACACTGGATCTCTTTTGTGAGGGTTCAAGAAAAGATATCTGCAGGTGTTGACACTGCTGAGATTTTTAATGCCACTCGGAAACATGCAACTGTTGCCATGTTCGCCATGGGGAAATCTCCTACTGCTGCAAACTTTTTGGAAGAGTTTAACAGCAAGGTCTTTGAATGGCTGCACCCAAGAGGGCTGGACATTGGTTTTGTTGCCACAGACAATTGCAGTAATATAGTTAAGGCCATGGGTGATGGTGGCTATTTTAGGGTCCTGTGTTTGTCGCACTGCATTAACATTATTGTACAAGACTTTCTGACAAAAGAAGGCCGAGTATGGAACTTACTGACCACCTGCAGAAGAATATGCACTTATTTCAGCCATTCTTTTAAAGCCCGGAAGCAGCTGAGGATCATTCAACGTGAGTAAAGAATACCAGTTAAAGCACTCATCCAGGAGGTTCCAACACGTTGGAACTCAACTTATTACATGCTTGATCATCTGTTTGATCAGTACAGACCAATTAATGCCTATCTCATTCAAAGAATAGGGGATGCGACTGTGAAAGGCATGACTGTACAGATGGACCAATGGGGCCTAGTTAAATGCCTGACAGAGATGCCACTTCCTTTCGAACTCTTCACACGTGAAGTCAGCAAGGAGGACTGTACTATGGGCCAAGCTATCCCATTGTTGCACATGCTAGAGCAACAGCTGAAGGAGGTGTCTGAAACGTACACAAGTGTGGAGGAAACAAATGAAGCATATGAGTTGGTGGAGAGCTTATCCTGTCACTTAGCTGAAAATACGAGGGTGCAAATTCGCATTGTTTCAGAAAAATATTACATTTGTGCCACAATTCTGGATCCACGGTACAAATCGGCACTGAACTCTAAGACATGAAGTCCTTTTTTAGAAGTGGATGTTGCCCAGTACAAAACTTGGATAGCTGAGTAGCTGAGGCAGCCAGTGACTTGGGAAATGAACGGCTGGTAATTAAAGGCCCGCTACTCAAACCCACAACAAGTACTACAGCAGGGCATCCGGTGTCAATTTCAACTTCAGAGCCTGGCTCACAGCAGTCACCAACAATATCAACAACAGCAAGAATAGGTTCATCAGCCCCAGTAAAATCAGTACAGGATTGGTATTTACAGCAAGGGCTTGTTAGGTCCAGTGCTGATGCAAAGGCAAAAGAGGCCCAGCAAAGTGGAGCACCCCTGAACACTGAGCGGATGGTCCAGGCCTATCTGGATGACCCAACAGAGGTCTACATTGATCAAAACCCATTGCTGTATTGGTATGGGAAAAGAGGCCAATGGCCTGTGCTCAGCAAGCTGGCGATGAACTATCTAGCTTGCCCTGTCGCAAGTGTCTTTTCTGAGCATTTTTTTTAGTGTTGCTGGTGCCATTGTAACAGTGAAAAGGACCAGTCTCTCGCCCAAAAAAGTGGCGAGGTTAACCATGATCAAAATGAATCAGCACATTATACCACCGAATTACAAAATACGTGAATCAACGCAGGAAGATGAGGACAGCGACTTAGGTGATGGAAGTAGTGTGTTAGATGATTACCTACTTCTAGTTGAACCACCAGAGTTTGAGGGCGCTCTATACTTCCCTGGCAACTAGGCTTTGAACTTCTTACTTTCTTTCTTCCTTATTTACTTTTATTTGTGTGTGTCGCTGTCTTTCTGGTTCGAATCAGAACAAATCCATCACCACCGTCTTCTAGTCTTTTTATTGTCATATTGCAGTTGCAGTTGTGTGCATTCAACTTAAGTCTACTCCTCAGAGTCCTGTTCCATCCTCCTGACTCGCCCTAAGTCCATTTGAGTCTCAGGCGACTGACTGTCTCATTTTCTTCTTTTGCAAATGCTACTGCCAGTGTCTACTACTACCACCACAACCATGGCATCTTGGGAAACCAAACCATCATCGCCATGCAGCCATCGCTGTGCCTAAGTTAAACATCAATCATAGGTAAGAGAAGAAGTTTGTGGGAGGTATAATTAATAATGGAAATTAATTAATTAATTCACATACTCCTTGAGTCATCCTGTTGCAGAATGCATGAGTAGGAGGAGAGACTGACAGTACTAGTAGGACAAGTCACTCAGTGAGGGGTACCGCATCTATCTGTTTATGTGTTACAAAATCAGCAGATTTTTTAAAGCAAACACTGGCTGCGGCTCTGCAACAGCAAGGAAATTGTGTGACATAAAACAGTAACCCCCCCACAAAACATTAACATTGTATGTAAAGTTTAAGTACAAATATAATTTAATCCCCTAACAAAAATAAACTATGTCAAAAATCCCACAACACCTGACCCACCCCTCTCCCTAACCCCAACCAATGTCCAAGAAGAAAAAGTCCAACCAATGTCCGGTGAATAAAACCCCAACGCCCAATTCCCACCCACCAAAAAAAGGAAAGACACTGTTCACAAAGGTACAATTATTTTAAAAAGGGTACTTACTCACTATAAAAGAACCACTAATATCATCAGGGGTTTCGGGAACACCCACTTTAGCAGCTTGAAAGCGGTATCTGCCATTCGGAGCACTGACTAACATTAAACATTCACCTATTTGTTTATAGCTACTTTGACTTTGTTAAGCGATTGCTGGTCTCCAGACAGAAACTCGTCTAATCTAGTGGAAGGGAATCGTATCATGGTGCTAGGAGACAAGAAGGCATGAAAGAGACTAATGGATGGACGGATGGATGGACGGATGGAAGGATGGATGGATCGATGGGGGTTGGATGGATGGATGGATGGATGTAGTAAGGGAGGGATGAATGTGGTGATGGAGTGGGGGATGGAGTGATGGATTGATGGTGGAGGGATGGATGGAGGGATGAATGGTTGGATGGATGGAAGGCTGGAGGGATGGATGGAAGGATGGAGGGATGGATGGAGGGATGGATGGAAGGATGGATGGAGGGTGGGATGGATGGATGGATGAAGGGTATGAGGAAGTAAGAGAGGGAAGGATGGATGGATAGTTGCAAGATGCATGCAATGGTGGAGGGATGGAAAGAAGGATGAAGGATAGAGAGAATGGATGGCGAGCAGGGCAGATGGATGCAGAGAACAGTGGATGGATGGATTTAAAGAGAGAAGGAAGGGGTGAGAAGGATGGTTGGATGAATGCCTGGACAGAGAGATGGAAAGACAGAAGAAAAAACAGAAGGATGGTAGGATGAAGAAAGGAAGAAAAGAAAAGACAGAAAGATAAAGATAATGGTTGGATTAAAAAGGATGGAGATACCAAAGGATGGATTGTTGGATTGATGGAAAATACGACAGAAAGAAACAAGAAGAAAAGGAGGCAAGGAAGGAAAGAAATAAAG
Organism: Triturus cristatus; assembly: GCF_964204655.1. Classification (NCBI taxonomy): domain Eukaryota; kingdom Metazoa; phylum Chordata; class Amphibia; order Caudata; family Salamandridae; genus Triturus; species Triturus cristatus. Next base: position 492,481,892 of record NC_140583.1, read on the forward strand.
ATGGACGAAGGGAAGTATATCCAGAATTTACTCAGGGTAAACAATATCCTGAACTACTGATGGGTTTGCTCTTCTCACTCGCTTGCCTATTGCCGTTTGCGATATGGCTCGAGATTAGGAGAAATTTATTTTTGTGGCTACTCCCTTGAATATGCTGCATCTCTTTTTATCCTCCCAAGCCTACAACCCTACAGCATCGCGCTGAAAAAGAGCTACAGTGTAACTATAAACTACACTGTTCTGCGGAGCTGTATTTTCAATGGAAAGAGGAACTGCATAAATAACTAGAGAAGGGCATGGCACAATCTGATTTAACCTAGAGCGCCAACACACCTAGCACCGACCCTGCATCGAAGGCACCTTCTGAGACTGATGGGCAGAAGTCTGCCCTGCGGGGGTGGCGGTGTTCTGCCTCACAGAGGTGACATGAGGCAGTGGGGCACAAGGTCATATTTATCTGAAGATTCTAGTCTTCTGAGCCTTTTCAGTCGATTCTTAAGAGTGCGGGCAAGTCAGGACTCATCTTCATTGACTGGTGCGCGCACTCTCCTCGCTGACAGGGCTTTAGTTCCAGTTCACTGGCGGTGCTTCTCCGTTCGTGGGGACGGACGCGGGACGCCCGCCAGAATATATTTCACTCAAAGGCTCTGGGCCAGGAGACTGAAAGGAAATCGTCACGGCGTGCCAGTTTCCCCAGATCACAACTCGAGGTCAGATGGCTTTGGGAGATTTAATCAAAATGCGACCCTGGCAAACAGCACGGTGAAAGTGTTTCAAATTGTGCATCGAGACATGGCGTCGAGCGCACAGGGCTAATGCTCGTTTTCGTCCTTTACAGCAGTGTATGGACACATCCTAAAACAAGAAGAAGCGTACGCTATACAAACAAGCGCAGAAAGACAATCGTGGCGTTTACCTTCCGGCAGCGAGCAGCGGAAGGCGCAATAATTGTTAACAGATGGCGCCGCTGCTCGCTCCCGCAAGGGAAATGTCACATATTCACGAGGGCTCATTGGGAACAGTGTAGTACATGCACGAGTTTCCCAAAAAGTCCTGAGCGATTCCAAGAGGTCATCTCCTAAGCAGACTTGAGCGCTGCGTAGGCGAGACCTAAAAATGGGGCAATCCAACAGGGTCTTTCTTATCGGCGGGCTCTGAGTCGCTTGTCCACAAGGACCTCTACACGCTCCCCTAGGTGCTCCTCTAGGCGTGCCATTTGGAGGAGCATGCAGCACTTGAATGCCCTAGAATTGCATCCACAGGGGGGGCAGCAGTGTTGGATGAAGTAGTGCGGCGGCGGGTGGCTGTCTGACCATGGTGCCGTACCACTGGAGGGGCCTGGGCCTGGCTGGTGCCCGGGGCATTGCTGCTGCTCCCTCTTCCTCCTCTTCCTCTGCCAGATCCACCAGCCGCCGGTATTTGGTTTGGATGGCCTCCAGCTTCCGGCGCCTGGCCATGGCTGCCAACTCCAACTCAAGGGTGTATTCTGAAAATACAACTTCTATTCTCCTTGGCTTTGCTACTCTGGCGCGGTTTCTTTTACATTCTCTTCAAACTAAGACTTCATCCAGTGACAGTCTCCACCTATGCTATCTATGATGAATACCATCCAGGCATCCATCCATTCAAAGTAAACATGTATATCATTCTTCTTAATCTCTCAACAAACCTTAGTTTGTTTCACCAACAACAAACATAGATTTTTTTTTTTCAAACCACCACCCATGCGTCCCGGAGGATTCTTGCTATCCACCCATACAGTTTCACCCACCCAGACAGGCATCTTTTCTTTCACCTTACAACCATCCTTCAACCACCCATGCAGCTGATTCCTATCAGCCACCTATGTATGCATCCCGCGTTTCCTTCTCTGCCAGTCATAAATATTACATCTCGCCCGTCCTTCCTCCTTCCACCCTTATTTCCCTTTTCATTCAACCCATCCATCATGGTCATCTGATCTGACTCTTAGTCTTCTCTGTAAAACTTTCACAGCTGAGTTGAAGTCAGAAAGAAGAGGCCATTAGTTACTCAACTCCCTCCGCTAATGCTATTGCTAATGCTAAATAAAGGGTGTCTTCTTCAACCGTTGTTCACAACAACTTAGTCTCTCTCAACAGTACAATGTACACCCTTGCAGCGAGTGTAATTTCAATAAGTAAGGAATATAACTTGCCACCGCCCGCCACTGCTGGTGGCTCACCCCCTGCAGCTGCAGCATCTTCTGCTCCCGCCTTACTGGCCGCGTAGCCTTCGCCGCTGGCCCCGGCACTGGTGGTGGGGTCGCCTAGAAAAAACATTACACATTTTTTAGATGCCATATATACCTCCCCATATTTATTCTTTTTCACTAGCAAGATTGAAAACAAAGTTATACTTACATATACAACATACATCACTAGTACAAATCGGGAACTAGAGTAGAGTAGACTAGTAGTAGTATGTCCTACCCTATCAAAAATGTAAAATATTTGGTTGGGCATTTTGTTGGTGGGAATTGTCGAAAAGGCTCAGGATTAAGAAGACTAGAAGAGGACAACCCAAAGGACTGGACTCAGTGGCTAGAGCTATTGGTGAATCTGAGTTTTAAAACCTTTTAAGTAAAGATTGGCCAACTGGGCAAGCTTAGCTACAGACAGATTAATAGTAGTAGTACAGAGAGTCATAGCAGAGGCAGTTAGAGGCAGGGATAACAAAAATTTAGAAACAGATCGAAAAAAAATTGGTAAAAAATAGAATTAGGAAACGGAAATAATAGTTCGGAAAAAATAAGATGCAGTAAAAGTTAGGGAAGTTAATATTAACAACAGGAGCACTTACTGTGGTCAGCAGCAGAGCCCTCGGTAGAGGAGCGGTCCTGGCCGGCATCTTCTGCAGCTGCTCCCGCCGACTCAAACGACCCCGTCTTCTTGCCCCTGGGTGCTGATCATGAAAGATATTAAAAAGAGAGACAAACATTGATGATTGGTGTGAAACAAATAACATATTTTTAAAAACGCTCAAAAAACATTTATGGAAACAACAATTGGAATAAAATTAACCTATCTAATCTGGTCGACTAGTAGTATCGCGGGATTCGAGGACCGTCTAGTTATTATTTATGAACACTAATCCAGTGTTCCACTCTGATTCCAGAATACTAACTAAGCCTCAGTACCACCTGACCTAGCCCACCTATTCCAGACGTGCCAATTGTTTACTAAGTCTGTATTTCCATTTATTTTAGTCCTCAAAAATGCATAGATGGAGGACACATGCATACATTTTTGCATACACCAAATTGTTGGTTGGTTGCTGCTGATGTTCTGCTAGTGCTTAGCCTATTACTAAACAAACTACAAAAGGTTCTACTAAGGACTGGGGTAAGCAAGATGGCAGCGCCCATTGGCGACCGCATGGGCAGGTTTGCGAGATATTTCCCCCAAGCACGCAAACAGCATCCCGAACACGCATTTCCGAACTGGAAAAACACATCCTGAACCGGTGGAACAAGCAACTCTGCGTGCTCGTGGAATTCCACGTAGCTCGAGGAGTATTTTTACCACTTCGCGGAACTCCGCGTAGCGCGACTACGCAAACTCCACCCAGGGTACATAGAACACGTAGCGCGACTACGCAAACTCCGCCCAGTGTACATAGAACACCCAAGTTCACACAGGGAGAGCCCAGGCTTACGGAGAACATACCCTCACAAGCGCCCCTCTACCTCCGTTCTTTCTTATCTCTCCTCTGCTGTCCTTGGATGGACAATCTATCATACTGAAGATATGCCCCTGCACTGGCGCTCTGGCACATGCTTGCTACTAGTCCGTCCCCTACCGTCCACATGAGGATCACTCTTGCACTGCTTACCATGCATCACGCTCCTATTTATTAATTTTCCAAGTGCTTCCACAGATATAAGACAGATGTTGTTGTATTGTATCGTTATGTTACTGTGAACTGCGCAAAAACAAGACTATAATGACGTTGATGCTAAATTTCTGATTCTGTCATATGTACTGTATATTGTACCATTCTAAGTTATTGTAGCGCAATATGTGAAATTACAAGGACTCTCAGAGTTATGTTAGCTTCATTGAAAATCAATAAAAACATTTTTTTTTTAAATAAGGTATGCTCTTAATCATGAGAAAGTGGGATCAATAAAACATATATACACAATTCAATTGTACTACCATCTGAGATAAGTAGCAACCCTGTGATGAAGCATGTCATCCAGCATTAATGAGGATCTGTGTCCTTTTTAAGAAAGGAAAAGCAGGAGTGATAGGGTGAAAATTTACTAGAATATTTTAGTTCATCCTTTTTTGCAGTTTCAGAAGGTTGCAAAAGAATTAGAAGCCAACCCCAGACCTTCTGAAGTAATTTAAAATCTGGAGTGTGGCTTGACAGAAATATTTTCATCAAATCTCGACGATAGTCGAAAACACCTAGATATACCTCAGCCTGCTGAGAAGGATTCTCGTGTTGATCCATTTACTACATTGTTTCAAACTGATGGCCTTGGTAATGCTTAAACTGGACTACTGCATCAATAACTTTGAAAGGACATCAAAGAAAGATATCATGAAATTAAAGATACTACAATGTCAGGCAGCTATACAGAGACCACAAAACCAGGCAGCTTGACTGTGCGTCAACCTAAAGAATTGGGAGAACACCACTCTGGTTGTCGAAGCCATCGCTTGCCCCTTAGTGGTCTAGAGCATAAAGTAGTTAATCTGTTTCTGCACTGTTCTCAAAACATACAAGGACCAAAGGTTAAAATATATACAGACACTTTCTGCAAACTATACACCAAGTCTATCAGAAAAGAAGAGGGCCCCACTGACTTCACTGTGATCTCCACCGATTCCAGGATCTGACTGTCCACATAAGATCCTTGTGGCATGGCGTGTGCTTTCATAGATTGTAAGGATAGACTGAGTCATCACTGTGGTTAAGAAAAAGTGCCATAAAGTTAAAAAACGTGTTTCCTTTGGATGAGCAACAAAATATTCACAACAACTTCAAATATTCACACTTTTCTTATAATTCAGCCCAATCACTTCTAGATCCATACAAGTGAAGCACTTATAAATGGCACATTTGATGAATTTATTCTGCTATTTTGTTAAATCAATACATTTCAAGATAAAAATCACAAATACAATCAGAGTGCAAATACTACTTAATTACATAAAAACAAATAAAACAATATTACATCAACTCAGGAGAAAAATATAGACAAAGCACTATGTCATTCCTGTGTTAATTGGGTGTAATTCATAGACAGCATGTAGCACGAGTATACATTTCCTGTCTACAATTTAATGCTGACTGTTACCCAATTTAACAAGATTTAGTTAGGCGTCAACGTGTTTCGGTGGTTAACTTCTATTGGGACCAGCTTCTTCAGGACTATAAATTTATTCTCCTCATATAATACGATTAAAACCAAAGATCTGTTGCAAATCAGACCTATGAATAAACAATAAACAAAACAAATCACCATATATATCAAGAATATACACAAACATTAAAATCTATTATCTAGTACATCCTAAAAATAATTTAGATAATTTTAATATTGACCTATTGGACATCTCTATCTTACATTTTATATTGAAACTTATCGAACTAATTTATCTATCTGTATATGACCCAATTTCTTCTTTTTTCTCCATTGATAAGTGCATCAACCATCACTATCAAACGTATAAGACGTAACTCATTCATTTCACAATACTTCCACGTAGTCTTCCAATTCAATAATAGTTTTTTCGTAATTTACACTTACCGGTGCAAAACTGCACTCGGAAGCAGATTTTCTTAAGGTTTTTCAATAATCATAAAATGTCTTAAATCTTCTTGAATTTCTAGAAATTAGAGGACAGATGTCACTTCTAGTACATCATATTTTATCATCAAGTTAATAAACTGTTTTTCTTTTTTTTGGAGGAGATTTTTATATATAAATGCCTTACACCTCTCAGGTTTCTGTATAGAGTACAGATTGTTGTTTGATCAATCTTCATAGGTCTAGTGTCCTTATTCGATCTACAAATAAATATATAATCACTTACAATTAATTCATTTTTATCTATAGAGTTGAGCATCTTTAGACTTTATTTGCTGGTATTTATTCAGATTTGTCTTACCTAAGGTTTACTCCACTTTGCTTATTCAATCCACCAGTTCATTAGTGATCACCCTGCTTATTCAATCCAGCAGTTCATTAATGATCAAACCCAAATATTAAGAGTATATTTATCCCGCTGGCGAATGTCAATTTATCATACAGTCGGGTATCTTGTTCGTTGCTGTGGGAAATATATGTGTGTATATGTTGATTAATGTATATCGTCCATATTCACATCGAGCCTGTTCTCTTTAATCTACTCACTTTATTACTGTTTTTTATCATCATCTCTCTAAAATATCTCTTTGTATAGTGTGGTCATAAACCTACGTTTATACATATCCTCATATAAGTATTTTCCTACTAAAAGTCAGGCAGAGAATAGGCTCCCACCGACAATAATCACATCTATTTTACCATTTTATTAATAACACTAATCTTAGCTTGAAAAAGTATACCACTAGTGCTATGAAGTGGCTCGAGTCACAAGGTGGTGCATTACAAAACAAATAATGACTTTCTCTCGGGCAAATTTAAAGAAATAGCTGGATACTTCTAAAGACTATTCTTCGTTTAAAAAAGATCAATAAAAGAATCCACTTTGATATCTTTGGCCATGTGTAAGCTTCCTGCGAGTGTCTGAAGCATTATGATTGCTGATAAATCACATACTTATACATGAACAGATTCTCTATAGCCCACAGGGTCAACAATAGGTGGAGAAATATTAGGACAGGATGTGCTGCTACATTGTATAATTTTTGTATAATAGCAAGTAGTCAATAAATTCTTCCTGAGAGATATTTAGACCCTCATTAAGAGATGGCCTGGATTTAAGAGCCAGGCATTATTAACACCGGGTCATGATATTACCAGGGGATCATAAGTTGACTACCGGTAGCTCAGCATGTGATGGGAAATAACATGAGGGTATCAAAGTTTCTGCAACGATCCCAACATGGAAATCCACAATTGTGGGCTTTTTTACATGGAACATGACCTGGAGGATGTGTCTCTGGTACTACATACAGATTATGGCACCCCTGGAAACCAGCTGTGGAAATCTTGCATCATTTTTTAGTGGGGATGGTATCCTGTGTTATTGCCCCACTTGGGAATTCAAAGCCACTTGTAATAAGGGTCTTAGGAGGAAGTTTCACTTTGCCACCAATAGAGAAGATGAATAGAACCAGGAATAAGTGCAGACCTTTTGTAATAAAAAAAAAAGTAAAGTAGGCATATTGTACACACATGACACGCATGCAATATAATGCAATTAGTAATAAATAGAACAATTAATAATCATAATAATATGCCTTTCTATAGAACTTCTTTCACTATTATTGCCATTTGACGTAAATTTCTGTTATCCAGGTGAGGAGGCTTCTGGGCAGGGCCTTTCCTTTTGTGTGTCTCATTAGTGCTAAAAGCAGGTCACAAGACAGCTGGTTGCAGGATCTCACACTACATTTACTTTACAAAAATTCACTCAAACAAACTCTGTAGTCCTAATCCTTCCCTCAAAACAAGAGGGAAAGGGGAGAAGCATCTCTGTCATAAAAATGTAACACACAACATTCCTGTTTCATATCCTTCCTTCAGACTTTAAGAGAAAATGTATTTAACTGTATCTACCCACTGGTGATGGTGGTGTTTGTGTACACTCTCATCGCCTACAGTGATATTGTTTCCTTTCTACATCCCCTGTGATGTGTCTGGGGCCAGGGCCTACACTTACAATGGGGAGTGTTGTGCACTTGACAAGTGCCCCCCAGAACTGGCTGTGATTGGGGCCAGGGCCCTGTCCCTGGGCAGAACAAAGACTTTATGGAATGTAAATATTGGGGATCTGACCCCATGTGAACTGAGCTGAGCTTACTTGGAACAAGAAAACATAGTGTGGATTGCTGTGTGCCAGGAGGAACCTCTGCTGGGAGCTACCTGCTAGTTAGCTGAAGTAAAATGCCCTCTACAAAGGGGCCCTGCATGCTGGCCTGCCTGTGCCGATATTCCAGCTCCAGGGGACCATTCTGTGCTTATGAGCACTTCACGTCCCTTCTCTCTGGGTCTCCATGCTGGAGACAGGCGGATCCCTCTGTTCCTATGGCCTGGAGTGCATGAGGAGCGCAAGTTCCTTTAAAAAGATGAGACAGCCGGTGTGTGTGTCGGTGTCCCTCCTGACAAGCGTGTTGGGCACTCTTTGTTTTTGAATGCTTTTAGTTGTGGCAGAGCGGAGCCGAAATTGACAAAGATTTCACTCCATAGTCGCCTGTAAGCCAGGCAGAAGAAGCCTGTAATTTGGTAGGGCTACCGTGGTGTCAAGGAGAGCCTGAGTCTGTTTTGGTGGCGAGATTGAGTTGGAGTATCGCGGGCTCCCAGTGCAGGCAAATGAAGGACCAGAGCCTTGCGGGCTCCATTTCACAACTCCCTGCCTCCCCCAGCCTGGTAGAGGGAGAGGTAAGTCACCAGCAGTGAACAGAAATCGGGAAGCCACGCCGAGCCTGGTTGTTGGCGGGGCCCACTGCCGCAAGAGGAGTCAGGCCAATGGAGGCATCGCTCTGTAGAGAAAGGCCAGCCCGTTTCCCCAGCGAGGTGGGTTCGACCACCCAGAGTGAGCTGTAAAGACCAACTGGGCGAATTTGGCCAGAAGTGAGGGACCCTGTGAGGTCACCCCGCTTAGGAAGGTGGTCTGCTCTTACCCCTTCATGGAACTTATCTTGTTGGGGCATTTTGCTCGAAGGTGAGCCCACAATCTAAGGTAGCGCGCAGGTGTTCATGCAGCCTGGGCTACCTCAAGGAGTTGATTTGTGTGTCAGCGTGGCCTATCCTTCGGGGACGGCCCGTTTGGCGGATGGGAACAGTAGTTTGTTGGCAGCTGACACCCGGGACTGTCGCTAGCTTCATTGTTGGCTGTGCACTTAGTGCTTAAATTACCACCTAACCTGTAGTAGGAGTGCAGCTGCACTGCCGTTTCAGTAACCTCTGGTAGTTCCCTAAGTTTCTCACGTATCGTGCCCTGATGTAATATTGCCTATTGAAGAGATATTCCCAGTAGGGATACATTTCTACTGTGTGCACCTTATACATTTGTAACAAGCTAATTGGACTATTAACATAAGTAACATAAAAGGACCTTTAGAGCTGCTCAAAGCTGCCCTCTTAATGAAAATCATAAACTGTGTGCCTATCTCCTGCCATTGCTTAATTTGTGCAAGTGGACCTCTGCAACAACCTCGCCACCTTCTTCCAGCACAAGATCAAGATGATCTATGACAAGTTTGCTAACCAAGACGCACCCACCAACCCACAACCACCACACCCAATGGATCCAGACCCCAGCAGACCTTACTCAACTGATACACCCTCACCCCTGATGACACCTTCAGGATAATGAAGAGCATTCACTCCAGAGCCCCCTCGGATCCATGCCCTCTATACACCTTTAACAGAGCAGGCACCTCTATTGCTGCTTCATCAACTGCTCCATCGATTCGGCCACCTTTCTGGAAGGCTGGAAGCAAGCCGAGATCAACTTCTGTCTGAAGAAACCCTCTGCTGACCCAACGGACCTCAAGAACTACAGACCCATCTCTCTGCACCCCTTCCCAGCCAAAGTTATTGAGAAAGCCATCAACGCCTAACTCTCCGAGTTCATCTAAATGAACCATATACAGGACCTCTCCCAATCGGGCTTCAGAGGCAACCACAGCACCGAGAACGCTCTCCTCGCCCCTACAGATGACATCCACACCCGCCTGACCAAGGCAAAAATGTTGACCTCATCCTCCTGGACCTCCCAGCCACCTTCGACACTGTCTCACACCACACCCTCTGCACAAGACTCCATGACGCCGGCATCCATGACAAAGCCCAGGAATGGAACCCTCATTCCTCACCGGTCGAACACAGAGTCAGACTTCCACTGTTCAACTCAGAGCCCACAGAGATCCGCTGTGGTTTGCCTCAGGGATCCTCCCTGAGCCCCACCCTCTTTAACATTTACATGGCCCTGCTTGTAGCCATCATCAGAAGCCATGGACTCAACATCGTCTCCTACGCCGATGACACCCAGATGATTCTCTCCCTCACAGCTTAACTCTGACAAGACCAAAGTCCTCATCCTGAGCTCTACCCCCTCCACCTGGGATGACTCGTGGTGGCCTGCAGCGCTCGAAAACATCACGCCACACCCAGGGACCATGCATGAAAACTTGGCATCATCCTGGACTCCTTGCTCTCAATGAACCGCCAAATCAATGGCATTTCGCACTCCTGCTTCCACATGCTCTGCCTGCTTCGTAAGACCTTTAAGTGGATCCCCACCAAGTCCAGGAAAATGGTCACCCATGCATTCGTCAGCAGCAGACTCGACTAGGGCAACACTTTCTACTCTGGCACCACCCATAAACTCCAAAAGAAACTGAAGAGCATCCAGAACGCCTCCACCAGACTCATCCTGAACATCCCACGCCGCAGTATCAGCCACATCACCGGCCACCTGAGAGGCCTTCACTGGCTACCTCTAAACAAAATAACTACCTTCAAGCTCCTCATGCATGCCTACAAAGCTCTCCACAAAGCCAGACCTGCCTACCTCAACCACCTCCTTCTAAACTCCCACCAGATATTTCTGCTCTGCCCAATGGGCCATGGCCGCCATCCCACAAATCCGCAAGACCATGACTGGAGGAAGATCCTTCTCCTACCTCACTGTGATGACCGGGAACTCCCTGCTTCTGCACCTCGGGCAATCACCATCGCTGCCCCTTTTCAGGAAGGACCTCAAGACATGGCTTCAACTGAACAACAGATCCCCTCCCCCTCCCAGCACCTTATGACCCTCACAGGTGAGTGGTCATGCTATACAAGAAACCTCATTGATTGATTCAATGATTGATTGAGTGGTTTTCGGTGCATAGTGTAGGAGAGTATGATCTACTTCTTATGGTTACCCCCACTTTTTGCTGCTGGAACACTGTTTTTCGATTTTAGTCTTGCTGGGGCCCTGCTATTCAGGACCCAAGCCTAGCTGATTCCTCTATAAGTTGATTCCTAGTACCTTAGGTACACCACAGATTGGATTCTGGGGTGCCGTTATAAGTCCCTACTCTATAGTATACTATGTACCTAGTGCATAGGTACCCCAGAGGCCTACCAGGGGCTGAAGCATGTATTATGCCACTCCTGGGAAGCCTTCTGGTATGTGAATAGGCCCCAGGATTTCTTGGTATGTATTAAGCCTTCCAAAATGACACCACAGGTCTGCTACTGCAGCATGAGTAAGGTGGTGCATGCACCCCTTACTGAGATATAAGTTCACCACATCTCACCTATCACTGCACATAGAAACCTATCAGTCACCCCTATGGCAGGCCTTATTAATCCTGAAGGCAGGGTGCTTGGTTTTGTGTGTGAGGTGCCCATGCATGAGCAGAACCCCTCTGCAGCCTTCGGAATCTCTTCTCTGGGGTTGTCTGTGATGCAGCCTGACCATATACTCCTAAGTGCATTATAACCAAACGGTAAATGCTAACTTTGGACTGGCTGCACGGAAACATGTTGTGTTTGGTGTCAAACACCTTGGAATCATACCCCCACACCAGTAACTGGTGTGGGAGTATGATCCCACTCTTCTAGAGGGAGAGACATGACAGCACCGGTGTACCCGGTACCAACTTAAAAGAGCCCTGGCATCACAAAATGGATGCTGCAGCCACAGACACGAGTCTGGCCTCCTACTGCTGACCAAAACTCCAGCAGAGGAGGCCTGGACAATAGGTTTCCTGTCACAGGGAGGTGTCACCACCTACCAGCAAGGCTTTAGTGTATTTGGGCTGGGTGGGTGCACTCTGAGAGTGCTTTGAAGTCCTGCACTGGGGGCACATTTGGTGTCCCTGTGCATAGTCCAGTTCAAACTGTCACAGGGGCAACCAGCTCCTGCTCTGGCGTGAAACTGGACAATGGAAATGGGTGTGGCCACCCCTCTTTCCAAACCCTTCCATAGGTGGGTCCCCTGAGTTAGTCCAACCCCTTCCTTGGGTAAAGGATAGGAACCCCTGGCAACAGGACTTTAGATATTCCTGGACGAAACTCTGCAACTGAATCCTGGACCTTTGGCGATCTGTTCAACACCAGATGACTGAAGAATCTCCCTTGGAGTAAAGGAGTTACTCCCCTGCTTGGCAGGCACCAAAGACGCATCAGTCCGGTCTGCATCTCCGAAGCTCCCGCTGGACGCCAAAGACTTTGCAATACCAGAGGTGGATTTCCAGACTTCCCAGAGGCTGAACCAAGTCCCCAGCCAAGCTGAGACTTGAAGCCCTCATGGGTACCGTGGAACCGGAACCCCTGGACACTGTGCACATTTGCAAGTGCATCCGCTTCTCGACATCTCCTGAGGCTGTGCATTGGGTTACTTGTAGCCCAGGCCACGAGCAGAAAATCCACTGAAGATTGTCAGCCTAGTCACTCCGAGTGACCCGTGGGCTACCATTTTTGTGATTCCTCTTGAGGACCCTTTGCGATCCCTGGTCCGTCGACTGGTGGGTCCCTGTGAAGGTAATTTTGGTTTTTTTGGGCTTCCCTAGTTGCTCCTGACGTGCCCTCACTCCTCCTTGCTGGGGGAGTCCCTCGGACCTTGCTGGTCCGCACCAAAGCATCTTTCTCCTTTTTGCGTATGTTGCTGTTGCCAAAGCTTGTTGTGTCCAATCCGGGCACCGATGCTGGAGCACTCGACATCCTTCATGGGACAGCTCGAATCCAGCTCCTGGTCATCCTCAATGCCTCCTGGTCCTCGTGGCTGAAGTAAGTCAAGCTTCACCTTCTTCACCTGAAACACCCGACATCGGTGGGCATTCGTCTGTCGTGGCCCTGGTCACTGGCAAGTGACCCAGACTCTGTCCCCTCTGCTTTCAGGCTCTTCACATATTCGATCCAGGCTTTGGATGTCTTCGGAGGACACTTCACATCTCCCCGGCAGCAGCACTTCTTCGCCAGTTTCCATTGAAAACAACGACGCGACCCAACACCATTTGACATCTATGCACCCGGCTTCCCTGGGTGAGTTAACTTGAATACTCTGGTGCTCCTGTGGGTGTTGTCCCTAGAACTGTCTAAGTCCAAGAGGGTTTGGTCCTAGTCCATCTCTAAGTGTCCTTTGTCTTTAAAAATCTAACCGCGACTTTCCCCATAGAAGCTAACAGGAGCTTGTGGCTGTGTTCTCACACTGCACACGGCCCCCGTGGGTCCCCTGTGTCACTACCTTGGGTGGTTCCTTGGTGTCCCAGCGATTCTATAGGCTCTAGGCCTTGTGCCTAGTTAATTCGTGGTTCTTATACCACTATTTTAGTATATGGTTTAGCTCGCCCCTAGGGCCTAACTTATTTGAAGTGTAACTTATGTGCTTTTGCCTCTAGCCTCATAAAGAGACCAGAGGGGTGTGTCTAGTAATAAATACATATATTTTATATATATACCTGGTGTGGTTTCCTTTCATTTAGCCATTCAAGAGATTATAGACTGGTAAAACAGGCTGCTTTACATTCCTTCAAGACTTAGCCTGAAGGCTGCTCTCCATAGCTACCACTAGGATAGCTTTCAATAAAGGTTGTCTTTAACCTAACATCAATAAGGGGTTGTTTGGACTGATACAGGGTGTCCCTTATAACTAGTGGACAGCATATACCAGGCCAACTTCTCACACTTAGCACCAGCAGTTATTTCTCAGGGCCGGGTATGCATGGGGAGGCTGCTGTTAAGGGGCTGCCCATGTATACCCGGCCCCAAGGCAGTGTTGTGTCATCAGGATGGAGGGTGCAGCACTCTGCAATGCCAGTGTATTTGCTTCCTAATGTCTAGTAAGTCCAATGGCCTGGGGCAGGGTGCATACAGCACCAGAGACAACAGAGACAGTGTTGTTTAGGAGTAAGTGTGCGAATCCCTCCCCCACCTCATGCTGGCCTGGAATGCATTTCTTCAAAGCAGATGGGCTGGAGAAGGGCCCACAGCGTATTTGGCAGTTGTCGCACGTGAGAGAAGTAGTAACGTGTGTGGATCATTTTGCTTGCAACTCAGCATGGTGTGTCTTACTTCTGTCACCACTGTTGCCTCATGCATCAGGATTGGAGACGCATCAGTGTTGCCAAATGACCACCCCTTTGGAGCTGCAGTGTGCTTTGGTGGATTGGAGCCAAGCTGCAGCCCCAGCCCGCATGTCCAATGTTGCTGACTCTCTCATTGGATAGTGAGCAACCTGCCTTGGGTATGTAAACATTGCAGCTAACACACAGCATTAATGCTGTAAACAGTGTGTTGTCATTTGTAAGTTTGATATGGAGAAGCCATCCAAAGTCGGTCTAACAATTCTCCTGGCCTTCTTCACATTGAAAGTTTGCATTACAATTAGGGATATGCAATTTCATCTCAGGCATTTTACTTGCGTTTCAGTGAGGGAAGTCACTCTTTTGAAGTTAACAAAAACGCCCACTCTCCCATGAGTGTGCATATTTCAAATGCATAATTACTCTGTACAGACACTTTAAATTCAGCAAGGGGCCCTAGAACTGTCCAGACCTGCTTTCTGTCTTTATTGCCTACTGCAATGAAGAGATACCATCAATCACAGCTGCTGGAACGAGAAACACAGAGGGTTCCTTGTTAGTTTCTCAGAGCAGGAATTGATTTAACTGTAAATGTTCTGGTCTTAGAAAGAGGGTGCTCCTCTAAAGGTATTAAATGTACTTAATGTCTGATCATGTACATCTACGATTCTACAGATTCCTTTGTGTGCTTTAATTCTTCCCGTTTTCTTTATGTATGAGTGCAGGGGGACTGTTGTGCCTGTTTGAGTTCAGGGTGAGTGGTGTGCCTATATGAGTGCAGGGCGAGCAGTGTGCCTGTATGAGTGCAAGTTGAGCAGTGTGCATGTATAAATGCAGCGTGAGTGATGTACCTGTATGAGTGCAGGGTGAGTGGTCGAAAAAGAATCCTGCACAGGTGGACATTTCTGACTCGTATGTGCAGTTTGCAGACCTCCATTATATGCACTGTATTGCTTAAGTTATCAGCACATCAGAAAAGAGTAATTTTCAGATACCGCAGCATTACATGACTGTGCATCTACAAAGGGTCTGCATTGTATTCTATACGCATATTTGTGACATTGCATTTTGCAAGAACCTATGAAATATGCCCATTTTGGAGACCTGATATATGCACATAATCAGAGGTTTTAGATGTCCATATTGGGCATAATACAGGACTGAATAATGTGGATAAATCAGTTATAGGCCATGCATATGCGAGAGAGGTGCCTATTGTGCATTTAGCAGTCCAATATATTCCTCATGTGATAGATGCCTTCATAGTGGGCTTGTACCTCTGAGCTCTATAATGCCATATATCCTTTGGCAAATGTACATATATCAGTGGTGAATTCCCCAAATTCTCAGAGCAAAATAATTGAGAAGTGTGGAAGCTGTGGTACTGTCTTTTACTAATAGACTGGTCTGGGCAGTTTAGGGTGTTATTTGAAAATCAAGCCTGGGGAGACACAAAATACAACAGAAGTAGATAGTCATTTCAGCCTTACTTTAGAGTCAGGCCTTTCATGGCCAGAAAAAGTTCATTATCTTTCCTTCCAAAAGTCATGACATTCAGTCTCTTTTGTGGTTTTGCCTTGATTTTATTAAGAAATCCTTCCCAAGGAGCTGGAAAACCAATACGTGTGTCAAGTCAACCATCTTATTACCAAGGTAGGAATTCAGATCTGCTATTTCATCTGGCTTTTAGCAGTGCCAGTTAAGGGTGTGGGTGGAGCCAATAGAGTAAGTGGGTGGAGCTAGTGAAAGAAGTGGGTAGAGCTGAGGGAAGTGGGTGTGGCCTCCAACAGAGATTTTAGCACCTGGACTTACTATTTTACAATTAAAGCACTGTTTTATGCACTTGATCATCCCTAATACTTTTAAGGACTCTGCCCCATTACATGATAACCACACCTCGCTGGTCCTCACACCTGATACCAAAACTCCTCCCACACAGGTTCAAAACAAAGACAACACTCTTCCAACCATACACCTTACAAGAGCTTTAGCGCCCAACACAGGGGTAGTAAGTAAGATATAAATATTACAATGCAATGCAAAACAATTAATGCAGCAGTGGACTTCATCAATATGGACATCATATCCTAACAGACAGAAAGAGCAAATGGGATAGCAGGAAGATTGGGTCTCAAACAAGCTTAGTATACTAAGCAACAACATGCATGTATATATCAGACCATGTCAATATTGTTGCTTCTATGTACATATGGGTTTATAATTTGAAGGGCATATTTGAAGGGCTGGGGAGAGGAGTTGGCCTAACGGCTAGGGCGCTTGACCTCGGACCTGGTGAACTGGGTTCGAGTCTCGGTAATGACGCTGAACATCCTGTGATTCTGGGCAAATCACAATCTCCCCGTGCCTAACAAAAAATGAATGTGTGTCCTCATGTAACTTAACTGGTGCTATGTAAAGCGCTCTGATACCTGATTGGATTCGGGTCAAGTTCGCGCTATATAAAACTCTCTGCAACATATGCCTAGTTCTGCCACTGTACTAAATGTCATGTGTATTTTTGTATGTATGCAGAAGACTTGAGAAAAACAGTGGAGCATCTAGGGAACTATTTAAAATAGTGAAGGAATTAGTTCATCCAGTAGATTTGGGTCAGACAGTTGGAGATTTAGGCACTCTAATTGAAGAATTGGCTGTGTTCTTCAATGAAATAATTGATATTATCTATTTGGCCTTCGGAGATCAATCCCGATGCTGGAGAACCATTTCGAGGATGTTAGTTCATACCCGGGGGCATTGTCCAATTGAGATAGGTTCTCAGAGATAACTATGGAAATGGTAGAAGAGAGCTATTCGCAGTGTAAAAGGATAAAAAGAAAATGATGATAACTGAACATTATTTTCATTTTATTTGTTCTTGCTGCAGTGTGGATGGATTTGCTCTACTGACAGAGCAGGGGAGAAGTGGTTTGCACTTCCTAAGTGCGCATGAATGTTTGGCTGGGCGTCTCAGGCCGGCCAAACATTTGTGCGCACTTAGCATGTGCTCCACCCAGGCTGCAGCGCAGCCTGGGTGGAGAACATGGCCAGGGTCTCATTCCCTGACTGAGCACCGAACCACAGCGCTCAGACCAATCACAACGCTGCACTGTTACTGGCTATGGGAAGCCAGAGAGCCCAGGTGCTTCCTGCTTCCAGTTTGCACAGGAGAAATCAGGAAGTGAACGGGGAGGACTCAGGAGAGGCGGTAGGTGACTGGCAGGTAAATACATTTTGGTTTTTAACTACTCTTCCTCTCTCTCTTTCCCCTCCCTGCCCACTGCTGCTTCCTGGAAGCAGCCACCACTGCTTTTGAATGAATTTTTGAAGGATGCTGAGTGTACACAGCTTGGAAGCAAGCTCTGGTTTTACCATTGGTGAAGAAAATTGGGGTAGATGCTTCCATATTGTCCAACTATTACCCTATTTCGATGTCGCCATATATGACGAATGTGTTGGCAAGATTAATCAACACCAACTTACCTCACTATTTGGAGAGTAATAATCTGTTGGATTCCTTTCTAACTGCGTTTAGAGCTAAAAACAGCACTGAGTCGACCTTATTGACGGTGTTGGACAGTATCAGGTCTTAGGTGGACCAGAATAAATCGACAGCCCTTATCCTTTTAGACTTGCCTCTGGCTTTCAACACTGTGTTGCACTGCCTTCTGCTACAGAGGCTGCATGAAATAGGCCTGCATTCTACTACCATGCAGTGATTCAGCTTATTTCTGAGCAATAATCCCTTTCAGCACATCTGCCCCCTTTTAAATTGTCAATGTTTGGGGATTTGAGATCCTTACTTATGCTGATGATACTCAGCTTAGAGTTTGCTTTGAAGATAAGCTTACTGAGATACAAGGGAACTTATTATTCTGCCCCTCAGTAGTAGCAAGGTGTTTGCGGGCATACTGTTAAAATGTAATACAGATTAAACAGAGCAGGGTGGTGAATTCCTGGCCGATCCTTTGGTTTCCGAAGTTAAAGATGTGGTGCAGGCATGGGTCTGTGTGAGCTCCCAAGTGGATGTATTTCATGGTGGATGTGGTGTCCTGACTGGAGAGGAAGTTCCAGGTCAGTCTTTGGTTTGTGTCGGTCACGGTGGTGGCTTATCTATCGAGAAAGTCCGTCACTACGTGTTGGGATTCCAAGTGTCTGTATATGGTTGCGATTTTGTCAAGGAAGAAGTCGGCGAGGTTGTCACACAGTGAAGGTGTGATGTTATTTTTGCTGGTGTATATATGGCGTCTAAAGATTACCACTGAGGTATCCTGTGGCATGAGTATTTTGATAGGTAGCATTACACATTTGTTTAGTCTAAAACTGGATACAAGAGGGAATGCAGGCCATGGCCTACAAAATATAGAAAACAATATCGCAGAGGATCAGCTAAGGCCCACCTCTGTAGGGGTTTACTAGCAGCCCTTCGAAAAATTGGGCATAAAAACAGACAGGAATAGAAGCTACAAGTCCTCCCTTAAGGCAACAGACTCTTTACTCACCTATTGGGACCTGGCAATCAGCACGCCTGTTCCATGATACCAATTGCATACAACTTACATTTCACACCAAGAGTGCTGGACAGATATTTCTGCCTCTAGGAACATGAACATTATCATCCATACAAAGTTTTTTATGTCAAGGGTACAATTCCCTGATGAGAAAGATACACCACACTGTTTCCAATGACTGCAGCAGATCAACATCTACTAACACATTTATGTCTCTTGGCCAATACATCTAAGATAAAATTTGGGGGCTCCAGGGATCTTACACAGACCAGGGGCGGAAGCTTCGTAAGGTCCGAAGAGCATCGCCCCACTGGTCAGAGTCTGTCACAGAAAAATAAAATGAGAATAAACCCATAATATAATTTTATTTTTCTGTGACTGGCTCTGGCTGGCATGCGTGTGTAGGTCGGGACAGGGCCGGGCAATGACAGGGAATAGTGGTCGGCACTTAGAAGGGTGCATGTCTTAGGCCGGCTAAACAGACACGCGCAATTCTATTTCTTCAACCCAGCTGTGTTCACAGCTGGGTTGGAGAAAAGCCACGGGCTCCCAGGCACTGTCTGTGTGGCAGACCAGGCTGCTCAGACCAATCCTGGCACTGCTCTTCCCCTCCGCCCATACTTGTATTTGGCGACAGCCACCACTGACACAGACAGAAGAAACTTTTGATAAGTGTAGACTAGCAAAGGGAGTCTCTTTTGTAGAGGGTTCTTGCTCCGCCTCAGCCACACAATCGCACCATGATAAAATTGGAAACAGACCTTGAGCTCCCTATCTCAGAAGGCACATGGTTGATTATATGAACCATTGATGTCGGGACATCCATTTGATCCCAACTTAAAATCAAGCAGCGGCAAAGATAATAGGTATGGTCTTGGCAAGCCTGCACTGTTCGGTTGTTTATTCATTTTGAAAACATTTGCAATAGACATCACAAGTGTAAACGTAATAACAAGTAAAGAGGAAGCTTTCCAAATGTGGCATGCATATGTTTGCCAGAAAGTAGTAACTTTGCAATTGGATCCTTTGATAGACCTGCAGGACTACACAGGAGATGAGGGACTATACCGCCTTAGATTCCCACATGGCACACAGACTATCAATGTATTACTGGCAGTTAGGCTTACCATGGCCCAAAGTGGAATATGCAGGAGATAATATCCATTCAGTTATAGTGGACCTAAATCTGTCACATTAATGCAGTGGAATTACTGAGAGTCTTAATTAGGGATAAACTCAACACATTTAAGAAATATCCCCCCTTTAACTGTTGCTACACAGTTTATGTATCAGTACTTCATGAAAATGTACAAATAAACGTTATTAAAAAAACTGGATACAAGAGAAAATAATGTCTAGTTTCTGAATTGTAGACACAAATCCCCATTACCAACTTAAATTAATTGTGCGATTTTAGGCAAATCACTTCACTTTGCCTGCTTATACATCACTTCAACACTTCAGATTGCCTAAAGTAATTTAGTTGAGGATACATACAGAATTTATTGACTCATGCATATTGATGGTCTTGGTAATTTATGTAGAGAACATCAACACTAAATTTGAGTTAGAATAAAGGAGTGAGAGAGTTATTTTTCTTTCTATATGTCTACATTGTACTCACTTTAATGCACTCACTCAGTACCTCATTTAAAATAAATAAACTTCACTTCAGACTTGGGCTCTTAGGAGAGCCCAGGATCGTCTCTCCCAATGAATTTGCTGGCTTTCTAACCTCTACATAAAACTTTCCTTTATGTCGATTGCTACAGCAGGGATAGGGAACAGTTCCTTTTGCAAAAGTTACTGACTCTTCCTGTAGGCCCACTGCTGCCCTTATGTGCATCGTACTCACATTTAAGACTGGCTTTGACTTTTGATAGCAGCTGGAAGTCTCTTCAGAAGGATACATAAACCAATGACAGGTGAGGCTCCATTTGAAGGCAGGCTTCCCCTGCTCTGCAGCCAGTATCCTAAAAGGCGGGGTTCATCTCACTCTTGATTTTGCCTCATACTTAGACTGCACTGTGCGAAGTCCAATAGGTGTGTCTGTCATGATGGGCCATCTGGCCTTGGAGACTGTGCCAAGCTAACACATATTGAGAAAACTAGTAAATGATTGATGGAGTACACAAATTACACTTGCTTTGCTAGTGGAGGAAATTAAGGGATGAAAATGGCAAACCCATACTGCACTGCTGGTACAGAGCCTCCAAAGCATGCATTAGAACCACAAAAAGACACCACTCCATGTGCATAATTGATGCTGACTGCCATTCCAAGGAACTCTACAAGATGTTATCAGATTTCTACCACATGACCGCAAGCCTTCTGCAACAACATCTCCATAGAACTGATCTCAAACATTAATAAGATAAAAACCTATCTTAAGGACGGAACAAATAATGCTACCTTTACACATAATACAACCACCACTAAGATTAATCGGACTAATTTTCCATCTACCACCTCCAGACCCAGATCCTCCCAAAATCTTCAAAAATATCCTAAGCAGAACTCTGTGCAGGGGAAGTAGCTAGAAGCATGCTAAACACGTACTTAGTGCTAGAATCTTTCTGACCTGAGTTGAAAGCCTCTTACAATAGACCAATCTTCAACAAGAAGAACCTCGATCCGTCCAATCTAGCAAACTAAAAGCCTATATCTATGGCCCATTCCTATGTAAATTATTTGAAACAGCAGTTTTTATGCAACTCTCCAATTCTAAGAAGGAAAATAACTCGCTGTTGAGGCAATTAGACCAGGTAGAGTAACAGAGTCAGCCCTCAAATCCATTTGGGCTGACCTAAAAGGTACAATAACCAAGAACGGAGGGGTTCCCTACTTCATGTGGTCCTCTCAGTGGCATTTGACACTGTCCCCCATCAGACACCTCACCACAGACTTTATCATCTCACAAAATGTGACAAACACTCAAAATTGGATTGCATGATACCTCAACGATGGACAAAGCTTGTATTGCTACCTCCTGTTATATCTGCCCTACACACCAACATGACGTCCATCGGGGACCATCATCGACGCCCATCGGGGACCATCATCTTTCCTCTCTTGTTCAACATCTACGTAATCTTTTTGAGAACCTTGTCAGGTGTTTCAACCTTTCTTGTTACAACTCTGGAAGGGATGCACACACCATTAAAACAATGGATAAGACCTCTACAAGTCAAGACTTTGCGATTGACCTTTGCCTTAGATGCAAGGATGATTATTACTCACCTAAAGATTAACAACACAAAGATAGAGATCATGTCCTATAAACAATGACACAAACACTAGAGTACAGATACGTTGCCCAAGGAATGTGATGCCCGTCCAGCAACATTAGGAGAAATGAGAACCTAGGATTAATCATTGCCTCAGACTCATCCCTGATATCACGTCAATGAGGTCACAAGGAACACCTTCCACAAGGTGAAAACACTGACACGCATCTTCTCATACCTTGACACCAACAAAAACTACAAGCTATTCTCAAACTTGTGATCGTCAAACTTTCCTGTACCAATAACATATGCCTTGGCATGTCCCGATTCATCATAGGCAAAATGTATTGAACCCAAAATCCTGTGGCAAGGCTGTAGTGATGTCCCTTCTTGGCCCACTTTGGTTCTCCCGTAGTTTTGCGCATTAGATGTTTTAGGCTGCTTCTGCTCTGCACAGCCACACATAATACATTTGTTTTCATGACATTATTTTAGAAATAGACTGTACATGTTTTTTGTTATTGACTGATTTTTCTTGGGAGTCAGTCTGTACATTTTGTGCAAGGGTGCCTGTAATACATAACAACATGGTGTACTGTTTTCTTTGCTTGTTTCAGCAACAGGTCCTAACGTTTTAGACATAACATATTAGCACAGATGCAGCTTTCCAACACAGTAGTTCTTATCATATAAACTGTGTCTCGTCTCATCCCCTTTGGGTCCAGAGAGGAGAATTTTAGCAGAGACTTGTTCAATAACGAACATACATCGCATGCAGCCTTGCGTAAACCTAGTTTACACTCATGATGTGGACCACTTAACCACATGCACCAGGTATGGGGGTCTGTTGCCAATCCCAGAGATCATGTATATATCTCTGCACTCACACATTAAGGGAAGGCCTAGACAGATAGATCATCTGCCATTGTGTGGCTGTTTCCTTTATACAGCCTGATGTAATGCTTTATTTAGTTTAATCTGGCCAGTGATCGCAGCACCTTTCCTTCATAATGGACTACAATAGTTTTAACAAATGTATTGTAAACTTTCTTTGTGTCTTACTTATGTTTACTACAGGTATGCATGTGTGAGTGACAAAAGGTGAGGATCTGTTTCCACAGTTCCCTTGAGGACTAGAGGGTAATGTTCTAGTTTACCAAAATCACCTGCTACATTGGGAAGGTTAAGAGTTCAGGTGAGGCACTGTGAGCTAGCCAGGATTTTGGCTGACAGATACTGACTTTGTAGAGAGACTCAGTCCCTACATTCTGATGCCCTGTCACCCCAAGGCACAGTTCTGCTTCACCAGCAGAATCCCTGCGATAAGACTCCTCCTCTTCCTTCCTCCAGAAAACACATGATGCCAGTTCTGGCAACACTCCACTGGCTACCTGCACCTAGACAATCAGTGTTCAAGGCACTTTACATCATCCACAGAGCCACCTCCCACAGAAAAGGACCACTGTACCTAAAAATTAAATTCAACAGTACACACAAAATAAGACACAGCACGCAAAGCTAGAACCATGGATTATCATACCAGCTTAATATAAAAAGCCCAGAGGAGACTCTGCTTTCTCAGTACATGTTGTCAAGCTCTGGAACTTATTGCCAGCCAAGAATCTTAGGATCCTGTAGCATTTACCATTCAGAAGAGATATTGAAACATCATTGGCCCAAGATAATTACATCAACTACTGACCCTGGGATAGAACCCAAACAATAAAACCCATCATATCAGTATCAGAGTTCCACACTGCCACAAAGCTATGGAACAATCCCAACCACCACACCATGGCAAGAAGAGAGACACACTACCCAATATGGGACCTCGGCTCAACAGAGTCTCAGAATAACCTTGAAATACAGATGGAATATGATAACTAGGAGAAAGTGCAATTGTAATTGTAATTTCATTAATATAGCTTTTACTACCCTGACGTGGCGTCGAAGCACTTTTTCTGTGAGTAGCACGCTACTCCGGAACCCAAAAAGTATTAGTCGTGAATTAGTATAGGGAAATATGAAATTAATTTCAGCGGTGGACATGTTAGTCTGTTATTTGGATTGAAAAGGATAGTGGAGGGATAGAAGAGGGAAGGGTTTGCATTTATATAGCTCTTGCAACCCCTGATGAAGTGTTAAAATGCTTTTTGCCAGATAACGCGCTACTCTGGAACCCAAAAAGGATTAGTGGTGAATTAGTATGGGGAAATATTAAATTCATTTGAGTGGTGGACATGTTAGTCTGTTACTTGTATTGAAAAAGGATAGTGGAGGGCAGAAAGAGGGAAGGGGTTGCATTTATATAGCGCTTTTTACTTATGATGAAGTGTCGAAGCGCTTTTTGGTGGGTAGCACACTACTCCGGAACCCAAACAGGATTAGTGGGGAATTAGTATAGGGAAATATGAAATTAATTTGAGTGGTGGACATGTTAGTCTGTTATTTGGATAGTAAAGGATAGTGGAGGGATAGAAGAGGGAAGGATTTAGAATTTGATTTATTTGTTTTTGAGCTCATAGCAGTAGGAGGAGGTTTGGAATTAGTGAAAGGGAGGTGGAGGGGGTTAGAGTCAGAAGGAAGGGTTGAGAAAGGCTTGTTTGGGAGATCTGAATAGTAAAATAGGTATGAGATGATGGAAGGAGGGGTAGAGGTGGTAAGAGTCTAGAAAGGGTTATTTTGGAGATCTCTAGTAGTAGAATGGGGTTTCTGAGAGTGAGAGAGTGGAGGTAGAGGATAGACTGAGAGAGATGTAGGATGAGAAATATGGTAGTGCTGTGGAGAGAGTAGTAGAAAGAGGTTTGAGATGAGTTAGAGGATATATTGCGAGAGGTATAGGGTGAGATATAGGGTATTGCATTAGAGATGCTGAATTAGAAGCAAAGTAATACATATAAAGATACATAAATCCATGGAAGGCATATATGTATAAGGAAGGTAATATATGTAGATTTAAGTTGTATTTAATAAACTCAGATTTTCAAGTGTTGCTGTATTCAAAGTTAATTTGTTTTTATCAATTTTAATTTTGTAATCCAATAGTGAACCAATTATAGATAAATAGTTATGATAATATTATTTAATAATGGAGTCACATATATACATGTTAAACATAGAATAATATAAACATTAGTAAGATCTGCATTTGTTAAGCAGAATTAACAAATGTCTATCAATTTAAAAACATATTTGTTACACACGTTTATACAAAGCAACACACATATGTAGGTACACATCTATAATCCAAATAAATGATTTATATACAGAGTGATATGCTGTATATTTATGTTTGAGTATAGTGGTTATGTGGGGAAGAGCCAACTCTTGAATAGTCTTCTGAAGAGAAGGTAGTTATCAGTGGATCTTATGTTTGGGGGTACAGAGTTCCATAATTTGGCTGCTTGAACAGAGAATGATGTGGCACCTAAGGTTTTTTTCTTGTATGGTGGGATTTTGAGGCGAGGTGCCAATCTAGAGCGGAGGTTCCTTTCTTGAATGTATTTGGTGATTGTATTCCTGATAATGAGCAGTCCTGTTCCATGTATCGCTTTATTGGTGATACAAAGCAGCTTGAATGTGGATCTTCTGGCAACCGGTAACCAATGTAGGGCTTTCAAGGCCGGGAATAACTCTGTATTAGAAGTACCCCCTGACAGTCAGCACTGGAAGGCCTGCATCTTGCATAATGAGACAGAGGGCACTCACCATAGCACCCCCACATGCATCACTGATATAGTAAACAAATTCTGCCTTACCTCCTAACTCTAACCACATGTTGGAAGACAGTAACTCTAGTCTTTGCAATAGTCCTTCCAGTCTCAATCTGATACAATCTGCGTTACAAAATTATATCATACCCCAATTCACTTCCTAATCCCTAATTTATTAATGGGACTAACATGTAATTATGACAGGACCTGTGGAACTTGCAGGCAACTGGAAGGCACAGTTACAGGCTATACCAGCCCACTTAACAAACCACTCACTAATTTACTGGTCACCAAACAACTCTAACATAGTACACTCTGCATGTCCCATAACCTGGGCACCAACTTCCTATAGCAAATGGATGATTATAACACAGTGCATCTTGCCAAATCTATTTAACTTGACTTCTGGTAAGGGCAATCATATAAACGAGTACTGTAACACAGTCTATCCAGGAAGATCTCTTATTCTCCGTCACACTTTCTCTTCACCCATTACCTCCCACAGATAAACACGATCTCAGAATGGACAGCCTCCTGCCACAGCCAGCATAGGAAATTGGATTGAGAATATTATAGAAAACTACCAACACAATAAAGGGATTTACAGAGTTAATCCCAGCTGCTGGGATATCATAAAGTATAAAAATGTGCATCTCTAACGCCACTTAACTCTGTGGTCATCACATACGACATAGAAAGACTTGCCGCATAGACTGAAAACAAAGACAACACACTTGTAACCACACGTCCACACAGTGTAGAGTGCCACCTGTGTGAGTAACCACTTTACCATCCCACATAGGGTGGCAGGCGCTATACACATGCCATAATAGAATATAATACAATCGTAACTACGGGCAATTGCTCTAGGCAACATTCCATTGTGTTTGTATTGCTGCTCACCCATGCATCGTTTCCACCCCCTACTTTTCTTTCTTTTCATTTTTACTTGTACAGGTGAGGAGTTTAAGTCATCAAGCTTTAGCCTCGATTTTTCAAGGCTTCATGGCAAAATGAAGGACTTCATGTCGAAGAGGCAAGCACGTAAGTGAAGCTTTCAAACCAGCAACTTATCCCCTACGGCTGCCCCACTATAGTCATATTCACCTACATAGCTCCAAGTCATATAGCTGACTACTCATTTGCCACTTTAAATATACACATATGTACTCTCAGCAATCTACAACTATCCAGAAGATGTTACTTTAGGCATACCATACACCTATGCATGTAGAATGACACCAATAACATGGGCAAAAATACCTTGAATCCTAGAAGCCACCTGAAGATAACTAATGGATTCACCCTAGCAGAATAAATCAAAGCACTATTCTCTTTGGTTTATACATCCATATACACATACATAATACTCCACACATATCCTTAGCAGGATCTAACCAGCCAACATTCAATATAATAGATCACTAAACCAAATGTTAGTCTTGTCTACTCTGGTCGGCCACTTTCTGATATAACTATCTCTATACAGTGAGAAACATAACCAAATAGAATGGCAACAGACCACTATGACTGCGGTCAACAAGTAATGCAGACCTATAAACCTCACCCAAATTAAGAAAGCGTGACAGACCTTAGACGTGGTAGCAAGCAGTATATAAATGCACGTAATATAACATAAAAGAGGCTACTTTACACCCTGCTTTTGTCTACTGCCTGATCCATGCTCCCACTACCTGATATGTCTTCATGTATCTGAAGACAGAGAAGGCCACACTGCTAAGGCACTGAATCAGAGCAGGGATATCTGCTGTCAGAGCAGTGCTGTGCTATAAATGATGAGTCAGGGCACAGAGTGAGTGAGTAACTGTTACCAGACACTTTAGACAGATGAGCTACTGGAAATACTGGCACGCGGGTGGCAACAGGAGAGGGAGTGGTTATTGATGGTGTCTCTGGAGCACGACACCCGATACTCTCCCACTCCAAAACTGTTTGTTGTACTTTCTGCTGGTTTAGGTTGTCTGATGCCATCTTTTTGCTCACTAACCATCATTTTGTCCTATGTGGATTTTATGTTCCAACCAAAAATACTTCTAGCTTTGCAGTAGCAAATTCTGTAAGAAAATGAGTCCTGAAACTTCATAGACAAGCCATTGTAGACTAGAGGTAAAATGGGAGCATCTGGCTCCGAATTGTGCCCTGTTCGTTCCACCGGTCCCCCCACCTCACTTAGAGATGGAGAAGTGTCAAGGTTTCTAACAATGAATCCTGAGTCAGCTCTGCCATGGAAGCCTTCCCTCAGCAGCCAATTCACTGCAGGGCTGCTGACTCAACAGTGTTGGAAGATTCACCCAATTTAGAGAGGTACTTATGATGCTGATTTTTCCTGTCTGCAGTGTTGGATAATTCACCCAATTTAGAGAGGTTCTTATAATGCAGGTTTTTCCTGTCTGCAGCTGCCATGAAAGGCATAGTGGTGGTGAGAAAAATGCAGAAATGTCCCTAATGTGGAGGGAGGAAACTGAAGTATCTAAGGTATATTTCTTTTTTTAGAGACTAGCCCGCTGTTGAGAAGATGCCTGTGGCCAGCGCTGCATCAGTCCTGTTTCTCTGGACAAGCAGCGTGTGTCCTTCGGCCATGCACAATGCATTCTGAGCACAGCACCTATGGCAGCCAGAACCTATACAGTAAAACCAGCTGCAGAAGGTCGGACAGGCCATTCCCAGCTCCGTGTGCCACCGAGCCAGCACAGAATGGGCTTAGACATGCACCGCCCCTGAAGCGGCTCGACATGGCGCAGCAAACTCTGAAGAGAGTGCCTTGCCTATATCCTGGCCTGTCCAGCCCCTGGGTCTCCAGCGATTACAGTGCATGCAAATTTGCACTTTCAGTTTATTTTAGTTTTTTCAGGATAGTATATTTTTCAATAAATTTGAAGATCCAGCAGTTGATATAAAGATTTTCAGACCTGGAACTGGGTCCAGGAATCCTAGGATGAAAACAGGGATTTTGTTATGTTATGCTATGTTATGTCATGTAGTGTGAAGAGTTTTATAAGTCTGACTGTTGCATAGTAGGTTTCTTGTGTTGGGGCTAAAAGAGGAACACACTACACTCAAAACTCAGGTTTGTGCACTGCACCCACACTTTACAATTGATATATTATGATCTACTGTTCACTACAATTTATAGTGTCACTCTAGACAGAACTGTATTCCGTTGATGACTCTTGTTGCAAAAATGCAAACCTAATCCTGGCACCAGGGTCCGATTGTGATCAATATCTTCCTTCCGTGGGGGGCGCTAGGAGGTGCAAGTGTGGAATGGCTGCCTAGCGGGGAAGCTCCCACAGCCGACCAATAATCCTGCTCCGATGCCCTGGAAGAGCTACATAGCATAGCGACGAGGTAGCTAACACCTCGCTGCCACACACGGACAAGACCTAGGTCCAGCGGTGCTGTGGGGCGCCCGAGATCGGCGGCGAAAGCTGTGCCCGGCCAGTAGCTCCGTTCGACTGGAGGCGGACCCCGGAGACGCTGACCTACGATAAGCGGCGGCGCCCACGTGGGGTGTAGGCCGCGGTCGCTGGGACAGTGCAACAAAGTTCCGGAGACGAGCCCCGGCCCTGCGGACCCCCGAGGGAGAGGCGCGGGCTCTAGGACACAGCGTTGAGAGCGGAGACATATGGGGGTGAGCGCTACAGCCTGGGGCTCCGGATCAGGCCCCACCCCGCTGCCTGGCGAATGACACACCGCTCCTGCTGCGAGGAAGGCGGCGGGAGTGAGGGAGGCCCACGAAAGCCCCGCCTGGCGATACAGACCCTGCTGGCAGTAGGGGCCGAGAGCTCCGGAGTGGAGACCCGGGTGGAAGGCTGTGAGAGGAGCACCTGGGAGTTGGCGCCTTGTCGGGCTCTGGCGCTGATGGACCCTGAAGATACCAAACTGTGAGTGGTCGGAGTGTGTCTCGTGGCGCCCGGAGGCGCGGGGCCCCAAGGGGGACGGGCCTGGAGGGTGCAGCTTGGAACCAGCATATGGATTGGGGGGAATCCTGGACTGCTGCCGCCTAAGCCTGAGCTGAGAGATTACAGGGGCAAGCTCTTCCCCCCCTCAGAGATTACGAACAGACATACCGCTGCTGCCTGGCTGTGCTCTCGTGGGTCGCAGAGAGCCTGACGCCTGCTGCGTCTGGAGGGTGCCTGCTCTCATGCTGGCTGCAGTGACCGCCTCTCACTAACTTGATTGAGGGCGCCTTTGGATAGCGCCAAGGTACGAAGGGTGCGCAGCGGTACCTCCTCAAGAGGACTCCTGCGATACACAGAGGCGGAGCTCTTGCGGAGCAGACGGCGTGGGCCCGGCGACCTACGGAGAGGTACCTGCGCGCAGTGGAAGAAGGTGAGAGTGTCTGCACACGGCGTGGGGGTCGAGAGAAAGTGTCCTGAGACCCTACCCTTATAGTCACTATTTTAGGGAAAAGCGGACAGTGGTACAGGGTGAAGTGCGTACCACCAGGGACATAGGGGAAGACGAGTGACACCCTCCTGCCTTTGCTGGACAGCGTGGTTAACGACCCTCTTGGCGCAGCTGAAGATCGATTAGGGCTGTGGCGCAGCCAGCGTGGTGACATATCCGCCGAGACGTCTGCTAGCGGAGGGCAGCATGGGGAAGATAGACGCCAGGCAGTCTCGACAGCACTTTGAAGCGAAAAAATCGTCTAAGACGACGTCGGAGGGAGACATGGAAGCCACGGCGCCGAGCTCCCGGGAGACGGCAACGGAGATGGACGTCGATGTGAAAACCATCATGCTGGAGGTGCGTCAGGGTATAGCCACACTCGCAGGTAAAATGGACGATATGAATATGCGGATGGAGAGCATTGTGCACAAATTAGATGGCCATGAGACTCGTTTCAAGGAAGCAGAGAAGCGTATCTCCGACTCAGAGGATGCTGCCGTGCGCGTCCAAGACTCGGTGGCGCAGATGGACAAATTGCTAAAAGTCATCGCTGCCAAGGCGGAGGACATGGAGGCGAGAAGTTGTCGCAACAACCTGCACCTAATGCGAAGTGGGTCGCACACCGCTCGTCATACTAGCAAATAGCCCCATAGGATTCTGGAGAATGTAGTGACAGCGGCGGGTACACCTATGCCACGAGTAAAAAGTTTAAAATGCCATCCCTGGACACGTGTTTCGAGGTAATTGCCTCTCGTCAGCAGGGAGCAGGTACGTATGCGGGGTGCTGTAGACTGCCAAAAATTATCAGGTATAGTACCTCTCACAGCGCGCGGGTGCGGGATCCGGGCTCGTCAACCCATAGCTCAGGGAGCTTTAAATACAAAATGCGAAGTGGGTCGCACACCGCTCGTCATACTAGCAAATAGCCCCATAGGATTTTGGAGAATGTAGTGACAGCGGCGGGTACACCTATGCCACGAGTAAAAAGTTTAAAATGCCATCCCTGGACACGTGTTTCGAGGTAATTGCCTCTCGTCAGCAGGGAGCCGGTACGTATGCGGGGTGCTGTAGACTGCGAAAAATTATCAGGTATAGTACCTCTCACGGCGCGCGGGTGCGGGATCCGGGCTCGTCAACCCATAGCTCAGGGAGCTTTAAATACAAAATGCGAAGTGGGTCGCACACCGCTCGTCATACTAGCAAATAGCCCCATAGGATTCTGGAGAATGTAGTGACAGCGGCGGGTACACCTATGCCACGAGTAAAAAGTTTAAAATGCCATCCCTGGACACGTGTTTCGAGGTAATTGTCTCTCGTCAGCAGGGAGCAGGTACGTATGCAGGGTGCTGTAGACTGCCAAAAATTATCAGGTATAGTACCTCTCACGGCGCGCGGGTGCGGGATCCGGGCTCGTCAACCCATAGCTCAGGGAGCTTTAAATACAAAATGCGAAGTGGGTCGCACACCGCTCGTCATACTAGCAAATAGCCCCATAGGATTCTGGAGAATGTGGTGACAGCGGCGGGTACACCTATGCCACGAGTAAAAAGTTTAAAATGCCATCCCTGGACACGTGTTTCGAGGTAATTGCCTCTCATCAGCAGGGAGCAGGTACGTATGCGGGGTGCTGTAGACTGCCAAAAATTATCAGGTATAGTACCTCTCACGGCGTGCGGGTGCGGGATCCGGGCTCGTCAACCCATAGCTCAGGGAGCTTTAAATACAAAATGCGAAGTGGGTCGCACACCGCTCGTCATACTAGCAAATAGCCCCATAGGATTCTGGAGAATGTAGTGACAGCGGCGGGTACACCTATGCCACGAGTAAAAAGTTTAAAATGCCATCCCTGGACACGTGTTTCGAGATAATTGCCTCTCGTCAGCAGGGAGCAGGTACGTATGCGGGGTGCTGTAGACTGCCAAAAATTATCAGGTATAGTACCTCTCACGGCGCGTGGGTGCGGGATCCAGGCTCGTCAACACATAGCTCAGGGAGCTTTAAATACAAAATGCGAAGTGGGTCGCACACCGCTCGTCATACTAGCAAATAGCCCCATAGGATTCTGGAGAATGTAGTGACAGCGGCGAGTACACCTATGCCACGAGTAAAAAGTTTAAAATGCCATCCCTGGACACGTGTTTCGAGGTAATTGCCTCTCGTCAGCAGGGAGCAGGTACGTATGCGGGGTGCTGTAGACTGCCAAAAATTATCAGGTATAGTACCTCTCACGGCGCGCGGGTGCGGGATCCGGGCTCGTCAACCCATAGCTCAGGGAGCTTTAAATACAAAATGCGAAGTGGGTCGCACACCGCTCGTCATACTAGCAAATAGCCCCATAGGATTCTGGAGAATGTAGTGACAGCGGCGGGTACACCTATGCCACGAGTAAAAAGTTTAAAATGCCATCCCTGGACACGTGTTTCGAGGTAATTGCCTCTCGTCAGCAGGGAGCAGGTACGTATGCGGGGTGCTGTAGACTGCCAAAAATTATCAGGTATAGTACCTCTCACGGCGCGCGGGTGCGGGATCCGGGCTCGTCAACCCATAGCTCAGGGAGCTTTAAATACAAAATGCGAAGTGGGTCGCACACCGCTCGTCATACTAGCAAATAGCCCCATAGGATTCTGGAGAATGTAGTGACAGCGGCGGGTACACCTATGCCACGAGTAAAAAGTTTAAAATGCCATCCCTGGACATGTGTTTCGAGGTAATTGCCTCTCGTCAGCAGGGAGCAGGTACGTATGCGGGGTGCTGTAGACTGCCAAAAATTATCAGGTATAGTACCTCTCACGGCGCGCGGGTGCGGGATCCGGGCTCGTCAACCCATAGCTCAGGGAGCTTTAAATACAAAATGCGAAGTGGGTCGCACACCGCTCGTCATACTAGCAAATAGCCCCATAGGATTCTGGAGAATGTAGTGACAGCGGCGGGTACACCTATGCCACGAGTAAAAAGTTTAAAATGCCATCCCTGGACACGTGTTTCGAGGTAATTGCCTCTCGTCAGCAGGGAGCAGGTACGTATGTGGGGTGCTGTAGACTGCCAAAAATTATCAGGTATAGTACCTCTCACGGCGCGCAGGAGAGGTACTACTTGGAATACCCGAAAGTACCAACACGGGCAAGATGGAACTCTATGTAGAAAAACTACTGCTTGCGGCGATAGGGGCGGAATCCTTCTCTCCTCAGTTTGTGGTGGAGAGAGCGCACAGGTCGCTGGGGCCTCGACCTCCGGTGGGGGGCACGCCGCGACCTATCATAGCCCGTCTCCTTAACTATAGGGATCGGGATGTGGCTCTTCGGATTGCGCGGGTGAAGAAGCAGCTTCATTATGATGGAGTGAACTTCACCCTCTACCCGGACTTCACTGCTGCAGTCCAGGAGGATAGACGGAAATTCCTCCCGGTGAAACAAAAATTGAGGCAGGCGCAAATAGACTATGCTTTGCTATATCCAGCTCGCCTTCGCATAACGTATCAAGGGAAACAAACGTTTTGCACAAAGCCACAGCAGGCTGAAGAATTCCTGAAACACCTGAAAAGACGCACTAAGACGGTACACGCCACAGAGCACCCTAATTCGCCCACCACGTCGGATATTGACTGACCATGGCACCCAGAGACGAGCAGTTGTTACCACGTTAGTAGCTGGAGACACTCCTGGCAGCTACAGGCTGGGGGAGCTACTTTTGCTCTTTTGATTCGTGGTTTTGAGGTATGGTACGAGAGGGGCATTGGAGACTATATATAGGTGACATCGGACACCCCTGCTCCCTCTGGGTGGTGCGACGAGTCGCTTGCGCCTAGGGGGAAGTAGGGGATACTTGTGAGCTTCCTGGTGACTGACCCCACTAGGGAGAACCCCTTGGAAGTTTGCTTTTGTTTTAACTCACCCATATTGAGGGGTGGATGTTCACTTTTTTTACTAGGGATACATGTGGTTGGGAGGGATGGGGTATGCTGGCATGATTGGGATGCTTCAGTGGGTGGGGGGGAGGAAGGATGGGGAGTTGGGAATCAGTGCAGTTCTATGTGATGTTTGTTGATGAACAGCTACGTCAATGCATGAAAATACAATGGAAGAAATGTGTGGCTTTGCGTATAGACCCTTTTAAAGCTGATGGAATCTGTGAGAAATGAGACGGCCATTGAATATGTTGGGGTTCTTTCCTGGAATGTGAGGGGGATGGGGGATCCTCGGAAGAGGAGACAAATAATATCCTATCTAGATAGTCACAAAGTCAGCACGGCATTCCTGCAGGAAACTCACTTTACACCGCAGAGAAATATCCCATTTGCAGGGAAGTGAGCAGCTTACCGTCTGTTCTCCTCATACTCGTGGTATGCCAGAGGCGTTGCCATTCTTATTAAAAAACATCTTCCCTTTTCACCCCATGGGGAGCTGATAGATGCACAGGGTAGATATGCAATTGTCTGGGGCTGGCTGGGAACTGACTCGGTAACGTTGGTGAATTGTTATGGGCCGAATGTGGACACGCCTGAGTTCTTTACAGTTCTGTGGGGAAAGAACTTAGCGCTGGACACCACACACATCATCTGGGGGGGGACTTTAACATAGCCCTTAACCCATGCATAGATAGGTCTGCAGCACTACCCCATCATTATAACCATTCGCAGGGTACAATGCGCGATATTATGGATGAAGGAGGGCTGATAGACGCCTGGCGACACACGTATCCGTGCTCCAGAGAATGTACGCACTTTGTCACCCATGCGGGGTCGTGGGCCCGTCTTGACTATTGCTTGATATCCAAGGGTCTGGTTCCAGGCATTGGGGCAGTGGCTCACTTGCCACGCACATATTCTGACCACTCCCCGGTGCATATACAGCTTAATTTGTTGGGGGCGAGGCTGCTGAGACGTGTATGGCGCCCACAGCTTTATTGGATGCAGTGTTTCATGCTGAACTAGAGGAGGAGATTAGAAGTTTCTTTCAGAGGAACAAAGGCTCAGTCAATTCGGTGGAAATTATCTGGGAAGCATTTCAAGTCACAATTAGGGGTATTTGTCGAAGGGATTTGGAGTGCTGCGGGATATTTGGGGGCGACTTCAGTGGCTGGAAAGAGAATTGAAGGCTCTGGAGGACCTAATGGCTGCGGGAAGCGGAGAGAATGTGTCCGCTCAATTCAGGGACAAACTATCGGATTATATAGACACGGCAAATCGAGAAGCAAGGATTTTAGGGAAATATTGGCAGGCCCGGAGGTATGGGGAGGGCGAGCGTCCCGGAAATGTGCTGGCGCAACTAATTCAAAAACCTAAATTCTCTACGTATGTTCTTGAAATTGTAGACCCGGCCGGTGATACGCATCGCAATGCGGCGGATATTCAAGCTGCCTTTGCCGACCACTACTCTGCGCTATATACCACGCAGCGCGGAGACCCCCTGGTGCTTGAGTCGTTTTGGGCGACGTTGCATTAGGATGGCTGTAGGATCATCACCGTGAATTTCTCTGCGCCCCATTCGAGCTAGACGAGATATGTATAGCCATTATGCATCAGAAATCTGGCAGAGCTCCGGGCCTCTATGGTCTCCCGGCCGAATTCTATAAAACATACATAGACATTATGGCCCCGGTATTGAAAGAGATATACGAGGAGTCCCTGGAATGCGGTTTGCTCCCCCCCTCTATGAGGGAGGCCTTAATAATATCCATATTGAAGCCGGGCAAGGAACCTCAGTACTGTACTTCCTATAGGCCGCTATAAACTGTGACACCAAAATATTGGCGAAGCTTGTTGCCAATAGAGTTCTCCTGCTGCTTGATAAATTAGTATTGCCCGACCAGGCTGGCTTCGTCCCCGGAAGGGCGACCTTGCATAATCTCCGTACGCTTTTTTCAATAATCCAGAACGTGTCGCCTGATCTTCCCCTGCCTGCGGTCTTTTTAGACGCTATGAAGGCGTTCGACTCCGTTGAGTGGGACTATTTATTTGCTATACTGCTCCGAATTTGCTTCCCCCCAGGCTTTGTGTCATGTGTGCAGCTACTCTATCACCAGCCCTCTGCTAGAGTGCTTATCAATGGCCATACTTCGTCTACTATACACATCACCAGAGGGACTCGGCAGGGATGCCCACTCTCCCCCCTGCTATTCACCCTAGCGGTTGACCCTTTAGCATGCAGGCTGTGACAACATCACAATGAAAGGGCGTTCCGCTGCCCACTGCGACAAATACTAATCTCACTCTACGCGGATGATCTGACGCTGTACGTGAGAGACCCCCAATGTAACCTGAACCCTATATTAAGGGAATTCATAGTGTTTGGAAAACTTTCGGGAATTCAAATTAACTGGGAAAAATCGCAAATATTTCCCCTGACATCAGCAGTGGTTAAATTTCCCCTAGATTATCCGATTGCATGGTGTGACTCGGAGGTGCGATATTTAGGAATACGGGTGTCTGGAGATCGCGAAGAGATGATTCGCCTAAACTATGGCACTGCAATACAACGCCTTACAGATAGAGTCACGCGCTGGATCGCCCTACCCCTGTCAAATGCGGGCAGAGCCTCATTAATTAAAATGGTGGTCCTACCGCAGTTTCTCTATCTATTTCTGAACGTTCCGTACCACCCGGGGCGCAATTTTTTCAAAACATTACGTACAGAACTTACGCGCCTTTTCTGAGGAGGTAAAACGGCACGGGTCCGATGGAAGGTGCTAACAAGACCGGCGGCACAAGGGGGACTTGACATTCCGGACTTCGAGCTGTACCATGCATGTGCCTAGGCTCACTACGCCTATTACTGGGTACATCCGCCGGCGTGCATGCCGCAGGTCGCTGCGGAGCACTGGCTGGAGGATCCTATTCCTTTGGATGGAATGCTATTTGCACAATACCGCCCTCGGGATCCTGAGCCCTCCACACTTCGGGGTACAGTGGGTGCATGGCACTATATCATGAAAGTTCTGGGGGCCTCGACTTTGTACTCCCCGGCCTTGCCTTTGGCGTACCATCCACAACTCTCCCTGTTGCAGTGCAGGAAGAAGGGTTTAGGAAATTATGCACACGCATACACAGACGAACATGGGAGGACCTCTTTTATAACGAGAACTTCTGTACATCAGCCCAATTCTTTGGAGGCATACAACCTACACCATTAGACCTGTTTTTATATGTGAGACTGTGACAGGGTGTACGAGCAATATTTCCGAGCTTCCCAAAGGAGCCGCAGGTCCTTAAACCGTTGCACCAGATGCTGTAGAGCACAAACCCGGGGCACATGGTATCCAATATGTACCGAACGGTGCGAACAGAGGGAGGGCATTCTCCTAGTGATGCGCGAGCGCACTGGACGGCTGAGTTGGGCAGAGATATTGCAGACGAACAATGGCAATATTGCTGCCTGCAAACTGCGGAATTTTTCGGGCAGCGCCAGATTGCGCATAATCCATTATAAATGCCTGCAGCGTATGTACTTTACCCCAGTTTGGCTGCATCGCTTTGGGCTGCGAGACGCTGATAGATGTGACAGATGTGGCAGAGCCCAGGCGGGATTCTTGCACGTGGCATGGGAATGCCCGAAGGTGCTGGAATATTGGGAACAGATTTTTGCGACTATCTCCGAAATGATCGCCTTACCAATAGTGTGCGACCCTCTAGTCGCGCTTCTAGGATACACTAAGCAAATCCCCAAAGCATATCGTCGCCTAGTAACACTCTCATTAGCACTCGCAAAACGGAGGGTTGCATGCAGATGGGGAAGGGGACGGGCCCCTAAATTTAAGGAGTGGCTAGGAGATATGGTGTACTGCCAGGACCAAATGCTAATATATGCAGAGACGCTGCCCCGATCATCGAAGCCAAAGGACATATGGGATCCCCTTAAACGATACCTACTGGCTCGTGCAGCAAGCTCCCCTCAGCGTGGCTCTGCAGCTGCGGAGGATGCTGGCGGGACTCCCCTCCCTGATGTAGAGCCTGGGGGGCTGAGGATGGCAGAATGGTGGGATGCTCAGGTGATGACGGAAAGGAGTTCATAGGGGTAGAGGGAAAGCCCACACTAGGTACGATAATCTGTGACCGCTGACAATATATATGTACATCTAGGCTCCACTGCGATCAAGGCTTATAATGTGCTCTGTAATACATATGACACGTATGTAACTGCACAAGATGGATTGTTCCCCCCAGGCTATGTATGTCTTACACCTGAACATCTGAGAACTGAAGGTTATACAATCGGGAATGTACTGCTACGTATCTATCCATTTCAATGTGTACGACATGCTTTGACTATATAATGTATGTATTGATCCTCCTCTGAAAATTTAAATAAAATTAAAAACAATATATATCTTCCTTCCGTGTTTTTCTTGCGTTGTTCATAAAATCAAAAAATAATTTCAATATTATGAGAAAAAGACTCAGGTTTGTGCAAAAATCCAGGGCTTCAACATTTTTGGGAAGTTGTTAAAATTAAGTGCACTTTTGATATCTAGTGGGAGCGAATTCCAGGATTTACCTGCAAGATGAGAAACATCTCCCACTGGAGAGACTTTGGAGATACTTTACACATAAGATGATCTTGGTTTACTTATTTTTCAGTATGAGACACTTACTGGTCAACAACGCTGCCACCAAAGTCATACACAAGATGAGAGCGATTTCTGTGGCATCAGAGTCGGCTGAGATGATAAGAATGATCTGTGTGCGCCTGTCTATATGATGTTGAAACAAAAAGATTGAAATATGGGAGCCAGTGGGGAAATGTAAACATCTC
Source organism: Triturus cristatus (assembly GCF_964204655.1). Lineage (NCBI taxonomy): Eukaryota > Metazoa > Chordata > Amphibia > Caudata > Salamandridae > Triturus > Triturus cristatus. The sequence goes on from NC_140583.1 coordinate 492,520,723, forward strand.
TCACCAGGTCATCAAAAAACTGACAGCAACCACAGCAAAAAAACCTCTTCAAACTGGAGAATATGGCAGCACTGAACAATCGCTCTCAAGCATGGTCAGTAATAAACTCCTATTCCTCCAGTATGCAGCAGAACTAAATGTCTTGCACTTACCCCCTGTGGATTGAGGCCAGGCTAGTGGCAATAAGACTGGGTGAGTGGAACTTGCGAGCTCACTTACCGGCATGGCATCACTCGGAACCCCACGATACAAGATGTTGTCTTTGTCGCTAGAAAAGAAAATCTTAATCCACATCTTATGTACCTGCCCTTTTTTGCTGCAGCAAAGAAAAATCCTTCTCCGTACTGACAGTAATAGCCAGTCTGAACCCTGTTAACTCCTTACTAAATGTTAAAACTGTTAAGTATCTTCTGAAGGCTGCTGCCAAACTAGACTATGCTAATTCTATCTGTGCTGCAAAAAACCTGACGTCAAGTGTTGCATTTTAAGTACTCCTCCTATTTCTTTTGCACATTGCACTTTTTTTCTAAAATGTTAATACCCGTGCAATATAATATTGTTCGTTTTATATTGGGCTGGTTTGTGCTTGCAAAAATGTCTTGACCTACACGTTACATTCCGAAATTCCATTGCACATGGCCCCATTGCCCATGGTCTATGATGCTATTGCAATTTGCACATTGCTTTTTAGCAATAAAATATGCTGCATTACTGTTGGTACTCTCATAATTGCACCTTGCCTATTGCTTTAATCGATCAATTATGCTGCCTCATCTTTGTCACTGTGCACTATTCTGTTTTGTCTTCTTTCAATGTGATATCAATGAAAATGCTCTTTTGCAATGATATTTTATATTGTATTGCTTGCCTCCTTAACGGGTTACTATAGGAGCTGGAAAAACCTGATGTGCAATTAGCCCCCCGGAGCGTCACATGCACTTCAACAGGTTTGTTGTAGACCAGAATGGGACATAACATATTCTTGGTTTACCGTTATTTTAGCACTTAAAAATTTCTGTCGCTGATTGGGATAAAAGACTGCCCTGATTTATGTGGCACCAATCAAAAATAAAAAGTTGTTCTGCACCTTGTATTTTATTCTATAACTTCTGTTTTAACAATGCCTCAGTTTAATCTGTTTGTCCTCATGGGACGTTTTAGCTCTGCATGCTGAGCTCTTTTAACTATTATGTTTGTTTGTTAAAGTATTTTTTATTATTAACCGTCCAATAAAACTGATTACATTAAATTAGGTAGGACCACAAATAGTGGATGTGTTGGTGGAGTCAAAGGAAGAAAGGGTGACTATTTGGAACTCTCACTAAGAAAGTACAGTAGCTGAGAGCAGATGCCTGGCTCTAAGATCCTGGCTATTAAAGTAGAGTGGGACACTGTATCAAAAGCAGTAGACAGGTCCTATAAGAAGAGTTTTACACAGCTGCCTTGATCAACAATTTCCCAAACTTGTCGGTTACACAAAGCAAAACTGATGTAAGAAAGACGAAAACCAGATTGGTAATGATCCATTCTTAGGGTAATAGCCGCCCCTCTAGGATTCTAATCCCCACACATGCTCCCCAGCCCAATTATAACTAATGGACATCCTTTTTTCAGGAAACCAGCTTCAGTACCTGACATCCTGAAATAGCTGCAGCAACAAAAACATTTTAGATGCAGCCAGCCTGATTGTATGGCTAATGAATCCTCAGAGGATCCATGGATCCTGTATTTGATTAAGGAACAAATCCTACTCTGTCATTTTTTTTGCATTTTGGATCCTCAAATCCTTCACAGACCGGGATCCAGAGAGTCTGTGAATCAATATAAAAGATGTTCCTATCCGATTAACCCTTTGAACATCACTTGAGACCTTTTTGTAACACAAATGTCTCTTAAACTACTGAGCAAATTGTAATGTTGTGATCCTCCAGCCAGTACATAGGACACACTGAACATGTTGTTGATTAACACTTTGTATTTACTTAGTGGACTAGGAGTAGAAGTAGCCCAGCAGCCGAATCCTGTGTTCATGGATTCCGATCTCCAACAGACAACTACAGGGAGATCTGGACCAGAACGCAGGAACTGGTGTGATGGATGCACCAGTTAAGTATAAAATATAATTGTAAAGTTATAAGAACAACATTACTTTCATGTGGATGAAACACCTCCCCCTCTTAAAAAAATAAACAGAGACACAACTAAGTGAAATATGAGAAATTAACTTTTTTAAATATGCTGTTGTTTTAGCAATACAACCACATTGTGTAAGAACACCACTTCCTACTCCTATATGATTGTCACACTAACCCTCAACCAAGTAATCTGCTCTGAACCAACTATATCAGCTTATGGTCACTAAGTATGCAGTAGTGCATTCTCCTCTTACCTCTATGCTGGGAAACATTATCGTCCAAAATCCCACCCTCATCATCTCATACAAAATCAATTTCAAGATAGTGTAATAGATCACCAGGTACACGTTATTGGCAGTACCTCTACTTTAAAATGTATCCAGTGGAATTAAATTGCATTAAGCCCACCATCGGCTAACGTAACAAAGCTGCAACTATATTAAATAACTTTGTAAGGAGCTACAAATTTGAAATCAGTTTTGCACATTATAGACTAGATTTTTTTTAACATCACCCAAGAATCAACAACCTGATTTTAACTAATTGTGAGTATTATCATAGTAACTTTCCATTTTATCCTGTTTTTCTTTCACCTAAAAAAATCCTGTAACGGTCAACAGAGTCCCTGTGTGTAGTAACTTAATTATTACCTTTGTTACACAACCAATCAGCAACCAGTTCCATTCTGGCCCTTTTCCCTCTAAACAATACTAAAGGTGAATAATCAGTAGAGCCGTGTGGGGTATTATGACTGGCCATACCTTCTTCCTTACAATGTTTACCTCATCGACACCTTAAGTTAAAGCAGATTATACACCCTCCTTAAGTAATTTCTTAACCCACCCAACAGCACCATTGCATTATGAGCTAAACAGGGAGACAGTGTAGTTTTTAATGCCTTTGTCCTTCAAAAACTGTCCCATTCTGTCTGAAATCAGCTGCACGCCATTATCAATGATGAGTGCCAAAGGTGAACCTTCAATAGCAAAGATTCTAGATAACAAACCAACAGAAACGTTCGTGCTCTTTTCCTTTATAAAATCATAATATACCCACCTGGAGAAATAGTCCATCAAAACGATCAAATAACAAATATTTTGTGGCAAGGCCAATAATATTTCAGCACAATCGAGAGCCAGCTTCTCCCAAGCATTTGCTGGGAAAGGAACGGGCATTGGCAGGGTGTCTCCTGTTTCCAATGCGTATTGGATAATAAACACTTGTATATATTAACAGTGGTTTCTACATTGCAGGGCACCAAAACAATTGTCTAAGGGACGAGAGTGTACAAGCATAAATACTGTAGATCAATAATATGCAAAAATAAATCAGCAAATCTCCATTAAGATGTTATATATTTGGACATCCGTTTTGCACATGCTGTAAAACTTTTTCCATGACCAAATCTTTCTCGCAAGCTTCATACTACTCACTCTCCATGACTGTACAATGACACTGTTTAACAAAAATCAGCCAATGCATCCATGCATTTTTCTCCAAAATTCACTCATCTTCATCTATGCCATTAATAAGTAGTCTAGATAAATAATCAGCACATACATTTGCACCATGGCTATGTGTTGCACTTTAATGTTGTATGCTTGCAGTTCAGATAAAATTAAAATCAGCCTTGATGATGCTGCTCCACTACAATTTTTAGCTGAGAGATATGTTAAAGGTCTATGGTCAACGTACAAGTTAAAAGGGGTTACCCAAACATACGTATTTAATTCTTTTATGCCCCATGCGCATGCCAAAGCCTCTGGTTTGATTGTGCTGTACCTTTGATCCATTTCTTTAAGCAATTTTGATGCTAATGCAATGGAATGTTCAGTATCACCTACCCTTTGCCATAGAACAGTACCAATACCAAACTCACAATATTTGTACATTCGTATTCTGAAATGAATGTCTTTAAACCAGGAACATTTGAAAGTATAGTTTTGATGTTTTCAAAAACTTGTTCTTTAGCTGTCCACACAATTTGCACGTTTTTACCAGCATTTTCTATAAAGGTTCCATGATAGTGGCATAGCCTTCAACAAAACGGGTATAATTATCACTAAGACCAATGAATGATTTTAGTTGGTGTTTGTCACCTGGGCGTGGTGTTCCTTCAAAGCCTTAATGAAATCTACATTAGGGTTTATTCCTTCAGCAGTGACCTTGTGTCCAAGATAATCGACTGAGTCAGTCAAGAATTTACACTTGTTAGCTGGTGCAATCATTAAATACTCTTTGAGAATGCCGAGCACTTTATCCAAAATGTGATTGTGTTCACTTTCACCTTTAGTTTAAATAAGTATGTTTCCCGAAATGTTTGTACGACAGGCACATCTTTGAACAAACAATGCATCGGTTTAAAATGCTTTACAGCTGACGGTAAACCGAAAGGCAAACATAAATACTGGTGAGCACCACAGAGGATTATAAATGTTGTGGGCAACTGAGAGTTCTCTTATAATGCCACCCGTTGATACACAGCCTTTGAATCAATGATACTAAAATATTTTGTGCCACCAATCAATAACTCTTGGATTCCTGGTAAAGGGTGACAGTTTACCAAAATATTTTTATTTGAAGACGGAAGGTCTACACGCAGACAAATCTTGCCTGCTTTTTTTTCACTATCACCAGCGCATTCACCCATTCATTGACATCCACAAGCTCAATTACCTTGCTATTGCATATTTCTTCAAGATATTTCTTCAAATGATCTTCTATGCACTGTGGTACATCACATACTTCATGAGACAAGGGAACTGCATTTTCTTTTAAAATATGGTGCTCAAACCCACTGACTACATCAATAAATACTTTCTGTTATTTCTTCAATATGTTTTGCAATTCATCTGCGCTATGCTCAGCAAACCTCACAGGTGTGTCAGTACCTGGATTTAAAATGAAACCTAACTGTACTTGATCCATCCACCCCATCATATCTCTACCTTTGACTGTCATGTATATTTTAGTAAAAATTACTCTACCACAGACTTCTACAGTATCTTCAGAAAATCCTAATGTTGCTATGCCATTCTCACCATACACAAACGCTTTTAAGTTGGTGTTTATTAGATTCTGTTTTCTCTTTTCAAAATATTTAGGCTTAAATCTAAACCTTTTCGGTCTTTGAATGGCTGTACCAACAGACTGAGGTGCAACAACCTCCTCAGCTAGCCCCACTTCCTCATTCAAACCTATCCCTGCAGTACCCTGCTGCAGTTCCACTTGCTCCAACTCACGACCTTCAGCAATTACTTCTCCATCAATTAAACTCTTCTCTGCAAGAGTATCTTCTCCTACACGTGCTGCCTCATTCATAAACTCACTTTCTTGACAAACCTGTTTCCTCCAAACTACCTCGTTTGACTCTGGCCACTGTCTCCCTCTCAATGAAGTAAACGGAGTCACCCTGTGGTAGAATGAGGAATGTTATTATATGACCAAACTCTCTCACTCAACGCATCCTGCACACGCAAACCAAAGAAAACAGCCAATTGTACTGTGTCTTTTAACACGCGGTTCACTCTCTCGACTAAACCATTCCCTTGAGGACTATAAAAAGCAATAGTACGATGTTTAACCCCAGAATTCACCAGAAATGTCCTCATGCTATTCGATACAGATTGAACTCCGTTATCAGCAATCAGAAATGCAGGAATCCCTTCCGACCGAAACAAATCTTTCAAAAATTCAATGACATTACCAGTGTTGGGTTCTCTCATGAACTTAAAAGATACCCATTTAGAATAATAGTCTACCACAACCAAAATGTACTTGTATACACCATTCAAACCCCCAATGGGACCAACAAGCTTCCAGGACACTGACATTCCAGTTTCCCCGACAACCATAAATAAGTAATGATGCAACATGCACTTAAACATAGTATTACACACTGAAGACAAATGTCTTCATAAAGAATATCATAGGCTAAATAAATATGAACATAACATATCTCTTGCAGGTGAGAGCGTACTCTATGCACTATTGCAGGTGAGACCTAGAAACAGATTGCTGCAGCTGCTTCCCATAGTGTTTGAATGGCTCATGCAGAGTTAAAGAGACTTGCAGTAGAACACTCAAGTGGGCCACAGGGCACAGCGTCCTGAGGAGGGGGACAAGGTGACACAGTAATACAGAGGCAGAATTAGAGATTATAAAGATGCTGAAGGAGCCTCATGCTCTAAGAGTCTGTTTGTAAAAAGTGGTTTTGCACACTGACTTTTTAGGACCAAATTTTGCGAAGTGATCTATGTACTAATAGATCACATTGCAAAATCACCATTCATGGGCGGTAGTAGAATAACCAGTCTTATTAATAATAATTAGGCAGTTTACAATTTGCTACTTCCCCTCCTGTGATTTGCAAAGGACAGAAGATCACCATCCCTTTGTTTGCATTCGCCCACATAGAAAACTTTTAATGTAGCCTATGTTCCTTAAAGTTTCCTTTTCAAATCACAACCGAAGCTGCTAGCTTGATTCCTTTGGGACCCTTTCCCTTTTGCATATCCATTACCACCTCCTTTGAGGTGTTGGCAACTGTTCATTGGTTTGCGACAAGAAATGAGGTCACAAATCATTGCAAGATGGAATACCGTATCGCAGTTTGAAAAGAAAGCACCTTTTACTCCCCTTCGAAATTGTGATTCGGTTTAGGACGCAAAACACATTTTTTGAACTGGAAAAAACTTTTCAAACTCATAAAATGGGTTTTGTACAATCAGAAAAAGCATTTTTGCGTTCACAACCCCAGTGATTTTGCCAGTCACAGGCTTATGATCACAAAATCCTTTCCTACATCTGTCCCTTGATACCAAATTATGAATGAAAGAGTTACAGAATGATTGAAAACACATGAAATCAACAAATCTTGCTGGTCATTTCGCAGAGGTGTGTGAAGCAGGATAATACTGCAACAAAAATTAGGTCTGAGCCACTCATACAAACGGCCCAAATTAATGGATCATGACATTTCTCAAACCACTGATGGTTAGTCGGGTGGAGGAGAGGGCTAAATTGAGATATTAAAATATGTGGTAAAATGAAAAGCTTTTCCCAGGCCCTAATCCAACCTTCTCCTTTAAACCTCTCCCTTTATTACATTACCTCCACTCAAAGTTTTATTCACCCTAATTTTTTCCCCAGTTCATCTCTCCCCTCTGCTTTTCACCTTCCTTTGCATCCCATTAGCCCGTTTCTGTTTTCTCCACTTATTTTGGCTTCCTTCCTGCCCTACTGTACATTTTGTGTTCCTCTATTTTCCTCTTCTCCAATTTTTCCTCTCTTCAACCCTTTGCTTTATTTTCCTCCTATTGCCTCATCTCTCTTCTTTCCACTCAAAGGTCGTCCACATTCCTTTACTTGCCTAGCCATTTTCTGTCCTCTGACCTTGTTTTCCTCCACTCATGCTATCGAATATTTCTTCTGTCAGACCTTTTCTACATATTCACCACTTACCTATCCCTTTCCTCACATCCAGCCTGTGCTCCTCTTTGCACCCTCTCAGCTATTCTCCCTCCTTTTCTCCCTTAAGCCCTGTTGCCAATTTTTACCCCCAGTGTCTTTTCATCATATCATGCCCTTACCCTGTTTCTTATCCCCTCAGAATTCTTCTCCTTTTCCTCCCTTCCATCTTCCTACCACTATTTGCCATTCAGGACTTCACCATGCATTCCCCTTATTTCCCTGTTTTCACTCTCCAGCTCTTCTCCTTCCTTCTTTGAACCCTTTGCTCTTCCAAATGTTAAGTTGTATTCGGTGTTGTACACAACCACTGATCATCATGACTTCATCTTCAGACTTCAGCCCAATGGACAGTCCCTTGTCCAATGAACACATGTAATCCTTTTGCCACTTAGGCTTCGCCTTGCTCTGGATGCTAGTCTCCCTTCTGCACAACTCTTCCTCCTTATCATCACATTTCTCCACTCTGTCAAAGTCACCAAACTTTCACCCATTCAGGCTCCTAAGTCTCACTGCAAAACTGCAAATGGTCAACCTCCTTGCTTTCCACCATTTGCCATCAGAAAGCATAAGGGAATAACCCCACACATTAACCACCTTCCTTGATTCCAACAACTTGGATCTTCCCTTCTTGACCATATTTTCAGAACATACCCTCACCAACATGCTGTCCTCAAACTTCCTGCCTTTACTAGTTACTCTCTCATTAAGTTTCCACTCACAAACACCACTTACTCTTTCCTTCCCATCATGTTCTTGCATCAGCACCGCACCCAGACCATATCCACTGGCATCCGTCACTGTGTTATCCTTTTGAGGCATTCCATCCTCATCGCTAATATTTGAAAAGATGAGTTTTAGGAACTGGATATGAAAGTACTCTTTATTAAGCCACCAAGAAAGGCCACTGGTCTCCCCTGATCCTCAGCAACTGTCTCCTTCCAGCTTCATAGAATCCACAGCCCGGATTCCAGAAGTGGAAGCACAACATGGCTTCAGCATAAACAGCCCTCACAATGGCTGTCTTGAAATGCTTGCTGACACTCTTCCGACCATTAAAATGTCACACTCCTTTTCATCAAAGCATGCAGGACATGTATTCTTTCTGCAAAATGGTGTACAAACTTGACATAATATTACGCAAGACCAAGAAAAGATCTTAACTGGTCCTTATCTTGCGGCGATTGAGCTTTTGCTATTGCTTCAATCAAACTAAGTTAAGACTTGATACCATCGTGTGTTAGCGTATGACCCAAGTATTCCACTTCCGACTTGCAGAACTTACATTTCTGTAGACCTATGGTGAGCCTGGCCTTCTCCAACCTACTCAGCACCTGCACTAGAATCTCATCATACTGAGCTCTATCCACACCCCATACCAACAGGTCATCTTGAAAAACCAATTCATTCAACATATCCTTCAAAATGCCCTGCATCACCCTTTGGAATACTGCGACTGCAGACACCAATCTAAACGGCTTGGGGATAAATTGGTACGCCCCCTCAGGTGTAAGGAAGGATATCAAATTCCTGGATTCTTAATACAATTGCACCTGATGATAGGCACTTGACAGGTCCAGTGTGGTAAAACACTTTCCATCAGACAAACTTGCAAGTATCTCACTAATACGGGGAAGCGGATGTTAGTCTATCCAAATACATTCATTGACATCCCTCTAAATCCACACACATGCATATCTTTCTGTTCAGTATTCTTGTGATCACAATGGGGCTTAGTCACTCTGAGGCCTCTATGGGCTCTATCACACCCGTTTTGTATAACCTTTGTAATTCCTCTTTCAGCAACTCTCTTAGAGCCACTTTGTGCACCTTTGGTGTTGCTCCTTTCTTTGATATAATCCGTTGAGCTTCCACTTCGTAGAATTCACAGCCCGGATTCCAGAACTGGAAACAGAACGGTTGCATGGGACCAGCATCACCATCACCATAGATTCAGTAACAATATGAAATAACAATAAAACATTTAAGAATACAACAATACAACAATAGAAGAATAAATTCCTCATTTAGTGCAGTACAGTCAGTAGTGAGAACACTGATGAAGGCCAACTAAACCTCCAATCAGCTCCCACCCATGCTTTTTGCATACCCTGAACAAGCCCCCACAAAATGGCCCCTCGATCCCTCTGCAGCCCACTCTTCGGACCTCTAGAGTAGGCTTCTCGAACGAGTAGCTCTTCAGCCACCTGTGAGTAGCCCTCCTGTGTGTAGCCCACTCATATTTTTCACCATTGAGAGGGTGCATTTGTGACGAAATGTGTACATTTTCAGAACTCATAAACTGTTGTTTGGAGAAACAAGAGTAAATGTCATGAATATATTTGAATGTGATATTTGAGAGATAATTGTGTGGCATTGTGGAGACTTATACCTAAACTCCGTTGGTGCCAGGGGCAATGCAGCTATGGCTATTTATTATCCATGTAGAGGCTTTCCACATAGACAAAGCCTGTTTTTTAGAATAGTGCTGGAACCACTGCGTGGTGCACTGAGGTGATCACTGCTAGGATTATTGCATATGGGGGCCACTAATGTAATCTTGTTAATTGCTCGGGATGGTTTTAATCAAACATAAGTAGCTCTTATTGCAAAAAAGGTTGGAGACCCCTTAAATGTGCAGCTCTGAATGGACCAGGAATAGACCAGGAGCAATCCACACTTCAAATGTAAATCCTCCCCTTTCCCCGGACTGTCCCATTGTTAATCTGTGCATGACAAACAGCTGGTGCAAAATGCATGCTAGGGGCTGCTGCATCTTTTTTGGATTGTGCTGGAATGGTGCTACCGGCCCGAACACCATGTAACGTAGGGAAGAAAACAGGCCATTGGGTCCCAGGGACTGAAGAGTTTCCTTGCCAACTGTCCTATATTTGGCATAAAAACATGAATAGGGTTGTAATGAAGCCATCTTTTGTTTCTTAAATTGTCTGGCTTGAATGAGCTAACACTGTGTTTCTATGTGATAGCACGTTTGACCCAGGCTTGTTGGCTTTGCACTGCTTGTTGTTTCTGACCCAGAGTCCCTGCAGCTAACGCCAGGGTTCCCTCATTCTAATTAAGCTGTAGGTCTCCTTTCCCAAGCAGAGCCTCCCTGCCCCAAGGGCTGAGCTGCTGATGCTGGCTCCTGTCTTGTAACACCACAGAAGAGCTGAGGAATGGTACAATGCAGCTCCTCGTGCAGAACAGCCATGGGCCGAGCAGGCAACAGGCGCGGGCTCCAGCATCTCTGTTGTATTTCTATTCCCCGCCACAGTGCTCTCCGCAGACCCTACAGAAGGATTCCATGGAGTAAAAACATAGATTCCCGCCGCCGCTTCCCCATAGTGTTTAATACAATGTTATAAATACTATGATACAATGCTAGCAATGTAGTAATACAATGTTATTAACATTATGATACAACGTAGTAATACAACGTTATGAACATTATTATACAATGTTATCAATGAGGTAATACAATGTTATGAACATTATGATACAATGCTATCAATAGTGTCACGAGCAGGTGAAACAGGCATCAAACCTGCCAGCTAACATGGGTCTCACAGGAGACTGTGTATTTTGCAAAATGTAATTGGCTGTTCAGGCTCGTGGGTGTGAGACATCAATCATCAAAGTCATTCCAAGCAGGAGTAAATCTATGTCTTGCTTCTCCACAACTTATTCAACTGAGCTCTCACAACAACACTGTGACAGGGGTCACTCTAAGCAGATTAATGCTGCCTTTAGCCATGAGAATATCAATGTTGTGAACCTATCAGTGACCTTTTCTAAACCTCACCAACAATCCTGAAATGGCGACAAAGCTGGAGTCATTATTGCCAGTAACAGGCTACAAATACCCATCACTCTACCAATCAGTTGGCCAAAATCCTTGAGTCAACCTCCTCTGCCATCAGTAAGTGCAAAAAAGCTTAGAATCGTCTTCGATAAGGATATGTTGCTCGACCCTAACATAAAAACTGCGGTTCAGAGCGCAGAAAAGCAATTGGCCGTACTGAGAAAAATCAGACCTCTCCTGCTGTCCTTTCATCTTACAACCAACAAGAGCATTCATCTTCACTAAACAGGACTGTTGCAACAATAAAAGCTATGCAGACATGCAGACGTCTCAGAATAAAAACTACAAATGGTACAAAACAAGTGGCCAGAATCTGCCTACATCTCAAAAGTTCAGACCAATTCACCAGCAATGCTGAACCTCCATTGGCTCCTTGTAGAACACAGGATAACGTTTAACATACTATGCGTTATGCGTTCAGGCGTACACAAATCTGACCCCAACTGTGTCCAGCGATTAGCTATATGGTAACCCCAGAGAGGATCAAAGGCAAATTAGAACACTGGTCTTAGGACAAAAGAGCCCTAGGCTAAGCAGGCTCAAGGCTATCCCTTGCATTTCTATTCCCCACCACACTGCACACAGCAGACATTGGAGAATGATTCCATTAGGTACAAAAACATTGGCAACGCCAATATGTCTCGCCTTTGCAAGAGTTATTTTTCCATCTGTTCTACAGTAGTCTGTGTCTATAGTAAATGTAGATTGTATGTGTTTTACATAATATAATAGCCTTCAATGTTTTGCTGAATATTTTATGCATGCTGGGTGTTATGAGTTTGTTAATAATGTGACTCAATACTTCTTTTTCTTTTTATTCTTATTGCATATAAACATATTTTAAACATTTTGTACCCAGGAGCACACATCTATGTGATATAAGTAAGCAAAGTTTTAATTTTTTCAAGAGTCCTTTAGAATGTTTGCACAGTGGGGAAACTGGTGCCACTGTGCAATATCGTGTCTATTAAAAAAATGTTCTTGGTCTGGTGCAAAGATCTTTTCTGCAAGTTACTATTCTGGGGTAAGGAGTAAGCGAGCCTGTGTGAGTTATTTACTTTCACAGTCTGTAGACTGCTCTGATTTAAATAAAACTCTATGCAACAATACAGGCACAAAGGGCTGTTGCTAGTTGAACTGTCTCTCTCCCAGGTCTCCAAGGGGAGCGCTGCCCTGACTGGGGGGAACGGAGGGCATTCATCCTATCTGAGAGGGGCCTGGACAGCCTCTGGATAGAGGCGGCTGCCTGCGTGGCCAAGAGGCGAGGTAGAGAAGCAATCATTTGAGTTCACCTCCAAACAAAGAGGAGTAGGCGAGAGGAGAGATGGAGAGGAGGGCTGGTGGACTTAGAGGGAGAACTTTCTTGAGGGCACCAGAGAGATTGGTGACTCTTAGGGAAGCCGGGGAGCAGCAGGAGAGCTAAGGACAAAGGTAGGGAGAGAAGGTGAGAGTGTAGCAAGTAGAAGAGGGGTCTCGGGATAGCAGTGTGAAAGGGGAGATCGTTGCGAGCCTGGTGATATAAATAAATCAACGGGAAGGCAATAGCCAAAGCCGAGCAGGAAGGTAATAGAAAGAGCTCCCCACCTTCCCTTACAGAAGTCATCTGCTCACATTTGGCATGCGGCGGTTTCAGAGGATGGCTGCAGCATGGGGCCTCCCGACCACATGAAGGAGGCCACATCTGGCTGAACAGCAGAAAGCCCTGGCCTGCAGCTTCCTCGACTCTTAAGGTTTATGTGCAGGTAGGCAAAGCTTAGGCTAACTTTGTTTGCTATTGTTAAGATAGCTTGTTTGCACTTTTGAAACGTATTTGTTATTTGCTTGAAATACATCACAACTCTACCTTTCGAGCAAATAAACAACAAGCATTGGCATAGCCAATAGGTCTCGCCTTTGGGACCTTATAAGTGCTTAGCCAAGCAACAGTTGATGTTGTTGCACCAAGGATATTGTGCTGCATAACTAAATACTTATAAGGTCCCAAAAGCGAGGCCTATTGGCTATGCCAATGCTTGTTTTATTATGTGCATATACAACTAGTACCACAAAGGGTACTTGGGCGGATATGCTAAATTAAAAAGCTGCCAATGATGTACCCACCATCTCTGCATCAAATGATATACTCTAGCATTGCTTTTTAAATTCTCAGGCCCAACTCATAACTTCATCATCTTACTTAATAGTAGAACATTGTACTTAATGAAACAGAAATAGCCCACATAAATTCATGCAGATTTATTGGCGATATGAAACAAGCATGTAAATGCAGAAACCGACTGGCAATATGTGCTTCGTTCAGCAAGTGTGGCTAGCCAAGTGTATGAGGAAATACAAGGGCAAATGAGGCTTCATATATCCCTGCCAGTCTCAATCTGGAACTGTGAAGGTGTTTCTGACATTTTATGTCTTATTAAGGGAAATGGAAGGCCCAGAAATAAGTACGGCGGCACAGAGAAAGAGTCTAATGCAGTGAGTGACTGGCAAAATAAATGTAATATGGAAACATTTTAAAAACAACTGAATGAGCGCAAGGGCATTTGGTGAACATGTAATGCAAAGCATTGCAGCAAAAAATTGTTAGACTGGTGGGTATGTTAAGAGGGCATAGCAGCAAAATAAACTAGGGGGCAGCAACTGGAGTGGGAAGTGGGAAGCAGCGGCGGCTGGGAGAGGGTATCTACGGGAAGAGAGTGGGGAGTTGGAAAGCAGCACTCAAGAAAAAAGCACACATGCAAGAAAACGTACATTGCGGGCGGCAGAAGCACATATGGGTGAGCTCAACATGAAGGAAGCATGGGAGAAGCACACAGATGAGAGAGCAACCGAGAGTGTTGTGAGAGAGGATGAGGAAATAAGTACACGAGGGAGTTAGCTGAAAAAAATACATGCACTCTTATTGAGTGGATAAAAACAGGAAAGATGATTTCCAAAACGTGAGCAATGCAAGGATACAACTAAAGTGGCTATGCACCAGAGGAGGGACAAACACATAAGAGGAAGGGAAACCCACACAAGGCAATGAATAAAAAGGAAGTTACTAAGGGGCATATCTACAAGCTGGCGATAAAAAATTATCGCCGCTTTTGCAGCCGTTTTCTGATGAAAAGCGGCGATAATTTTATTGCCTAATTAGCAAGGCCACGCTAACGCGTGAAACCTTGCATTAGTGCTCAAAATCTTAATGCCCAGCTTTGCATCTCTAATGAGATGCAAAGTGGGCGTTCCTGACCTAACATGACAGGAGAAATGTCGCTAAGCAACATTTCTCCTATCAGCAAGCCTAACGCTATGAAGCATAGCGTCAGGAAAAGTAGCGATAACCCCTGTTATCGCTACTTTCCTTACGCCTGCTTCAGGCCTGACTTAGCCGTGATATCCTATGGAAGGTGGATATCATGGCTAAGGTTGTGAGTCCCTATCAGCAAGCTAACGCCACACTACGTGAGATTATCGCTGAGTTTCCAGCGATAATCTCACGTTAGGCAGTTAGCGTGAGGATTTATATCGCTGAGGAGATAAGCGTTGCTAATAGCACGCTATCTCAGCGATAAAAATCCACGTTACCCGGAGATAATTATCCTCACGCTAAGAGCGCTGAGCGATAATTATCGCCGGGTGTTGCTGATATGCCCTTAAGAGTGGCAATAAAGCCAAACAATGGCGAGCAATTGGATGGGCTCTAAGCCCACTGTAAATTCACAATTGGTCTTTCAAAAGCAGACAGCTTGCACTTTCATGTGCTCAAGACCTAAAAACAAATACAAAAGCTGTAGCAGTGTTGTACCTGAGAATACTTTGTGCTTGATGATTTTATAGAAGTGGACATGTGAGCTTCCGGTGTTTTTTATTTCCAGCGATCAGTTAAGGTGGGAAGCCTGCCATAAGCACACTGAAATAATTCCCCTGAATATTGTTTTCCACGGCTGTGTCTTGGATTACTAAAGTGAAGTCACTCTATGAGCCAAGGCACATATCACAGAACATAACCAGCAGCTGCAAAAGGAAAGTCAGATCAAGGGAGATGGCACCGCAGCCAAGCAACAGGAAATTGGACACAAGACAGAGGACATAAAAGCAGTGCAATGGGGAGGAGAACGAACACAAACACCTTTTCCTCGTTCCCTGAACCATTTAAAGCCAAGATGGTTGGCTTCATGCACTATTTCCCAACACAGCTTCAGCCAGGCAGTGGGCAGCAGAATAGTAAATGAGAAAAAAAACGACGAGAGGAAAGAGTAGAAAAATAAAGCATGCAATTAAAAGCAAATCATAATCAATAGTCTGTACAACATAAAAAAGAAATAGAACAGAAATAAACACTTATGTCCCCAGCCTAACACTGCAAACGGGCCATTCATCGCAACCTCTGTAACACATTCTCCAATCTGTCATTAATCTTCTAAACGACTGTCCAAGGCCCCTTAAAACAAAAACAAAAGGAAACAATTAATGAGGCAGACAGGTAGAGAGGTTTGGAAGGAAGGTGCAGCGATTTCTCAAAAACAAATTGTGCTAAACGTTCAAAGGTTGGAAGGATGTGAAACCTCTATATAGGAGAAACAAAGACATTTTAAAGTGAGAGAAACTTTTTTTTAACAACCTGAGCACAAACTCTCCCTACCCTGAGCAATGACTAGCTTATTGTTTGGGCTCAGGTTCTTGCTTTAAGTTTAATTTATGGTGAAGTTCACCATTCAGAGAATGATTTAAGGTTGGCGCCGACCCTGCAAAGGGGAACAATTTGATATCATTCCCAATTAAATGGGCCTTAAAGAAAGCATTCCACCTAAAATATCATTGTTTTGTCTGCCAATGTTATGTACTTAATACTTGTTCTACCTGGTAACTTCAAGACATTAGGAAGGCAAGGCATCCCTACATAGCTTGCATCTTTACACAATAAATTGATTTAAGTGCCGTGCCCGAGCTGCTGAGGAAAAATACATTTGAATCAATTGCTAGCTTTTATCAAGTAGCGGGTGATAAGCATTTAGAAGTTCTTGCATGTCTTGTGCTTAAAATCTGAGGCAGCACCGAGCACCTGTGGGCAGGTCCCCTTGGAGGAAAGAGATGACTCCTAAACTCGGGGGCGCAGGAGGTCAGGAAAACCATGAAAGCGCCGTCAATGCAAACTTAAATAAGAGGTTGGCCAGTAGATGGCAGTATGCATACTAAAACAAAGTCTATACCCTGCCAATGTGTATTTAAAAACAAGCATTGGCTGTGAAAGTGACACGACCACGCGAATAAACAAGCCGAGGTGACAAGAAGGGCTGGGCGAGAAGGGAGGGGGGAATGCCAGCATCAAAGGAGCCTGAAGCTGACGAAAAGGGAGGGGGAGAAGGGAGGAGGGAGTGCGAGCAGCAGCTGTGCACGTGCACGTCATCGTGCACTCAAGCTTTAGGCCTGCCAAATCATGTGGGTAGCACTTTTGAAAGCCCACTTACAAAATGTCTCAAAGAGACAGCTTGCGCTGTCTCAGCGAGACCTAAGGGGGAATGCCAGCATCAAAGGAGCATGAAGCTGACGAAAAGGGAGGGGGAGAAGGGAGGAGGGAGTGTGAGCAGCAGCTGTGCACGTGCACGTCATCGTGCACTCAAGCTTTAGGCCTGCCAAATCATGTGGGTAGCACTTTTGAAAGCCCACTTACAAAATGTCTCAAAGAGACAGCTTGCGCTGTCTCAGCGAGACCTAAAAAGCTTCCCAAAGAGTACACACGCTCCCTTGATAATGAAAAACAAAGTTTGTTTACGCTTTGCCAACACGCACTCATTTACCAACATAAAAAATTAACAACACAAATCACACTCGAAAATGCGGTATTACGGAGTATCTGCTCGGCATCAATAGTCTTAAAGAAGTTGACAACAATATAGAGGATAACACCTATGGTAATCTGCAGAGCTTCCAGACACGATTAGGAAAATAAAAGCATATCACGATTAGGAAAATAAAAGCATAATACCATCTTGAGAGTCCTAGCTTTCCATGAAATCACCTTACTGGCTGGAATAGACCACTATTTTGATATACAATTGTATAGGTGTAGCACATGATCTCGAAAAAATACAAAGTATCTGCAGAAATAAAATACCGCACATTAAAGGTACACATCCTGATGCACGTAAACGTAGGCGTCTGGCTCCTTCTCGATCTCCTTATATAAATGGCACTAAATAATGAGCAGATGGAAAGAATACTACATTCATGATAAATATGTCCGAATAGGATTTATTTGTCAATCACGTTAAGTTTATGCCTTTTTTACATATTAGAAAGAGAGCTGCAAACAGGTTAAGAAAGGGTTGAACATCCCAGTAGGACACATACCACTTCTGTCACGATCCTATTAATCGCGCGGTGTCACATCGTTCAATCACCGCCTTCGAGAACTAACCTCACATTATACTGCCATTCTGTGAAGGGACCCTAACCGTAATCAACAGCACTAAGCATAACTCATATTCTGTCTTTTGCCGAGCCTGATGTGTCAGATAGAAAATATGTTCTAAACCCTGGCGCTGAGTTTCAAAGATGCCAGAGCGTAAAAAAATACCTAGCGCCAAACTCATATCACTGCTTACTCACAGCGTACTCAAGTCACCGTATAAAAGACGCGCCCACGCCGGCATCGTGTCCGCATTGCATAGTTCGGGTAAAATCAACAGAGTGCATTTGCTACCTCCGGGGACGGGCAAACAGCGATGCGGGGGACATGGGACAAGCAAGCAGCGACCTGGGTGGCTGAATAAGCAGGGAACAGCACTCAAAAAACAAACAAACAGTGAAGCTGGGAACATTCCAAAAACACAGTCTGAAAGAAAGGGAAAAAAGTGTGCATACACAAACAGAAATAGAACAAGCATTTGCAATGCAATAGGTCTCGCATTTACATGAGTTTTAGCTATTGGCATTGTAAATGACAATAACTTTTATTTATGTTTTGGTTTTTAAAATGTAAATGGACACACAACCCAGATGGCAACTGAACGTGCTCCGGCCACACCCATCAAACTCCGTGAAGTGTTCATCTCATAACTAGACAAACACGAACACTGCAAGCGAGAAGGAAGCCTCAAACACACTGGTGATGTGATGGTACATGAACCCACCCGTATCCCGTGTCGAAGATCACACAGTGGGAGTGTCCCAGGTGCGGATGGTATTGTGAGGCCGCATCAATGGCTCTATGGATGGCACCTAGCTCCCCTCCTCTCTGTACTCCGGGGTGCTGCGGTCTTTCCCTGGCATCTGTTTGTAATTCGTTGGCAGTTCTGTGGCCAGGCCCAGCCAGTGCCATCCACCATGATGCAACAGTGTGCCCTTAAGCTCCCTTCTGCGCTCAAGAGCCCTGCAGGCTTTTTGTCACCTCTGGTCCAGCCTTGAAGACAGTGAGCTCAGCTCACAAAGGCATTCACGAGTGTGTGTAGTAGTTCTCCTGGAGCACCACTTCACACACTCGTAAATGCACTTCACAAAGGTAGGGGCTTCGCTCTACTCCAACGCTGGGCCTATCTCGTATATGCAGAGCCCTCAGCTGAGAGCAGAGAACACACAGAGTCCTATATTTTAGGTGTGAAAATGGGAGTGGCTTGGAAATGGGAACTACAATAGACCATCAAATGGTGTACATTTCCCTCTGTTCAAGCACCATCCGGTCCCTGGCCAAGGCATTGTTTCCTGCCTCAAGTATCTATCTCCAGAGAGAGAGAGTGTAACTATGAAGCCCTCTTCAGAAGATGCGCTTTGGCATACTACGCCTGATTGGCTCGATGCTTCTCCTTCTTTAGAAGGCTGTAAGAAAAGCCCCCTAGACCAACCATCGGTGAAAATTGCAGTGAGGATCAAGTGCAGGGCGCCAAACCATCACCAATCATTTGTGTGCTGGTTGCTTAGGCAACCGATTAAAATGTTGGCCCAATCACAGCCACCATTCATGCCAGCACTTCTTCACAAAGAGCTAAAGAGTAGCCTTAGAACCCCACCTGCTCGTGATGTATAAAAGTGTTCGTTTTTTTCAGCACACAGGGAGCACTCCAAGAATCAAAATAAAATTTGCCTAAGGCATTAAATCTATATCCACAAGTTGTAACGATCAAGGACAGCAAAAATTCAAGAAATCAAAAGCACCACGACAACATGATGCACACCCCAGCCAAAGGAACGAGCAACAGACCTCTCACCCCACATGGCCCTAAATAATCACCTGTTATGTTAGTAGACAGGGTATAGGAAGGAATGGAACCGGAAGCCTGACTGCCGCCTTCAAAGGGGTTGAGCCTGTGCACGTGCGCCAATCAAGAATGGAAATCAGGCAAATGTTTACGCTATGGGATTTCACATAATCGTCTTCTTAACTAAAATATTAATTCTAAAGTCTATTTGATGAAATTGTAGACGTTACAGAACGAGTTGTAGTTGTATCTGATTAATATTTTTGAAAAATGAATGTCTTACCAACCAAGTAAAGAAATGGCTGAGCAGTGCTGGTGATGATGGGCCTGAATGGCAGCAGAAATACATATGTGATCAATAGTAAATTTACTCTCCCAGTGTTGGCCAGAGCCACCAAGCAGCCTCCTACTTTTAGGGAAACTCCAGGCACCTGGTGTTCCCTGATCTCAGCCTTTCACCAGTTTCAGCCATATGATGCGGGTGCAAAATATAGAATTATAGGTGGATAACAGTGAATCATGAGGGTGGTTTTCACTGAGTCGCTTGGAGTAGGGTTGTGTAAGGAAAATGATGTGAAATTACACCTAATTATGCAAAATATAAATCCACCGTTTAGCACTATAATTGAGCAAGAAATGCATCCTTGCTTCAGTTTTTAAAGTGAAGGCGCAAAAATAGCACACAAAAAACCCAAGTTCCCCGAAAAAACAGCTTGTTTTTTTGTTCTTCGTGACGTTCTCCAGCTTTTTGTGCTTATTATTTCGCCATGAGCTGCAGCGTAATTACACCATGCAGTGTAAAGCTGGAATTTCGCATAGCAAGTACAAAGCTAAGCTCCCAAAATTATACGGATTACACCGGTGTAATTTAAATTTTGCCCGGGCCTAGTTCTGGGTAAAATCAAACAGACAGTGAGAGCGAAGTCACTTGGAACCTTGAAGCGGAAACATTCCCCTAATTCACATCCTAGACGGTGGCACTACGCCCCAGAACTGCACTGCCCTTTAAGCTTGCACAAATAAGGTCTCCGAATGATATTCGAGGCACCTATTTACTAATAGCCCACTTCGTGTGCACCTAGAGCACCCAGTCAAGGCACTTTGGCGGCCCAGGCAAGGACCAGTGTTTGTACCCCACCAGTGCTCGTGCACACGGATAAAACACTGCAGGGCTACAGGTCAGATGTGTCACTGATGCCTCAAGGGGGCGCCATTGATCGCCCGTGCGATCTACATTTAGAAACGGACTGCCCTGAACACGGGATGACGTAGGCACACACTTGAGCCTAGAAGTAAGACGTGAACTATGCAGCAAGACAGCTCAGTAGATTAGGTGCCTGCCGGATGGATAGATAGATAGATAGATAGATAGATAGATAGATAGATAGATAGATAGCTAGATAGATAGATAGATAGATAGATAGATAGATAGATAGATAGATAGATAGATAGATAGATAGATAGATAGATAGATAGATAGATAGATAGATAGATAGATAGATAGATAGATAGATAGATAGATAGATAGATAGATAGATAGATAGATAGATAGATAGATAGATAGATAGATAGATAGACGTGTAACCAGCAGGTCACAGGATGGGATAGCTTTCTGCTGCCTCGACCTGTCATTCTCCCAGCATCGACTCGAGAACATGACAAGACCCATGTTATGAAATACAGTTTAGTCTCTGGGGGCGTTAAGGTAGGTGGTGCACATGGCACCCGTGAGCCGAAGGGTGACGCTGAGGCAGGTGGTTCAGCTCCCGCTTTTGTGCTCCGAGAGGATTGGATTGGAATTGCATTTCTATTGCGCTTACTACGGTGTCAAAGCGCTTTACGCCAGCAGCAATGCTCCGGATGCCATGTTCGGTGGTGTGTTTTCCCACTGCCTGTTGTTGGGTCCTACATGGCAACATTTGAGGAGCACAGGCTGATTCACAGGTCGTCGTCGGATGGCATCGGCAACAAAATAGCACGTCAACCGAACGCTTCACACACGGCTCTTTTAAACAAGTGAGGCCAAACACAGCGCTGCCTGCACAGACAGACACAACACGGACGGACGGGAGAGACAAGTGAGGCCAAACACAGCGCCGCCTGCACAGACAGACACAACACAGACGGACGGGAGAGACAAGTGAGGCCAAACACAGCGCCGCCTGCACAGACAGATACAACACGGACGGGCGGGAGAGACAAGTGAGGCCGCAGTATCAGCACTGGTCGCACAGCTGCTTTCAAAACAAGCAATGGGTGGTGCGTGAGAGCGCGCACGCGTGCACTTGTGTGAGGGAGCAGGCCATCTGTTTTGCATTATGGCGCACGAGTCTGGGCACGATAATGCAAAACAGATGTCGGCCGTGCGGGTAACAGACACCAATAGGCCGTTGGCGGAGCAAAGGCGGGACATGCGCCCGCATTTGCCCAATTGCGTGCTGTCTTTGCTAGAAAGATGCACGCAACGCCCAATAGCCTGTAACAATAACAAAACCACACGCACAAGTGTATGGTCAGCTTTCAGAAGCCCCTACAAGAAATCTCGCGCTGCACGAGCAGTGCTGTGCACTGCAACGCTAGGCGCGAGACCTAAAAAGTGAAAGGATACTAGTAATAGTCCACTGCTCTGTGGGAGGGAGCAAGACACAAAAAGGAGGGACCAAAAACACAGATTTGCCACATAGAAGTAAGCTTTTGGAAAGGACACACAAATAAATGAATAAAAAGCAATGGGAAGACTGTAAGCCGACACAGTAGAAATAGTTGCCTAGACGAGACCTAAAATAGATTGTCGCTGATGCTTCCCCATAGCATTTGAATGGCTGGCTAGAGAGCGAGAATGCCTCCATTTTGTGCATTCTGGTTCGAAACCTAGAAACTCTGCTGTTCCTGAAATGTGTTAGTTCCTTCATCTCTTTAAAGTCTTTTTCTGACATACATGACAGCATAAAAGAACACTGCATTGCATTGTCTTCTGATCT
The DNA here is from genome assembly GCF_964204655.1 of Triturus cristatus. Lineage (NCBI taxonomy): Eukaryota > Metazoa > Chordata > Amphibia > Caudata > Salamandridae > Triturus > Triturus cristatus. The sequence continues at coordinate 492,543,344 of NC_140583.1, forward strand.
ACATGTAGCAGCTATTCCAAATGTATTACTAAATGAAGCTCCTTCTGAAAGCAAAATTGAAACAATGGATACAATGTTTTCCATAGTATCACGAGAAAAGGACAGCGAACCTTACATCTGCAAGTTCAGATGGGGTTTCACAGAGTAATGTGGATTGTGCAGGAGCTCTTTTGCTGAGAATCAACAAAGTCCTTCAAAGCCAGGAGTACAAGTACATATTGTCCTCAGTAATTGATTTAACTAAACTCCCCAAACTACACAGCAGTAGAGCAGACTTCTACTGCCATGAGCCATGTGAATAACAGTGTTTTAAACATATGAATGTCCTTTCATAAAACTTCACAAACAATATTGCACTTGTATGAGCTTGTTAAGCAGATCTCTGGGGTTGATAAAGATGGCCGGGCATGATCTCTAATGCACCTTAAGAGATGTTGTTAAACTTGTCAGCCTTAGGGTGGTCTTCCCCCAAACGTTTTGCCTGCATGTCTTTAATTTTGCTGCATTTTATATTATGTTGACCGTAGGACTCTGTTCACTTTACCAGTGCAAGCTAGTGCTAAAGTTATTGTGCTCACTTCCTTAAACATGGTATTATTGGCATATACCTAATTGCCATATTTAATGTACTTGTAAGTCTCTTGTAGACTGGTATACCATATACCCAGGGCCTGCAAAATAAATGCAACCAGTGGGCCTGCAGCACTTATTGTGCCACCCACTTAGTAGTCCCCTAAAACATGCCCCCGGCCTGCCATTGCAGCCTGAAAGCAGTGTTCCACTGCCATGTCGACTTGGCATTTAAAACCCCTTGCCAAGCGTTATACTCCCCTTTTAGTTCACATGTCACCCCTAAGGTAGGCCTTAGGTAGTCCATAGTGCAAGGTGCTGCGTATTTAAAAGGTAGGAAATGTACTTTTAGGTTTTACATGTCCTGTAATGAAAACCCTCCAAGTTTGTTTTCCACTTTTGTGAACCCTACCCCTCCCATAGGATGACACTAGGGATTCCTTATTACATTTCAGAAGCTACAACTCCTAATTGAGAGGAGGTAGATCTGCTATGTTTGGTACCTATGGATTTATAATGATAAATCCTCTTTAATGGCAAAGTCACATGTATCATTACAATTTTAAAAGTGCCACTTTTAGAAAGCAGATTGCTTTTTTAGACAAAGGCGAACCGAAGCAAAGAGGCAGATTCAAACCCCAACCCTGGGAGATGACAACAAGACGGCAGTTGTACAAGTCATGAAGCCCTCTATCATTATCAATTTATCTCAGAGGCTTTTAACCCAAGAGGAGGCTTCAGTGCTGGAAATGGGCCTAAAATGTGTCCCCAATAGTCTTCTGACTTCACAAAACTCAAATTGGAAGCGTTAGAGTTTTGCCCCAAAATGTGTCTAAAGGCATTTTTTTCAGGGAAGGAATACTCCAACACTAAAGAGGTATCTGGTCTTTCGAATAAATCAAAATGTATTCCTCCAATTCATACTGTTCCCAAAGAAATTATGGTTTATGAACAGGTAGTCCTGTCTGGGATTAGCCAGTTGGAGACGAAGAAATCATACATGAAACGCAACATCACCCAAAAACAACAGATGGCCATTGACAATCTGAACCAAGACACATCTGTAGTGATAAAGCAAGTCGATAAGGGTGGGACTTAGTTATTTGGCCCAGGGAGATGTATATATCAGAAGGAAGGAACCAGGTATAGAATCAGGAATGGTCCCGGAAGGTTAAAGAAGATTCAACTAAGTCCACACAGGAATTCATTTCAGGAATATTGAAGGCAGAACTGGATAGTGGGTTTTTGGGTCCCAAAGAATTTGATTATCTATCTAAATAATTTCCCAGGATCCCGTTAATTTACTTTGTACCTAAAATACACAAGCGCCTTGATGACACTCCCGGGAGACCTATCCTCCCAGGAAGTGATTCCCTTTTAGAACCAATTTCAAAATATGTTGATTTTTTCCTCAAGCCGTTTTTGGTGGATGTGCCATCATACTTGCAAGACACCGCTGATTTCATCAACAAGTTTGAAGGCCAAGAGTTTGATGATTCTTCACAATGGATAGTTTCCTTTGATGTAACCTCCTTGTATACAGAGATACCCCAAGATGAGGCGCTCCAAGTAATAGAGGCATTTCTAGATGAAAGACCACGTCCCCATCAGGTACAAACAGCATTCATTCTACAACTTGCGGAGGTGGCTTTAAGGAAGAACTATTTTAAGTTCAAAGATTCATTCTTCATCCAGGTGAAGGGTACTGCCATGGGTTGTCCCTTCGCTCCAGAGATTGCGGTCCTCTTTATGGCGAAATATAAAGATAGATTCATCTTCAACAACAACCCATTTAGAGAAAAAATCGCGCAATGGCTGCGCTATATAGATGATATTTGGTGTCTATGGAGTGGGTCCAATGAAGAGTTAGAAAGCATTTATGGTTGGCTCAACACGCACCATGAGGACATAAAATTCAGCTTGAACACCAGCAGGACGAGCCTGACGTTCCTTGACGTGGAGGTGTCCCCCAGTGAGAAAAGAGTGACAACCACTTTACACAGAAAGTCTACTGATAAGAATACTATTCTACATCACAGAAGTGCTCACCCAAGGAGCCTGAAAGAAAACTGCTGTGTGGGCAATTGTTGCTGATAAGGAGAAACTGATCAAGAAAATCTGATTATGAACAGCATGCAGAAATCTTCAAGGAACAGATGATCTTGCGAGGATATCCTAAGAAGCTACTCAAGCATGCAATAAAAAGAGCGTGGTATACGCCTAGAGATGATTTGCTACAAAAGAAAATCAAACCACCATTGGAAAGATTGGTTTGTGTTACAACTTCCAGTCCAGATACAACAAATTCAGACAAATTGTGTTAAAAATTGGCACCTGTTGGAAAACCTGGAGTGTCCATTCCCAAAACCACTCTTTGCCATGAAGAAAAACAGGAGCATTGGCCAGCAGAATGTGAGAGCTAACATTTTTCCATCGCTAAGCAAACAAAATCTAAGGACACAATGGCAATTAAAACCAGTTGAGGGGTATCACAAATGCGGAACTTGCGCTGCATGAAACTCCACAATAGAGGGGATTGAGTTCTCACACAAAGACATTAAATGGCATCATTCTGAATTCACGAATTGCAATTCCAGGAACATTATTTATGCGATACTTTGCCCCTGTGAGAGATTATATATTGGCAAGACAAATCAGCAGATCAACCAGCGCATCATGCAACATTGTTCCAGGATCAAAAAGAAGGTGGTTACTGCACCAATGGTACAACAATTCATGGATAACTTGCACAGTGAAAGAGACTTCAAGTGGACAGTCTTGTCAGGTCTGGATACAACCAAACGTCTGATAGACATCGACAACGCGTTGCTACAAAAAGAAGCTTTTAGGCCTCTAAAGTTTAACAGTGCAGTAACTGGGTTGAATAGGATGACAGAACTTTCAAGAGTATAGCTCAGAACTGCATGTCTCAGAATGCACTATTCCGGTCTTAACCACAATGGGACCTGAACCTCAATGTTGCTAGTCCAAAACAATTTCCCATGATTCATAGGGTAACAATACAGGAAACGTTCACACGTGGAATGCCTAGCTGACAGTGAAGTTGCAGTTCATATCGGATTTAGAATATGGATGTGCTCAGACTTAAAAACAGTAAGTGCGCTTCATGCTGGAATCTAGCATGTTTATAATATCGTTAACAAGTTGATGGCTTCAGTAATATGTCCCACATTCGTTTGTAGGGATGGAATGAATACATAAACATACGCCTGCCTTTGAGCAACCCGGGAACGTTTGAAAGGTACTTTTTAACCTTGTTCCGCCGAGTTGACCAATGTCCATGTATTTAAAATTACTAAAATAGACACAATCATTTTAATGGTTTGTAGAAATTCACCCCGGCATAAATTACGAAGCGCACTGCAGTAATTTCCATTGAGAAATTCTAGTTACCACGCAAATAGGAGTCAGAGCAGCAGCTCTGTCCGAGATCCGGGCAATCAGGTACAGAAAATTGAATTAAGCATTTTTAAGGAGAGTAGTGTTTATTTTTCGTTTTCACTGATGTGGAGCTTGCATCATTCATTTATGTTTTTTAGATATCGCTGACCATTAACATGAAGCCCTGATGAGAGTCCTGGTACCAGAGGACTGACGCACACACTCTAAAAATGTTCTTGTGTTTGGCACATGTTTGGCCCCAAAAACAAGATAGTGATAAGAGTATTCTAGTTTCTGATGTTATGATGCAAAAGTCCAACGTTTTTGTATATAAATGTGTTTGTATATAAGTATTTCATGCACTGTCTATTGTGAATTGTCATAAGTATTTTTCATTTTTTGTATGTTAATTTGAAAAATATGTGCCTCTTCACTTCTCATGCAACTAAAATCTTTTTGGAGAATATAAACAATTGCAAAGAAAGGAATGGTTGAATAAAAATTCCATTCAAACAGAAAAGATAGTGGTCTGTTTGTTGCTCAAAATAATACGAGCATAACGTCAAATGGAGCCAGGTTCTCCTTTTTGTATTCACTTTTAGAAAGTTGGCATTTTCCTGCTCTTCGTCCTTTGTGCCTGCAGCCTGTCTATGATTGCATGTCTGGGTTGGGTGACAGATGGCCATTGTGTATTCCCTCTAGACAGCCACACACAATGGGAGCATAGGTGTGACTTGATGGGCCATCCTGGCAGGATGGGCGGGAGAAGCTGGGCACTGCCTCACTTACACTTGAATAGGCTGTGTCCTGTCCACACACAAAGGACTGCATACCCCCCTTCCTGCCCTGGAGCCAGGGCAGGAAGGGAGGACTTCTGTGCACTTCAAAGGCTTGTCTTTGAAATCTGCCCACTTCAAAGGCACCACTAGGTATAAGAACTGGACCTCAGACCCCACCACTTCAGTACACTTCTGAACCGGTGGATACTCTACCAGGAAGAAGGACTGCTGTGCTGCTGAAGGACTGTCATTCTGCTGGACAGCTGCTCTGGATGAATGGCTGCCTTAATATGCTGGCCTGCTGCCCTCCTTGTCTGGGTGAGCAGGACTGGACCTGCATCACTTGACCCCAGAATCCAGAGTGACACCAAGGGCTAGTCTGTTAATCTGAAGTCTCAAAGACATAAAAGACTTCCAGCCACCCTGATTCTGCACCTGGACTCTGCCATCTGTGAGTCTGCCCTGCCAAGTGGCGCCACCCACGTCCTGCACCTTTGAAAGTGGGCCTAAGGTGCTGCTTCAGCAGAACCAACTCATTACTGTCGCTGTGGACATCAAACCCACTGCATGGGTCACCACTGACACATCGCTGCTGTTCTGTGGATCAGAACTGGAGCACTGCCACCACTGTGTGGATCGGAGCGGACGCATCACCCTCCGAACCACCACTACGTGACTCTGATTCCCGGCATGAAGTCCTCGTATCCCTGTCGACGGCAGCTTGGACAATGACACCGAGAACGCCACATTGAACTCATCGGAGCCGACGTATTGCTGCGGCTGCGCAGATTGGAGCCAATGCATCACCTCATTTGCACCCGCATCCTTGCCACTGACAGGACCCTCGATGTTTACGCATCCCAGACTAAGGTGCTTTTGCTCAGCGAGCCAAGCCTGATCCCTGTAGCCAGCCTGTGCTCCATCGCATTCGGCCTGCAATTTTTACTTTGTCTCGGTCCAGCATGGCCAGATATGCCTTATTGGCGCTTTGTGCTTTTTGGAGCTTTTTTCACTGAACACTTTAAAAATCAATATCTCCATTCTACTTATTGGATTTTTGTTGTTTTGGTGTCAAAAATATTATTAATTAATCTATTTTTCTAAAGTGGTTTGGGATTTTTTTCGTGTTGTGTTTACACTTTATTACTGTTTGCGAGCTGCATAAATACTGTACCCAAATTAAGCACCCAGGGTTACGCACAGGTTAACTTAATTACTTGTTTTGGTTCATTCTACAAGGAATTGTGGCAGGTGCTTGATGTCTCAAGAACGTGGAAGAAGTTCCCACTTCTTATATATGTGGACGATTATGTACTAATCGCAAGAACATTGGACACCCTGAGAGCACTTCTGCCAGCACTGGAGAAGTACTGTCCACAGAAAAATTTGCTCATCAATGAAAACAACTTCAAGGTGATGGATACATGCAAATAGGGTGTCACTGCAGAATATAGAATCTAAAAACCTCACACCTATATTTGAGAATAAAAGTGGCAAGGAAATGCACATGCTCACTTCCTCTAGATGATATGATTGTAAAGGATGAGAGAGTGGCCTGAAAAGGTTTGCTGGCGGTTTAAAGCGCAACAAAATAACCCAGTTGGACACAGCCATCAATGCCATGGCAGGGGAGATTCTAACCTACAGTGCAGAGGTCTGGTCATCAGAAACCCGAAGAAACAAAATTGGATTACTGGAAAGAATACCTTAAACCAAATTCTGCAAGTTCATCAGAACCTAGCTGCGCTACTAGCAGACACAGTATATACACGCCTTCAAAAACCATGCTGAAAAAGCACACTGCTTAGAAACACCACAGCAGACATATACTTTTCAGGTGTGTCTGGTACACTTGTAATGTGTCTGCCCACGCTTGATGGTTGGAATATACCATGCTGCATGGGTATGGTATAGTTGCTGCCACAGACTTTTTCCTCCAAAGAGTCTCCCATCATGGACAGAACCATGAATGCAAAGGTAGGGAGGATTCTAACCTACTGTACAGAACTATGATCGTCAGAAGCCACAAGAAACTAAACTAGGATTCTGAAAATGAAATCAGAAAATAATTTCTGCAAGTTCAGGAGAACATATCCTCAACTGCCCTTCTGGCAGACATGCCATGTACATGCAATGAAAAGCTACACTGATCAAGTACGCTGCTTAGAAAGTGCACAGCAGACTAGACTTTTGCAGCGTTTCAAGTACACTTGTACTGCGGGTATCCAGGGGCATGGCTTGGTCAGTAAGATTGGTTGGGGGGGGGGGGGGGTAATCTTCAGATTTTCCGGATACATAATATACAAGGAGCAAGTTGCATGAGAGGTGCCTAACGCGCAGTGGAAAGGGACACAAATGTGGATTGGTAGGAGTACTAAGTGAGAGAAAAAGCAATATTTTGTAAAATAACCATTTTCGATGACTTTCAAAACAGAGAGGGAGAGACTGTGTGTGCGTTTTTACCTGTGTGTATGTAAACATCTCTGGTGAAATCCAACTGACATCTCACAATACCCGACTGAAAGCACCTGTACCCATCAGAAAATAAATTTATTAAGGGGGGGTGTAACACACCAAGCCCCCTGTGAAGATACGCCCATGTGGTTATCCACATTTGGTGGTGGCAATGTCACCATGCTGTGTGGGCACGGTGGAATTGAAATCACCGATCTTTTCCTCCAAGGCTCTCGTTCCATGGCCGTAGAATCTGTCATGGGGGAAACTAGAGCCGCTGCCTCTGCTATTGTGGCACAGGTGTAGTCTCAGTCACACTGGTGGAGTCACTGTCTGTAAGGTTATACTTTAAAGCAGGCCAGAAGACAAGAGATGGACAAGGCAGTTGCCACAAAAGGAGGAAGTCTAAAGGTGTTTGGTTGAAATAAATGCATGTGTGCCCTTGCTAATGGAAATTGCAAAACCTCCTACGGGATAATGGTTGACATCCTCGAAACACAAATGCAAAGCATGGACGGTTATCACAAAAGTTGAAAGTCTAGCATATAATGATCCACATAATAAGTAATGACAAAACCAGGAGGTCTGGTCCTCGTACATCAGTATGTGCAAAGCAAGAGTCATTACAAAGTAAATATGGCATGGGGATGTGACTACATTTTGGGATTTTTGAAATATATTTTTTCTGGCCGCAGTACTAGAAGTAGTTTTCATACAACAGTGCCAATGGTTTAAATGAAGCCAGTGAGGTCTTTGGTGCTTAGACAGAAGGAACCATCTTTGTAATAAGTGCCTCATAACTTGAAACTGCATTTCCAATGGCACTAAGTTGTGCCTTTATAAGGCAGTGCCGAGATATTGGCTATCCCAATGCTTGTTTGTAGTGCATTGCACAAAAGTTTAAAAAAAAAAAAAATCAAAACGAACGTGGGTGCATTACAATTTATCTGGAAACAGGTATATTTAAGGCTGGCCATCTAAGGATGTTTTCTCTTAGAGAATAGTCCTTCTGAAATGGCCAGCAGTCACTGGTGTATCACCACACATGTGCATGCATGGGGGGTTCATCTTGGAATGAGGATTTTCAAAGAAAAGTCTTTCCAAAATTACCAACTATGCATGCTCATGCATGTGCATACATCATTACACACTGATGGACGTTTTTAATTTTTTTGAAAGTTGTACTTGTCTATAATTCCAGATGGTTAAAGGCCATCATTTAAATGCTGAATTAAAAAAAAAGTTGGTGCACAAAGAAAGAAGTGAGCATCAGGTAGCAGTGTCTCACTGCTAGCACCTCACAAAAAGCATTTCGGTAAAAAAACGAAAAATAAAGTGCTAAATCTAAGAGTGGGAAAGGGGAGGGGTGAAAAGGAAAGGTCTTAGTGTGGTGTCAAAGACTGGTCCATATGCTCTAGTTTCCTTCTAGACTGCCCGAGTAAAGGGCGACTCCACCCAGTAGCCTTGGTTCCATCTTAAGAAGGAGTACTGCTACAGAGAAAGAGTAATAATCAGGGACAAAAAGCTTTTATGAGGCTGAGGAATGTGTGGAAAATAGGAGTACAGAAGTGCTGTGACACATCCTTCTCTGATCAAGGCCTCCTTATATATGGTCCTGGCAGGAAATGACATCACAGTAAAAGAATGGGTAAACTCTGAGAACAAACACATGAAAAGTGACTGCTATCTTAGGAAGGAATGAGTTTAAGGTAAGAGTATGCAAAATGTGTGGAATTTGCTTTTGTAAAATTATGTGAATTCTTCCCTAAAAAAATAAGCAAAATAACATGAGATGTGAGATATTTTCCCATGAAATGCATCCTGACCTCTACTGAGTGTCGAGAGCAACAGCCGCTTGTGTTCTGGACATTCGCTGCTCGAGTGCTAACATTTTGTCTTAATGTTGTAACTTTAGGAGTTTTTCATAACAACTGTAATGCAACATTGATGAAATGATGCAACTTTTTTGCTAAGGCCTAGTATAAATCTAGCAACACCTGCCGAGGAGAGCTGCATTTTGTTTTTTAGAAATGGTAGATGTTAAAAATAAGAAGCATGTATTTGACATCCTTCCGTTCCTCTACTTGATGTCTTCGGTTCTCCATCCTCCCGCACGTCAGCAGCTGACTTGTCAGCTCGCCACAACACACTGTGAATGGAGGAGGCTGATGGCAGCGGGGAAGCTACCAGGAGAACAGAGGTGCGGCTGGACCAAAGGGGTGCAGAGTCATCACTGTGCACAAAAGCTATTTCAGCTCTGCCTTCCACTATGTGGATGCAAGGATGAAAAAACATGCTGCCTCCTCTGTGCAGGTGCCAGGTGCATCCAGGGATGCAGTGGCCGACAAAAGCAGGAAAACCTAAGGGGCATGAGCGAGTGGGACATGAGAGAGGCACGACATGCACTACCCTGAGTGCTGGAACGCAAAGGAAACAATCACAGGCAAAGCCAGTGAGTCTCATCTAGAGTCTATAGACAAAAATAGTCAAAATAAATAAATAAACGCCACTGCTGCTTCCTCATAACGGTTTGATAGCTGGTTTTAGAGACAGCGCTCCTGTTTTTGTGGGTTCCGACTCTGAGGGGGCCTTGAAACTGCAGTTTCTGAAATGTGTCAGTTCCTTCATCTATGTGAAATCTTCCTTTGATAAACAAGAAAACAGGAAAATGTTCTTGATCTGACTGCAACAAGTAGGTCTGTGGTCTACATGTAGCAGAACTGCTCCTTGTATTACTAAGTGTTGCTACCTCTAAAGGCGCGATTGATACAATGTTATAGATGTGGTAATACACTGTTACGAACATGATGCCATAATGTTATCAATCGTTTCCCGGGCAGCATCCAGAGGCACCACACCAGCCAGCTCACATGGGGTCTCACTGAATACCGTGCATTTTAGAAGAGTTATTTATTCCTTCAGATTTGTGGATGTCAGACGCCAATCATCAGTCATTTAAAGCAGAAATGCAACTATATATTGGTCAATAACCTATGGAAGTCATCTCATATAACTATACAGTAAGAGAGTTCGCTACATCAGCAGACTTATACAGCCTTGAGCCTTGAGAATATCAGTGGTGCAAATGTATGAATGACCTTTCGCTAAACCTCACCAACAATGCCGCAATATCAGTACCAGTGGTCTCAGCAGGACAGTACTTAATAACCTTCACCCAGGGTTTAGGTGTCTCCTTCAGGAAATCATATCACGGTCAAAAGCAAATACTGCATTCCATACACATTGGTCCAGTAGTCCCAGTTTAATGTAGAATTATGCTTTCTAGCTTTTGAAATAAAAAAGCGATTGATGGCGCATTTTAAACAAACTGGGCCAGTTGCATAAAACTAACAGGACTTAAAAACACATTTCCAAAAATATTTTGGTGTTTTCCCTCAAATTAACTCTTAGAAAATTGGTAACACATTGAGCAGTTTCTGGCCATCTTTTAAGTTGGTTTTTTTTTCTCCATAGAGCATTTAGCAGCCCACAATCTGTTTATGATATTTGCAGGATAGAACATTCGTATAAGAAACAAGACTCTTATTCTTATGGCGTAGGGCTGCTCATCTCTACGCTAACTAATACAGAATGTCAAACGTGTACTCCATGGAACTTCGTGACCTAACTTTTAAAACATAATATTGATTTTAATATGATTAGGCAGGTACATAGCTTGAAATGAAACTCATGCTCCACAAGATTTGCTTTAACAATACTCTTGAAGGGCAGAAATTGAGCATGAGTCAGGTTAGCCAAGATGCCCCCACATCACACTTCAATTAGTAGTTACCAGTGGTACCGAGTGCTAGCTATGGCTTACCATTTCGTATTCTTGGCACTGCCCTTGTTACCCTTGTCTCAAGGGCCATGAAGGTAGGAATAGGACCAGGACAAAAGCAGAGCTCTAAAGGCCCTATTTATTTCCTTTGTTTATCTGGCCAGTGAGCATAAGTGGGAGGAGTCTGTGGGTCAACTGTGTGATGCCATTGGTGGGCAGAGGTGTGTCATATCACATTTATTACCCCCTCAAACACACAAACACACAAAGGTGGAGAGGTGTGGCTCACTGGTTAGAGGAAGCAGACCCAGAAGCAGAGGACGGCCCGGGACCAGGGTTCAATCCCCGATGCGGCAGGGTCGTGGACCAGGGCCAGCGGACTCGATAATTCTCGCTTCGGTGCCTACTCCAACCAGGGATCACACTCGGCGACTCTGGGCATTAGCTTGCCTCATCTCCACAACGGCCCCCCACATTCGCTGGGGATGCCTGGTTTCACCTTGGAGATACCCTGGAGGGACCATCTCACAGGGATAGCCAGGACGGGTTCCCCAGCGGTCTACAGCGCCAGGACGCCTCAGGGCAGCAGTGCGCTTTACAAGACACATACATTTACATTTACAAAGGGTGATAGGAGGGATGCTTGCAAATAGTGTAACTGCTTGCAATCGCTCAGAATAGCATTCCAGCCCATCGTTTTTTTGTCCACCTTGTCACCTCAGATTAGACCCAACTAAATGTAAATCACCCTTGATCCTGCTCAATTGGCAACAGTCAAAGCTCAAACTGCCAAGCCAGGTCCTCTCTGAACCGGAACACAGGCAACCCAACCCAAAACCTAGTTGGACCTCATCAAGCTCCAGTGGCACTGTTAGCATGGGACCCAAGTCTGGGCATACCCCTAGCCAAGAGAGATTTCCAACAAACACACAAAAAGTGATGGGAGAAATGTTTTAAATAATGTACCAATTGGCAATCACTTACAAATAATTCATGGTTTTGCCCATTAATTATTTATAATTTGGAGTTTAAACTTAAAGAAACAACTATGCATATTGTTCAAATATTTTATTGCTCTGACATCTACATCTTTCTGTTGTTGACATGAATCCTCTGTTGGAGAAATTTCAGCTTCTGTCATTGAGACATGAAGGTATCTGTTATGCTTTGCTGTGTTTCCTCAAAGTCATTTGCCACCGAGTTTGTGAGCAGCTACACTGATAACTGAGGTGCACCAGAGCCCTGAGAGATGAAAAGCTTTTCAGATTTCAGAAGCAAAAGACAGAAATTCAGGTGCGTAACACAGGCCCCCGCATCCCCCGCAGTGCGGGGGGGGGGGGGCAAGCTCCAGGGGCCCTCTCAGCACTGCACTTCGGCCAGAGAGCTTCTGATAGAGTCCGGAGGGGGCCCCTCCACGTACCTTGCAGGGGGGCCCCCTCGATTATTGTTACGCCACTGCAGAAATTGAACCCTGAAAAGAACTCTGCTTTCCGCAAACACATGCAATGACTAAAAGTGAATGCTTCATTTCAATGTGTGAAAGGAGTTGTAGGAAAGTGGAATATTATTTGGTATGGTTGGGGAGCCTTACCATGTTATATTAACACAATACCCCAAAGATGAGATGGTTCTTGGATTCATACTAATAAATCCTTAGCTCGTTCTGGTACAGTGGCAACAAGCAGTCAGGTTTCATTGGAGAAACATGTGTTAAGCATTTTAATGTACCATTATGGTTCATAATTAATTGACACAACTTGATAGAAATGCGACACCAATTTATAAAAATAGAGTATACTGTTATCTTAATTTAGACACCAATACAAATTTCTTCAGACACAGGTAACCAGAGTTGTGATTTTTTAAAGGAATAGAAAATAAATGCATGACATACAGCAGACATTTAACATTGCGGTGAATGGAAAAACTACTAGTGGCAATCGGTCATTTAGGGGTTGAGTTGTGTTGTACCATCGCAAGGTAGAGGTGGTTCAGGTCCAGGACAAGGCCACACCAGTCAGTTCAATTTTACCTGGCCCATGGAGCCCGGGTGCAGAGTTATCCTGATTCTCCCTGGTTCTGAACAGAGCCCCGGGAAAGCTGTTTTCCACTGAGACAGTGCTGCGGGAAAGAAGATGCAAAAACACTAGAGTAGTGTCTTTGCTGATGTTGATCGTAGGCATTGTGGAATGCTCCTCTCTTAATGCAGCGTCGAATTAGCGGGCGGTTACCGGACTGGTGACCAACAAGCCTTGGTAGCGGTAAAAGTATGAAACATAACTGCAACACCTGGAGGTCCAGGAGAGCAGCTTAAAACTTTGGTGAAGGCCCGAATACAACTCTCACAAGGCACTACGCCATTTAGATTCCGGCGATCCCTCTGCAGGCCCGATGATCAGCTATTCTTTGGCTCCTGAGTGTTGTTTTACCTGAACTTTGCAGGGGACTGGTCCCACCTGTCCAGGTCTGAGGGTGCTTCTGGCTTCTACAGACATCTCTCAGCCAAGGAGAGTCAAGTTTTGACCAAGGACGAGGGTCGTTCACTCAATTCCAAGTCTATTGCCTCAGGGACTCAATTTCCCTCTTTTGCTTTGGTGCAGTGGGCAAAGTCCTGTTGTCCGTGACGCAGGTCCCTTCTTGGTCCTTCTTTGATGCAGGTGGTTCAGGTATGAAGTTCTGATGTGAGAGGGGTGGTCCCTTTAATAATAGATTTTGGGGATTTAGGGGCACAGTACCTACTAGCCAATGGGCATCTAGCCCCTTACCTCTAATCCGTCCCTGAGGTGACCACATCCGGTGGTGTAGGTCACCTTTTCTACCCAGAACCCACTATTTCTGCCCTTCTAAAGTTGGCAGAATTTAATTTTAGGTGTACCGACCAGGCTGTCCATCCTAGAGGTGTGGCCAGCCTTCCTGGGGGTACACCTCCCTCATAGCTAATTTCCTATCTCACGTGGGTGAAAGAGTGCCTGAGGCAAGGGGATGGCTGTGTCCTCCTCAAGGGGACAGCCCAGATGCATATCAGAGGTGGTGCAGCCTTTGAAGCTCACTGCTTTGATGTGTCACTTCACTAACCTGCTGGGGAGGAGGGAGGTGTGACCTCCTTCCTGCTCAGCCTTTGTTCCTGACTCCTGAGAGTGATCACACTGCCGGAGGTCAGAATCCTGTCTTGGTGGCAGCAGGCGCGGGAAAGCGTGGGTTGGTCAGCCAAAGCAGAGTGATGCTGGGGCAACTAGGTGGGCAAACTCTAAGGTGCCACCTGGGTGCAAGCCAATCTTTTCATGACACCAGATTTGTGTCAGGGGAGAAAAGGCACGTTGTTTGACACCAAAGTCTACATATTCTGGTGATACTACAGTGGAGCTAGCAACCCGGGTCTGCCCGGGTTCAAAATCCATGTTATCACATTGACCATCTATCGCTTATAGCGTACTTTAATGGTAACGACACTGAAGAAACATATAAGCTTTCACTTTCATGTCTACACTCTTAATATACTACACCCTGCCTCCTGGGCACAGGAGGCCTTCTCTAGGGATGACAGGCATATATCAAAAGCAGTGCATTTAACTGTGCCACACATGGTGAGAGCACAGTCCTCCTGCAGTCTGCAATGGCAGACCTGCTGTCAGTAGTTTGCTTGGGTCACCCGGGCTGCAGCCCTGAGAACCTGTTTACCATCCATGCACTGGGTACTCCTGGTACCATATACTAGGGACTTCTAAGGGGGTAAAATCTCTGTCAATTGGGGTTGCCAATTCACACTTAACAGTTTTAGGGAAAGAGCACTGGCACTTGGGCCTGGTTATCAGGCTCCAGACCACTTTCAGAGTCGAAAACCAGCATCTAGTAGTTCAATTGGGGGCAAAAGTGGGGGGAAATCTGCAAAAAGCCCTGATATTTTACAGTAGTTCATTGGTTGGGATGGATTGAGGTACACCTTAAGTAATATCTTCTTATGCCCTATTAAAGGTTTTAGTAGTTTAAACCTGCGCCCAACCCTTGGTAGCTATGGTGGAGAGCAGACATGGTTAAGTCAGACAAAATATGTAAAGCATTTAGCAGTTAAAATGTAAAAAATACAGCTCAATAAAAATCCCTTTCCAGTTTATAGAAATAGAGAATAATTAAGTGAGCAAAGTGACACCAAAATGACATCCATCCAATAAGGGAAACCAGAGATATATATTTTTAAAGATGTTAGCAAAAATATTGCCAATAAGCGTTGGTCGCAGTAGACTAGCACATAAGCGCAATTCGAGGCCGACTGGGACAGAGTCCTAGTCTTTTTTCTGGATGTGAAAAACAGCCAGTGGGACAAGGTACCAGGCTGCATCCAACAAAGTCCTTACGATGTTGGATAGGCATTAGGTGAGGTACGACTGAAGCCTTTGATTTTGGTTGGAAAAGCTCAGTGTGAGAGTGTTGGAAATTGGGTTACAAGTTGAGGGGGGTGAAACCCTATTCAAGCAGCAACCACAATCTCTGTTAGGGTGAAACACAAGCAAACTACAAATTAACCAGTGCTTAACCCTCTGGTAGCTTGGCACAAAATCAATCAGGCTTAACTTAGAGGCAATATGTAAAGTATGTTTGCAGCACTTAAAACAGTAATAAAGTGAAAGCACAACACAAGAAAAATCCCACACCAATTTAGAAAAATAGACTAAAATCTAATACGTTATTTGACACCAAAATGACAAAAATCCAATAAGAGTTATACATTTTTGTAGATTTCAAGTAAGTAAAGTACCTAAAACCACAAAGCACCACTTGCAGTTATCTGGTTGTGCGAGACCAGGTGAAAGTCACAATTTCAGACTGGCTGAAATGGAGTGCAGAACAGATACTGGGACCAGGTTACTCCCATTCGGAAAGAGACCAAAACCTCAGTGCGTGGGAAAGATTGGGAACAGGTAGTACGTAGCACACAAATCAAGTTATTTTGCGCAGAGGTTATTCACGATGTATCATAGCACTGTGAGGCAGGAGTCTTATCAATGTGAAAGTAGTATACATCAATAACATTTAGTTTCATTCTGGTTTTGCTGTAGTGTCCCCTGAAGAAGGACAACAATTGCCTGAAATGCATTGGGTTTAAATATCCATGTTTGATGATGTGAAATTTGGAATCTCCGAGTGTCTCATGAGTAAAGCCTGGCAGGAACTCATTGAACTGAAGTGAAAAATTAAATGACAAATGTTTTCAAAACCATTGATGATTTGAAGATCATGAAAGAAATAAAATGAATTGAACATAGACAAAAGTGGTTGAAATTTATTGAAAGGTTTATGGATAATACCGCAGTGCATCCTGGGATAGGGTGTCTGACGAGGCCCCTACTTCTTTGGGATAATACAACGCGCATGGACGGAGTGCGCTAAACCAGGATCGCACGCATTTAACATTGTCCAGAGCGGAACAGCAACACTGAACATATTAAGGACGGAGTGCATTCTACCATTGTTTATGTGTGACAACATCAGGATTACCATAGTGCACTTCCCACACACACGCCCCCAGTACTCAAAGACCATGTTCAGTGTGGCCTAAGACTTCAGGCATCTTGAAAATGTCCAAAGGGGCTAGGGTTAGCCCTGGGAACCTTTACTCCATTGTTTAGGGCATCACCGAGGGTCATTTCCACCATCTACCTCGTGCCAAGCATAAATGTGGCACCTCCAGACCCTCATCAGAACACTCCTCGACCTGAGGAAGATCAGAAGTGGACTGAATCTGCTGTCTGCAACCTGCCAAGAGACCTGGTGGACTGGACCTGCCCTCTCTCTCTTGTACCCAGGACATAGAAGTGGACTCCAAGGGTCAAGAGGCTGACCTCCTGTTAAAGCTAAAGAGACACAACAAGATACCAGTAGCAACTGGACCTGAACTAGACCCTTCTGTGGCTTTTCTGTGACACCCTGCGAATGCCTCCCATGTGGTCCGGGGGTCTTTAGAAGTGTACTCACGTGGTGGCTTAGGACCTTAAGGACTGAAGTCAGAAGGTAAACTCTTTGACCAGGACTAACCTGGTTAGTGGATCCCACTAGCGCTCCATTGCGGTCGGTGTAAAATTGCACCTAGGTTCTCCTGTTCTACTGCACCATTGGCTAACATTGGCACTATGTTTTTAATTTCTCTTGGAATTTTTATTATTGTGCATTTCAGCTTTAGAACTATTTTAGTACTGATTAAATACTTTACACGTTGCCTCTAGTTAAGCCTGTCTGCTCTATGCCATAGCTACCAGGGGATTGCGCTCAGGTTCATTTAGTGACTTTAGGGGTTTACCCTGACAGGGATTGTGGTTGTTAATTAAGGTGTGCACCTGTCCTCCCACCTTAACTAATAACCCAATTTCTTACACCAATTAACCGCACTGCTTTAATATTCCCTGTCAGATTTGTCCAACTTTTCTCAGTTTAACAGTAGGGGCACGCCACATGTTAGGGGCATGCCCTAACAACATTTAGTCTACAAAAATATCACTAATGAATGCCAACAGAGTCTTATTATGTGTGAGCATTATTTCCTTACCATCTATAAGAATAAGCCAAGTTCAAGGACTACTCTCATGGAGTTGCTCAGGTGTGTTGGGGTAAACAGATTTTTAAAAAAACAATAAATCTAAGAGAGTAAAGAATGTAAAATACAAAAACTGGTTATAATACGAGGACGAATATAGTAAATAATATCAATATCAATTTTTAAGAGCGGTCAAAAGGTCAGCAATATAGGAATCAACAGAAAAAATGTGTTGCTATAGAATATTGGGAAACATCATACATAACTTTATTTGTAGGGTGTTTGATCCAGCAGAAATGTTACTTTCAGACTTATCAGCATTCTTTAATCTCATTTGCTTACACAAACAGCATCTTCAGGAGTCAAAAAGAAGGACGGCTGAGTTGGAGGTTATGGTGGAGGGTACTGAAGAACAAAAAAAAATTCTGAGAGACACAAGGAACCTCTGGTGGCAATTTCTCAAATTGTTTCTGTGGAAGGTTTTTTCTGTTGTAGGTATTATTGAGCTTGGATCTGTTGGAAATAGTCACACGCTGAGGAAGAACAGAGTTCCACTGCCACTCATATGCTTTTTGGACATTTGCGGTGAAGATGTCTTATTGCAATGGTGGAATGTACTGCCAGAAGAGCCCATACTATTCATATGACGGATCTGGAATTCTGTTGTCAAGTTTATTGAAGCTGATTTCCTACAGTCTGAGTTCTGCAGGGTCTTGGGGGTGTCTATGCACTCAGGAAATCGCTTGACTGGCCACTTTATGTTCATGTCTCAACACAGGATTTTGCCAGTGGTAACAAGGGTGTGCTAATGTCTTGATCATACACTCACTAGCTGAGAACAGAGTTTTGACCAGGCAGGCATTGAGCTAACTTGGTCTAACTTTATGAGTCTTTCAGGCTCCCTTCCACCCTCTTGAACTACACAGCTACTAGCATTTCGGCCTCTGGGGACTTAGAGCTGCAAACAGCTGGCGAACAAGGTGTTAGGTTACGAGTTATTCATTGCATCATGAACTGTACCTTCCTGCCTCCATTTTGTGCATTATATCCATCTACATTCCCAGTAAACACAAGGCCACTGGAGTTATAGACTCTTGTGGACTACGGGGTCAACTAAAAAGGTATTTGAGTAAAGAAGTAGAGGCATTTTTCTCTTCACTCTGTGGTAAGGAGCCTTCTGGTCATCCCAGTAAAATCGAATTAGTGTATCATAACTGGGACTCTTTTCGAGGCTCAAATGGGGGGGTGGTGTGTGTGTGTGCGTGTGCGTGCGTGCGTGTGTGTGTGTGTGTGTTTAATGCTGTGGAGCTGTCTTATCGAGGAGGCTACATCTGCTGGGTTCTGACTTTGTGACTTCTAAGTGCGGATTGGAGGGCACAGACTGCCCTGAAAGCCTCCACCCAGATTTATCTTGTCGAAATGAATACCCATTTTGTGCTATTACGTCGAGGATTATGGAAGGAGATGTGAACATTTCTCACCTGCCCCAATTAAAAAAATGTACAGAGCGTGTTGGGATCATCAGACCACATATACACTTAACATATATGGAGTTCACTTTTGATGACTATTGTGTTCCAAGAAACATAGCAGCAGACCTGCTGCTTAACCAAATCACATTCACTTTACCAGAGGATCTGTGATGATTTATTTCAGCAAAACAATTCTGGAGGGTGACACGATGCAAATGAGATGCCTCAAAAAGTTTATCTTAGTAAACCAAGTTCCAGACTTCAGAAAACTATTGCGGAGGAACTGGATAGACGTTAACATTCTTGAAGGACAAAGGCCACCTGGCATGATTTTTAAAAAATGTAAATGAAGCTTTCTCACAAACCAGCCCTTTGTATCCATAACTCCAGATCTATGCAGGTGTCATAAAGCATCAACCTTCAGTCTGATATGTCCGCTCACATATAAACAAGTGACAGTCAATACCCAGGCAACTGTCTGCCTGGCTCTATTGACCCCACCTAACAACACTTTGTTTGTGGTTTTGATCTGTTCCTAAGAGAATGAGATCAAAACGTATGTGCTTTGCTTTTTAAAGAACCTGATTTGGGCATGCTCACTTTGATCAAGACAAGGAACGTATGGAAATCCATTAGACCAAACAATTAATAACTGATCATCAACACCAAGTAGAATAACAATATCTGCTCCATTTAAACTCTACCGCTCATCCCAATGTATCCAACCAGCATCAAGGTCAAAAGCCTATGAAACACTTCATCTATAAATGACACATCATAGGATGTGAATGATCTATGATTAGCTTATCTGGTATGCCTTTGCCTACTCTAAGATGTTATCTCCTTCATCTCTAGTAACTACAAGTGCCCCTCTCTTCCCCGGCCAACATGCTGACCTGCCAAAATATTCAATATCCCACCATTCACTGGCTCACAATTTGCAGTCCGATTGATAGGGAGGAAAAAAGTGATTTGGCACTATCTTCCAGATTAACAAAAATATCAATGTTTTCTCCCTTTCGGCACACAGATAACCTTCAAAAGCCTCTACCTACAGCACAAATGTATCCACGGAAATGCCCCTCAAAATAAAGCACCAATGCCGTAGAAAACCCTACACTCATTTAATCCAGAGTAAGATATCCTCCTTTATCTGGGCCAATAAAGTGATCCGGTTATCTTGGAAAAAACTCAGGTGCAAACTTCAGCGAGGGGGGGTGGCCCTTCCAGATTTCCAGTTGTTTTGCTGGGCTTACCAATTCAAGAATTGCAGAATGCTACTGCTCTCGCCCGACAGTTCATTGATAGGTTGCATGTTTAAAGCTATGCTAGTGGGGGAAGAGGAGTTAGGTTTTATGTATAAATTCGGCTCTCCAAAATTTTTCACAAAAAATCCGCTTAAAGACTGCGTTCGGCGGCTAGGCTTTGGTCAGACTGCCGAAACTGCTTGGGACTATCGTATTACAGCGATTGGGCACCGGTTTGGGACTCTCCTGGCACACCTGAGTTTCTTATGGATTCCCTCGCCCGTCCACTAAAAGAGGCAGGGGTTGTATTTTGGAGAGATCTGGTACTGGGCGATAAATGCCATCCCTGGGAATATTGGAACCACACCACCAATTGCACTTTGTCTAGGTTCGAATTTTACCAGCTTTCTTCTTGGTGTAACTGTCAATCCTGGCCAATCGTGCACGATAACAACATGGAATGTGAGCTACAGGATCCAGCTCCAAAGAAAAAAGAGGTGGCACAATGGTATAAACATCTCTTCGCAGCTACAGATAAGAAGATGAACCCACCCTATAGAATCTGGGAGAGCCGAATGAAGATCTGGAAACTTTATGGCAAGTATCTCTAGACATTCTTTACCCCTTTATTAAATCTGCCGCACTCAGGAAAAACCACCCTTTTTACACTCCATAGAATCTACTGGTTCCCTTTCAAGCTTTCCAAGATAAAGGGTGGTGGAGTAGCCAGTTGTACAAGATGCGGCCACTAGAACGCGGATGATATCCATGTATTTGCATCTTGCTCCAGGATACAAGAATTCTGGGTAGATGTGGGTAAGACTATCTCCGGAGCCGTGGGTTGCAATATAGAGGTAAGTCCATCTCTCATATTATTTGGTCTTACTCCAGCACTGGGCCTAAACAAAGGTTGGTTTTTTATTTGATTTTGTTGGCCAGGATGGAGATTTGTAAGTTGTGGCGCCAGAAGACTCCCCATACTTGGTCTGCTTGGTGGAGCTCTGTTAGATATTTTAGAGCATTGGACCAAAGAGTAAATGCTTATAGGGAAAGCGTAGAAAAGGGGTGGTTCTGGGATCTTCTGGATCTTCTAGATAATGGAACATCGGGTTGAGTGTAGGGAGAGGACAATGACCCAATGATTAAAACCTCTGGTCAGCTCAAGTGGTGTGTTATGGGTACATTCCTCGTAAAGAACACCAGCTGAGAGTGGATCCACCAAGCTATTGGCATAAGAGGGTTCGGATCGAATGGGTGCCATAGCTGCGGAGGTCATATGAGATGAGTCAAAAAAAAAAAAAGAAGAAAATGCCAATTACACATAATTTTGTGTCATTTTGCATATTTTTCCACTATTTTGCATAATTAAGCACCTCCATTACCAAAACTACGGACAATTGATTACACAGACATGTTGATAAAGTATATCCATTAATCATTACAGTTAAGCACAAAGCTTCCCATGTCAACCGAGTTAAGATATCTCCATGCCTTGTAGATATCCACTACAATACTGCAGACATTCTTGATCAACAGGAGAGACAAGTCAGAGTGATGGGGTCCAGTGTCGCTGTTTTTTTTCTTATTCCATAACCCTTTCCCTGTTTCTATTCTTGTGTATGTGATCACTGGTTGAGGTGATGAGAGATGGAAAAGTGCATTGCTCTCTTTGGATTCCACGAGCAAGGTAGTGAACCCTGATATAAAGTATATCAAATTTGCCCATAATTTTTCCAATTTTTTAATACACTCAATTCTCTGAATCAAATTTTTTTCCTTAGGTATTTCAACACTTTTTTTCTTCTTTGACCAGTATAAGCCCAACTTAATAAAGTTGTTATCGAATCACAATCATAGACATGTGATAGATCATAATACATATTAGACATCACATTCAACCACCAGTCACAAACACTTGAGATCTCTTTGCTTATCCACTCACTTATCATTTGCTGTCAGGTGATGATCAACAATTCGAATAGCAGATCTGATTCTATTACTTCTGAGCTATCATTTGCTTTACTATTCCCTAAGCTTATACATGTGTTGAATGAAATAACTCTGTACTCTGAAATGTAGGTATAGTATAGATGTATGCATTTATTTTGTGATCACAAAATGAGAACCCCCACTGAAAGGGGTTCTCTTGGCATTTTACAAAAAACTGAGCTCCCTTAGACCTGGAATGACAATCTTTATACAGCGTACTGAACGTGCCTAGAAATGAACAGGTCTCAATTGGATAAACATGATGTAAACTACTGATTTTCAAGGAGCTGTGCTGCTCTTGGTGATGGCTATGAAAGCATTATCTAGAACTGTCTCACAGACTTCAATTCACCAACTCAGTACTTTCCCTGTGTGTCTGCTTAGATATGCATTATTCAGTCTTTCTCTATTTTGCTCACATTCGCCTTTGGGAGCAGTCGTGATGAGCTTTGTTGTTTTTTCTGACATATGCAACTTTTATATGAATCTGTTTATGGGAAAATAAAGAGATCTGGAGTTGATTAGATTCATATCATTATATATGTAGCTGTCTGCATTTCACTAGCAGCTTACACACCCCCCTTCCCTTACACCTCCTTTACATACTTCCTAAACTCCTTGGTTCAGCTTATGAATTTCTGGGGGTTGTAATGCATATAACATTGATTATGCTGTATACTAGGATTCCTTCCTGTTTTATGTAATTCTACAAGTTGTTTCCCTTACTTTTCTGTACTAATGATCTTCCCTGTTAAGTCTCTCCATTTATTGGTTATTCCTCATTATATGTCATTTCTAGTTTATTGGACCTGGCCTTTTTGCAGGATTAACCCCAAACTCTGCCTTCTTCCTCCTATTGTTTTCTGACCTGTTTTTGTTAGCTTTAGGACTCTGGGCACTTTACCACGGCTAATGAGTACTAATGTGTATATGATCTCTGTCTAAATTGTATTGGTGGTTGGTTTATCCATGATTGGCATATTTGATTTACCCGTAGGTCTCTAGTAAAGTGCCCCAGGTGTGCCCAAGGTCTGTAAATCAAATACTACTAGTGGGCCTGTAGCACTGATTGTACAACCCACATTAGTAGCCCCGTCTCAGACCTGCCACTGCAGTGTCTATGTGTGCAGTTTTAAACTGCCATTTTGACCCCAAAACTCCCTTTTACTACATGTAAGTCACCCCTAAATTGGGCCCTAGGCAGTCCCATGGGCAGGGTACTCTCTATTTAAAATGTTGGACATGGTGTGGTGTGGTGTGTTTTACATGTCCTAATACCACAATACTGCTAATTTTGTTTTTCACTATTGCAAGGACTATCTCATAGCGTAACATGGGGATCACTTTGAAATATCTTTTAAGTGTAATTTCCCATTGGGAGCGGATAGAGATTTGGAGTTTGGGGTCTCTGAACTCACAATTTAAAAATACGTCTTTTGGTGAAGTTGGTTTTTAAATTGCGTGTTTGGAAATGCCAATTTGATAAAGTGGGCATTTTCTTGCTTAATCATTCTGTGCCTCTGCCTGTCTGTAGAATCCATGTCTTGGTTAGGATGGCAGTTGGGCTCTTGTGTATTCACTTTAAACAGTTACACAGAGGGAGTTGAGGTGTGCCTTGCATATCCTGGTGGGCCCGTCCTGAGATAGAGTGGTGGAGGAGTTGTCACTGACACCTGTATAGAGCTGTGCTTGTCTTCACACAAAGCTTTCTCCACCCCCCTGTAGTGTGTCTGGAGCCAGGTCAGGGAAAGGTAGGCAGAAAGGGCTCTAAGTATTGGACCTGTGACACTCTCAAATCATAACAGGTCTAGACTGAGGACATTCCGCCAGGAAGAAGAGCTGTATGCTGTAGAAGGGACTGCCTGTTGCTTTATTGTGCTGGCCTGCTGCTTGCTGCCTCTGTCCTGGGAGTGAAAGGACTAGACTTTGCTTTCTGTATCCTACTCCCAAGATTCTACCAGGGCTTGTGTGTGCTTTCCTCCTTTTAAGAAGTCTAAGGGCCATCAAAAACTTTGCCTACCAGTGCCTGGGCTCCTCTGTTGATAGCCCTGACTTGCCAAGTCGTGCCAAATCCAGTTCCTGGGCCCTTGGATGTAGAATCTGGTGAACTGAAAGACAAAATCCACGCATCGACTTCCAGCATCACTACTTTGAACTTCACTACTGCCAGCACTGGAGTATCGTTCCCGATCAGTGCATGGGCCACAGCTTTCACTACAGGCCCCACCTTTCCATCGCAGCATGTCAGAATAGTCATCTCCACGTGAGTTTTGAGCACCACATCACTGAAGTCTGATGCACCTCTCCAACTCTGACGCAGCGTCTGCTTCATCGCTGTGGAATCAACAAAGCACATCTGGATTTTTGACGCATTGTCCCTGGGTGCCGTTTTCTTCATCGACGTTGCCCAGCAGTTAAGAACCGAGGCAGTCTGTCCGGAGATCAACGTATCACCTTCCCTTCCAGTAAGGAACCAACACATCACCTTCCCTGGCAGTAAGGAAGCAACGCATCACTTTCCCTGCATAGCAGTAAGGAACCGACGCATCACCTCCCCTGGCAGTAAGGAACGGACTCATCGCTTTACTTTACCTGTGCCTCACCTCCCCAGTGCCTATTTTGTCTTTGAATTTTGCCACATCCAAGAAACTTTGTGCTAAAAGAAACCCATCCATAGATTTCTATGGACTGAACTTATAGAGCCTTTGAAAAGTAATATCTTTACTTGTGTATGTTGGATTTTTGTTGTTTTGGTCTTGTTTTATTCAGATAAATATTGATAATTTTTCTAAACTGGTGTGGACTCATTTTGTAGTATTTTAACTGTGTTACTGTGTGTGTATGTACAAATTCTTTACACATTGCCTCTGAGATAAGCCTGACTGCTCTGCCAAGCTACCGAAGGGGTAAGCAGGAGTTATCTTAGCTACATGACGCCCATACCCTGACTAGAGTAAGGGTCTCTACTTGGACTAGGTGCAAACCACTATCAACTAGACACCCTATTTCTAACATAGACCGTAACATCATTTAGTGTTGTCAGATAAATGTATGTATTATATGTGGGTAATAACTTGTACTTTCCACAGCATTCAGGTTGTGCTTTGCTTCTTCTATCCTAGCTAAAACTGAGTGAAACTGAATATTCATATCTGCTTTTGGCAGCTTGCAATTGTGTTATTAATTGCTCGTTAAGTCATAGATAGCATACTTCGTCAAAACCTCAACCATACTTCTTCCATCCCAGCTTCTTTAAGCTTCACCCACTTCTGCTGTTTTACAAGTGTGTCTAGTAACATAGGGTCATTCCACAATGAAGTTTACAATAAGACAATTAATTATTTGTTTGGGAATTTAATATGGTACGCCGTACACTGATTATTTGAGCTAATGCCGTATATCTGATTTTCTATAATATATACACCAACCCTTTATTCTCCATATTTTCCATTAATGCAATTCATGCTGCTCTAATGTTATCCGTAAAGTCAGAATTTAATTCACCCTGACTGTAGTAGGCTGATTATATTTCTCGAAATCTGGAAATCTAGAAGATCACCCCCATTTTAGATTTAACTAATTTTCCATATGCATATCTTTGGGTGGGACGTCAGTGTGGGCTGTCAGGTTTGTGTGGAGCGGCACCAGTGGGGTATTCCAGTATTGTGTCAGGTGGAATGGGAACCAGTGGGTGCTGCCAGGATTGTTTTGGATAGGAAGATAGACCACTGGAGACTACCAGAGGTCTCAACAGATACTTCTTCAGCAAACCGCCTACTCCAAGCTTGCGTTGGGTTGGAGAAAGGATATTTAGTGGCTGCCAAAGGTCAGAGCAAGCTGCTCTTTGATACACTGCTTGCTGCATGTTTGTGCTGGGTTGGAGGAGGGTGCAGTGAAGTCTGAAAGTGGTGAGAGCAGATGGCCCTTCAGTACAAAGCCTGCTCTGATGCTTACATCATGTAGGGGGAACCAATGGCGTTGCCAGAGGTCAGAGAAGGCTGCTTTTCAGCATACCACCTGCCCCAAGCTTGTAGGCGGGGGGAGCAGTGGGAGCTGCTAAGCATCAGAACAAGCTGCTCTTCAGTACACTGCCTTTTTCAATCTTGCGTTTGGCGAGGGAGACCAGTGGTGGCTGTTAGGGTTCAGACTAGCACCTTTTCCGCACACTGCCTTGTTCAAGCTGATGTTGGAGAGGAGAGAGGCCAATGGAGGCTTTGTCATGGTACAACAAAGGCAGAGCACTGAAAGCATATGGAAAATGACAAGTTTGTTTGGACGACAAGAAAACAAGAGTGAGTTATGATCCATGAATCACCACTTGCCTTAATCCTGGACAACGTTCTTCACGTCCATGTGACTAGGTACAAATCCAGCTTCTTTAATTGACCTAGATTTGAGTGATTCTATACAAATCAGTTTACCTCATTGTACCTCGTTTTAAATGACCGTCAAATCTGAGACAATCTTGAAGAAATTAATTTCATTTTGTCAGTTCAACCCCCTATTCAGGCTGAGGCCAATAATGTTGGTCCACATACCACAATATTGGCTATACATACAGTATAAAATACAAACTTACAATCCTTAAATCACTCATGGAAGTGTTGTGAGGCCGTTTGAGATGGGAAAAAGCTTGTATTCAAACTATGATCGAGTGAAACACTTGTTTGCGAAAACATCTCTATTTCATTTGATAGAGTCTTTCTTATGTGCCGTCGAATGTTTAGTGATTTGTTAATAGTTGCAAACTGGCCAAATGCAAACTGGTTGCTGACCTCTAAAATAGGGATTTCTTACGCACAGAAAGCATTTTTGTTAAGCAACCGATGTCTAAATCACTAATTTATCACCTCTAAATTGTGAATTATTAGGAATTTCTTAGTAGCAATTTGGTATGTCTATGAAGCGTTTGTAATTTGGACTTCTCACAGAATGGTGATTTTGCATGTGCAAAATACCATCAAATGGAACCAGTTGCTAATCAGGTGCAAACTATGTGAACAGGCCCAGACTGCCTCAGACCTTTTCACAATAGCTGGTTTGTATATGATGTTGAGGAGGATGTGAATACTGGATGGTCTGCAGAGGAGGAGTAGACAGGAGAGGGTTAGGATAATCCTCCAAACTGAGGAGGAGATATATGAGAAATATAGGTTTATAAATCAGATTATTTTAGACTTAATAGCTGATCTTAAATCTTTGTTTGAAAGACATACAGGCAAAATTAATGCATTATCAACTAATATCCAAGTACTTTGCTCCCTTCATCTGCTAGCTTCTGGAAGTTACCAGGAAGTACAGAAGCAGAGGGTGTTTCCAAAACTGCCTTATCACATTTTTAGTAAATGTTTGGATGTGAAGTTGGAAGAAATAAATCAGAAAATATTTTTTTTCCTAAAACACAATAGGATTTACAGCGGACAAAACTTGTATTTTACTGTATTGCCCGAGTCCCATATTTATTGTCAGTGTAGGCTCATTGGGACTCATAGCAATATGCCCACCATCTGCAAATGAGTTTGTATTGCATAATTGGAAAAATGCTCACTCCTAAAATATACTGCCTTGCTGCTGTCACTACCTTGACATCCAACTGCTGGCATCCACATGCATATTAGTCAATTGACCTTAGACCACAATGGCTGAGCCCTTTCTATACCAGTACAGAGTCCTTGCCTACTCATGGCGTGAAAGGGGATGGAGAGAGCGACATACACTCAGTATGGCCCATTTAATGACAAAATGGTCAAATTAAAAAAAACATGCCTCCATGCTGCTCTATTGTTCTTCCCCACCATTGCCCCTTCAGTCTCTATAATCCCCTTCTCTCTTTTAGATATTTCTTTCTCTCTCTATCCAGCCTCCACATCTATCTATTGTCTCTATTCCTACCTTTTCCTTCTCTTATTCTCTT
Source organism: Triturus cristatus (assembly GCF_964204655.1). Lineage (NCBI taxonomy): Eukaryota > Metazoa > Chordata > Amphibia > Caudata > Salamandridae > Triturus > Triturus cristatus. The sequence goes on from NC_140583.1 coordinate 492,571,478, forward strand.
TCCTTACTGCTCTTTCATGTACACCTCTTTGACTTACGATTTCTTCCCAGTCTCTTCTCATTTTCTCTTGTTTCACCCTCATTTATCTTTTCATCCTTTTCCCTGACCATCAACACTCCCACGCTCTTCTTTCCCACCTGCCCTCCTCTTGCTCTCTTCTATCAATTTATTCTATTCTGTTAGATTCTTCTAATTTTTTCCACTCTACCAGCCCCTCTATCTCTCACATACTCTTTCTCATTTTTGATTGTCTCTACTATTTCGGTCTCTGTCTGTATGCAACATTTAGGGCCAGCAGAAGTATTGTTGCGATCCTTAGTTCAAGGTACATTTTTCTGTACTACCCATTTTAGCAATGGTGCCACATTTGTTGCTTGTATTCTCACAACTAATCTCTTGAACTCGTTTTTTATCACTTATTCTCTTCCTTATTTTTAGGTCTCACCTAGGCAGCGATTGCGCTGTCTCTTCGAGACATGCTGTATTTAGGATATAGGCATTAAGCAACACCCATCTTTCTAATTGGCTCATTTTACTGTCCTTTGTAAATGGCTGCTTTTAATTGGTCAGTATGGTCACTAGTCGAGCAGTAGCAGCACCCCCCACTTCCAGCACCTTGAGACCCTTACGGGTGAGTAGCGTGATCTATACATGCCCTGATTGATTGATTGGTTGATTGACTAGTCCCTCCTTTTTTAATCTCCTTTGAGGAATGCCCCTCTTACATGTGGTTTTACTCGTCATGTTATTTATTAGTGTCTGAGCACTCTTTTTTTCATTTAACGCTAGCTCCCCCGCCTTGGCTATAATTACTATGAAGGTCATGCTTTGACGTTTTATATTTACAAAAAGTGCAAGCCGTGATTTTGCACTTTAACTTAAAATATGGTAACAGCACCTCTTGTGTGGCTAATTTATATTTATAAAACGTGCTCACTGCACACCACAACGTTACGCTTAAACTTTAATTATGTTTATTTTTACAATGCGCCACACCGCTCTTCACATTTAACATGGCGGCCACAGGCCTTTCTTTTGTGCTGCGTGGCTTGGATCTTACCATGGGAAGAGATGTGTCTTAACCTCTTGAATATCCAGAGATATTGGAATAGACACCTCACTCACTTATCGTGACATTCTTCATCATTGGTGCCAATCCACATCCTGGTACGATGATACCACTAGGCGGACTCAACCAAAGATGGAATTGGAAATCAAGCTGGATAAACAGGGGTCCAGAAGAAAGGTATATTACTAAAAATACCTACCGGTATACCCAAAGTACCAGTTGCATGGAGAAAATTATGTTTTTTGGGTTTCTTTTTATTGAAAATAATCTTTCAGTTAGACCCCCTATGTCTGTGACAACATGTTTTGGCACACTCTATGAGCCCGGTCGGGCTTGGGACTTGTCAGTGCTTGTTATAAGTAGTGCTTTATATGGGGAAAAAATAGTGCAGGTACTCATTTAAATGTGGTGAGTGGGCGGGGCTAGGGGTGGGGCTAAAAGAAAGACATGCGAAGTTTGTTGGCGAATATGTTCTAGTTGCAGCACACACGAGAAATGTCTTTCTATAAACAAATCAGATTAATTTGTTATACAAAATGAAAGTCAAACAGTGATAGATTAACCTTTCCTTATTTTGTAATATTTCTCTCATAAAAACACGTACACACAAGCAGGCAAACAGACACACATAAGCAGACATTTACACAAAAGAATCAGGTGGGGTTAAAGCCCTTTTAACCTCCCATGGCTTTTGTCATTGCGCTGTCACCGAGCTACCTCGATTCCTTGCAACACAGCATGACGGCGAACACTGGGATATCATGCAAATGAGCCCATGCTGAATAGTTCCGCGGGGGCTCAGCTCAGGGCTATAAAACTGATTTGGCTGCACAAAGAGACAGGCTACTACCACTAGAGGCCAATGCACCTACCTGAGTACCGGCACTCTCCACAGCCGTAGAGAAGTGCCGGTACTCAGGGTGATAAAAATAAGAAGTACTGGTACTCAGTACCAGTGAGTACCGGCCCATTTAAAACACTGGTTATATGTATCCCTGCCTTTGTGTGCAGGCACACTATCCAAATGTGTGAGGCCTAAAGCTCTCTGCCGGGCCCCGGGGGAAGCAGAGTCGCAGACTAGTCTTCCCCCGGGGTCTTTCGCGCAGGGGTAGGACCAGGCAGGGTCAAGGGGTGGAGTTAGGGGGTGGGTATAAGAGTGCAGGGGAGGAAGGCGACTTCCTCTTCCTGCACTCGGCACCATCGGGAGGGTTATAGCGAAGGGGTAGCGTAGCGGGGGTTTGGTAGTGGTAGGTCAGCGTTTGGTGGTTTTGGAGGCCGGTGGTGCGCGGGAATTAGGACGGGAGAGGAGCGGCGCACAGCGACTGACGCGGGATGGCGAATTCCGATGAGGTGAGGCGGGCCTTATTGGTGCTGGGGCGTGCCGGGCGGGAGGATCTTCTCCGGCCCGGTGTGCTGGGGGAGGCGTGGGTGGGGTTTGAGCGGACCCCGTGGGCGGCTTCGGCGGGGGTGGCGGCGGCGGCAATGGCGTGTCAGGATGAGCGCCGCCGCCACTGCCGACTCTGTCATTCGTGCGCGGGAGGGGGCGGAGCTCCCGCGCTCGTCGGCGGCACGCGGGGGCCGGTGGAGGAGTCTGCCTCCGCTGCTGCATTTTCCCCCATTGTCGTTCCAGGCACAGGGGGCGGGGGCGAGCGCGTTTGCCGGTTCTTCCACTGGGGAGCTGCTAATGGCATCGAAGGGCAAGGCCGGACTATCCGAGGAGGCAGTGCAGGCGGCGGGACAGGGGGCGGTCGGGCCTCACATTGCGGTATTGGCGGCCGGAGTGGATGGGCACGATCTCAGAGCGGCGGTGGGGGGAGGGGGGTGTGCTGAGGCTCGCGGGGGGGCAAGAAGGGAAGAAGATGGTGCAGGGGGGGCAGTTGGGGCTGCGGAGCCTGCAGGGGACACGCCCATTGACCTTTCTAAGGGGTCCAGGGCCTCTACACCTTTATTGGCGGTGAATGTTTCGGGGCTGCAGGGGACGGGGGCCGACAAGGAGACTGGCGGGGGGTTCCGTCTCCGGTGGTGCCCCCACAGATTGAGTTTTGGCCGCCTGGAGGGGGGTTTCAAGGCTACCGCCCCCCCCTCCCCTCCCGAGTTGGGGGGCTTTGGCGTGGGAAGATAGGCTCCATGAGCAGCGCATTTTGGCGCAAGTTGCTGAGGCCAGGCGTTTGGAGCAGAGCGCGCAGCGGGTGGGGGCGGTGTGGGAATAGGAGATTAAGGGGCCCCCTACTCCCACGTTTGAGGAGGAGAGGTGGGCGGAGCAAGAGGAGTTGAGTAGATCGGGGGAGAGAGACCCCGGGGGGGAAGAGAGAGGCAGGGGGTCGTGGGTGCAGTTAGGGACGGCCGGGACGGCTTTGAGGCCTGCTGGTGCCGGAGCCCACTCAGGTTGGAGCGACCTGAGGGGTAGGGGGGGATCTAACACGGCGGATGTCGGCAGAGTTTGGGGGAGTACGGCGGGGCGCAAGACGGCCCCATGTCACCGTCAAGAAGCAGTAGGGCGGTCTGCAGCGGCCATCCCGCGGGAGCGGGCAGCGGCATCGGGTGTGAAAGGGTCTCAGGTGTACGGTGCTGTGAGTGGCAAAGGTGTGAAGAGAGCAGTGAATGAGGTGTTGTGGGCGCCTGGGGGTTTGGAGCCTGAGGTTGAGTTGGATTATGAGGAGGAGAGTGAGGAGCTTGAGGACGGGGAGGTGAGGGATGACTATGACGGATCAGGCACGGGGAAGGGCAACGGAGACCTTGGTGTGTTGCAGGTGCACCAGCGACCAGCGGCAAAGGAGAAGGCGGAGACACGACAGGCATCCACCTCCGGAGGCCGGCCCAGTGAGCGACACCCATCATTAGCAGGTGAGAGTGCTTGGTGGACAGTATGGGATGGTGGCCCAAAAGGGGGACGGAAGAAGGTGTGTAGGTCAATCGGGATGGGAGAGGGTTCTGTGAGGGAGGCTCTAGGGGTTCCAAAGGGCAGGCCCACGCTGGGGGACAAGCCGGTCGGAGGTAAGTCGGTGACTACGGCAGGTGTGCAGAAAGATAAGGTGGACGGGACTGAGGACAAGGGGGACAAGTCAGTGGACAAACACCCAAATAAGCTGCCCTACATGGGTTTAGCCAGGCCATTGGGGTCGCATCTGTCGGATAAGATTAACAACAAGATATGGAAGCACGAATATGTGGATGTTTTTAAATTGTTACACCGGGAAGTGCAGGCTAAGGAGGGCTCGAAGCAGGAGGAATGGGAGTTGACGAGACGGCCTAGGGTACCGGTGAATATGGAAAACTGGACGTCGGCGTTTCTCATTTATGCTAGCATATACTGCGAAATGCATCTGGACAGGGCCGTAGCATTGCTGAAGTATATGGACATCATCAGGAAGGCCCAAATGCAGTTCGGGGGGTTCGCATGGCTGAGTTATGACGAGGAGTTTAGGGCACTGGTTAGTGCGAATCCGGAGAAACACTGGGGTGAAGTGGATCAAGAATTATGGATGCAGTGGATGGCGTCAATGCATTCCTCGGCATCGACTCACACGGCTAGCGGTTTGCCGGTCACGTATTGGTCGTTTCAGTCGCGTCCCGCCCAAAGCGGGGCGGGAGGGAACGCAGCCAGTACCGGTGGCACAGGACAGGCCAACAAGCCAGGCAGCTACAATACCGGGGCCTGTTGGAGCTACAACAGGGGCTACTGTTCCAGGTATCCGTGCAAGTTCAAGCATGAATGCTCTAAGTGTGGGGGGAAGCATGCCCTTACGCAATGCCTTACACTGGCCACCCCTTCCGAACAGTGGCGGGATTCCAAAGGTAGGGGGCAAGCTGGACAGAAGGGCTCCTACACCGGTTAGGGTGGAGGCAATGGCTTCGTGGCTCTCCCTCTACCCGGACAGGGAAGCAGCCTTGAAGATTCAGTGGGGGTTTACAGAGGGTTTTCGGGTCGGATATCAAGGTCCCAGATTGAAGAGGTGGGCCGACAACCTTAAATCAGCTAAAGAATTGCCGGGGGTAGTGGCGGCCAAACTCCGAAAAGAGGTGGAGGAAGGGAGGATTGCAGGCCCCTTCTATGACTGGCCGATGGATGATTTGATTATTTACCCGTTGGGGGTGGTGCCAAAGAAGGAAGAGGGTGAGTTTCGCATGATACATCACCTTTCGTGGCCAGAGGGACAGTCTGGGAATGATTTCATTGCGGAGGAAGATTCGCTGGTGCTTTACGCGTCGGTGGATGATGCGATCCGCCTTGTGCGGGTGTGTGGGCCGGGGGCGGAATTGGCGAAATGCGATGTGAAGTCGGCTTTCCGCCTGCTGCCTATACACCCTGTGTATTTCGCACTTCTAGGAATGCAGTTCGGAGGGGCCATCTTCGTGGACAAAGTCCTGCCCATGGGGTGTGCGATTTCATGCGCATTGTTTGAAATGTTCTGCACTTTCTTGCAGTGGGCATTTACGCAGCTGAGTGGGCATCGGGACGACACGCACTATCTGGATGATTTCCTGTTCCTCGGGAAGGCGCGATTGGGGGACTGTGGCAGGGCTCTGACATGGTTCCAGGAGCTGTCGCGGCAATTTGGGGTCCCGTTGGCACCTGAGAAGACGAGTGGGCCGTGTTGTGTTTTGACATTCTTGGGCATTGAGCTGGATTCCACCCAGTGGACAGCTCGGCTCCCGGCCGCGAAGGTAGCCGAAATTCAGGAGTGCCTACAATGGGTGATTGGAGAAAAGAGGATTGCGTTGAGGGCGGTGCAGCAACTGCTGGGGGTTTTGAACTTCGCGTGCAGGGTGGTCCGGGCGGGACGGACGTTCTGCAGATGGCTCGGCATGGCCATGTCGGGGGCAGTGCTTCCACACCACAGGGTCCGGATCTCCATGGGAGTGAGGGCGGATCTGAGGACATGGTTGACGTTCTTGGCAGATTTCAATGGGGTATCCTTGGACTTTGTGGACGAAAAGATGGTTTGGCAAATCCAAATTTACTCTGATGCGGCTGGGGCAGCTGGTTTTGGAATTTTCTGGGATGGAAGGTGGTGCGCGGAGACGTGGCCGGATCACTGGATGAAACAGGGGAGGAGCATTGCGTTTTTGGAATTCTTTCCCTTGCTGGTGGCTCTGGAAGTGTGGGGTCCTGAGTTTCAGAACAGGGCGGTGTTGTTCCATGTGGACAACATGACGGTAGTCGAGTTGGTTAACCGACAGAGGGCAAGGGACCTGAGAGTGCTGAGATTGTTGAGGAGTTTCATGTTGAAATGCTTGCGTTTGAATGTGGTCTTGCGAGCCAAACATGTTCCGGGAGCGAATAATGACATTGCGGATGCTTTGTCTCGTTTGCAGTGGCAGCGGTTCCGGCGATTGGCACCAGGAGCGGATCTGTGCAAGACAGGGCTGCCGGACGGCATCTGGGCCTTGGGGGAGTGAGGGTGATAGGCCTAGTTGAGAATTCTATTGCTGCTACCACCAGGCGGACCTAAACACTGGCGTGGGCGGAGTTTGGAGCCTTTATGGGATGGAGCGGGGAATCTGCCTGTGGGGAAAAGGCGACAGTGGAGCAAGGAGTGTTACAGTTTGTATTGCACTACATGGGCAAGGGGTTGTCGGCTGCGACCATTTCAGGGAAATTGGCAGGAGTGTAATTTTATTGCTGTTTGTTTTTTGGTTTTGACCCAACGAAGAGTGTGATTGTCAGTAGGGCACTCAGAGGTTGGAGCAGGGAAAGAGCGGGGGGAGGGTTCCGAGGGGGGCCATAACGTTTGAAGTGTTGGTACGGTTGGTTGCGACGTTGCCACTCTGTTGTTACGATGAGTTTGAGGCCCGAGTTTTCCGTTTGTGCATGATTTGGATGTGTTTTGGGGCGTTTCGGGTGTCGGAATTGTTGGGCACGCAGGCGGTGGCGGGTAGACGGTATGAGGAGATTCGTTTGGATGCTGGGTGACTGGGCATTTGGTTGGGTCGGTCCAAAACAGATCAATTGGGACGAGGCAAGTGGGTATGGTTGAGCGAGAATGGTTGTGGGAGTGTATGCCCGGTGGCTGAATGGAGGTCATTTGTGCTTGCCACACAGGTTGTGCGAGGGGAGATATTCTGTCACAGGTCAGGTGCAAGGGTGAAGGCGGGAGAGTTGTTGGCGGTGTTGCGCATGGCATTGGTGCGTCTGGGTTTGGAACCGGCTGGTTTTGGGACTCACTCGTTTCGTATTGGGGCGGCGACGGCGGCAGCCCGGCTGGGGTGGTCCTGGGATAGGATTCGGCAGATTGGGAGATGGAGGTCCCGGTGCTGTGAGTGGTATGTGCGAAAGTGAAGGGTTTGGTTGAACGGAGCTGGGGGTTTGGGAGGATGGGGTGGCTGTTTTTCTATGTGTGTCTAACATCTGTTTCTCCCTCAGGTTGCGTGGGAGGACCTGGGGCCAAGACGGTCACATGGATTGTGGGGCATTCTTTCGTGTACTGGGCGTTAAAGTATGCGGAGCAACAGGTGTACGGCCGCAACCTGGGACTCAAGGGACAACATCACGAGGTGCACTGGTGGGGAGAAGGGGGTATGCGATGGGGGGCACTATTGCCCTGGCTCGCGAAGATGGTCCCACAGAAGGGATGCCCGGATCTGTCGATCATCCATTTGGGGGGAAATGATTTGGTTCGGCTGTCGGGTTTGGCGCTCTTACAGCTGATGCAAAGAGACTTGGAGGTATTGAAGCACAGGCTGGCAGGGACCTGCATTGCCTGGACTGAATTTGTCCCGAGAAAAATCTGGAGGGGCGCTGTTAAACATGGGGCAATTGAGAAGGCAAGACGGAAACTTAACAGAGCAATGCGAGTTTTTTGTGGGGACAAGGACATTAAGGTTATAAATCACCCTAGACTGCAACTGGAGGAACCGCTACTCTTTAGGGATGACGGAGTGCATCTTTCCAGGATGGGGAATGCGTATTACATGATGGAAATGGAGAGATGTGGTCAGCAAGCTTTGGAACAAGGCAATTTGGTGTCGCAGGGATGTTTGAGTGGGCAGGGATGTGTGTTGTTTGACCAGTCCCCGGGGGGGGGGGCAGGTATCCGCCCTAAAGGGGGCTACCTGGTTGGCGGTACTCTTGAGGGGTGCGGGAAGTCATTAGCGGGCACACCCATCCCTCGGGGGGGGGGGAAGAGTGAACGAGGTGGGGGTAATGGAGGCATGAGTGAAATGGCCGATGAGATCGGGGAGGATGCTAGGAGGTTTGTGGAATGGTGAGGAACGGAAGGGGCATGGAGTGGTACAAAAGGTGAGTGTGGAGTGGTTGAAAGGAATGAAGGGTTGGAGAGTGTTGTTGGAAGTTGTTATTGATGTAATGTTTGGTTATTGTTTATTGTTGTGCAGTCTGGTCCTAATAAAAGGCCTTTTACGCTTATGACACAGTGTGGTCTGTTCATTGCGCGATGCCGGGCCCCGGGGGAAGCAGAGTCGCAGACTAGTCTTCCCCCGGGGTCTTTCGCGCAGGGGTAGGACCAGGCAGGGTCAAGGGGTGGAGCTAGGGGGTAGGTATAAGAGCGCAGGGGAGGAAGGTGACTTCCTCTTCCTGCGCTCGGCACCATTGGAAGGGTTATTGCGAAGGCCACCCACCCACCCTGCAGTTAGGGTTCGGGTTCAGGGTTGGCTAAAGCGTGCCAGTTTAGGACAGGCTGCGGGGCTGGCGGTACTTTTGAGGGGTGGGGGGAGTCATTAGCGGGCACACCCATCCCTCGTGGGGGGAAGAGTGAACGAGGTGGGGGTAATGGAGGCATGAGTGAAATGGCCGATGAGATCGGGGAGGATGCTAGGAGATTTGTGGAATGGTGAGGAACGGAAGGGGCATGGAGTGGTACAAAAGGTGAGTGTGGAGTGGGTGAAAGGAATGAAGGGTTGGAGAGTGTTGTTGGAAGTTGTTATTGATGTAATGTTTGGTTATTGTTTATTGTTGTGCAGCCTGGTCCTAATTAATGGCCTTTTATGCTTAAGACACAGTGTGGTCTGTTTATTGCGCGAACCTGTCTCGGTCTTCTATCTCGAGGGTTTTCTGCAAGACAGAAACGTTAGTTTCAAAGAAGTTAAAAGGGGACCTAATCCGTTCTTTATTAGACAAGCTACTTGATCCCAATCTAAAACATAGTATACACGTCTTAATCCTGAGCGATGGGGGAAGCCTTCCTTATTTTGAAGTGATAATGGAACTACCAAGTGACTTTAATTTAAATACGTGATTTTAACTCGCCCATGTAGTTTACACGAGGAGTTAATACAATTTTAAACTGAAATAGGGGTGTCTGAAACTCTGCTGGGTGAAGACCGCGCTAAATGAAGCAACGAATAAATAAATACACACCAGAGTTGTCTTGACAAACCTCACGTTTACCTCGAAGACCCTAACTCACGTAAGCGAGAAAACGTTTCCAGAATGCGACTAATACCCGCTGGGACAACCGTAGGCGTGAAGAGGAGCGTGATTACATTTTATAGGACACGTGACTAGAAAACAGGTTTCAGAAAGTCGGCGTGAAATTGAGTTTCACCGCGGGAGCCCCTGCGGTGGATCCCGCCGTGTGTGTGCACCCACAGGGCAGCTCAAGGAGTGGAGGCGCGCGACTTGTAAAGTTTTCGGCTGCAGGCAGGGCCGGTGAGTAGGCGGGGCGTGGGCGGGTCCTGCGCTCTGGACTGGACGGTCACTGCGGGAGGTGGGCGGCGAGGGAAGCCCAGAACACGGCTGGGAGATCCCGAAGCGAAGTAGCTTCAAGCGGCCGGGGACCGAGGCTGCCGGAGCTTCCCTCTGGCGGCAGCAGCGGACATTGGAGCAGGCCAACAACTGCCCCGCCACCATGGACTACCTGCTGCAGGTGAAGCTTGGCTGCCTCTTTGGACTGCTCTTCCTGACTTTGTTTTTCGGGCTCGTCCCATCCAGGGTACCGTTCCTGCGCGACTCTGCGGGCACAGGTGAGGTGTGTGGGCGAGGGGCAGCTTGGGAGGGGTGGGGCAGGAGTGAAAAGGATGCACATGGGGAGGTGAGGGGGCGGCTGCACAGGGGACCGGCACGGTGGCTTACGGGTGGGGGAGGGAAAGGGGCACCAGGGAATTGGGGGAGTAGGAGGAGGCGGTCTCAAGGTAGAGGAGGGGGCTGGGCTTTAGGATAAGGATTAAGGACAGGGTCGGACTGCGACTGAAAATAGACAAGGGTACAAAATAAAAGCGGCCCATTATCGAATCAGATATCTATAACAAGTGATCCATGTTTGCAAATTGGGGCGGTGTTGAACTTGTAAAGACGCGCTCTATAAGTGTTTTTACAGCATTTGGAAGATTGCATGGATTTGAGGTTTTTTTTGTTTGTAGTTTTTTTATAGCGCGAAATCCACCCAAAGTTATTATAGCGCGTTATACGAGGCCCACCTACATTACACACGGACACTTTCATTATTATTTTAGGCTCGGGAAGATTAACTGATTTGTCCAGAATCTCTGGATGTTGAGCTGACGCCGAGATTATATTGGTTCCTCTGTTCCAAAGTCGGCAGCACTGGGCAATGTTTGCAGTAATATCGGGGAATTCAGAAGTAACAAGCATTTGCAATGCAATAGGTCTCGCATTTGCGTGAGTTTGAGCTCTTGGCATTGTAAATGAAAATGCCTTTCATTTATGGGTTGTCATTTACAATGCCAATAGCTTAAACTCTCGCAAAAGCGAGACCTTTTGCATTGCAAATGCTTGTTAAAAAGTACCTCTTGAGCAAAACCACAATGCAACAAGAAAAATAGAATTACCCTTGAATGTTTTTCACATTATTGCTTAAAGGCCCACACTGAAACGGAGTAAAATCCCCAAAACAAATTTTTACCTAATTACCTGCAGAAGAACAGCATTCAGAACAAGATGATTCCAAAAAACTGAGTAACAAAAGTAGAGCTTATTCCACATTTTATGTCAACATATGATGTTACTGGCCAGCACATTATCAGAACACTAAATATGAGGTTAGTAATATTTCCACCAATGCCCTGCCTGCAAATTCAACATACTTCCTCTGAACCTTTAGCTAAAATGTCCCTCAAAAGACTGGGCACTTTATTGATGGTATGTAGTAAAAATATGTACTCCTTTAAAAGTTGCAATCCTTTGACCCAGTTAACAAACCAAATTATGGTTTCATATTACGGTATGTACCAGAGTGTTAGTAAGATTTCGAGATTTCCATACACAGTGTGTGGCGGTGGCCAAATAATAATTTGTCATGTGCTATTAGAGAGTAAAAGTGTTATTATAAAAAAAGGGGGGCGTTTAAGTCTTGCAATGGAGAGCTGGAGACTAAACGAAATTTGCACTCCTGTATTACGACTAAGGGTGGGCGGACAACTCCGTTCCGCCCACGGAATGTGCGGAGATTTGCCCTTCCGCAATAATAGGCGGAGAAACAAGGCAAATCTCCACACACTCGGGGGCATAACGGAAGTTGACCGCCCGCCTCCCACCCGCAGTATTAAATACATTAAAAAAGCTATTTTTAAATAACCTTACCTTATCGGCGGCGTCCCCGGGCTTCCATCCTCCTCCAGTGCGTCTTCTTCTGGGAAGTGCGTGGGAGCCTGCGCAGTTCCCAGAAGAAGACGCGCTGGAGGAGGATGGAAGCCCGGGGACGCCGCCGATAAGGTAAGGTTATTTAAAAATTGCTTTTTTAATGTATTTAATACGGGAGGCGGGATGTGCGTAACGGAACTATGCAGAGAGTGCGGAGATTGGTTCCATCTCCGTTCCTCTCAACGTAGGTCCCTTACGCACATTACGCCCACCCTTAATTACGACATACGTACAAATAGATTTTTTTATGGCTTTTAACTGCCATCTGCATCTTGAGACATCTTGCAGTCACAAAGTAGCCACCGGATGCCTAAAAAATGCAATGACCGCTCAGTCAGCGGGCTTACTATGAGCAGATTTTAATTTACTATTACAAAATAATTAAATCCTACTGAGTAACTGCAATGAACAGCAACATATTATTGGAAGACTACAGTATCTAACAGGTAATTAAGGCTGTATATACAACACAATGTTTAGGACTTCAAGCAATTTCATAAATGAGAAAATAAGTTTAAAAAAATGCACAATATATCCAAGAGGCAAGTTATTTTACAGTATGCACATTTTAAACGTTTAGATTTAAATCCTATTGAGTACTGATGTCACTTTTAAATGTTGAGGACTAAATATTCCTGTGGTTATATATTTTTTTTAAAGTGCCTGTACTAGTCAACAAGAAACTCTTAAGATCTATCCTGATCCCCTATGCCAATAAAAGTTATTAGTGTTGATAAATATCGATTTCTGACTTGGGGCAGTTACAACATACTTTTAACACTTTACATTGTGTATAAGCCGCCGTTTTGTTGCTGTATTTATGTCTAACGGAAGTCAGAGCGTCTTTCAAAGTTATATCGTAGCCCAAAGTATTCCACGAAATAATTTTCGAAATACACCACAGAAATGAAATACTGAGAGAAAAATATAGTGATAGTTGTATGTTTTATAATAAACACTGTGCCTCCAAAACTCCTCATTTGCTTTCTGTCACCTACCAGGAAGAGTGCCTGCCACTCGGACTGGTTTGTACCTGCTGTTGATGACAAGTAGAGAGCGCTCGCCTGTGATTGGAGCCAGGCATAAGCATCCGGTGACTGGGAGTTAAGAGGGCACCCATGGTTGGAGTAAAGGGCGGTGGTAACCCAGTCCCACAACCAAAGGAAGCTAATACTAAAGCAGCGTAGTTGTACAATCGCATCATACACCTGGTACAAGTGCCCCTGATGAGGGAGTTGGGTGAAGATTGATGAAGGGCAGGATCATAACCTGTGAAGGACAGTATACAGAACCTTGAAAATTAACCACAAACTAAAAATATTATAACGAACAGGGCCAAAAAGGCCCTAAAAATATGCACCGCAAAGCACCCCCCCCCCAAAAAACACAAGCATTTACAATGCTAAAGGTGTAGCAATTGTGAGTTTGTAACCTTTGACATTGTAAACAAGAGTTAACAAATAGAAAAAAAATGGCGGGCCACTCCTTTTTTTTTTTTCCTTCTATTTATTTACTTTTGCTAAAATCGCTTTACCTTTAACCATGTTAAAGTAAAGCGTGGGTACCGCGATTGCTGCAAAAGTAAAGAAATAGAAAAAAATCTTCTTCTTGACTTTTTTAACAATTGTGGCACCCGCACTTTACCTTTAACCATGTTAAAATTAAGTGTGGGTGCCGCGAATGCTGCACAAGTAAAGAAATAGGAAAAAAAATGTATATCTTTACTTTTTCAACAATCGCGGCACCCGCTCTTTAGCTTAACATGGCTAAAGGTAAAGCCAGTGTGCCGCCAACGTGAAAAAAGTAAATAAATAGAAATAAAAGCAGTAGACAAAAAAAAGCAAGCGCTGTGCTATAGCGCAGCACCCGTGCCTAATTAAGTTATGTACATGGCGGCCCGTGAACATCGGGCGCCCTTGCCAAAGCCGAATTAACAAGAGTGCTTACCGACTAATGAAGTAGACAGTGTAACGCCGCAAGTAAAAGATGCAGTCCTGATGGGAGGTCACAAAAGGAGACACTGGAGTAACGAGGAGGGACTAAGAAGCCTCATTATCAATCGGAAGCCAGCGTTTACCAGAGACCATGCCACCAGCCAATGAAAAATATGGGCGGTGCTTCCACTCCACTTCTAAAACATACTACACTACAGGATGCCTTGCAGAGCGAGCAGCACATGCGCTGCAACGCTGGGCTCTACCTAAAAACGGACCCAGTGGACTATAAAATAGGCCAACAAACAGCCAAAACACCAACCCCACACAGTTTTGTCAGGCCAGTCCATTGGCCCTGCCTGATTGGCAGAGAGGGCATTCCGACCCTGGATAAAGAGGGGGGTTAAAGGGAGCGAGGCTCGCAGGAGAGTATGTGTGCACAAGGAGATGAGGGTGTATCCCGCATACAGAAACGCTCACTATTGACAGCTTTCAGATCAGGACATGTCTTAAAAGTTAGCCTGACTCTGGCACGATGAGCATTCTTGTAGAAATATGTTAAACACGTAACTGAAACCAGAATGGCTTTATTTTGCCCTGCAGATGTATCCGCATCATGTGTTTAAGTAACTTTCTTATCAGATAATTGCAAATTTTATCAGGTGAAGTGAAAGGAATGTTTTCCACAGAATAATACAATTAACTAATTAATGGAAACAGCAAACAGAAGGATCATTTACATACAGACCCCAGTCCTTTTAAAGGTGACTCCTTCAGTAAGTCTGCCATGCGCCTGCTGATCCTTGCTTCAGAAAAGTGAGAGCAAACAAGAACAAAGACAGGACGTTCTCTTACACAACGTGTCTGAAAGCAAAGTAGAAACCATTAATTTAGTCATTTGGATCAATGAATGACGTACACTAAAGGTTCACCAGCCACATGAGGTGGTCACACGTATGCTTCCTAGTTCTGATGCCGATGGCAAGAGATGGAAAATATCTCCTGAAGTTTATCACAGACCCCCAGACCACACATGCCTCCTAAGAGACGACAGTCAACATCCAAAACCACTCTTATATTGACAGTTCCCCTTGATCAGGCACGATTGTAAAAATAGCGCCAGATTCCTTGAACAGCCCGATGGGTTTGATCAAAAAATTATCTGAAAAACTTTATCAAATGCAACTATTTTGCTGTTCAAAGAAATGAGCCCTGAACAACTGGAAATCTCTGCCTGAGACCCAAGAGACAGTTAAGAATCAACATACTCCATGCATGAACACCTACTTGTCTATATCAAACAAGTTAAAAAAGATCACAAATAAACGCCTGTGTCTTTTAAACATAGGGAAAATGCATTCTGACTGCATTATTTGTCATTAATAAAGGGCACAGCCTACTAAATTTTCTTGAATATATCTGTCAAACTCCAGACAGGCTACAATTATAGAATTTTGCACTAGTGAATGGACATTTCCTTTACATTAATCATAGTGTATGCAGATTCCTTAAACAACCCATGAGATGGACTTGGGCCTACACAAACCTCAGGAGATGCGTACAGACAGTAGTTTTAATAATGGCAATGATCACTAGAAAGACAAGAATGTGCACCCTGGAGCAGTTTTGTGTGTAACGTACCACCATGAAAATGTCTACACGCCTCCTAGAAGTAGGACACTCTGAAAATGATCTCGGGTGTGTGGTCTTAGATGAAGAACAGTCTGAACCACTTTTGTCCAGAACACAGGCAAGACAGTTTACAAAAGAATACTGAAAGGAAACCGGACCAACGTAACAGAAACAAACAATGACATTCCCTCACACCAGGTTCACTAGTAAGTTCTAGTCCAGTCACTTCCTCCTGAAACTATTTTAAGCTTCTATCGCGTGACACATTAGTCTGAATCCATTGTGGCCAAATACTTCCCCTACACATTGTCTAGGATACCTTACAAGGCCAGGCAGTCCGGCTGTGATTCGACTTTGAGCAGTAGTATCCTTGTGCAATTTTTCTTTTCTAGAAAACCTACTGGCCAAGCATGCAGAAAGCTTGAAATTCTAAGTTCTCCTGTACCTCTATTATTGATAGACAGTATTATCAACTACAAGATAATTTCCTCTCAAATAGCACGTTACCAAACAATTCTCAGCGCAAAGGAGGTGTCACAACCATGAAGGTGCTCACTCATTTGTCACCTACCTTGGACTTTAAATGTGGTATTTCACTGAGACTGTTCTGTGATCAGATAATGATCCTCACCAGCAGCCGGACTGCCTGGTCATATGTGGAACCTACAAGCAGCCAGTATTTCTCTGCCACTTGTATGCAAGCGGGAGCAGAGGCAAGAGTTGATAGGTTTATGCGTGCTGTCCTCTGCATAGAAGGTACACCTGCAGCACCTTGTACTTTGTACAAGCGCCGTACCTCGCTCTGATCCTAGTATGCAAAAATAGTTTCATTGTCCATCTTCCTTAGAGTCAAATGTGTACTTGCGAGTAGGAGATTGGTCGCCGCCTCCATGAGGCCTTCCCTATGTAAGGTCAAGGTAAGTGTAAGTGAGTTGCAAAACATGTTGCACTCTGCCACCATGTCTTTACAGATGCTCTGCATGTTGTGTTTGTTCCCTTTACTGCCTCTGTAAATACTACATTTGTTACAAACCCTTTGTTGACTTCGTGGGCACCAGGTGTAGGGAGAAAAAATACTGTTGTAATCTGACATCAGTTGATTTAAGATACTAGGGACTTCATTTGACCTGTAGAATTGCCACAAACCCAGACCCGTCTATTTTTGACATGAAACATGCCGATAGCCAGACACGAAGGGCAGTGAGTCACCCTCTTGCTTTTTTTCTTTTTGAGTTGCCACAGGGTGACACCAATAAAATACAAATTTCGTCTAACGCAGACAATTTTATTATTAAGAGTCTGTAGCTGCCGGTTGAAGAGGGCGCCTTTTCCAGTGGACCATCCTTTGGAAATCATTGTCCTAGTCACCAAATGGTCATTGAGGAACAATACAAACCAAGGTGCTTCTTCCGTTAAAAAGCTTCTGCCCAGCCCACCCCAAACAAACCCTGGTGTTTGGTTGAGTAGCAGACCCGATGATGAAGCATGCGACCTTGTGCAATGTGGGCCTAGAATATGTTGTGAGTTCTGCTGTGCTAGACTCTGCACAAAAGCCTAGGCTCTCCCTGCATGATTTGTAACCCTCTCTGTACCACACACAATGCCCGGATGTCTGCCCTTCCCCTCCACTTTTGTTATATGTAACTGTAGCGATTAATTCTTGCCTGAGACTAGGAAGTTGATCAACACCATGCCATGAGCCTTCCTCGCCTACCTGGAGATTGTTTCAAGTTCTTTGTCCAGTGCCATTGTTGGGAGTGCCTTTGTGGTGCAATTACAGCCCCTCGTCTCGGTTGGCCATCTCTGTGCTGTATGCTGCCAACATGGAATCTATATTTTGTAAAGGGTAAAATTAAAACCACAGCAACAGTGGTGTAGCTGCAATTAGACTGTAAATTGTCCTTTATTGAAAAGAATGATTGAGGGGAAAACACCTCTGTTGGACACCACGAGATGACACTTGCCATGGAGGTGAGCACCATCACCCATATGTAGAATTCTGCTTTAGACAAGCGCATCCTCTACCCTTTGTAGAACTCTTTTTTATATACATCAGTCAGTTCCCATGTTAGTCTCCAGCTCTCAATAGCAGGATAGGCCTTGTTTATTGATATATCAGAAACTACCCTTGACCTTTTCACCATGGTCCTTCGAAAACTCGTATTGCTGTTAAACGTCAAACTTTTTTTTGCTCATGTTTGGACTTGATCTATTAGAGGTGGGTGGGTAAATCTTTTTCTTGTATGTCAGCCAGGCTGAAAAGCAGAGTAAGCATGCCCTGGTCTCATAAATAAGAATGCCTGATTGAGGTACATGCAGACTGGCAATTTTTTGTCGCCACATCAGAGTGTGCCTCTCTGCATTCTGCCAATCATGCTGCTAGCCCAGTTGTGCGGTAAAATACACTTCCACACACACACACACGCTTCTTTCTGGGTATGCAAGATGTTGTGTAATGTATTTGTAGTTCATTTATGTGAAGGGCTTGCATAAACAAAGCAAGAAAGTAGGATTCCCAGTGCTCCCTATCTACGGGACGATGTTGTTCCACCTGGAGGGCATTCAGCCCGTCCCACCCTACACATTCTTTTTTGTTATTCATTTAATACAGAATGTATCTAGAATAACCTGAACACACATAAGACTTGGAAATGGGGACAACAAAGACACAACTTGTTGATTTACTTGCAAAACCGACTGCTGTAAGCCCCATTTTGAAAATAGTTATTCAGGATCAGTTGCCCTCCACGGCGGTCACCTGATTACAATTGTCACTTTAAGTATTGCCCCCAAACATCGGCCAAAGTCGCGTTGAAATACCCATCTGTTTTCATTGGGTGCATAATCCCACACTCTTCTGGACTAAGGAAAAGCAATTGGCAGTCTCGACTCCGAGCTAGACCTTAGAATTGGGGTTACCTTTTATTGCTCATTCACAGAGGCTTACTGAGGATGTTTGATCTTGTTCCTTCAAGAAATAACCTTTTCCTCTGACCTTCCAATTTTAAAATGTTGTGTTCATGTTATTTTAATTTACTAGTACAGAAGCTTTATCTAAACACAACAGCACAATAAACATATCTGTAGAGACACGTGACATTGTCTGAAACTATTGGTCAGATAACCAGATTTTGAGAAATTTTATCAAAGTAAATATATTAGTTTCAGTTTGCAGGAGGAAGGGGTTCCAGAATCTGGTAATGGCAATGCAGAATGTACATTGGGTTGCCCCTTACGCCAGCTGATGGTAGTGCAGCTCAGTGCTTTTGCCCATGCACCTTGAATACTCACTATGCCCTTTGGTGCATGTATTTATTTAACATACTCTTACATGCTTTTCATGGCTGTTTTTATTGTGTGGAATTCGACAGCACGAATGTGGCCCCCATCCCATGGACTCATACTTTCAACAGGAAAATCTCTGAAGACCAGAACACCTACAGGAATGCCATGACTGAATACCACTAGCGCATAAGAGCCACCAAGAGGACCTTTATCCAGAACAAAATCCACACCAACGCCAGTAACGCAAAATAACTCTTCAACGTCCGAGTAGTTCACCAAACCCTCCCAGCGAAGCCATGGACGTCACACCATCCCAGGACCTCTGCAACAAGCTCAGCTCCTACTTCCACCTGAATATCAAGGCCCTCTACGACAACTTCAGCGAACAGACTCCAGACACCGCGCCCCTCTCCACCACCGACAACCAGCCCACCATCACCACTTGGAAACCGGCTTCCACCGAAGACACCGCCACGACCATGAAGAACACCCACTCAGGAGCCCCCACCGACCCCTGCCCGCCGCACATCTACCACAGAGCCGCCACAGCCATAGCACCCAAACTATGCCGGACCATTAACTCCTCCTTCGAATCCGGCATCTTCCCTGACGACTGGAAGCGGGCAGAGGTCAAGCCCCTCCTCAAGAAAACCTCGACTGACCCGATGGACCTGAAAAACTACCAGCCAATCTCTCTCCTTCCCTTCACAGCCAAAGTCACTGAGAGATTCGTCAACACCCAGCTGACCATCTTCATTGAAGAGAACGCCATCCTCGACTCCACCCAATCCGGATTCCGCAGCAACCACAGCACCGAGACCGCCCTCCTCGCCACCACCGATGACATCCGCATGCTACTCGACCAGGGCCACACAGCGGCCCTCCCCCTACTAGACCTCTCTGCAGCCTTCGACACAGTCTCCCACCGCAATCTCGCCACAAGACTCCACGACGCTGGCATACGGAGAACCGCCCTCAACTGGATCCACGCCTTTCTCACCAGCAGAACCCAAAGGATCAGACTCCCACCCTTCATCTCCGAACCCACAGAGATCAACTGCGGAGTACCCTAAGGATCCTCGCTTAGCCCCACGCTCTTCAGCATCTATATGGCCCCCCTCGCCTCCATCTTTAGACAGCATGGGCTCAGCATAGCATTCTACGCTGATGACACCCAGCTCATCCTCTCCTTCATGAAGAACCCTGAAGACACCAGAATCGGCTTCCAGGAAGGAATGAAAGACATTGCTGCCTGGATGAACAAGAGCTGCCTTAAGCTCAACTCTGAGAGTAGATAGAGGTCCTCGTCCTTGGACCCTCCTCTACTACCTGGGACAACACCTGGTGGCCCTCCGCCCTCGAAACTCACCCATTCCATCAGACCATGCCTGAAAACTCGGCATCATTCTAGACTCCTCCCACACCATGACCCGCCAGATCAACTCCATCACCTCCACCTGCTTCAACTCCCTCTGCATCCTCCGCCAGACCTTCAAGTGGATCCCCCCCCCCCCGAATGCAGAAAGACCATCTCATAACCCGCAGACTGGACTACGGTAATGCCCTCTATGCCGGAATCAACAAGACCCTGCTACACAAGCTCCAAACCATCCAGAACACCACAGCCAGACTCGTCCTCAAAACCCCAGACTCGTCCTCAAAACCCCACGACAAGAGCACATGACCCAACACCTACGAGACCTCCACTGGCTCCCTGTCGAGACGAGAGTAACCTTCAAGCTACTCACCCATGCCTACAAATCCCTCCACAACATTGGACCCAAATACCTTAACGAAAGTCTCCTTCCACCTACCCAAAAGGAACCTCCACTCCGCCGACCTCACCCTGGCAGAGACCCCATGCATACACAGAACCAGAGGAGGCAGAAGAGCCTTCTTCTTCGTCACAGAAAAGACCTGGAACGAGCTCCCAATCCACATCAGACGCTCCCCCACTCTGCATACCTTCAGGAAGAGCCTCAAGACCTGGCTCTTTGACTGATCCGGAGCTGCAACTCCCCCAGCGCCTTGATACCCTCACGAGTGAGTAGCACACTCTAAAAAACACCCTGATTGATTGATTGATTCTTCACCTCGGTGTCCTAGCCAAAAGGTTGATGCTGCATGCCACTGCCAGTAAATATGTGGGTTTTGAGGCAGATTTGTGCACACATGTCAGTCCATGGACATAACTGCACTTTTATGCAGTTTCAAAAATACTGAAGGGAAATATGGGCTGCCTGTATGCCGTTTAAGGTCACACTTCCACTACTCAAGGAATCCATGGAATGCTGTCTGTGCCTGTTGGGTATGTTATGACAGAGCCCTGATCACCAACCATTAGCCACCAATAGACCTCCAGAGAGAAAAACAGTGGGTGGCAGCTCTGCTGTCTCAAGCCTCCCCACCCCCAAACCATAGTATCCCACCAGTGCTGTTTCTAGCAGTGAAACCAAGCCGAAGATCAGACTCTTCAAGTGGGGCAGTCCTCTGGGTCATGACTTTTCAGTCGAAATGGTGAACCTCGTATAGTTTCCCGGCCTGTCATGCGACCAGCCAATGTTTTGTTGCTTGTGAACTGGCCTTCGAACTAGTGAAAAGATTCCCTTCACTATTGGAAAAGAAGAGGAGAATTAGGGTGATTGTTTTCACCAGGAAAGGTACCTTTCTTCTATTTACGCAAACATTGACCACTCTCTGTTGGGTGCATCAAGTGTTGCATCTAGTCTGTACCTGCGTTTATTTTGTGGCCTAAACAAAAGTCAAGGAATGTACTCTGCAGGGTAAAACGGTCACCCCACCTCACCACCCCCAATTTGAAGCTCATTGCACTTTTCCTTGCCACTGTTTAATTTCCCTCTGTCTTTCTTCTTAGTTATCACTGACCTTACAGAAATCTACCTTTTCAACATCAGTGTGCGCGTGTGACTTGGACTGTTTGAATGTTGTTACAAAGCAATAATGCGCTCAACGTGATTGGGGATTTTATATTGGGATGGCTGTATAAAGAGGAAATAGAGGGATTAAATGGGGATACAGCTTCTTGGATGAGAGTTACAAGGGAGAATGTTGAGTACGGGGGTTACAGGTATGGTGTGACAGAGCCGTGGGTGGGAAATGGACTGGGAGTGGAAACTCTTCAGTTTGTATACTATTTGAGTGGTTACCCAGTTGTGTTTCTTGAAGAGATGGTTTTCCAGCTTCTTGCCAATGTGAAGGAGTGTAGCAGGTCTGTCGTTGGATAGAGTGCCCCACCCCCACTTTCACACAACGGTTATTGGTGGCCCCAAAACTTGCTCATGAATACAAAATGCATCATCGCCGTTAAAGTGATTATAGTACTGTCAAGCAGGGTCTCCCTGGCATGACTTTTGCAGCTGTAGGTTGTCAGAATCATGGTGTGGTCTTTAAAAGGCCCCCAAAATAAATGTCATTAGCAACTCCTGTAATTGATGGTTCATACATGGACTGACCAAGTAGATAGCACTCTGTACCATGTGTGCAGATGTAAAATAAACACCCTAACGATCAAAGGGTCCAGGGTACTAAACATCTTTGCATCCACAAAAGCTGCTATCCACTAAATCACAGGGTTTTCAAACACAAACGTTTTATATGCATCTATGAAACCTATTTTGCAAGTCAGAAAAGCCTTTCCAAGTCGCCAAATCGGTTTAGTAATCCATTTCGAATTGCAATTAGGAGGGGACATGAAAAGGGCAATCCCTACTAATTATGTCACAATAGTATGTATTGATGGTTTGCGACTGCCGTTGATTGCAATCTTTTGATCAGTTATTAGCACCTCAAAGGAGGTGGTAACTGATGGGCAAAGAGAAGGGAACATCTACCCCTTTGTGAATTGTGTCGGGCAGCGCCGGGTGGAGTGGAATGAGGTACCTGAAGAGGGATGCAGGCAGCGGTCCATGGGACTGATTACTGCTCTGTGTTATACAAATGGAAAAGATTTTCAGATGTTTATTTTCCTTACATTATGCATAGAGTGGGCTTTGGGTCCACTATCCACCCATTGACTTTCTTCGACCAGAATCTTTTATCCATTGGCTTGAGACTTTGTCAATCGAGTCTTGGCTCAGCGCAGTGGAGTATTCATCTCTCACACAATGCTGTCAGCTGTTTGGGTGTTTCCTTCCTTGTTCACTCGAGTGCTGGTATTGAACTGCATGAGGAACTGATATGTCCCCTCCTGCAGGCTCCGGCCTGTGATTCTCGCTTTCGTGTGCCAATGTTCGTGTTGGAACATTAAACCTAAATCTATTGGCTTTGCCAGTGCTTGCAGCGGTCTTGCTACAGACAACCTCAGCTGTCTTTTGCAGACAGAATTGTATTAATTAATCCACAGAGTCAACTTGCTCATAATAGGATGGCTTTCTCGTCAATCTTAATTCCCTTCTTTTCACTGGTGGCTTTCGTCTCTGTTCTGCATTTGTCCCTCCCCTGTAGCATAGTTTTTTTACCCTTCCTTTTGATTGGCTGCATTTAGTCATCCACTGTTGACCCCTTAGAGTTATGATTTTGTATTTTATTCATGTCATTACTTATTTAGCACTCCATGTGAGTCCATTTGATTGTTTTCAGTGCGTGCTCACCCTCTTTACTTTAGTTTCCCCATCTTCCCTCCTGTTCTCCCTGCCCACGCTTCTGGACAGCGCGTGTAAGTTGTTGAGCATTATGATGCCCTGGAGGTTCCCTAAATACTCCATTGTGGCATGCATTGCGATGTCATTCGCGATTCATGGTGGTAGGTGCTATTGGCTGCACCACTGGTGGTGCAGTTAAAAGGATTTCAATTCAGCAGGCATTGGGAAAGTCAATAGTGGTCTCCGGCCATGTTAAAAGTATAGAAAACAATGGAAACATTGTTTTCAATGCTTTCAGGATGGCTTTTACATTGTGTGACTCAACGTGTGCTTATTTGTAACATCATGGAACCACACATGACAATATAAGGCACATTGTGTCACGCAACCTGTTATATTTATTGTTTTTAAAGTAATGTATGAATTGCTTTCTACACTTTCAACATGGCGTGCTGGGCATTGTCCAAGCCAAATGTGTGTCTCGCTGTAAGCGTTGAATAGTGAGATTGGTTGACTTTGCCAATGCTTTTAGCAAGGAAGAATTCTTTAAGGAACCTGGGCTGTGTCAACCCAACAAAAGTTTCCTGTTGTGGAGTGCTGCAAACAGAGGTATGGTGGTCTGCTGTTCCTTGCATGTAACCTTCGCTGTTGGTGTACACAATCTCGGGGAGTTGCAGGTAGCCTCCTGCCTAATCGATGTGTCAATGGGCAGGTCGTTCTGTGACCTTCTATGCACCCTGCCCGATCACACCCCCTCGTCTCCGGGACCTGGGGAAGCTTCACTACGACCTAATAGTATGTGAATTAAATTGTATCGCAAACCATGAGATGGGGTACAAAAAGGTGCTGCGCATTTTGCCTTTCATGTCGTGTTGTCATGTGATTTAGGATTAGTTGTCACGGGGAAGGAATGCTGGCTGGGATCCCTGTCGAATCCAAACAAACTACGTTGTCAGTCAAGCTGTGTTTGCTCAGCGAAGAGCAGATTTCTAGGGATGAAAGGTCTGCTGTAGTGCGTGATCTGGAGGGAAGTGTTCCCCCTGCGGCTCTCAGTATATTAAGAAACGCTCGAGGGGCCTTCTACATCACCCACGAGTTATCCTAACTCAAGCAAACTTAAACCACGTATTGCTGTAAAATTCCAGTTAATAGGTTTCGAATTACTTTCAAATTCATAAATTGAATAGGAACAGAATTCTGTTTTTAAAGAGCCGACATGTATTCTACGTGACCGGTTCACACCCTGCGTTTATATGGCCGATCTCGCTTTTAATTGCACGTTCATGACCTCTGCTTGCACTTTTTATCATTTGAATACTCGCTGCTCATTGTACGGTGGCTGGCAGCTTGCTTTGAGCTGTGTTAACCTGAGGGGTGCTAACACTTCAGGTGCAGAGAGAGCCCCATGCAGCCCTCATTATTGCGCGCGCCTCATCTGCGCCAGTCCGCAGGAGCTGATCACACACTAGAGTTGGACCGAAGGGTGAGAGTACCAGCACTGACGGGTTGCCTCCGCGTGCAGGCATTTAGCATCTGCTGAACCTGAAACTCTACATTTGTGGCTCAAAGAGGCAATGTGCGGCTGGAGCATAGGCGGTGACAGCAGGTTTTCTGCTTGACAAGAGCATCAAACCAGAAAGGAGTGATATAAGAGCGCCAGCATCTTATAAATGTAGAGACAGATGGGACTTAAACTGCACCCCGTATTCCAGAGAACAAGCCTGGCCTCGTTAAGTGGGTGCGGCCAGATGCAGACTTGGTCAGTGCATAGCTAGAGTGCTGGCCCTCGCCCCGGGCAGCTGCGACCTCACACCTGCTATGGATTCAGCACATAAGTGAAAACAAGCATTGGCATAGCCAATAGGTCTCGCTTTTGGGACCTTATAAGTATTTAGTTATGCAACTGTTGCATGGCTAAACACTTATAAGGTCCCAAAAGCGAGACCTATTGGCTATGCCAATGCTTGTTGAGAGCGGGTCGGATGAGGACGCACATTATCACAGTGTGGTACACTACAGGCGCACGTTTTCTCCGGCTCTCTCAACACAGGAACATGAGTGGAGCGGTTTAAAAGCCACCCTCTGCCTTGCCTTTCCCAGGCAGCACAGCAGGATGTAATGAGGGGGCGACTCCGTGTCCCATCAGCCCAAGCCAGACTCAATAGCAACCAGCCCCTGGGTCTCATCACACGTGTATATGTAATATTTACTCACTCACTCATTATTTCCATGCACTGGCACTTTGTCCTTAATTGCACCAGACATACAGAAAGTAATGACTCAGGAGTCCACTTGCCATCAGTACGATTTTGTAGCTTTTAACCTTTTCTATACCGGTGACATCTGCTTCATTCTTATCTGCGTCGCGCGAGCTCGTTGGTAGCATTAAGGACAATTATTGAAGGAGTCTGGTGTTTAGCGTGTGCTTTTGTATTTTTCACTGCGCGTTCTATATTCATGTAATGGTTTCAATTAACTGTATCGTAATGAATAAATACAAGAGCTATGAAATATATGCATATGGGAAAGTGACCTTAAATATTTTTGGTGCAGTCCTTTTGAAACCGTGATCCGGCCGACCAAAACAGTCCTATTTCTAGGTCGGCGGCCGTCCAGGTTGTTTCATTCTGAAAATCCGGTCACCTCATGCTAAATGCTCATTATGTGGGGTGCAAAGCTGGCCTTGTTTCCAGTGCGAGCATGGTACTCGAGAGTCTGTGGCTGTAATGTACTCGGCAGTGTTTTGATTTGTTAAAAAGTGCCAGGACACTCCTCACGAGCCCTTTGCAACGTGCACTTACCCATTCATTGCCCCTGCCATCTCTGCCAATGACAGTGCCAGCACAATTACTAGCAAGCCCCCAGAGCTATAAGAATGGCATAGGCGGCAGGTATTGGCCATTATTAATGTATATTGAATTAATAAACAGTTGTTGTAAATAAGAGAGACCGCGCCACCAGGCGACTGACTCTCATAAGCATCAGTGTTGACAATTAAAAGCTGGTGTTGAGCACACAAACCACCGGCTCAAATTAAGAACTCTAGGTCCTGCGGGACTTGCAAGCCCAGGGGTGAGGGCAGGGAGGTAGCTTGATGGAGAGAAGAGGCGGTGGGCTGGTACAAAGTGTGGACTTGGAGCTACGGTGGCAGTCAGGGTGCTTGCCAGATGAAGAGGTTGATGGCCCTCTAGGAAGGGCTCTGGTCTGTAAAACGACAAGGCGGGTGTGCAGCGTGTGTGAGCTTGTAGCTCTGAAACATAAAGCGCCCCTCTTGTGCAGTGACCGCCTGTGGTGACTTGCGCAGTTTGGCCCATCATGTGTCTTAGCCCCGGCTCTGGCTCCGCCTCCCGGAAGCGGTCCAAGGTTGCGTGCGGCTGTACAGCCAAGGATCCCAGGATGCGGCGGCTGCTGTTTGCCTTCAGAGCTTGACAAACACTGAGCACTTTTCCCTCTCGAATTTTGCCATCTTGTCCATGTGATGTGTTTAAGGGGAAGGAGGGGGGGGGGGGCGATGGGCCATTGTCCAGGTGGCAGCGAGCCCGGCTCTCACTGCAGGGTGAGAACAAGGAATAGGGAATGTAAGCGATTGCGGCAGGGGGCTGCAATTATAAAAGGTGCACAGTAAATTTGACAGCAACATTCCATCTAGAAAGTATGTGCATGCATAATTTTTCAAAAAAGTTTAATAAAAATTGACCAGTCATGCTATTATTAAACCATTGAGGGTAAAGATAGTAATAAAACATAGCAAGTGCCCTGTGCCAATGGCATTCCAGTGAGAGTGCCTGAGTCACTGACACTTTGAGGTGCCTGTGAAGTCATCCCGCACTATGCTTTTAAATATGGAATCGAGAGTCTCCCTGGTGTCACACGTCTCGCGTTAGAGCGCAGTGCTAGAGGGGAATGAAAGCAGATCGAAAATCCAATAAAACAAGCAGGAAGTGGGATAAGGGAGGGGGTGGCAAATGGTGTGCACTTTCGCGGGCGCTTTGATGTTCTCAGGGGCCGCGCTGCTCACTGAGAACATTAAAGCGGCCGGGAAAGTGATCAGCAGGCTGCCAGATGGTGCGCGCGCCCGGCGCACATGCACTGTAGTTGGCGGCCTGAAAAGCACTTGTTTGCACTTCCAAATACCGCTTTCTATAGCTCTCGCCAGGGCAGCGCTAAAGCGCTGGCTCAGGCGAGACCTAAAAATGAGCTAGCTGTCTAAAGAAGCAGTTCCACTTTTCACAATGTAGTGGTAACATGGCCTGTTGTTACAGCTCCTGCCTGGAGAGGGATGTCTGGGTCATCCATGATACCTTCTTTTGACCCCTCTCAAGGGGTGGCCTTTGCACTTATATCTGTAATACCATGTGGTCGCGTAGAGAAGTGCGCAGAGAAAAAAGGGTTTTCTCATTTGCATGGAGCCAACTGGAGATATTTTTTGGCTTTCTGCTAATAATTAACTAGCATTCTGAGAGGTTTGAAATGGCTTTTTTTTCTCACAGAGGGCAGGGTCTTGATAGCTGGAGGTTATACCTGGCCTAGTACCCTCACTGTACAAACAAGTTAGACGGATAAAGTATGAAAAGTATAGGAGATTCTAGGGAAAAAGAACCAGACAGTGAAAATGAATGCTGAAGTGGTCTGCTACAACCTAAAAAGCAAGCACCTGTAGGGGGTTAAGCCCTATGAGACACTCTTTTGCATTACTATTTGTGTAAACTGACAGCTGGCCTTTGTTGATTACACACCATGTTAAGGAATCCAGATTGTTAATTTATTGACATAAGCAGCCATACTTTGCAAGAGGTACACAAAATAATATGGCTCATTCCCCCTTCAACACCAAATGCTAAACGAACATTTCTATTAATAATCATTATTAGAAAAATGCAGGCAAAGCCCTGGCCATCCTGCCCTGTACCATCATGAGCGTCCTGGGTAAAGTCTTAGAATGGGCCAGGCCAGTGGTGCAGAATACTCATGAGCTTCACTCGCCTCTGCCATGTGCCACCCTGGCATATAATTCACGTTTCATAAAGTACACAGTGCATCTGCGGTTTTGTTATACAAATTCCATTAAGGTTATCTTCTTTGTAAATGTATTAGAGTGCTGTCTTTGAACTCTGATTCATCAAATGAAACAGCAGCTAAGTATTGTCATTGCTAGAACAAGTAAATCTATTTTTATGAATGGGCCCTATTTATATTTTAATAGTAACTGGCAGATCTCTGCATCCCCTTCACGCAGTGCCAGAACTGTATACCTCCTGAAAAATGACACTAAATCTAGTAGCTCCTTTTGTATTTCTAACAACATCTGAACATCGGAATGAATGTGGAGTGTGGCTCAAATTTGAGATGAACTGGGTTCTAAAGTTATGATATCTGAATTCATAGGCATGACGCGTTTTCCACCAATGCCCGAACATTTTCTGCCTCTTGTCAGTTCTATGATGGTGTGTCATTCGTCAGTATGAGTTCCTGCAGTCTCGTTTTGTCTTCGACCAACATTGTTTTCTCATTTCTTTGGAGCAGAATGTCATCGAATGTGTCTCAGTTTTATCAGCTGTGTCGCTGGAGGAGTGTTTCTGGCTGCCTGCCTTTTGGACATCATTCCAGACTTTCTGGCTGACATCGGAGAGGAGTTGGAGAATCATCAAATAGAGGTATGTGATCACTTCTGCTTTATTCTACACTACGTTATGTTGTTTAAAGGAAGCAGAAGAGGAAAGAAAATGAGCGCATTTTATCATAACCAGATTATTCTGAAATCATTGTGTTTGCTCCATGGATAACAGGTAGCAGAATGAAGATCTTGTCAAGAACTAAATAACTTGGTTTTTCCGGTTTCAGTTATTTAATTGAACCAAACCTGTTTTTCACCAGATACGTACTTCACATCAAATTTGAAAAGCAAAAGTAATGTCAGATACATTGCAAGAAACCTTCTGAAGATTAGGACTTGTAAAATGTTTCACAGTTTCAGTCCCATAATATCAGAGAGCAATGCTAATGTCTGCCATCCATGAGTAGACATCAGAAAGGGGTAGGGTAGTCAGAGGAGAAAGAACAGGTAACCAGAAAAATCCCACTTCGTATCAAAATCCCTTCAGCCAATCCACCCCCTCCACCAGACTGTAGCCCCCAGGACGACATCCAGCACAAGCCGAGCAGCGTTCGCAGCATCTCACCAGGTGCTCTGTATAACCTCCTTTAAGTCCTTAAATAATCGTATCAATCTTTACTTGCGTTCATTTCCTTCAGGAAGACTGACGTGCTTCTTTCTTGGTAAGGGGACATGATCTATCCTGATAATAAATGTTCAACCCGGCAGAGTATTGGAGAGAACCTGCAATTTGAAGCATATATAATTCCCTTTAAACATACAATAGCTCCTTCTTTCTCTCTACTGTCTAGGGTTCCGGTGGTAGGCACAAAGGATGTGCTTTTGCTTCTATTTTACCACTTTCCTTCACCAAGCTGCTTGCAACGTGCAGTCTTCATGTCAGTGGATCTCAGTTTCACCAGCGCTGTTGTACCCCATCAGTCTCTGCTGCTTTAAGGCTCTTCATAGGCAGCCAACAGGTGCTGAATACACTATCTTGGTCACTTTGGTTCTGTTTCTCACTTACCTTTCTGATCTTTTCTTCCATCCCTGCTGTAGTGAGTGCATGAGGAAATATTTTTTAACTTTTGGGTCTTGAATTGTTCTGGGACACTTTTGAATCCGTTTGAGGGAAGTGGGCGTCAATTTGTGTAGTTTTGACAGTTAGACCCTTAAAAAAGTTTTATCCTTTATTTATGGGGCAACATAGAGCAGCCATTTTGGTAGGCCCTTCCTCCGAGAGTGGTTAGCGCTGTAGTTGTCCCTCCCTCATTACAGCCCAGACCTCGTCTAACCATGGCCATGGTGCGGACACGTGCAGCAGGAGCACTGCTGGTGCACCAAAGGCAAGGCTGTCTGTGCTCATCCGTGGCCGAACAGGCCTGGGGGCCAGGAACGCTGGCTCTTTTAACTCCATTAAATTAAGATATTCTGCCATGCCAGTCCGCTCACAGCACTCTGTTCTACCTCAGAGGTATGTCATTTATCCATGAACTTGATTACTGGGATCACTGGGTGTGATCATTTTGATGTTAATTTTTCTACTCAATTTGATAGTTCAGGAACCTGTAATAAGATGATGCTCTTCCTTCTGATGTTTCCACTGTGAGGGCTCTAGATTTATTGATCCCAAACCTACTGTCTACCGTTTCTCAATATTAATTGCCACTCTCTGGCTAATCACCAGTTCGATGTATGTAATTTTCTACTAACCAGCCTGCCGGGTGCCGTTTTTCTTACGGAAAATTGGCTTTATGAGGCCTCCGCTCCAGTCATTACTGTTGCCCTCCCTAGTAATTATCACTAGATTGGATTTGATTGCGAGGACAAGAGAGGCGTTGGAATTGCAAATGTTTTTAAAACTTAATAACGGCACAGAATGCTTGATCTCTCCATCCCAGACTGTGGGTCTTTATTTTCCGCCATTAATCCATCACCCTCCAGGACCTGTTGGCAATTGGAGTCCTCCGTTATCAGAAGCACTTTCTCCCTATATTCTTAAATGCACACATTTTAATGTTCTAGGTGAGTTCAACATTCATTTTGATGGCCCGACTTGAAGCATCTCCACCTCGATGGTAGAGGATTTTCAGGCCTCAGATGCAATTTTAATGAATAATGCCCCCCACGCATAGAGCTCGGCATTTGCTTGATCCCCTCTTTTCTAACCTCAAGGGTTTGTTGCTGGATTGTCTGATTCCTCTCTCTTTGTTCGGATCATTTTGCCGTACTTTTTTCCTTCTCGATTTCCACCACGGTTACAGTGCAGTCTCGTAGCTCAGCTGCTCATTTGAGAAATTGATCTCAACCTAATTTCTCTACTTTTAGTACTACACTATGGGATACAATACCTGCTTTGAGCCAATCGGTTGATTCTGACTTCTGTACGATCAATAATTGGATTCGGACATCTCTTGACTCTGTTCTTCCTCTCAAACCTAATACTCATCTTACATCTCTTCCCTCTGCCCCCAGATTTAATGATACTCTTTGTGGGGTCAAAAAGCATTACAAGCACTTTGAAAACATTTTGCGCAAATCTTACTGTGAGGAAGAAAAAAGGAAATATAACCTGGCCCCGAAGAATATTACAAGGCCTGCCTCTCCACCCAAGCTACATTTTATTCTGATAAAATTACTATGACCTAGAACTGTCCAAATATGTTATTTCGAGTGGCCAAGGGTTTATCAGACCATGTGAGGATCTCTCCTTCCCCATATCTCTCACAGTTGCAATGCAAGGAACTGGCTGGTTTCTTTTGCAAAAAAGTGGCGGATTTTCAGATTTTTTTAAAAATCTTTTTGTTTTTCGGACCTCCTGCCACCAGCTACAATCAGAAAAGATCCCTACTTGCACTGCGGCCACCTGTATTAAAACGCAAGTTGGTTATGGAGTTCCATCTGGATCCTCTTTGGACTGCTCTTTGAGTAAAGGTTTACCCATCAATGCACCAGCTTTTTATTTAAACCTTTTTGAACTCTGTAAATCTGGTTTGCCTCGATAACCTCTGCTCCCCTCTTATTTTAGTAAGTTATGCTTGACTATCTGCAAATGGTGATTTCTCTTCTCAATTCTTCACTGTTAGAAAGCAGAGACCCTAAAGCGTAGTAACATGCTATGATTCTACTCCTAATTAAAAAGCCAAATCTCGATCTCTTTAATTGGTCTAATTATTGACCAATTTTGCTTTTACCATTCTTCTCAAAAATCCTGGAGAAGCATGTGAATCAACAAATTTTGTTTGTTGAAATGAACGTGTTCTTCGCCCATCTCACTCTGGTTTCCGGGCTGGTCACAGCACGGAGTCACAGAACAGCTCAGATTCTATCTTGATAGAGGTTGCACAGAAGCATTCATTTTATTTGATCTGATTGCCCCATTTGACAATGTATCGCACCAGCTACTTTTGCAAAGACTAGGGGCTGTAGTGTTCGAGACTTGGTCTTGGCCTGGCTAGATTCATTTTTACAAGATCAGACTTTTCTGGTCTTCGCCACAAACCATACCTCCAGCTCCCATCATCTCCCCTAAGGTGTGCCCCAGGGGTCGGCTCTCAGCCCTATGCTATTTAACATTTATTTATGTCCCCTAGCGGACATTGTGGAAAGTTGTGGTCTCTCCTTCTTTTTTGTGCAGATGATACCCAGATTATCTTATGCCTTTCACCTCGAGAGGATCGCAACTCGGACATCCTCAACATATTTATTTTGAAGGTGGATGCCTAGATTAGCAACAACTCCCTGAAAATTAAATGGAGACATGACAAAAGTTTTGTTAATGAGTAATAACCCTCATCTTTGGGGATCTCATCACTGGTCGGATGTCTTTGGTACTTCTCCAGTCCCTGTTTCTGTGGTGAAGAACGTGGGTTTTTGGCTTGATTTAAAAGCTGTCTATGAATCATCAAATTTTGAAGGTAGCCTTCCCCTGTTTTGGTGTTTTAAGGTGATTTAGGAAAATACTTTGGTTACTGCCTGTTCCTGCCCAACGAACAGCAGTACAGTCTTTTCATTCTGTCTAGATTGGACTATGGTAACATTCTTTATCTCAGGCCCTCCAAGACTTCACTCAAATGTCTGCAGATTGTGCAGAATGCAGCTGCTTGATTATTAGCTAGATTATTATTCGATATCCCCAAAAATTCATCCACGTCCAATCTTCTTCGAAACCTCCATTGGCTTCCAGTGGAAAAGCGTATCCAATTCAAAGTACTGCGCTTTCTGCACAAAGCTATGTCAAGCTCAAGTCCGCGGTATCTTAGATTGTTGGGGACACACTTTCCAGCTGTCTCTCTGATCAAGTAATAGTAATGTCTATGTAGTGCCCAGAATCCGGAGAACCCAACAGGGTGGTCGATCGTTCTCTTATCTGGGACCTAAATAGTGGAACGCACTACCTGCTTCAATGAGAACTTGTCAGTCCTTCAGTGCTTTGTGGAAACTTGTACAGACTTGATGTTTTCCTAAATCTATTTCTGCTGTACCATTCTGGTGTCTTCCCTACACATGCTTAGTGCTGGGAAACCCTGTTGGGTAGTTATGCACTCTATAATATAAAAATAATAATTACTGTCCTAATAGAGAATGGTACTCCCATTTGCAAAGCTTATGTTCTTCCAGGGATTCAAACTTGGATTCCAACTTTCTCTGCACCTGTTCTATCCTAAACACTCTCCTGCCCAAATCCTGTAGTGTACCTTGAACAGCTTTGATATAGTCCCAGTTTTTCTATTTAAAAAAAAAAAAAGTTTAATTTGTGTTTCATACTTCGCATCAAGTATACAGAGAGACTTCTTCCAGGATAAGAGCAGTGTAGCTGCAGCGCCAATATAGAAATAACGAAAACCACAAACACCCCCACCACTCTCTCCCAAGACAGACATTTGTCACTACAACTGCAGAATGAATCAAAAGCCACAAGTCACATGCACCAATACATCGAACCATCCCACATTCAAC
Organism: Triturus cristatus; assembly: GCF_964204655.1. Lineage (NCBI taxonomy): Eukaryota > Metazoa > Chordata > Amphibia > Caudata > Salamandridae > Triturus > Triturus cristatus. The sequence continues at coordinate 492,605,109 of NC_140583.1, forward strand.
CCCCATTAAAGCCCAATCTGGCTCCAGTAACATTCATCATCTGGTGCTTCCATTAAGTGATATTGCAACCACCCGCTCCAAATCTTACTGAGTCTCCGGGGTCAGCCACTGCTTGTTTAGGTTACTTTTTTGGCAACCATATACATATCCACGCCTTGTCTCCACTCCTGTATTATAAGGCTCTACTGTGCCAAGTCAATGTCATTGGGGATTCCCAAGAGGATAAATTTAGGGTCCAGCGGGACCAGTTCCAACAATAGCCCCAGGAGTTCCTCAAGAAATCGCTGCACAGTACACCTGGATTATGGGGCTGATCCAAATAGTGTGAATAAAGGAGCCATCCTTTCCCTGACATCTCAAACAACTTGGAATCGGTGCCCTCTCCATAGCATGCAGTCTCTGTGCCTATCATAGTACACTCTGTGCAGTATCGTGAATTGGACTGAACGCGCATTGGTATAATTGCCACTTCCCTCGGATGAATCGGCACCGCCTCCCAGTCATTATCTTGCAGATATCTCAATTCTTCGCCTTCTATCCTCGCAGCCCAGTTAGGGTATTGTATTATAAAAGCAATGGGGTAACCCAGTATCCCTCAGAACCTGGGCAATCGTATACAAAAGTAACAGTGGTTCTGTCGGGTGAAAATTATTTCTTAAACCATTGAGCCAATCTTTGGTTTAGTCATAGAAAGGATAATTAGTCATAAGCAACACACACCAAGACCATAAAGGGTATTCAAGAGTTTTATAAATTGCATCATTTATAAATACCCAAATTACATTTTGCAAGGCTGTCAAAAACACAAAGTGAAATATAATTTGTGACAAGGTGACATGTGGTGCTCAGTGATGTAGTGATAGTGCGTAATATATACAGTGACTAGATCGATTTTGACGATTTAAAAAGGCCAGGAAAACAAATATTTCAGTAGATCTGCAGATTGAATAAATAGGTCTTTGCGCAGAGTCTTTAAACTGGTCCAGGGGATATTTGTCGACGTTTCAACCCAGGATCTGCACTACTATATAGTCAATGCGGGTCTTCATCAGGACAGGGACAGGGAAGGTACAGCCTAAGAAAGCCCACTGCTACTTGCAGGGCGTGTTAAAGAATCCTCGTTTGGTTAGGCACAAGCCCATGTGAGAGCATGAGTCTCCTGTACAACATTAATTCTCCTCTGTGGGGATTTCCAGTCTTGAGGTGCGATCACTCTTAGTTCACTCAAGAAGGGTACTTATGGTTTGAAAACGGAGTCTCAGGTTACTCAAAGGAGGAGCTCAGGCATTCGTCCTGTCGATACGATCATAGGCGACCGGACGAATGCCTGAGCTCCTCCTTTTGGCTTTTGCCTAACCAAACAAGGATTCTTTAACACACCCTGCAAGTAGCAGTGGGCTTTCTTAAGCTGTCACTTCCCTGTCTCTGTCCTGATGAAGACCCGCATTGACTAGATAGTAGTGGAGATCCTGGGTTGAAACGTCGACAAATATCCCCTGGACCTGTTTAAAGATCTGCTCAAGACCTATTTATTCAGTCTGCAGATCTACTGAAATATTTGTTTTCCTGGCCTTTTTAAATTGTCGAAATCCATCTAGTCACTTTGTATATACTACGCACTATCACTACATCACTGAGCACCACATGTCACCTTGCCACAAATTCTATTTCACTTTGTGTTTTTGACAGCCTTGCAAAATGTAATTTGGGTATTTATAAATGATGCAATTTATAAAACTCTTGAATACCCTTTATGGTCTTGGTGTGTGTTGCTTATGACTAATTATCCTTTCTATGACTAAACCAAAGATTGGCTCAATGGTTTAAGAAATAATTTTCACCCGACAGAACCACTGTTACAGTTAGGGTATTGGGCATGTTGCTAATCGAGGTCTTTTAAGTGATGGAGACCATACCACTACCCAACTCCTCTGTAAGCAGCCACCCTTCTAAGGCCTTGTGTACTCAAACAGTTGGAAAATTAAGGGAAGAGAAGTTGACAGTTTTGATATTCTTGTCATGTTGCAAGTTCTTGAATGACGTTAAAGGTGTGTTTTCTATATGTATGAACTTTTGTTCCTTCCTGATGATACTTGCAGGGCTGATTTAGGGCTTCAGAGCACTAGGATAAGATACTCCGCTGCTCAGCTGAGGGAGTTTAGCTCAGGGGCGTCTAGTAATCGGTGTGTGCTTCTACCCCTTGCCTCCTCCCCATCCTCCTTACCTGCCACTTGCCCAGGCTGTAATTTTGCACTTTCCCCTCATGTCCTTTTTAAGGACACTCCTGGTCCAGGATCTACACGCCATATTCATGTATCTCTCATTAACGCTCGCTCTCTCCCTAGTCATTGCTGGGAAATAAGGGAACTTATTGTATCTCAGGAGCTTGATATTCTGTTCATCACAGAATCATGGGGTGATGCTTCTTCAGGCCCGGATTTCTGTCCTGCCACCCCGGAGGGATATTGCGTGGTGAGACAGGACAGAACTACAGGGAGAGGAGGTGGCTTAGCCATAATTTATAAAGCTGACTTTAGAGTCAAGACTGACCCTATAAGTCGACAAGACTGTGAAGCGCTTCTCTTTTCCATTTCACTTAATCATAATCAGGCCTTTAAAGGGATTTTGTTATATCGTCCGCCCGGCCCACATTCGCGCTTCCTTCAGGCCCTTGAAGAATTTCAAGAATTTTCCATAACTCATCCGGAATTTACTATATTAGGAGATTTTAATTTCCATTTAGAAGACCTAGGGGATAAAGACACCGCCCAACTAATAGCGGACCTATACGTGGCCGGTCTATCGCAACTGGTCGATGTTCCTACACATCAAGCTGGACACACGCTTGATGGGCTGTTTACTAACAATCCTAAGCTTTCCTTTTCTTCGGTTATTTCTGTGGTATGGTCGGACCATTCCGCAGTAATTTTTACTATTCAAGTTAACAACCGTAACGCCTCCAAAATCCCGCCCCGTACTTTTGTCCGTACTAGAGCCTGGAATAACCTGGACCATTCACTTCTCTCCCAGACTCTGGCGGACTCCCAGTATGAGGTCTCCTCTAACCCCAGCGAAATGTCCAGCAGATATCAGGATTGGATTTCTGATGCAGTGAACCGTGTGGTTCCGGTGAAATCTTTTATCTCTAATAGGATATCACCTTCTGCTCCATGGTTCACGGAGGATCTTCGCTTACAGCGTCAATACTGTAGGAACTTAGAAAGGCGTTGGCGAAAGCATTACAACTCTGTTGACAGGCAGACTTATAAAGATGTCCTTGCACTATATAAAAAATCCATTGTAAGATGCAAAAGTAGTTTCTTTCTGGCCCAAATTGAATCAGCTCAAAATTCAGCCAGAAAGCTGTATCAGGTAGTTGACATCCTGTCCAATCCACCTACAGGTCCTCCGATAGAACCCTCCCAAGTCCTGTGCAATGCGCTGGCTACTTTCTTTTTTTCCAAGGTCTCCACGATTTATTCGTCATTTTCCCTTCCTACACGTCCTGTTGCCCCTGATCTTCCCTCTCATACACCTATGTTCACCAATTTTCTTCCTGTTTTATCTGAATATATTGGTAGGTTGGTCTCTTCCATCAAGTCCGGCTCTCCTTTTGACCCTTGCCCCCCCGCGATATTGAACACTCTCACTGAGGTCATAGCACCTTCTCTAACGGACCTCTGTAACTCCATTTTTCAATCTGGCATTTATCCGGAAATTTGGAAAAAGACAGTTATTAAGCCTTTACTTAAAAAACCCTCTTTAGACCCCACCGAATTAGCCAGTTACAGGCCTATTGCTTGCCTACCGTTTCCAGCCAAAATATTTGAGTCAGCGATGAACCTGCAACTTTCCGAATTTATTGACCACCATAACTTGTTGGATGATACGCAGTTTGGATTCAGGAAATATCATGGCACAGAAACGGCCTTGATAAAAGCATCTGATGAGATTAGGACCATCATGGATCAGGGGGGGCGGCGGTCCTGGTGCTCCTTGACCTTTCCGCCGCCTTCGACACGGTCGACCACTCCATCTTGGTCGACTGTGTCGCGTCCATGGGGGTAACTCATCTCGCAAAGAATCTCATCGCCTCATTTCTTGTCAACCGAACTCAAGCGGTTAAGTTGGGTAATTTCTACTCACCCACTTTTGTTCTTCCTTGCGGGGTTCCTCAGGGATCCTCGCTAAGCCCCACATTATTTAATATATATGTGGCGGATCTGGCAAAGGTTATAAAAGCCTACAAGCTGCGGCTAACCACCTATGCTGACGACACCCAACTGGTGCTGTCTATTCAAAAAGATGGTCCTGCAGTTGCTGCACAATTTCAGGAAGGGATGATGGCCATTAGCTCCTGGATGGCGGACAACAGTTTAAAATTGAATTCGGACAAGACCGAGGTGCTGACCTTTGGTACGCTTTCTCCTGAGTGGTCTGCGATCTGGTGGCCGATTGACATGGGTCCCCCTCCCACTCCAGTAACCAAGGTCAGGAATCTCGGTATTATGTTCGATGACAAACTGTCTTTTAAGTATCATGCCAATGCTGTGGCGGCATCTTCCTATTATATGCTTAGAAAGATCAGGAAGCTGATGCCATACCTCCCTTCAACGGCAGGTAAAACTTTAATTACTACATTTGTTTTCTCAAAACTAGATTATAGCAATGGCCTTTTCCTTAACGCTCAAGAGCAGGTTCTAGCTAAGCTGCAATCGGTACAGAATGCGGCAGCTAGATTAATGCTTGATGTTCCTTTCCGTCACTCTACATCTGCGGCCATTCACCAGCTGCATTGGCTGAGAGTAAAGAGTCGAATAAAATTTAAGGCCCTATGCATTGCTTACAAAGCCATTCATGACTCGGGACCTAAGTTCCTTAAGGATGCTTTTTGGATTTATGTTCCCAATAGAACTTTAAGATCAGCCTCTACTCATCTGCTCCCAGTGCCACGCACCAGAACCTCCACATGGGGAGACAGACGTTTTTTGGTAGCAACTCCTAGGCTGTGGAACTCCCTCCCCTTTGTCATAAAAACTGCCCCTACACTTATCATGTTCCGTAAACTCCTGAAGACTTGGTTATTCAAACAATAATCCCTTCGGATGCCTTGGTCAGAGGAGGTTCTGTATGCGCCGAGACACCTTAGGGTATTCGTGCGCAATAAAAATTGAAAAAACATAAACATAAACATATCTTCCTTTCCTTTATCTTTTCCTTGCTCAGTAACATTGATGCACAGTGGCCAGCCTGTCCAGTCTCTATGTCGAAAACATTAGGTTCCTTCTTAGAGACCACAAAAGTGTCTTGTGGACTCTCCTGGTTCCCCTTGAGGCAGAAATCTGGGTCCCAGTGTTTGATGCATGCTGGGATTTCTGCTGTGTTCTCTGTCATTATTTTATGGGGCTCAAAAGACTGAGTCTATATCCTATTGCCTTGCGTACGGTCCAGTTGCTATGAGACCGCAAACTCCTGGTTGGGTTGGAAGTTGTGTGATACATGTATTGTCTCTGGTGGTCCCAGAATTTGATATTGAGGTCTAAACCGTAAACTCCAACGTGTAATGGGATATATGTCAAATTGACATAGACACAATGTAGAATAATAAAACTGGTGAGATAATGAGCCTTCACATTTTAATTGTACCATAATTGTCTATGGTTCTTCCGAATCTGGCAGATAGTGTCCATGCCCCACTTGAACGACCACCATTGTGATGTCTGTAGAAAGCATGGTGATTGATCGGCCTAAATTAACAATAGTCCTAGTGGGTCATGTATTCTTGTTAAATTCACACCTATATACAACCATTTTTCCTATCAATCAGACTTTGACTTCAAGTTAATTCAAATCTATATAAGTGGAATCTGGTAGTGTGCACAATTCATCTCATCTCCTGTTGTGAAAGCAGTTTCATACCCTGCCAGTTCTGAGTCTGGTGCATTGTTCATCTAGTTCACATTTATTACTGGTCTCATGCCAGTCTCACACAGGTTATGTAGGTCATGCTATCTTAACAACACAAGCAGGATCCATTTCATGCTCTCTCATTTTTGACCACCACTGCTTCTCAAACTGTTTCTAGAGATGGTTGCACACCATGGAGAGTGTTTTGTGACACTGGCACAATTTTCAGTTTTTGTGGTAATTTCACTGGTTAACTGTGGTGTATGGGTTACATGGTATTATTTGACTGAGTTGATGGACACCTTTATCTTCTTTGACCCTGAGATTTTCAGCAGTCGCACAATTCTTGTGCTCTCTGAGCACTATACAGGTTATTGAACTATGATGTATCATTACTTAATGCCCTTGTAGTTAAAGCTGGCTTAATCATGGTATTCACCCTCTCCACAATGCCGTTCATTTGTGCAAGAGAAGTTGGAGAAGGAAGCAGTACTATCTCTTTAGTAAGTGCCTTTACTAATACTTGAAAGTAAAAACCAGCCCTTGGGTGAGTGAAAAGTACACACCTATCCTATTACCACTAAGCCCAGTGGCTTGGCACTATGGCCGCGCTCCTACCAAGTGGCTGCATAAGCTACTAATACTAGGTTTTACATATTAAGTGTTGGGAGAGGAACAATATGGGTGAAGTAAACGGTCTCAAAGGACACCCCTCAAATTTGCAAAAGAAATAGTTGATGGCCGTGAAGTCTTAGAAGGTTTTGCTAATCGACAGATTTTGCACTGTAGTACATCTTGTCAGGTTGCATTTAGCATCAACAGCTGCCACTATTGCTTATGTAACATGAGTACAGCAGCAGAGACTCCGGCAGAAGCTGAATCTATAGCCTTATGAGCTGCACTGATAAAGTCAAGTCATGTAGAATAATTCAGTACATCGTGGTCCCGTACTCCTGGCATTGTGAAGCTTATCTTATCCCTGGGAGAAGAATTACTTTGCAGGGAAGCATGAAGCTTGGGCTTCAGTTTTGATGCTTGTATTGCTGAGGTTATTTCTTGTTATAGCTTCTCTGCTTTTTGCATGAGCTCCAGATTTTGCGGATTGATCAGCAGAATTACCTTTTGATTGGGTTTGATCACTCAGCGCTGTCATCATGTGCTGTATAACCACCATTTAAAGCTAACTTTTGAAGGAGGTTTTCTAGTGTTTTAAATCTGTGTTGCAAAGCTGTTCACAGAATGATGAGTCAAACAATCAGTGTTGAACCTGAAGGCTGAACTTGGCGTGTTTATTTCTAGTTGTGCAGTGCAATCTCCCAAGGGTTTTACATAAATGCGTTTAAATTTAAATTCCTTATCCTTGAGTATGTTCACGGTTGCCACACAGGTAGCCGAGCAGTACTGTTTTGTGTTTAGTGCCATTTCACGGAGACATCCATGTAGGATAGATACTATGTGAGATTCTTGTGGACGGGTAACCTGTTAAGTGAAATTGCTTCTTGATATTGAAGACACTGTTGTGTTAGTGTCGAGTTGTACCTAAACGGAATGTCCATGCTTCCATGAGTTATGGCCTATTGCACCGATCTAACGTGCATTGCTATAGAATTGGGAATATTCTCCTTTGTAGCTGCTTCCAGTCTCGGTATGAGTGACACTAAAATTATGTTTTTTCCTTGTGCTGTGGGTCTGTTTAGGGTCAAGTTTGCTGGAGCATTTGCTAGCTCATGCGTCTTGCTTGTGAGATACTATTGTATACTAAACGGGCTTTGGACCCGCCCATTGATTACCTTTTGTTGAATTCACGTCACTTTTCCTTACAACCTCCTTAATTGGCCAGTTCAGGGGGAAACATAACTTCCGGTCATTTCTGTAGAGGCGGGACCAAGCACAGATTGATTCCAAGTAATCTGTGTCTGTCTGCTGCTCCAAACGTGATTGTGGTACTCTTTCTTCCCCCTTTCACTCCCACTGCCTGAGCTCCTTTACTTTTTTTCTTGTTTACAGAGGCAGCCAGAAACTGCTAGCTGTACTTTTGTCTCAGATTATTACTAGGTGCGCGCGTGAGAGTTAAACGTATTTATGTGTTGTTTTTATAGCTTCAGTGATTTTTTCCCCCTAATAAACTGTCAGTGTTTTAATCACTGGCTTGTGAGACCGTGCTCACCAGTCTCCGAACGGTAGAGATGGCATTTTGTAACGTTGCCTCCTACTCTTGTTTGTTTTTTAAGGCCTGGTTTTGTACCTGTTTTTTATTGATTGTTCGAATTTTCCATTTTCTTCCTGATAATAAGTTCTTATAATTGACCAGGGCGTCGCACTTTTTTATATTCAGATTTGTATTGTATGGTGGCCTGTTCAGCATGCTTGCAAATTGTCACCAGTTTTGGGGGGGCATGCTGTTCTGCAGTTTTCGTTTAATTATGTTTTCCTTCATAGCCTTTCTGTTCAAAATTACAGTATATCTCTGCTATGGTTGTCTAATTTGCCATACTCTTATTTTCATTATTAGTTGTGTGCAGACAATGGGACTCTCATGGAGATGTGGGGTTATTCCCTAATGCAAACGTTGTTCTTAAGTATCCGTCCTTGAGAGGCGTCAAGTCATGATTATCCCTCAGCCGTAGCTGCTTGCTTTACATATTTGAGGAATAAATAAACATTGAAACTGCATTGAAATTGCTGCAAATGTCTTGAGGATGGATTGTACATTTCACCCAAAATAGACCTAATACATGCAAACGCCCTGACAAAATAATAGGCACGGCTGGCACAGGTATGAGCGGTAGTGTGGTGGAGGGGAGGGAGGTCCTTGGAAGTTGACAGACAACGGGATAGGTAAAATTAAATAAAAAAAATAATAAAACCACTTACCTTGCACTCGCCGCTTAGGAAAGGTAAGTAGTTTATTTAATTTTACCTATCCTGTCGACTCCCACCACCCATTTCCTCCCCCATCCCACCACCCCACAGCTCCTACCTGGGCCGGCCGCTCCTGCAAAATAAGTGATATCTTGTCTATATAACACAGGCTATGTAATATAGGTACTAACCCTTCTCTAGCTGGTATGGTAGGTTTGTTTGGGGGCTCAATGCAGATTTATTTATGATTTTTCAGGTTATTGGTTTGCTCTAATCTAGCAGTATCAACTTGGCTCTTTATACTGAAGTTCACAGTTTCCCCGAATTTGAGTTACATGTAAACTACAGGCCGTCATTAGTTATAAAGATGCAGCAAAACTCAAAACTGGAATTATATTAACTTCAGTTTTTTGCTAACATGGGAAATTTGTTCACATTCTATGATTTCTCTCCAAGTCTTATTTATTATTTAAAATAAAATAAGTGTTTTATAGAGCGCGAACTTGACCAGTGAGGGTATGAGAGCGCTTTACAAGATATATAGAGGTGTACAAACAAAGTCTAAAGTGCAGAAATATACAGAACTACAAAAGGATGGCGAGGGGCAGGGGTGCAGGGAACATAGGGGAAAAGGGGGATACAAATGTATGATTGCAATCCTAGTTACAGTCGGTAAAAACATAGGCTCCACATATTCTCTGCGGGGAGAGTTGGTGATCTGGAGAAGAAGCGATAGTCTTACATTCATCAGGCTTGAGGTCAGGCATGGCAGGCATTCGACAAGGAATTTACCCATGAGGAAGGTTTTGGCCTCCTTCTTGAAACATGCTAGAGAAGGGATTCTTCTGATGGCGGGAGGGAAAGAGTTCCAGATTCTTGGTGCTGCCCCGGAGAAGGTTCTTTTTTCTGAAAAAAGGCGGGTTGGAACCATGTTTCATCCATTGCAGTAACGGGTGTACATTTTTCTAGTAGCAGATCATTTTAAAATAGTTTCGTGCTGAACCCATCTTTTAATATCATAACATTCCTGCAGATGCGATTCACGTTACAGAACAGACTGTTGAAAATAAAGGCAAAATTACAGCTTCAGAAAATACATACATTTATGTTAGAAGCCTGATTTTGCCATACAGTTTGGCAGGAATCGTTTAAAAAGTTTATTTTACCTGGTTATTTTGGCCTGACTCGCCACCATCACCACTCGGAGAGATTAGCTGTAATTATATTTATGTAGCACTTTCTACCTGTGAAAAGGCGTTGAAGCACCTTACAGCGAGTAGATCGCTGTTCCGGAACCCAAGGTTAATGGTTAATCTAGTGGTTATTGTTGGTTATAGCAATTAGTCATGTGCTCTTTAGAAAGAATTGCATGTAAGCTGGTACAACCTGAAAGTAATCCCGGCAACTCTGCATGGGGCGGGGAAAGAGAAACACAATGTAAATAAACAGTCTCACACTTCTTACATACTTTTACTGGGTTTGGGAAATTCGGTCAAGCACTAGGTTTGTTTGAACCCTGTTCCGTTCTGAATTAAGAATATTGCAGTATCTCAAAGTTGCAAACCTGTAAGACCGAAACATGCCATAACATAACAATATACAACAGACATACCATACAATGACAAGCCATTCCATACCGTACCATACTATACAATACTATGACAGGCCATACTAAACCATACAATGATAGGCCAGACTAAACCAAATCATACCATACAATGACGGGCCATACCAGGCCATGTCATGCCATACTACACCGTACAGTTACATGCTATAGCATACTACACAATGACTGTCCATACCATAATGTACAAAGACAGGTCATACCATACAATGACTGATCATACCATACTAGGCCATATTATACCATACCCTAGTAAAAAATGACAGACCTGCCTTACAATTACAGGCCATAGCATACTATACAGTACTCTACCAGGCCATACCAAACCATACAATGAGAGGCCAAACTAAACTAAACCATACCATACCATACCATACCATACAATGTTGTTTCTATGTTTCTCGCCCAGCCCATGGCCACTGTTGTGCTTTCCCACCTGCCCACATCTCGATTTTGATTCTGCGCCACACTTGTGCATTATTTATTTTTAGTTACAGATCCAACTCAGAACAGTAATGAAAATAATAATTACAAAAACAAAGCGCCTGCACCATTTTGTAGCCGCATGAATGCATCGTGTGTACCTACAAAATTATATGGGTCTGTGTCAACATTTAAAACAAGCATTGGCATAGCCAATAGTTCCCGCCTTAGGGACTTTGTAAGCATTTAGCCATGCAGTATATTATCCTTGGTGCTACAGCATCTAACATCCATAGCCCTGCAGCTCCAACTCCTAGTACACGAAGGATCTCAGTGTCCTGCGGCACCGTGATCTCGGTGGCCACTGTGGCGAAGACTAGCTGCAGCCCAGGAGCCATGTTCAGAGCAAAGATGAGGCAAGGGGGGGGCAGTGAAAATATAGCAAGCTGTTCTAAATGCGCTGCATCGTACAATTACACCGTCGCTGCTCAAGAATCAATACGTTAGCTGAGATGCAGTGCGGTGAGAAGCTGTACAGCAGCAACTTGGGTGGAAGGCCATCCTATAATCCCTGTGCACCATCAGCAGGGAAACAAAACGGCATTAGTTACCCATCAGTTGAGGCTCACATAAGAACACAGTTTCTTTGAACACGATGTATGTTCGAAGCCCACAATATGCTCCACAATTTTCATTGAATTTTCATTCTTTATTGTTCTTTCTTGTCATGCCCATGTATCAATACAAAGCAAAACAGCCGACACGTGTTTCGTCCATCAGGACTTTTTCAAGGCTGTAGACAAATGTATACAAATATACAATTACAATCTTAACAAGCATTTACAATGCAATGGTCTCGGCATTGGTAAAGTTAGAGCTATTGGCATTGCTCATTACATTATTTTTATTTATGTTTTTGTTTTTAAAACATTTAAAGAAACGGCATTGTCATGAGCAATGCCAATAGCTCTAACTTTGGTCTTTGTTATAAGCTCCGATGAAATCGGATAATGCCCTTCCCCGGCTGCACGTTGTATATTGTATTCTATTTATTTAGTGCTTACTACCCTTGACAAGACGTCGTTGCTCGAAACGAAAGTAGACAACGTGAAGGCACTACTGAGCGTGTCCCGGTGTCTGAATATTTCACCGGGACACGTTCAGCATAATTCTGTGGGGGCCAACCTCTCAGCAGGGTAGACGGCTTCCACTCTGTGAAAAGAGTGGGTAGAGGCCGTCTACTTGCGTGAACCCTCGGCTTGTGCCCAGGATATAAATCTTTGAGCTCCGTGCATTTCCATGTCAACAAAACGTTCAGCCCTTCAACGCAAGGAGACAAAGCCACAAGTGCAACGAGTCGCTTTCAAGATCTTCCGTGGGTACAGCAGCTAAACTCTTCCCCACCATCACCCCAGGGTGCTTTTTCTCTAGCACAGGAAGCAAAACACACACACGCACATGAATCCCACTCCCGTCATCGATCCTACAGCCAGAGCTGCCGACTTCGGAACTGAGAACCACGTTCGAGTCTCGGCGTCAGCTCAACATCCTGTAATCGCAGGACAATTCACTTAATATCACGGTGCCTACAAACAATGAATGTGTACTTGTGTGTAATGTAACTGGTGCTCAAGTAAAGCGCTTCTATGTCTTCGGGGCGAGTTCGCGCTATATAAAAACTACAAGAAAATTGAAGAGCTCACTGAAGCCATGATTACACCTGGACCAGATCGGAGTATGTAGCTGCGCCTAGACTCATGCACTCTGCTCGCTCATTATTTATAATTTGCAGAAAGCAGCCGTTCTACCTTTAAACTCTGAATCACCTCCCCCACCCATCTATGATGTGTAACATGCAGCCGTGCTACCTTTTAACTCTTGAGTTCCCTTCCTCTCTCCCCTCACCCTCCAGGGTGGAGAGCCCTATGCCAGATGTCCCCTATCCTTCAACAGAAACGAATCCCTCTCTAATGGATTGTCAACGTCCAGGCCTGCACCTCTTCAGGAACTGTAGGCGATGTGTCATTTTTTCTAACCGCATGGCAATTCATATCTCTCATCTAACTTTTAGGTTGGCCTCCTTTCCGCCCTTTCCTGTGCATACCTGCTGCCTCCTCTGTCCTGGCCCATCGGTGCTGCACCCTGTACCGCCTCCCTCTGTACGGCTCCACACACAGCTCTCCCGAAGCTACCGAGAGGCACGGTGGGATGTGGGGTACAAAACGTCGGTAACACTGACATCAGGGAACACGGCGGGACTACAATTCCCGGCGACCACAGTGTTACCAGCTGTAAACACCAGTACGTCACGCAAAGAAGCTGTTAAGCCACGCCCTTCCGAGTGACACAATAGTGGTGGAGAAAGAGGAAGATGTCCTCGTAAGTTATTGAAAAGAGTACGAAGAAAGACTACAGTGTGAGAATAATAGAAACAAGCGACCCAGATGTTCTACTCTCATGAGGGCTTTGCCTAGCAGCATACTTGTCAATATTTTGTAACCAACAATTTGTCGTATCGTTCAGGGTTCAAGATGCCAATTAAAATAGATTGCCACCTCTGCCAGGGAAAATAGCGCCGTACGTTTACATTTTAGGATTCTGAAAAGGCTCGGACATGCTACTTAAATAGAACTTTTCATAAAGGAGAAAATTTAGTGTAATGGACCTAGATCCTCTGAGACACGATTGGAGAGTCATTCACTCCGTGCTGGTTACGGACTGCATCCGGACAATATAAACAATTTTAAGTAACCATAGCAGATATCAGGTAGCCAAGAGCAGGGGGAGAGGACGCCATGAACACCGCCGCCTTTCTCCGAGGCGAAGCCGAAATGCCTCGGAGAAAGGCAGCGACGGATTCGGGGGCGTGTTTTTCTCTTCTCTCCTCTTGCCATTGGCTGGAGGAGAAAATGAGAAAAGTAGCCAAAAAATACGCCCCCGAATCCGAAAAGGACGGGGCCTGATCGGAGAGACAAACCTCTTCTCCAATGGCTGGCCAGCATTCAAGAGGCCAGCCAATGGAGAACAGGGGAGAAGAGGGGCGGGTTCAAGCCCCTCTTCTCCAAGTCATTAAATCACGCAAGCGAGACTGCGCAAGCGCAGCCTTCGCTAGCCGAGACCTAAAAAGGAACACATTTCACAGAATTTAATAGTTAAAAAGGCATTATTTACACTAAAAACTCTTCCAAACTAGCTGATGTCTATACATTTGCGTTATGCCAGTTATTACCAATGACACTGAATAATAATAGAGGGCTTATGTCCAAAAATTATTAAAGAAACCTAATCTCCAGTGAAGAATACATCACTGATTTACAAAACCACCACCAGAAAGAGTCACCATGTCCATGCAAAAGTGAGACCCATGATGATGAACTTAAAAAGACACTACATGTACGAAAATTTCCCAAGGATCAAACATCGTTTAAAAATAATAATGTCTCACCTAGTGCGTATTTAATCAGAGGTTGAGCAACTCCTACGTCACTTGCTCAGCCTAACAGTAGCTAGGTCCTTGTCCCATCAGAATGGGTCCTCTCCTTGTGGACCAAATAACCGTATTTATCGGCTAGAACATTGATACGTATATGCCGAAGTCAACCGGTCATGATATGCCTATCAACAATAAGAAGATTTCACTTAAGAATAATAGACATCTCTGTCTTAACCTTACATTGGTTTCATTCTGATAAAACCACACTGGCAGCCAACAAAAAATGACAGTCGTATTTCTATCTACCCCTAATAGTAGACCCCTTTTAAATCCAGTATCCATCATTATTATAGTTATAGAAACGGTGCATTGACAATGATATTATAACACTTATCTAAGAAACACATTGTGCCATGTGTAAGTGGCACCTCACAATTCAGACCAAAACTAGCCGCAGTGATCTTACCTTATCTACTACAAGTTTGGATGAAAGTCATGAACATCCTTATTTTGTACACCATATGTAGACCACATAGATCTCTGTAAACATCCTTATTTCCGCTGCCAACAACCTCGAGTCTCCCAGTTTAAAGCACCCTCATACATAGAGAGTTGCCAGACATGTCATGATACACCTAGAAGTAATCGAAATATGAAAGTCGTATGAAACCGGCTTAACTATGTATCAAAAGGTACATAGTATACCAGTCTAAATACTATTTATGATCCCAATGGTCTTATCACGAGGGCACAATCCTTTAATTGCAGAGATTTCCCATATTTATGTCCCCATCAAATCATTATTTGTTTTTTATATATAAATAAATGTTCCGGTAAACCAGAGGATAACTGTCAAGATAAACCACCACGTCGCCATACTTCAATCGTGGTTCTTTTTCACCCCCTATTAGCGATGTTGAAACAAAAACAGCCTTACTTAAAATGTGATCCAAACACCGCTCTATGGGCCCAACAAGTATCTGAGAATCACAGAATTGCCTCAAATCCAATGTCATACCTGTACGCGGAACCCGTAGCAGCGTCTCGACTCCTACGTTCGAAACCGACGAATGTCTCAACTTGCGGCTTTTTACCATTTCACAAACGTTCGTGCGCATGGATATAGAGAGCGGACTAAGGGTCTAATACTAAACCAGAAAGTTACGCCATTTTGGATCGGTCACGCAGTGTTTACAGCGCAAGAGACGGCACATGCATAGATTGTATTTAGTAGATCAAAAGCAAAGAAGATTTCCTTTCCTTTCCCCCAGTCATCATTATAAAAGCTGATCACAATGTATCTTTATTCTTAGGTGAAATACTCACCAAACATATAATCCTAGAGTTAGATCTTTAGGCTCGTTGACACGGAAACCATGTGCATATATAGCCCATCCTAATACTCAGAGAGACATAATGCCCTCACATACCACCGTGTGTTAGTACGTTTAAATCCACATAAGGTCCAAATGACCCGAAAACAGCTTTGTAATTTTACAAAACAGAAAAACAAGACCTCCAGTTTTCCCAGTGCAGTTAAGGAGAATACTTTCAGTAATAATCAAGGTGTGTAGTAATACTGGGAATCCAAAAGAGTCAAAGTGGTTAAAATTATTCTTAGCCCCGAACGTCACCAATATTCATCAAAAGCAGTCATTCATTTTTACACATATCTTTTTATTTTGCCAACCCCTGTTGTTTGTCAAGTGTTCATTCTATAGTATTTGTTTCCCTCTGATCCACTTGACTACAAAAAAGTATACAGTTCTCTATCAATGTTTAATCCTAGATCAACTGCTCTCAATCTGATCAACCATTTACTTTCTAACTGTCTTAACAACAAGGTATGGTTGCCACCACGTTTAGATATTTTGAGGCTTTCAATGCCATGGAACATGATATTAATTTTCCCTTCCACCATATGATGTTCATTATAGTGTACCGCCAAAGGATAATCCGGATTTCTATTCCTGATGGCACGGACATGTTCTTGGATACGTTCCTTCAAAGGACGTATAGTGCTGCCGACGTATATTTTACCACAGCAGCATTCGATACAATAGACCACGTGCTTAGAATTACAAGTCATAAAATCCTGAATTTTATATGTTTTCAACGTGTTATACTTAAAAAGTACTAATTTGTTTTTAGCTAAGTGGCAAATGCTGCACAGTCCACATCTATAGAAACCGCTAGGCGGTGCTGGCAACCAGGTGGTGGTGGACATTGGTTTGAGGTAGCTATGACAAAGTGTTTGTTTTAACGTCTTTCCCCTGCTATGTATAATATTAGCCCTTTTAGAAATGGACCCTTTTATCCATCTTAAGAATATACCAATGTTTATTGAGAATACGAAAAAGGTCTGGCGTAGCCGCACTGTATGGGACTACTAATGCTGGCCTCTTGCCCCGTTCCTCCTTTTGTCTTTTTTGTTTCTGTTGGGTATTGCACAGTAGATTAGATCTATTTACCCGGACTATTTTATCTTTTGAACAAAGGGAAAAGAAAGGATGACGACAAGATCTACGTCCAAGAAGAGCCTGTTTTGTGCCTGAGTGGAGATTCTGTCTTCAATCACTTTTTTCCTCGTTTTTCTAATGAGTTGGTGGTGGGCGTTGGTGGCGGTTCTGAAGTTGTTGTGCGCTTCTGTGGATTTGGTGTTCCTCCAGGCCTTTTCGAGGCGGCGGCAAGTGCGTCTGGACTCTCGAAGTTCGGTGGTGAACCATCTAGCTTTCTTGTCGTGGGTGTTGTTGTTTTTCGAGAGGGGCTATGGTGTTGGCGCTGTCGGAGATCCATCTGTGCATGGTTCGGGCTGCGGTGTTGGCGTCGTCGTCTCTGGCTCATTCTTCATGGAATAGTGGGGCTTTTCTGTACTAGGTTCAATAAGGAAGTACAGCCGCTGGTGACTTTGGAGCCCCAATACACTAATAGAACCTTTAAATTGGAAATTGGGCTTGCCAACTGAAAATCAGGAGATGCTAAAACTGCACATTCATGAAGCAAGCAATGTTAAAAAGAATGACTGTTATCAAAAATACAAAAAACTGGAACAGGCATAAAAGTACAAACAAACACACACATAGAGCCTGTAGCAGAGTTCGGCATTTAAGGATATATAATATTCAACGTGCTGGAAAATAGTAAATCAAGATAACCCGAGTTCTGCAACAGCGGTTGATGCTGGAGACAGAGCAAAAGTCAAATTTGCAGTATAATCTGACCAGAAAGTAAACAAGAATGGGGGTGCATCTTTAGAAATGAACAAGTGCTGTGCATGTGAAACCATGTAGAAGCTCTCTGTTCACGACACGGGACCAATTCGACGAAACCAAGAGTGCGCCAAACAAACAAAAAAGACATTACGGGGCATGTGCGAGGGGCAGTCGCCACAAAGAGAAAAAAAAACCCAAAGGCGGGCCAAAGAGCAGTGTTTCACAAATAGGAAGAATGGAATTCAGAAAGGCATAAGAAGAAACCAATAGAAAACACGCTGCTAGTCTTGACCTAAAAAAAAAAAAATGTTTAGCTATGCTGCACAGCATCATTGATAGGTAAGCAGAAAGAAGCACCCACATCTCTCTGCAATTTTCTCGTAATGTGAGTGTGTCTTCCTATCCAACGTTTTCCCATGATTGATCAACGTGTACAGCGTGTACAGCGGCTTAACCCTTTCAGCATAATATAAAAGGGTATGGATGACAAAATGTAAAAAGTCTACTAAAGTTTGTCATTTTGTGAGCGGCTCAATTCTAGCACATTTTCCTAGGACCTCTGGAGTTTCTTTGCCCTTTACTTGGAGACTTATAGTCCAGGAAAATGATAAAAACATTTTTGGATATCCTGAAATGCATAGGAACGCCTGCTAGGATGGGGACAATGGTATCTTCATATTGAAGGTTCTCTTCTATATGATCGTCTGTTGTGTACAAGTCATTAGTACATAACACTACACATGTTTTCCAGAAGCAACTCCGTGAGTGCTGCAAAATCTCAGAACTGTTCAGTGCTGTGACTCAGTAGCCATCTTTTGTTTGAAGAAAACATTAGCTATGTTGCTTGTACTCTTGTGATTTTCTTTAGTTTTTTTGTTTATTTTAACACTAATCCGTGTCATCACATTTTTATTTTGTAATGCATATGTTCAACAATGCAGTAACTGTTGGGCATAACAAATGGGAATTTTGAGAATTCATGAATGATGTGCTTGGGGCAATTTTCGCGATATTGTAAATGATCTACGATTAATTTCTAATCTCTCTAGTGTTCTAGTTTACTAGATTAATGTTGCTTCAGCCGTGGCTCATCATGCATTGAAATCGTATGTGGAATTGCTTCTTTAACCCAGAAATCTCAAATCTTTTTTAAGGGCAGAAACCAATTGTAATCACCACAGTGGATGATCTCTTCAGGTAGCTGGTGAAGAGGGGGTCCACATAACTTCTTCCCTGACTGGAACTTCAAGGATTCAATAACAACTTGTGGGAGCCGGTCTTCCAGAGTTACTGTAATAGCATAGGAGTTTAACTCAACCCAAAATATTGTACAATTTGCTGCTTGGTGTCCCCTGCAATTTGTGTTTGGGTTTTGTTAATTGAGTCAGGTTTGTTTAAACGCTCATCTGCAGCTTCAAGTTGAATGTAGTTTTTAGTCTCTGTTTGTAGGAGGGGCTTCAAGCATGTTTGTGGATTCTGCCGCTTTGTCTAGGGCAGCCATTGCCCATTCCTAATCATCGAGACAGTAGGAGCAATGATAAGAGGTTTATTACTCTAATATGTGTTCTGTCTCAAATCATAGTCCTCTTTACTCCTATTCTTTATGATAATAAATATTGATATTTCTTTTTACGGAGTTCACTCCTGCATTTGTGATCATCTCCATTGGAACTTTGATCATGTTTTTTCTTTTTGGAATTTACCACACTTCAAGATTAGTGAGCTTGTCCCCAGAGTGTAACCTACCCATCGAAACATGCACTTGAGAAATGTATTTTGGTCATTCTTATTACTTCTGATCCTGTGGAGTAGCCCATTAACTTTGATGTATAGCCAATAGGGCCGTGCCTCTCTTTATATTGCCATGTGCAACCCAGGCACAATATCGGTATTTCCCATTATTTTCATACCAAGATATACTGACGGATAGGCTCCATGCTCTTCTTGTATCTGCTTAAGAATCTCAGAAAATGCCTTTTTTAGGTCTCGGGACCATCCGGTCGGCAGACCGGAAGTCCGGAGATTTAATGTCTTTGAGAAGAGGGGCTTGCACCCGCCCCTCCTCTCTCCTGTTCTCCATTGGCTGGCCTCTTAAATGCTGGCCAGCCACTGGAGAAGAGGTCCAGTCACTCCGTTGAAGCCCCGTCCTTTTCGGATCGGGGGGCGTGTTTTTTCGTTGCTTTTCGCAGGGCGTGTTTTTCTCTCCTCCAGCCAATGGCAAGAGGAGAGAAAAAGAAACACGCCCCCGAATCCGAAACCGAGGCTGCGTTTCTCCGAGGCAGTTCTTCTCTGCCTCGGAGAAAGGCGGTGGTGTCCCGGCGTTGCTCCCTCACCTTAAATTGATTGACGGGACTTGCAGCTCCTAACTCATTGTACATTACGCCACTTAATCTTGGAGAGAAATGTTCGTAAAAAAAACTGCACAGCACACATGGCTTCAAGTTGAGGACGTGCTTTCCGATCAAGCAAGTACGGCACTCCGTCCCTATGCATTTTAAACCCCGTTTTAAGGAATAGACGTGGTTTAGGGATGTTCTGTTTTTTACTACATCCAGCGCCGCGCGGGCATCAGCCGCTCTGTACCCCCGCCCCCTCCCGCAGAGCGGCGTCCCCTCCTACTGCAGCCCGCTGCTTCCCACGCCTGCCCAGGCCTCACGCCCTCCCTGCTCCAGCCAGCGGCAGAAGGGATCCCGCCGGGAGAATGGGCTCTCACACCGAAGCCATGGAGCTGAACGGCAGACACGGGGGCCGAGAGGACTTGGACACGCCGGAGGAGGAAGAGGTACGGGTATGGAGGGAGCGGGAGCCGGGGGGTGGTGGTGGACGGGATCCAGTGCATGGTGGGACAGGAGCCAGGGCGTGGGAAGAAGCATGCATTTATACGGCTAATCTCTTTAAAGACACCTGATCGCGTTCCCAAAGTAGCTTCGTTGTTTACGAAATCTGCCCCTTTGCCAGTGAGAGGCGAGCTCCGGCGCGAGACACACTTGTGGGTGGATATTGGCACACCGGCTGCGAGAAAGAAAAGCTGGCTTGAAGCTATGATGACATTCGCAGGTGAAGCGCCCCCTCGCAGACACATTCCGGGTGGAGAATGATGGCCTGTGTGATGATGAGCGCGCTAGACAGTCTGTACACACAGCCGGAGCTCCGTGCACTTGTCACCGCGCTGCCAGTAAACTACACCCTCTCCGGGACGCCTGCCTGCACGAGCGCCGGCACACAAGTGGCAGTGGGTCCTCTGCCCGCAGGACCATCTCTGTCTCGCTTTACAATGACTGTTATTTTCTCAGCCTCGCGGTGTTTTATTTTCCGCGGCTGTGCATGGCAGAAGTCTGCACCTGACGACACCGGTGTTTTGCCACAGGATGTCTGGTGTCCGCACAGCGCGCACTGCCTGCCGGGCATGCATTTTCTTATTTTCTCATAAGTTA
This sequence comes from Triturus cristatus, assembly GCF_964204655.1. NCBI lineage: Eukaryota > Metazoa > Chordata > Amphibia > Caudata > Salamandridae > Triturus > Triturus cristatus. The sequence goes on from NC_140583.1 coordinate 492,626,004, forward strand.
GAGCATGAGGCGCCCACCATGGCACGTTCCCGGCGTTGGATTTGCGCACGCACCCATCTTCCCTCACCTTCACCCCACTCCTTTAAACTTGTTTGGTTTCTCCGCTGCGGCCGTGAGTGCATGCAATAAGAGAATCCTGCCTGCTCAGCTGCTATTATTCATCCAGATCCGGGATTCAGTCCGGTCACAGGGCAATGTGCAAACGTTGTCCCGGTGTAACTGGAAGACACTGGAACAGATTCAGCAGCGACCGCACAAAGTATGGGCACACCAGCAACCCACAGTGGTTGAGAGAGGTTTCTTATTTCATTTTGAACTGGTTGCAACGCAAATGTCTCACTTACATGGCCACCTGTACTCCTCTTGGTCCTTTAGGCTAGGAGCTAGCTGGTGCCTTGTGTCTTGATGCCAGTGTCTAGGAGGAAAGCACAGACACTCAACCTGCTGTCTCTTCACAAGGGCTTAAGAGACAAACTATGATTGAGTGAGAGTCCGGGTTTTAACTTTTCCAACCCTCCGTGTACATGTAAGAGGTATACCTGCACTGTAAGACAACGAGGGTCACGGTGTAGGAGTCTCGTCTCATGCATGTTAGGAGGCAATGCATAGGAGAAACACAAAGTTAGGATTTAGAACGTCTGTGGGTTCTACAGACTATAGAGATTGCGAGTGCCTATACTAAAATCTATATTAATACTCAGAGCCGCCCTTTTTTGCAATTCGGAGTAATGAAAGATTTCGAAAAAAGCACAATTCTTGCTTGCAGTTTCCTTTTAGCTCACTGATGTCTGTTCATAGCTCAGTGTGCTAAATATAATACAAGGATAGCACATTTAAAAATCTAGTTAACACAAGGGACTCTGTGACAAAAGGTGTAACCCCGTAGCTATCTACATAAAATACAAATCACTGTCCTGCATGTTGCACATTGTCCTTATACTGTTTTGGGGTGAGTCAAACCTGCACTACAACCACACAGATCTCTCCAGCTAGTGAGTTATCCACCAAAGATATCATACTGTTTCTATACCCTGGAAATAGCAGGGTACACTAACCTTTCTTCAGCAGGTTCCTTAACCCGATACGCTATTTTAAAATGCAGCCTGTTTGTAAGCAATTAAGTAAACCAGAACAGATTTACTGTCACATTTGTTGTCTTCCTTACAAATTTTTGTGTTGCAGTTTTTTTATTAGATAAATGTATATTGACTAGACTATCAGACTGCGCCCCTCGTGACTCTTCCCCCCCCCCCCCCCCCCTTTATGCTGACACACCTTGAACCTCAATGTATACGATTCCAGAGTACTTTTTATGTCTCGGCTGCGAAGGCTGCGCTTGCGCAGTCTAGCTCCGAGATTTAACAAGCATTTACAATGCAATGGTCTCGGCATTGGTAAAGTTAGAGCTAGTGGCATTGCTCATGACATTATTTTTGTTTATGTTTTTGTTTTTAAAACATTTAAAGAAACGGCATTGTCATGAGCAATGCCAATAGCTCTAACTTTAAAAATGCCGAGACCGTTGCATTGTAAATGCTTGTTGAAGGAATATTGTTGTCTTCAATGTTGCAAATGTGGTTCCAGAAAACTGACATCGCTTGGGATTTGGAACCACTCCCATACAAAATCATGTGTGCATCTGGCATGTAAAATGAGGTACACCTCCTGGTGATCCAAAACATGATCTCATTTTGCATGGTCGGGTCACACCTCATTATCGTATTTATCGTTGGCGGATTATTAGCAGATGTTTGCACCTGATCTAGCCTATCACCTCAGTGTCTTGTTGCTGTAATGCATATTGCTTAAGTTGCTAATAAATCTTTACTATTTCTCTCGACATCTCTCTCGTCATATCCACATTTTGTTGAACTGTAACTGTATGTAGTGTGTGTGTCGCTAATACTGGCCGTGTTTGCCACGTTATGTTAAAGGTCTGAATTGTGTAATTTACCCTAGATTCTGTTCTACATTAGTTATGGGAAAGTTTATATATCTTTAAAGAATATACTACTTTCACTGATACATTGGAGTATTTTAGTAAAGAAGCCTCATCATCTGCAACTCTACACCACTTCACGCCACTCCATAACACTCCACTGTACTCCATTTTATGACACACCACGCCACACCATTCTCCTTTACACCCCCACCTCCTAACTTTTATTCGTGCTGAACAGCAGCCACACTGGTGTACAACTTAGTTAAAACATATTGGCCAAGCCAGTAGCTCTTTAATAGGCAAGACCTATTGGTTTTGCCAGTGCTTGTTTTTCTCTTCAGAATACTGAGGGGGACAAGAGCTAGAGCTAGATGAACTGCTCATTTTTAGGTCTTGCCTATTCTATCCCGCAGGGATGGATAGGCGAGATTATAGTAAGCAGTCCGAAAAGTCTACCTAGCTGCGGATCGCGTACAGTTCATGTGAACACAATCACGCGCATTGTCAACAACTGCCACAACCACGCGCATTCTTTACAGCTTCCATTTTCTACCAGACACTTCACGCGCCACGCTCTCCCTCTGTTGCCACACGCATTCAGCTCACCAGGCTGCACACCCCCTCACTCTCCCTATGGTCGCACGCCTTTTCTTTGATCTCTGCCGCGTGTTCTCACAGGCTCCTCTCCACCCACGCGTCTCTCCCCTTCCGTGTAGTTCCACCCGCCTTCTCTTTCTCGCAACTTTTCTGGAATCTCGGCTCTGTGTGACTTACTACTTGACCTCCTGCCTCTGTGCTTTGCATTCATCTCTTATATTTATTTACTATTGAATGTGTGTTTCATTATTTTACTTTACGCACCCAAACACGTATGCTTTTGTTTGACTTTCATTCTTTGCTTTCCTGCTTACATTCTGATGATCACTCTCTCCACTAACAGCACTTTTATTCTGTTGCGCCTCTGTGTCTTGAGGTCTGCCCTCGCAAGTCGCCTGCAACTGGACCTTCACATACACTGGCCCCTCGCACACAGACCACACACACTTTATAAAACGCATCAGTAGATTTTTGGGTTTTTTCGTCGGTTAATGTCTATTGGTGCTAGGTGTTTTGTGCTTAAATTAGAATAATTGTATAACTTTAGTTAACAAATGAACAAAGTTCACACTGCCCCCCTCTCACACAGACCACAAACACTGCCCCCCTCTCACACAGACCACATATCTATCTATCTATCTAGCTATTTAACTATCTATCGCCCACACTCTATCTATCGCCCTCACACTATCTATCTATCGCCCTCACACTATCTATCTATCGCCCGCACACTATCTATCTATCGCCCGCACACTATCTATCTATCGCCCTCACTCTATCTATCGCCCTCACTCTCTATCTATCACTCTATCTATCTAGCTATCGGACTCACTCTATCTAGCTAGCTATCTATCGCACTCTATCTAGCGCCATCACTCTATCTATCACACTCACTCTATCTCTCTATCTAGATATCAACCTCACTCTATCTATCTATATATCTATCGATCTATCGCCCTCCCTCTATTGCCCTACCTCTAGCGCCCTCCCTCTATCTATCGCACTCACTCTATCTATTGCATCACCACAGCATCACTCAGCACCACCACAGCATCACTTGGGGGCACAACATCACTATGCACTACCACAGCATCACTGAATGCCACAACATCACTCAGCGCCACCACAGCATCAATCTGTGCAACCATTCAACAACAACTGGTTCAAATATGTTCTTTCAATGTTTCAAGCTTTATCACAAATGTCACAAAAAGATGTTGATATTTCACTTCTGTTCTTGGATTTTCGTCACAATAAAATACACTAAACATAATCTTCACAAAAGTTATTTACAAAAGTTTAAGCTATTGCCATTATAAATTACAATAACTTTTATTTAAGTGTTATTATAATTATTTAAAAAAATTAAAACCCATTGTTATTTGTAATATCAATACATCTAAGTCACGTAAATACAACATATTGCCTTACAAATGCCATAGGTGTCACATTTGCAAAAGTTACAACTATTGGAATTGTAAATGACAAAGCTATTAATTTAGCTATTTTCAAAACCAACACAAATACAAAATTTGTCATTTACAATACCAATAGCTCAAACTTTCCTAATGTGAGACCTATTGCATTGCAAATGCTTGTTTACATGGGGTAATATGAGATCAGGGCTGGCCTTATAATCTGGCACACTCACACATTAGTCTGGGGCAGCAGGAGATGGTATTCTACCTTTACTACGCGGTAATTACTTCGTATTACCATTACTATGCATATTTTAGTTCGCAGATGCCATTACTTAGCATGCATTTACTTAGCGTGCATTTACTACGCATGTTCTATTACTTAGCATGCACTTACTACGCATAATGGAGTTACTGTGCAAATTAAAGTTTGGGGGCACAGGGGTATTTTTAGGTGTCAGGGTGGGTTAGGGTTTTAGGGTGCATGGGGTATTTTGAGGGTTCAGGGTGCGTTTAGGTTTTGGGGTACAGGGGTATTTTTAAGGGTCCGGGTGGGTTAGGGTTTTGGGGTGTAGGGGGTATTTTTAGGGTTCAGAGTGCATTAAGGTTTTGGGGTGCTGGGGTATTTTTGAGGTTCAGGGTGCGTTTAGGTTTTGGGGTGCTGGGATATTTTTAGAGGTCAGGGTGGGATAGGGTTTTGGGGTGCTGGGGTATTTTTAGGGGTCAGGGTGGGTTAGGGTTATGGGGTATTTTGAGGGTTCAGGGTGCATTTAAGGTTTTGGGGTATAGGGGTATTTTTAGGGGTCAGGGTGCGTTAGGGTTTGGGGTAGGGGGTATTTTTAGGGTTCAGAGTGCATTAAGGTTTTGGGGAGCTGGGGTATTTTTGAGGTTCAGGGTGCGTTTAGGTTTTGGGGTGCTGGGATATTTTTAGAGGTCAGGGTAGGATAGGGTTTTGGGGGTAGGGGATATGTCTAGGGTTCTGGGTGCGTGCCAGGGGATAGGTTACTATTACGATTAATGTTTTGTTTTAAAGTACCAATAACGCGTTGTAACGGTATGCGTAATAATTAACTGCGAAGTAAAAGCATTTTTAATGTATTTGTATATATTTGCGAAGTAAAAGTATGCACACTAAAATCATGCGTAGTAATGGTATTTGGGAAGTAAAAACTTCGAAGTAAATACCTGCGGAGTAACGGTATGCTAAGTAACATCATATATTCGCAGGAGATCAGCGGTATCAGAGTTATTTCCTTCAAGGAAACCCTTTCATCCGATCTTTAGGTCTCGCCTGGTGTAGGCTGCGCACATGCACAGTCTCACTGGCGAGATTTAATGATTTGGGGTATTTTGTGTAAAGGGCATTAAGCCCCGCCCCTCTTTTCTATTGGCTGGTGTCACAGTTTATGCTAAACGGTGGCCAGCCATTGGAAAAGAGTTGGTAGTGACGTTTTCATTAGGCTTTTTGAGCCGTCCCATTTGGACAGGCTCGCCTGCCTTCCTTGCGTCGTAAAAGAATTCTTATCTTTATGGAGCAATGTGTTTAAACACAAGGCCCCATAAAGACAAGAGATCCTCTTTCACTTTCATGCTTGTTGAGTCTTTGAAACACAACACACTTCTCACGCGTTATCTGAGGTCTCACTGTTCATAATTCTATGGCACTCGTGTAAGGGACTCTCGCTTTTGAAGCCTTAATAATCGTTTCAGGCCGCCCTTCCCTCAAATTTTCGAGCTCAACCTAACCGGGGTATTGTGTGTGGAGCCCTGGTCGCATGTTTTGGGGAGGCCCTGTTGCCTCACACACCTCTGTGTCGAGCCTGGCCAGGGCTCGGGAGGCAGAGAGCAGATCTATGTGCTGCGGGGAGGAGGCGCCAGAGGCCGCTGGAAAGAGGGGAGGAGGATACGGAACTGCCTTCCTGAATGCCGGAACTGTGCTGCTCAGAAGCCGGGCTATGGCGGCTGCGAGAGGTGGCTGGAGCTGGTGCAGGGGGCACCTGCAGCGGCACAGGCGGGTGCCCACGTGGGGTTCACCGTGGATGTGTTAAAGCTGGGCTCCGGGACCCGGGCAGCGGCTGCCACGTGTCTCGCACCCGTCAGATGTGACTGAAACCCGAGGAGGTGGTGCTAAAGAGCACCCTGAAGCTCTGGGTCACCCACAAGTCCAATAACTACTTCATCCTTCAGTGGCGGTGAGGGCACGGGGACAGCGGGGGCCGCTTCATTGGTAGGTGCTCTAATAATTGCCTCCACCGCTCCGTCCATTGTCATAAATATAGTGTAGAATTTATATAGTGATCTATACCACACCTTAGTCCCTAAGTGCACCTTGTCAACACTCAGCCTTCCAAGCCACTCCATATTTTTCCTGGCTACTCCTCCGCCTCACATCAACCATGTACGCCTTGTGTTCAAGCGATCCCAAACCTTTCTGTCACTGCTTTTCTCCCGTTGCTAAACCAAACCCCTGCCACCTTTGAGCTCCTTTCCACTAGCAAGCAAGCTTGCGCCTCCTTCCTTCCCTCTGTGTGCTCAACTGCCTTCCACCTGTCTTACATTTCCTATGTTTCTACCATTGTATTTATTTACTTTAGGGTTCATGTAACACACTACATGCCATTTCACCTCCCTCAAGTTGGGTCATGGGAAACAGAAGGGTCTGTACAAAGTGATGGTTATTACGATTTGCTTGCAGTTCATTAAGTCCATACTTGTTGCTAGCGCCTTGTTCCTTCTGCTTTGCCCTGAAAGTCCACCAACTCTTCTCCCAGCCTGCAATCAGCCAAAACGTCGTCACATAGAGGAGCCGTCCTCCCCTCCCACCCTGTGCCATTTGTGTGACCCTTTTACAGTAGGAGCACTGGGCAGCCAGTAGGCCTCTACAAACGCATTATCTCTGAGGGCTTTGGGGAACTGTTTGCACAGCTCGCCGAGCGGGGCTGAGCAAAGACGCCTCCCATGTGCGGTCAGTCATGGTGAAAGCACGTGCGTTCAGAGTTACTTCTGAAAAGTGATAGATTACCCAATAAGTAATCTGACGTGCAGCACCGATTAAGGGAAGTGCCTCGTCTAAATGACTGATAACGTTAGCATTGAATTTACACAGACCGGTGCAGGTTCGAGGGTCGGTAAAGAAAATCCATTCAGCACATAAATGGCATTCCAAGGAGCCCATTGGCCTGTGTGTGACAAATAGGAAGGAACTGCCCAGCACAAGCAATAGAAAATAAACAATCCCCTTAGAAACATACAAAACATATCGCTCCATTACAATGGAGCATATTAATTAAGCGAAGGTATTCCACATGCGGCAAATTTACGTAGCCCTAATATCACCTGGTTAATATTTTATGTACAATGTGGCGTCGAAATGTGACAGCCAACGTTTCAAGATTCCAAGGTCCATGCATGAGCGGCTTGCCCAGCCCAGATCTTTGCTTTGCGTTATAAGATCCAGTGTCGTTTTGGAATAAACAGGGCTTCAAGTCCCAGAATGCAATGCCTGTGAAACTTGAGCCATATGGAGGTAGAAGGGCAGGGCCTGCACTTGAAAGTTAGGGAATGGACTTTGGGGGGGGGGGGGCTCTGTGGAGGGGTTGTTGGTGGTGATGTCACAGCTAAGTTGGCCACCTACATGCATGACATTGTACTGTTTGCAGCCCTGGGCATTTAAGCTACAAAGCGGTGCTATTAAGCATGTTGGTCTAGCTAGTTCAATTGGAGGAAATGAAGACTGCAACACCCAGAATGCATTACATTCTCACAAGAAAGCCCAGTATTGGAATCTTTGTGATGTCATGGCGAGAGGTCACCATGCTAACTACTAAAGATATGAGCCCAGAGGGTACTTTTGAACTCAAGAGATGCTGCAGGAATCATCTTGGATCACCTAAATGTTGATGATGATGGCTCCCTCGCCTGTGTTTGTTTCCACACAGGACCACACGTTGTCAGTTAATACAATTGAATATGAAATGAAAAATATGCTGTAAAATGCATCATTTTGGTCTGTCTTTTCCCAAACCCCCTTAGTAGTGGTCGGGCTAGCTCGCTCGCAACGCACCGGACGGGGGCTGGTCTGGCAAAATTTGCCAGGGCTGCTTTCAGTTCCCTGTCCGGCCCTGACCGAGACAACCCAATTTGCTAAAAAAGAAGCAAAAGAGAGAGAAAAAGAAGAACCGTGAGACAAGACAGTAAGAGATAAAGTATGAAAGATCGAGATACAACAGGCGAAAGAGAGCTGCAAGGAGGGTGCAGAGGGGGTGGGGTTCGTGTGACAAAGGCGATGAGAAAGAGGAGGATAAACACGAGAGAGTGGATGAGAGGATAAAAATACCTGTATAGCAAATAGAGAAGGAAATGGAGAAAGAGGGGAAGAAAAAGGGGACCCAAGAAACACAAAGGAGGAGCGAGAGAATGGCATTGCACGATTCCAGTACCACAGGAATGATACAAATCTGCGGCTGGGGCGTTTTTACCATAGTTCGGATTTCCCGTATTTGCCACATAATCTATCATCTGCCGAGTCATTTGTAGATTTTACCAAATAAAAATATTTTGCTTCTAGTACAAATGGATCAAGAGTTACTAAAAACGTGGGGACACGAGTAGTAAGGCCATTCGCAAAACACATGTGCGCACCTTTCAATTGTCTGTTGCTGTAAGGTTGCTAGTGAATGTTGTAGACCTTCCTTGATGGATAACTCTAGTGGTCTCGCAGAAGATGGAGAGAAAGAGGGAGTGAAAAGTTAGGCCAGAAAGGAAGGGGGAGAAATTCATGACAGTGAGTGAAAAAAGAAGGAGCGATAAGAGATAACAAGCATGCAGTGCACTTTGCGCCTGGTGGAAACAAACCACCAGGAACTCAGGAGGAGCAGAGTTCCCCTCAGCCCTGCTTGGTGAGCTTTGGTTTTATCTTTGATCTCTTATCTTTATGGGGCCATGTGTTTAGGTCTCGGCTCGAAGGCTGCGCTTGCGCAGTCTCGATCCGAGATTTAATGACTTGGAGAAGAGGGGCTTGAACCCGCCCCTCTTCTCCCCTGTTCTCCATTGGCTGGCCTCTTGAATGCTGGCCAGCCATTGGTGAAGAGGTCCGTCATTCCGATTAGGCCCCGTCCTTTTCGGATTCGGGGGCGTGTTTTTTTCAAGAAGTCTAATTATCTCCTCCAGCCAATGGCAAGAGGAGAGAAAAGCAAAACATGCCCCCGAATCCGAAAACGCCACTGCGTTTCTCCGAGACATTTCTGCTCTGCCTCGGAGAAAGGCAGTGGTGTGCTTGTTAGACTGTGGTTTGAGGCTTCCTCCACTGTCAATCTAGTGATGATTTAGAGTCTAATTTCTCGGCTACTCTGAGACAAACTCCTGCTCCTATTAGCGTGTGATTTTTTGAGGCAGGATGCATATTGGTTGTAGCGCCCAGAAGCATTCTTTGGCTTTCGCTTACCGTAATAAATACACCTCTCGGGGTTGGCTTTTCTGTTGATCTTTCGGTCTAGTCTCAACTTACTTCAATTTTGAGAAGCCAGGCTACCCATCCAAGCCGAGGCACTTGCTGTAGCTTTTCCAGTCGGCGGCCCGTGTTTACGTTCTGCTGTCGAGGTGACATAAGGCAGCAGCGCTGCTTCAAGAGCCGCTCGCAGACTTTAAAAGGGAAACGGTCGCGCCTTTAAATACACAAACTGGCACCCTTTTAATTTATACAAAAATTCGCCGAGTGCGTGCTCGCTTCGGTTTACGATACCTCCCTGCGTGAAAAAGCGTGTATAAATAGGCAGCACGGGACTCCCTCCGCACGTTGATAACTATACACGCCATACAGGGCTTTGACGCACAAGTGCCTCGTATAATAATGCACTTAACGCGGCATATCGTGTTAGTGGGTTTAAATTGCATTACACCATGGCATATTTGAATAATGGAAGGCCTGCACATCCTTCTTGTGCGCACATTGTGTGTGCGCTCTGAGGGGTGAAGCAGAGACAGTGAACGGTGACCCTGTTCCCCCCCCACCCCCCATGCTCCCAGTCCCCCCAGAAGCTTGTGTCTTCCGCTGTAGTGAGGGGGTCGGGGTCGCAGATGGCACCAGTCGCTCTCTAAAGGAGTTCGCATGCACAGAAATGTCTGGGAAGAGGAGGCTTACTCGCGGTTTCTATGGAGGAGGAGGGGAGAAGGGCAGCCCCTCGTTAGGCTGGAGTGCCGATCCGCTCTCCCCCCGTCCCCAGGCCCGCTCTGGGAGTCAGGGACGCCTCGCTGCTGATAATGGCGCCCATTGTCCCCCAGCAGTCAGCTGAAAACCCGCTCTGCAGAGCCTGGCTCTCGGCGCATTGTCCCCGAGCGGTGGCGCCTCGCGCCGACCTTGAGCACTGCCCGGGAACATTCTGTGGGGCGGATAATCTCCGTGCCCCCAATATGTACCCTTCAATTATGTTTAGCTGACTTTTGGGCCGCATTTACATTGGGCGGCCTGACTTGACACCAGCCACGGTGTTTCCACAGCACTCTGCTTTGCACTTCCCGTTGCCGATTTTAGCGTGCCCACTGACATTATGCACCCACGTTTCACGCAGAGATTTCACACTGAATGACCGCTCAGCAGCATCGACAACATCTTTCTTGAATCGGGGACAGAACAGCAACTATAACGTTGTGCCACAACGCTGTAAAGGGCAGGGACACATACCAAAAATGGTGCAATAACAACTAAAATACATGATGCGGTGGGTTTTAAAAATGCACGAACAGATTTGTTGACAAATCACTTTTTTAAAGTCAGTTAAGTTTGTTCTTATTACGGTTTGTGCACATATTTTGGCTTTTTCTTTTACGTTGGTGTTTACTACAAATGTTGGTGTTTTTCCTCGGCACGGGATTGGTTCTGAAAGGTTTAGCCCGCCGGTCGAAAGGGTCTGGTTTAGACTGGGGAGGCGGGGGGAGGAAAGGTGGTGATTGTTTATCTCCAGAGTAAACAGCCCATCCTTCAACAAGGCGCCGATAACATCGACCCCGCTGCCGCGGGGAGGGCTCAAATTCCCGCAGCAGCAGACTCCAAATAAACCAACCCGGGAATACCTTGCACTTCAACGCATTAAAAGCACACAGTGGCTTTGAGTGGACCACCAGACTCCACACGGGCTCTGTCCCGCTAGCCCCATGTCCCTGGGGTGTAAAGTAGGTCTTTTTTGGGGGGGAAGGGGGGGGAGCATTCAGCCCAAGGCTGATGATTAGCCATCTATGAGATAACGGAAGCTCGGAGCCGAGCCTGGCCTCGTCACATTTGGGGGGCATCGTTTTGTGTTACGCCATTGTCATGTACCGTTCTCTCTGCCCAAGAACATATTGTTATATATGTGACATCTGCAGCCCCTCCTCTGTCCCGCCAAGCCCAACCTTTCAGCCAGTCACGAGAGTCACTCATTCTCCCTGCCCGCGCCCCTTATGGCCTCGTCTGTCTCGCCCCCCTGTCTCTGCCCCTCCTATAAGCCTGTAAATTACCTCCCACCCCCCAACCCGCGCGTACTTCAGAGTTTCACCGCTTTATTAATTCATGCTCTGTCTGGAACGGGCCCACAGGATTGTCTCATATATTTATGGATTACTGTTGAGGGAAGGGGGGGGGGGTCCCCATTACTCAGATGTCTGCAATTAGTGGTTGGGGAAGTTCTGACGCAAGAGAGACTTCTTCATGGAAAACCCCCAGGGCAAAACATGAGAGCTTCCTCCCGCCCCTCCCAGCTCCGAAAAGTAGGACAGCCATGGGCCAGCTGACCCTGCACTTCTAGCCAAGGACTGGCAAGAGTTTCACTTTCTCACTTACTCCTGCAAGGAAGCTACTTTCTTGGGGCCGGTCCGCACTGGTACAGCGCAAGTGATTTCGCGGTGTAAACAGTGCCAAGGAAGAGGATGTGTCGGTACGGCCATTGGTGCCCACTTTTGAACTGGGGAACCGGGAGAGTCTCGGCGCCTGCTCAACATCCTTTGACTCTGGGCAAATCACTTAATTTCCCCGTGCCTAAAAAAACAAGCATTTACAATGCAATGGTCTCGGCATTGGTAAAGTTAGAGCTATTGGCATTGCTCATGACATTATTTTTGTTTATGTTTTTGTTTTTAAAACATTTAAAGAAACTGCATTGTCATGAGCAATGCCAATAGCTCTAACTTTAACAATGCCGAGACCGTTGCATTGTAAATGCTTGTTCTAATTGGAGTGGAGGCGCGCACTGCCCCCGACCTCTCAAAGGAAAACAAGCATTGAAAATGAATTAGGTCTCTCCTTTGATTAAGTTAAAGCCATTTGCTTTGCTAATGGTATTGTATTCCAGCTTTGCATTATTTAGTGTATATTTGTGATATGTGCATATATTTGCTCTCCTCTCTCCCCTTTCGATAGCCTCATGCTATTGTAATCCTCACTATATGAAATTAACACATACTATTTTTCTATTCATTCACCTCCCAAATCTGAAACGCTGCTCTTTTCCTACTAACGCCATGCTTTAAACTACAGCTAACAAAGCAATTCTAACTACATACAACTACAACATATCATATCACAAATGTACACTAAATAATGCAAAGCTAGAATAGCAAAGCAAATGGCTTTAACTTAATCAAAGGCGAGACCTATTACATTTTCAATGCTTGTTATTCCTTTATTGCCGGGGTGTCGCAATAGCAGTTTTCAGTGTGCTGTCGCTGTGTAAGTAAAATGCAGTATTTGTTTTAGAGAGATGGGTTTGGGTGCCATTTTCTCTCCCTCTCTCATTCTCTCTATCTCTCTCTTTCTTTTAAAACCAATTGTACAGTATTATGTTTTAAAAGTGCAAACCAACTTCTTGCTGTTTGTTTTAAATAATTTCATTTTTCGCTGTTTGTAGGTGTTTTCACCAAGTAAAAGCTAGTGTAAATCTTGAAGGCAAGTAAGCATACATTCTGGTTTTGTGCACCTCGGAGCGGACAAATCTCACAGAATGTGATTGTTTCTCCCCACTCTGAGGTCTGAAATTCTGAATGGTGTGTTAAATGTCAGCTACCTTAAATACCACACCTATATTATTGCAATCCCCATCTGCAAAATTACTGCACCAAACGCTCGGAACAGAGCGCGCCTATGTAAGAGTGATATTCGTGATTGATCAAAGGGTGAAAATGACATTGATTTTCTCTTGTTTGGGCAATTTGACCTCGGACTGCGAAAACTCTAGGAACAGCATATAATTACTAATCGGTCAGTCGCTCACTGATCCATACCTTTTGTAACTAAAGTTACCCTTTCTGCTCCCACTAAAGAAAACTAAGCTCCAGGATGTCCTGCTGCTCTTAGACTCCAAACACAACTCATTATTTTGGTCTGATGTTCCCTATTGTATAAGTGACACTTTTGGGAGTGAGTCATCACTGAAGCACAAGTCATACAGAAATGCATTTCAACTTCTGTTTTTAAGTTCTGTTTTTGAGTTCATTGTCATAACTTGAGCCTGCCGCTAAAAAACATTTCTGTGAATAAGAGGAACAATGCAGTCTTCTCTTCCTCTAAACCCATTCTTGTTTCCATACTCCTGAGCCACAGTCTAGTTTACCCATTGGATGGAAGCCGGTTCAACAGACTTGTCTTTGTATTTGGCCACAATATGCTATGGTAGGTATGTGTGATAGAGTTTGCAGAGTTTGCAGCAGCGAATCTGCATTCATGGGTAAGTCAGATATTGCTGTGATTAGACAATTTTTGTACCACTGCTAACTGTAGCAGTTTGACAAATCTGCACAACATTTTACACAAACTTATATGCACCTATATTTGATCTGCTAACGTTTTGTGCAGATTGGAGGGGGCGAAGAAGGCGTAGGTGGTCCAAAGGTCTTTTTCCCCTTTCAAACTAAAGGAATATTTATTTTCTCTCTGTTGTGGAAAATGGAGCTGCACAGAATTTCAACAAATTTCATTTGAACTTGCACTTTGGTCCAACTTGACAGTCCGTTGTTTGGGTGTCCATTCGTGCACTGCAGATGCCTTCCACGTAATGTCACAGATGACGGAACCCTACGTACCACAACCTACTGATAGATCTAATAGAATGGGTAAGCAGATCACTGCTTATCATAATTGAACGGATCGGTGAATATCACAATACTCCAACTCCTCCCATTCCTCTAGTGGGGAAATTCATAGAGATAACACAGAACCACTTATGACAAAAGGGTATCCTACAACCTGTGAGCATCAAGGGAAAACAACCCCATAACAACTATTCTAATTGTTTGAAAAGACTCTCATCCACCCTATTAGATTAATCATCGAGTCTCATCCTGGTTCCAAAAGATCAGGATGGGCTCAATCATACTCCAGGGTGCCCTGGTGATATTTTCCTACTGGGGTTTTAATCTTAGTAAAAAATACCTTGAGGGCACCCAGTTATCTCTTTAGTAGCTGGTGCCCTTGGTATAGATAAAAACAATGTATTGGATGTTACGAGGATTTAATGTCCTTACACCCCCATTGGGACATTATATCATATTAACACCTGACACATCATAGGAAATATTACAAGTGCTATCTCCTTCTCATTTGCTGATGCCCTCCGAGAGATTGATACTTGAGTGTTTCATGGCTAACCCAGAACCTTCAGATAAATCCGGAGGCACTCAACTTGAGGAAAAATACAAAATCTTAAAAAGTAAAAGAAAGACACAAACATGAGTAGTAACATACTACGTGTGTTCTTTTGAGTGTGGCGGATGAGTACTCTAGATAGCCCGTTCACCTTATTACATGTGCGATAAGATATAATGCAATAATAATAAAAAGGACGGGATATCCATCACATTTGTGATAAAATAACCTGCCTGCTAAACTCTAATTCCTGTCCAAAGACTTGCTGGAAAAGCATGCAGAACATTTTGTTTCTGCGAGCTCACAAACATCTTTGCAAGCATCGTATAGGTTATTTGTCAGAATTTGTACTAAATTATTTAGTCCTCAAATGGTTAAACCACATTTTAGCACAAGATCCAAAACTGATTTCATCTATTTTATTCATATATATTTTAGTTTTACACTTGAACACACTATCTCATGCAGCAAATTTTATGGTTGAACAGTTTGTGTCTAGAATAACGATATAGCCAGGTGTTAGACCCTGTCAGACCTTCTTCACTGCCTATGTTTTGACTTGTTGAGTTTTTAAGAATCATCAGATGTGCAAGTGGTTAAATCAACTCTCAGTGCATTGTGTTGTGTCCAGTTCTTGAATGAAATGTAATATGGTGCACATTTTTGTATTTACCACAGACCTTTATTTCAGTATTTTTTAAACAGTGTGGGCAATTTTCAGTTTTCTACAAGACTGTCGTGAGCTAATAGAGGAACCTTGTTCCTTGTCTTAATTAGGTACATTCAGGAACATTTTGGTTTCCTGTTATTGCAGTCTTTGCACCTATTAATGGTCATTTTGAGGAGGTAGGTGCAGATTACAGTCGTCTAAGCTCGTCATCAGCAGAGTTTGTCAGATGCACTGAGGGATATTGTCAGTGCTGGTCCAAGTATTCATCACAACATCTAAGTCCTGCAAGTGGTGTCTTCACCAATGTGAATCCCTCGTGGCACAAGGTACCTTCAACTACAGTGGGAAGCATGGCAATAAATAAAATAAATGTATGCATTCATAGGGGTAGTTAGAGATTTGAACATCGGTCCCCATGGAGAATGCCATTTTCAGGCTCACCTGTACCAGTGTGCATAGATTGGCATTTCACCCATTCCAAGATGGCAGTATCTGTATAGAAGATGATAAATAAATAAAATAAATGTATATATTCCTAGGGGTAGTTGGAGATCTGCCCGCACGGAAAACCCCATTGTTGGGCTCACATGTACCATTGTCATTCCAAGATGGCAGTATCTGTATAGAAGATGATCTTTTTCCTTCCATACCAAGATGGTGCCACTTTCCAAAAGGAACTTCTGAGTCATGACTGGCAGAGCGAACGTAAAAGGCAGGCTGAAAAATTGCTCAATGCCTGGCAACAGTGCATCTTGCTGAGATCTGCCGCCTGTCATCTCACTTCACTCCTGCCTTTACCTGCTTCTCACCTTTGTTGTTTTGAGCTGTTCCTTTGATTTACCTGGAGCTTATTATCTGATATCCTCCTCCTGGTCCTTGTTGATCCTCCTTCCAGATGAAGTTCTCCCTTGGCAATCCCTCCTGTGGAGTCTCATTACTCTCACCCTATAGGTGAAGCCCTCTTCTAACATGCAACAGTGAATATAGACCTATACATCTGCTTCTACTAATGTCTAGTTTGTTTGTTTGTGTTATTCTAAACATGTTATATCCTATTGAAGGGTGCCTTGTTTTATTATGTAGGAGGGATCTCTGAGAGTGTTCCACTAGGACCATTGTTTTTCCTTTGCCTATCCCTTCTTCTAGGTTTCTCTTGAGTAGGATATCTAGTTCTCGATATACTATTAAGCACCAGGCATCTAGGCTTACGAGAGACAAGGGGCTAGCTACTGTCATCCACCATCATAGTTTCCGACAGATGGTTTGTAGGAGCAGAAGGATTTTCCAAAACAAAGGTGGTTGACCCATTTTACCACCATGTGGATTTAGAGTACAAATGTGTCCCACATTGAATATCAGTCTCGTTACTCTGTGGGTATTTGTTTCTCGGTCTTGGCTCCATTCTGACTAACCAACTCAGTCAGGTCTTGAACGCAATACAATGGGTTCAACAAACTATTCATTTAGTTCAACAAAGGAATTTCAATAGAGCATTCCATAATATTTGTATGCACAATATGTAGACTCCAGCCCAGTATCCTTTTCATAAAATGTACATAAAGCACACATTTTTGTAAAGCCTTCATCATAATGTTCATGTTAGTAGGACAGATGTGCACAGATATTTATTCCTGTGGATCTTCTGAGAATGCAGCATGGCCTGCCGTGATATAGCTTTTGAGAATATATATGCCACAACCCTCTGCCTTCTTGCCTCTGGATCTGAAAGGCTTGAGAGCTAAGGAAGGGTGAGTGAGAGGTGCAAGCTGTCCTCCTGCACTGTCCTACTCTACCTCTCCTCTTATTCACGGGTACAAAGATCAAGAGGTGGGAGATGTAAGGCTGTATTGGGAAACAGAACAACTTTCTTCCAGCCATCTCCTAAGACTCATGTGGTTTGCGTCTTCCATAAGGAATATCATGGAGCTGGGCACCCATTCCCTTCTCCCTTGGCCTACCACAAAGGGGATGTTCAGGTAAGGGATGGTCTAGAATCATTGATTCCTTCCCCCGCCTACTCTTTCCACTCATTGGCACCTGAAAGGAGAATTAGCAAAGAGATGCATGGATGGCTATTCACCAAAATGCTAGGGGTAGCAGGAGTGGCATCACGTGTCTATAGACCTGTGAGGACGTCACTAAATCTCCCCAGATGCATGTGACCTTTGACTCTAACCGCATGACAGGAAGTGACATCACTGAAATAAAATAAGTGCAAAAAGAAATAGATTCAATATTCATAACATTGACAGGTTGCTAAACCAGGCATTTTATATTTTTGTTTCTAAACATATACTAAGTAGGCTACTGCCATGTGTCAGAGATCCAGCCATCTCATATCCAGCGGAAGCCACTATAATGACAGTCATTCTAATCCCAAAAACATCCTCAAATGCTTGGCACAGGCCCAAATACATAGGCACAAGTTCAATTAAAAAATAAACAAAAATGAGAGAGACCATATTCCTTACGAGGGTGAGACCTGCTGTCGGAGTCGCTAAACGCAGCCTTAAATAGCTCCAAATATTGAACCGAAGTCAAAGCATTTTGTCCTGTTTTAGGTAACCCCCTTCCTGCTTGAGTGCAGGAAGTGGTTTCCTGTCTGCTGCGGATGAATCTGCCATGCATTTCCACCATCTTGAAACTGATTTTGTTCATTACACTTATTACTCTTACAAATAGCTTTTGCAGGAGCTGGAGAGATATTCAAAGCCTTTTGTAATGCATCTTTTAAGAAATATTAGTCTGTGCCTCTATCCAAGTGTCTGTAGACTTTATCCAACTGTATTACAAACTGAACAAACTGTCCGCGGAATTACCTTAAGTTTTATACATGGATCACACCCAGTTTTGGACCAGCAGCGAGCACCCTCTTCCCAGCTCTAGCCATTTCCAGACACTATGTGGCAGACGTACTGCAGAATAGAACCCTCTTTTGCTAAGCATAGCTAAACACCTTATAGTTTCCTATAAACTCCTTTTACTGTAGTTTATTCACATCAGATTGCCAGTCCCAGTGAATTCTGTACAATTCATTGAAGAGGCACAGAGTACCTAAGCAAATAAAGGCCACACAAATGTGACTGTTTTACACATTTGGTATCCCTGGAGGGCAGATCTGGCCTCGTGGATTGCCGAGGAAGCAGTTTCTGGGGCACTACTGATGCACGCTGCAACAGCAGCAGGCTGCATGGGATAAAGTGCTGAAGGCTCGATATACATGGTTCTCTTACATAATCGAAAACTGCATACACATCATGTACTGACTCTGAGGAACTCTGAAGGAGAAACACCCAGCAAACAAAGAGGTCTGTAACATGAGGTTAATGCATAATTAAAGAATCAAGTGAGCACGCATTTATTGTTCCAAAAGGATTACAGAAAATAGAGGATCTAGCCATCTGTAGAAACCTGTTGTATTGGGTGATATTGTGGTCAACCCGTGATTTAGCTCCATACAGAAATGGATTGCAAGAAATTTAGAATCTTGGCAAGGACCACACCCTCCCATGACTACTCCATGTTAAATCTTGGGTGAATGTCTTGGGGACTGGAAATACTCTGGCATGACTCCTCTTCGATTAACAGATGGCAAAAAAAATTAAATGTGCCTATTGGGTGTCTGTACTGGAACGACGGTACAGGTCCGTGAAAAGCGACAGCCGTACCAATATATATTTGGCTATTAACCCTCTACCATCCTTTGAATCTTACATGGATGAGATCCTTCACCACCAGGCAAAAAGCCTCTTTATCAACTTGAGATTTGGGAATTTGTCAACAACTAAACATGCAAATGGAAGCACAGACAAAATGTTTTCATAACTAGTAAGAAGTGTATCCATGATGCTGTCTTATTTTGCTCCCCATCGTATAAAGTAGCAAGAAGAAAGTGGATAAGACCGCTGTGTATAGGATACTATCAGATTGCTTTCAGAAACGTTTTCTCTGACATCCGCACACCCATTGTTTTAGGTCTGTCTCCATTTTTAGGTCTCGGCCTGGCGAAAGCAGCGCATGCGCTGCACTGTCATGCAGAGGCCTTTTGGAATCGATACGATTCCAGCGCGCACGTGGGGAGACAAACGAGACAGAAGATGTGCACGTGGGGATTGGATGCTTTACTGGTGGCGTGATACACTGGGGACCTTTTTTTTCGCCGCCAGTAAAGGCAGTCCCCGCGTGCACATCTTCTGTCCATCCCATGATGGGCCGCACTTTTTAAAATGTTTCTTCAAGATTAGGCACAGACCATGCTCGTTCAAGTGCAATACAAATGTAATCGGTCATGTGTTCATCTATTTCCTTACTCACAAATCAATTCTTTATTAAATGTATACCTTTCTTCATCAATACCTTTGATCGTTCATTCTCCCAAATCAGTCATTAATGTATTCATCCATCCTTACTTTTATTTATCCATACATCACTGCCCAGTAACGTATCTATTCATGCAAGAATCAATTCAACCATCCATATTAATTCCTGCATCCATGTAATAAATTGGGTTGCCATCCTTCCGGTGGAAAGACACAGCTGCATTTTGTTTACACGTATCTTGAAATAACTTATCATATCCCTTTCACCGCCACCATCTCTCCATTGTATTCCGCCCACCCCACCCCCTGCCAGCCACCGCTGGGCGCACAGAGAAGTGATAATTCACTATTTGAGGCGCTCGCTGGAAAAAACATAATAGTAATGACAACTGATAACAAGAGCGCCAGCGAGCCCCACTCCACCCCAAAGATTTTTTTGATTTTTGCTATTTAGATTGGAAAGCGGTGAGATGAGACGCTTCCGAGTTGGCATCAACTAAATTAAAAAGTGGGTGCTCATATATATCTGTGGGTTTAATTTCAAGGAGAGAGTTCCGGAGTAGCGCGAGCGCAAAGGACTGCCTCTGCCGCCCGATCTCGAGGCCCCTAAGCCAGCTCTTTCGCATATCAAGCAGCCCCCCGGCAGGGGGTCGCACCGTCTCCAGAAAGAGGGGAAAAAAACACGCCAGATCCCCTTTGAAATAATTCAATCTATTTTAAGGATTGGTTGCGCCATTCTGACTTCAAAGGGAGCCCCGGGCCTAACTCCTGATTGGCTGAGACGGGACCCCCTTTAAATTGTGCAAATAAGGGAGAACAAGCATTAAAAATGCAATCGTATCGCCTTTAATTAAGTTAAAGCCATTTGCTGTGCTATGCAATACCATTAGCAAAGCAAATGGCTTTAACTTAAATGCGAGGCCTATTGCATTTTCAATGCTTGTTGTTTTAAGCTACTGGCTTTTAAAACACAGGCAAGGTCTGATAATATAATATGCAGGCCAATTGTAACTGTTCTTCAATAATTGACTCCTTATTAACTTCATACATATTGTATATGGCATGTAACCTACTTGATTTTACTTATATTATATTGTGTTTTCTATATGTGTGTTTTCATGGAATTGTCCCCATTGATTAATTGAATATTTTGTGCCAAAAGAATTTGGAAATATTAGAACACCTCCTCTTAAAGACACTGAAAAATTATTGTTTCCAAATAAATACATAGATAATGTGTAAAAAAAAAAAAAAAAACACTAAAACATGTATAATGGTACCACCGATTTAAATATGGAAATCATTTGAAACCTACCAAGCACTTTAAAATATTTTTTTGCAGAGCGTAGGGGATATCACGGAGCTGAAATTACTGAGAACTCAAATGTACGATGCCGAGTTCCTATGGGAGTAGGATAATTCAGTTCGATATAGATTAATTTAGGAAAAGCCGGCTCATTTTTTTTCTGATAATAATGTGGTTTTCCGTGAAGCGGATGTCGAGAGGCAGTAAGTTCTATTGGTCCGCTGCTAGATGGAACAAGCATTGGCATAGCCAATAGGTCTGCCTTTGGGACCTTATACGTGTTTAGCTATGCAACACTTGATGTTGTTGCACCAAGTATATTGTACTGGATAACTAAACACTTATAAGGTCCTAAAGGGGAGACCTATTGGCTATGTCAATGCTTATGTGTTTTTTTTATTTTTATTAAGGACAAGCAGTGCTATAGGGCTCCGGCTGCCACTTAGTTCACCGCATCCCACCTTTGAGTGGTGTAGAGGTGTAGAGGTAGAGGTGTAGAGGTAGAGGTGTAGAGGTAGAGGTGTAGAGGTAGAGGTGTAGAGGTGTAGAGGTAGAGGTGTAGAGGTAGAGGTGTAGAGGTAGAGGTGTAGAGGTAGAGGTGTAGAGGTAGAGGTGTAGAGGTAGAGGTGTAGAGGTAGAGGTGTAGAGGTAGAGGTGTAGAGGTAGAGGTGTAGAGGTAGAGGTGTAGAGGTAGAGGTAGAGGTGTAGAGGTAGAGGTGTAGAGGTAGAGGTGTAGAGGTAGAGGTGTAGAGGTAGAGGTGTAGAGGTAGAGGTGTAGAGGTGTAGAGGTGTAGAGGTAGAGGTGTAGAGGTAGAGGTGTAGGTGTAGAGGTAGAGGTAGAGGTGTAGGTGTAGAGGTGTAGAGGTAGAGGTGTAGAGGTAGAGGTGTAGAGGTAGAGGTGTAGAGGTAGAGGTGTAGAGGTAGAGGTGTAGAGGTAGAGGTGTAGAGGTAGAGGTGTAGAGGTAGAGGTGTAGAGGTAGAGGTGTAGAGGTAGCGGTGTAGAGGTGTAGCGGTGTAGAGGGGTAGCGGTGTAGAGGGGTAGAGGGGTAGCGGTGTAGAGGGGTAGCGGTGTAGAGGGGTAGCGGTGTAGAGGGGTAGCGGTGTAGAGGGGTAGCGGTGTAGAGGGGTAGCGGTGTAGAGAGAGGTAGAGAGAGGTAGAGAGAGGTAGAAAGAGGTAGAAAGAGGTAGAAAGAGGTAGAAAGAGGTAGATGGGTAGAGGTAGAGAGATAGGTAGATGGGTAGAGGTAGAGAGATAGGTAGATGGGTAGAGGTAGAGAGATAGGTAGATGGGTAGAGGTAGAGAGATAGGTAGATGGGTAGAGGTAGAGAGATAGGTAGATGGGTAGAGGTAGAGAGATAGGTAGATGGGTAGAGGTAGAGAGAGAGGTAGAGGTAGAGGTAGAGAGAGAGGTAGAGGTAGAGGTAAACAAGCAGTAGAATATCTCCAAAAATCCACTGCCAGCGAAATGAAACGGTCTTATAAATGCAGCTGTAAATTTTGGAGAACTACGACTGACCTCTCGGCTTTGGAACTTTAGAAAAAGAAAGGGACTTGGATAACTAAATAACACACCTTAAAAGAGGGGGGTGCACTAAAATTCCAATTCCTCATATGTCAATCCTGCTTGGATTGTCCAAATTGGTGGAATGCAACAGTTTCAGTTATGTTATCTTTACAAGATGCGACATAGATGTAAGCTGGGGCTTCTTGAGAGATGCTAGGCGGGTGACAGAGGAGATTCAGTGCCAGAGCGAGGGGGTTCTCACCTTGCCATTGCCATGAGGTTTTCCCGAAAGGCAGACGACTGGGGAATCGTATCATTTCGTGAACCCTGGAATGACCCCTCTTATTTTAGTGGGTCTGGTGAATTAATATGTCAATGTACGGACAGACGCAGACACCACGTTCGTGGGGCACGTTTCCTTGCATGGGTGGCCCACCGCTTAGAACACTGGAAACGAGACCCATTAGCCTTCAGTTTTCAAGCACTTTGTTGGGTTAACCACGTTCCCCCTGCCTGGTCCCTCGAGGAGTTGGCTTGTTCACGAACAGGGTACGAGGTTGTCCTTTTGGTATTTGTGCACTTAAAATTAGCCATTACAATACAATATACAATATGCAATTGTGCAATGGAAAGGGCGTCAGTAGACTGACTAGAGAAAATCATCCGTTTGCAAAGTTGTCTAATATTTAAAAAAAAGAGATATGCAAAATACCTTATAAAATATGGGAGGGCTAACATTTTGGGAAATAATGCTAACATGTCTTGTATAACATTCACTAAAATTGGCATGCAATTATGAACAATTGTATGCACCAAGAATGCAACTGAAAATAATATGAATAAGCAAAGTAAACAATTATATCATTTTAGACCAGAGGCTTCAAACTAACCCTAAACCAGAACAGAAATTTGCACAAGACTAATTCTAGCCAATGGTACAAGGTCCCCCCTGAACTCCCTCAGAGAGATTTATTTAATATGCCGTCATTACTCATGTCTTGTTGAATGAGCATTCTGTCATGAGTTAATTGCCTGCCACCCAAGTTGTTAGCCCTGAGGCAAGGAAGCATGGAGAAGGGCAATTATGTCACTGATAATGAGTACCTCAAGAGGAGCTTAGCAGGAGCAGCCACAATAAAAAAAGGACTAGCGCACATTTTGATTTGCTATTAGAGCTTTACCACATCACAAGTTCCCGCATTGCGAAACACAAGCTTATGTTGCCAGTAAGCGGCTTCTTTTATGTACGAGCCAGTTGGCCAGAGAAACATGAACATCCCATTAAGAAAATACAGGAAGTAAATAATGACGCCATCAAGGGCAACATCAAACATTTAGTGCACAAACTAATATTTTATATTGTAGACATGGTGAATAAACGGTTTTTACTTCTCTTTTCGCACAGCCTCTGTTTCACAACAATTTGACGCAGCAGAGGATGCAAGAAAAAACAAGCCCGGGAGTTGCGTGTGTGGTGGCAAAAGTGAAAGCAGCTGCAGCGTCCCCAGAGTGTAAGGGCGCCCGCGAGCGATGCACTTAATGAGCCATGACGAGAGAGGAAAGCCAGATGGCACCTATGTGCGTAACCGTGCGAGTAACCGCACGCTTTTGGCCACACAAAAAGCGTGTGGTCGGATTTTGAAGCCCACTTACTAAAAGTCTCACCAGAGCAGCGCAGGCGAGACCTAAAAAGCTGCGGTGACTTATGGAGTACTTTGTGTGTGTGGCAGAGAAGTTTGTGTTTTGCTCTTTTGCGCGTAGGTTGCCAGTGTAGGGTTTTTAAACTGGCTGAGCTAAATCTATCTTTTTTTTGCAGATGAGTCTGGCTGCCACATTTTGGATTACCTGAAGACGGGAGAATAGGTAGTCAGACATGCCCACATAAAGCGCATTCCTGTAGTCCAATCTACTCTTAACTAGAGCCTGGTCTACAGTTCTACACCAGCCCACAGGAATCCAGCAGAAGAGTTTTCTCATGAGTTTAAGTATGCCAAAGCATTTACCACACGTGGCGTTGACTTGCTCCAGCATGGATACGGAGTTGTCGATTAAAACCCCCATGTTTTTTGTCACTTTCTTGGGCTCAGGAGCTGAGCCCAGGGCATTCGGCCACCAAGCGGAGTATCAAATCTGTTGAGCACCACCAAAGAGCAGTATCTGTCTTTTCAGCGTTTAATTTCAGACAGTGTTCTCTCACGCAAATTGAAACCTCCGTAAGACAAATAGATTTTTCCTAGTTTCCTGATGTTTTTCGCCTTTCGAAATTACCAGTTGTCATCTTTGTAAGGGCAGATCTCAAATCCACCTTTCCTGACAATTTTCGCAATGCAGTAGATGTAGACATTGAAGAGTATCGGGCTCAAGCAGGAACCCTGAGGAAATCCACATTTGGACGTACGGGAAAGCAACCTTAAAATTGCATAGATTGGGTTCTCTTACTTAAGTAGGAGCCAAACCATTTTAGGGCCTTGGAGTGAATCTTAATCGCATTAAGTTTATTTTTTTTATCAGTAGATATTGGGAAACAATATCAAATACCGCAGAGAGATCAAGTAGGATCAAGACTGTGGCTTTGCCCTGATCCACTTCTAATCTCATGTTGTCAAGTTCAACAAGGAGGATGGATTCTGTATTGCTGTTATCTCTAAATCCGTTCTAAGATAGTTCTAACAGGTTGTTTTCAAGAAAGGCAAAGAGCTAGGCATTGACTAGTCTTTCAAGAACTTTTGAATTGTAGGGAAGCCATTAAATGGTTTAATAGTTTCATAGGATTGTAACATCTATGCCTGATTTTGTTTTTGCTTAGGGGAGTATAAACGCTTGCTTCCAGACGTCGGGGGTACTTTGCCGTAGACAGGGTTAGGTTGAAAATTTGTGTCAGAAGAGGGCTTAACATGGGGGCCAGATGAGTGAAAAAGTGGTTGGCAGGGCATCTGCTGGGGATCCAGACTTAACTTTCGTTATCATTTTTCTACTTGTTTTACAGAGAACTTAGCAAAATTCCCTAGTTCTGCGCTGCTGTTTGGGGGCGGGGGGGGGGTTTAAATTGGTCCCAGGGGATCTTATCTAAATGGAAATGTGTATCAAAGGTTGCAGAAATACTGTTGTGCTTATCGGTGAAGAAATTGACTGTTTATTCATAGCGAGTAGCTAAGTGGATGATCGCCTGCAATAAGCAGATTTACAATTTAAAAACGTTCTTTGAAAGAACTGCTATTTTCTTCCAGCTGCTTAATGAAGTAATCCTTTTTAGCCCTTTTGAGTGCTGTATGATAGTTATTCAGCTCTTGTTTGAATTTCTGACAATCCTTATTACATTTGGAGTGCCTCTAAGCTTGCCCCAGCAATTTATTAGTTTTTAACTCGATTGAGTGCAATTTTTTCGATGGTGAGCTTGACTCTGATCACTTTTAGTGGGGTGCAGTTATTTAAGGAGTTGGTTATTACGATGCTAACTGTCTCTAGGTAAACATCGAATGATGACCCCTGATCGAGCGGCCGCAGGACTAATTGGTTTGAAAATGATAAAACATTTATTGTGTTCTAAGCTCTCTGGGGGACGGGGTAGTGTACCTTTTTTGATTTTGTGGTAGTGAGACTGAGAAACTAATCGACAAGTGGTCCGTCAAAACAGTGTTTTAAATGGGACAGTACTGTCAGGTACTGAGTACTGGCACTTTTTTATTTTGAGAGGGAGACTACTTGCAAGAGTGACGTAATACTTTAATTGGAGAGTACCAGCACTTCTCAGAAACAAGCAGGTACTCTGGTACAGGGTACCTGCACTTCTATTTATCCATTTCAAGCACTGGTCCAAAGTAACGGATAAATGTTAGGGATTGCGGTGGTTAGTGAACCTGTTTAGGTCGAGCCTACAGCGCGCATGTGCTGTCTGAAAGACCTGCTGTCCTCAATAATACCACTTTTTTCCTGCCTGCTACTTACCGTTGGGTCACTCAAGTGTCACTTTTCTTTGGTGCCTCCTAACTCATTTACTTTGCTGATACATCACTCCTGTTGAAGGCTGTGGTGCACCGGCTAATTACAGTTTCCTAACGCTTTCCCTTTCGAGACAATGTGTCGGAGAACTTATTTTTTATTGTTACTTTCTGCTGACGCTTGTACACACATGCAAAAACAATGCAACTGAAGACCTATGAAAATACAGATATTCAAACTAGTTTATGTAACCTTATATAGGGCACTGTAAATATAATGTCAGAAAACTTTAGCAAAAGGCAATTGCTTAATAGAAAGCGTCCGTCACATATTGAGGGTAAAGGCATGGTGATATGTGAGAATATTACATCTGGCTATTGTTAGCAAATGACAGCAGTTTCAGAACTGGTAATTCAGAGCAACGATAATGTCACGCCCCGAACTGCAATATAGAAACCTAAAAGAGGTTATACTTTCGCTCTCTCTAACTGTGTGTGGGTGTGTTGTGTGTCTCTCTCAAGATCTCGCCACTGGCTATTAAAATATATATAAGACAAAATATGCATTAGTTGATGAATGAAAAATAATATACATTCATAAATGCAAAATAAACAGGCACATAAAAAAGCAGTAAGTTATTCTTTCCTTGCCTGCTATTGTGTGAGGATTTTAAAGCAATAACGCAGTTTCTCTTTCGCTTCAAGAGTTGTTTTGAACTCCCCTGTGACTTTGCCCAGACCGGTTTTTCTGCAGTGTTAGATATACATGTCCCAGAGCCTGTAGATTAATTTTCAGACAGTTTGCAGTGGAGGAGGAAGATGTAAACAAATCAAGCCTCCCCTCTTCCCCACCAGGAGCAGGTCTTTCCCTTAGCCTTCCACAGCTAAGTCCCGATGCCTGCTGGCCTATTGTTCTAATCTAGCGCCTAGACTAAATATCTTTAACAAAGCGTGTGCGCCCACACTTACAGGCCTGTCTATTGTACAGCAGACTTGTTCGCAAAGCCAAACACCTCACAGAGTGCTTGTAAATGCTGCATTTGTTGTGTCGTCCTTTCTCTCATAATATAATAATATTTTTTTGTCAAAATGGCGGCCTTTTCACCCATGGAGTGATCTGCATCTGCTTCCCTGGCTTATCTAATAAACGTTGGCTTGAATTAACTCGTTTAAAATTATCAGTATTATGAATAATAAAAATAATCTGATATTTGTAGTGCTGAGAGCAACGTGCGATATGAGGCACCTATGTATTATTATTCTAATTTTCATCATTAATAATAATAATCTGATATTTAGAGTGCTAAGAGAGCAGACATACGCTATAACTCATGCATGCATATCATTAAAGCAATATTAAAAATAATAATATACATATGTAGGCACTTCATATTTCAATTCTGCTCCTTCTTAGCACTATAAATATCACTTGTTACTAAAACACAATTTATTAGCACTCAAATGTTCATTTGTTTGGTTTCACCCCTTACCACCCTGCTAACTACGTGTTTTTCTGCACTTAAAAATAAAAGGCTGTGTTGTTTTGAATAGAAGTTGTAACAAAAACACAAATAGGCAAATTAAAGAGAGTTGATACTTAAACTCCTCGGTAAAGGACTCTGTATTACCAGCCACTTCTGCTTTAACTGTCTTGGTGCTCGAAGAACATTTTCTTATATTAATTTCAAAATGTAAAACATAATTAAACCTGAGTTAATTCACCAGGGCACTGACTTCATGCAGAATACGGGAAGACCTGGGTGTGAAGTATACGTGTTATGACTACTGTGTTTATTAGGTCAAGCCTACAGTGAACATGTGCTGTCTGCAAGACCTGCTGTAATCAATAATACCACCTTTTTTCCACCTGCTATTTACCATTGGTTCACTCCAATGTCACTGTTCTTTAATGCCTCCCAACTTGTTCGCTTTGCTGATATGTCACTTCCTGGCAAGGCTGTGGTGCACCGGTCAGTTACAGTTTCCTTAAACTTTCCTTGTTCAGATGTTGTGTGGGAGAGCTCTTTTTTTGTTGTTGTTACTTTCTGCCGCCGCTCGTCATTGCTTGTTAGCAGGGTCGGATTGGGATGAAAAATTGGCCCGGGCACCTGAAAAAAAGTGGCCCACAATTGCAGTGCACAACCATTCATGCCGAAAAATGTAATTTCTCCTGATCTGATTCTAGTCAGTTTCTTTTTTTTTTTTTTTTTATTGCAGTTATTTCTAACTTTTGTGTTTCATGTTTTTTTTTCTCCTCTCATTTCATTGCATATTATTTGAATGAAACTCCTAACCTCAATCCGAGAAAACGGGCAGCTGCCGCCTGAGGTTTGTCTGTCTGGTCGTTGTGACCTGCTGAGGGGGACAAAAGCCTTCTCTCCACACCGATGACTTGTTAATTGCACTGCTCAACAGACACCTCTGTCAAAGGCTCACTGACACCTTCTGGGGCCGGGGATGGAATGAGGTGAACCACATGATGCGCGTCCTCCTGACGCCCTATTGTCATTCTGCAAATAACAATAAATGGGCCTAAAATCGCACCTTCACAGACTATCTCTCACCTAAAGCTGCAGCTATATAAGGAAAATCAGCCCAGGTATATGGAGTTGCTTGATCCACAGACTAAAACAATTGGCCCACAAGCTGGCCTCTGCCACATGCCCCTCGGGCACCTGCTGATTGCCCACCCTGCCAATCTGACCCTGCTTGTTAATAATTATAACCATACTTTAACTTTTAGTGCAGCGCCTGTTCCATGAGCGCCATATTTTATGTTTTACTTTCTATTTCTTGTGTTGTATTACTTCATGTGCTGCATCTTCCCGTGAAGTGCCCTTCCTAGCGCAGGGGAAGCTGTCGAGTTCACACCCTCTTCAGCAGAACTTTGTTTTGGTTCCTTCTTCCTAGCTCACCTCACCTTCGCATGGCTGGCTGCGCTCTCAAAGAGAGGACCTTTCAACACGCTCGCTATAGTTTAATTTTTTTTATTTAGTCCTCCAAGATGGGTGTCTAACCATCTTAAAATGGGAAATTAAAACAAAATGGACACCATGGCATGGTGCATTTGTATGTATATGTACTGAAACACAAACCCCTATTTGTCGTCACCATGCTGGTGCCAGCCACCTTCCTAAAGTTCGCAGGTTTCACATTCTGAGTGTATGTGTTTTTTAAAAATATATATTTTCATTAAATTATAGGTTGTACCTGCTATACATTACATTCCATCCTATACAATCATCCATTCACACCCCTTTACGTTAACATAGCCATAGCTTTACTGTACAGTTGCTATAAGAGCTTATAATCTGGTATATTGTGCCCTTTTTTCTTTAAATAATCTCTTCACGGCAAACAAAAAAAACATTAATATAAAACATTGCCATGTACTACTATGCCAATACCAACAACTTCAACAAATGCGAGACCTACCGCATTGCAAATGCTTGTTTGATTTTGTGAGAGTGAGAAACTAATCGATGAGTGGTCCGTCCAAAGTAGTGCTTTAACTGGGCAGGTACTGTCCCTTACTGAGTACTGGCACTTTTTTATTTTGAGAGGGAGAGTACCTGCACTAATCTAGACTGACGTAATCACGTTGATTGGAGAGTACCGGCACTTCTCAGAAACAAGCAGGTACTCCGGCACAGGGTACCTGCACTTCTATTTTTCCGTTTCACGCACAGGTCCAAAGTAAGGGATTATTGTTATGGATTGAGTTGGTTTCAGTTTTTGAAAATTGTAGGTCCAGTGTGTGTCCCGCAATGTGGGTCAGTACAGAAATCCATTGCTTGAGCTGGGTGACTTGCATATCGCTCCCCAGTCACCTGCAGCGGGGGTCCGCTAGGTTTCCGTAATGCAGCTTGACGTCTCCAATCCCTATATACACTTTATGTTTTAGGATTAGAGCTTTACACACAAGATGGGGCATTTCGGCACACAAGCTATGAGCCTTACCCACCCCTCTCCCAATACATGGCCAATGCATTCTACTTGTTTGCACTCGCTGTGCTCTTTTAATAATAGCACAGAATGCAGACGAAAGAATGAAGCTGTCCACGTCAGCCTCCTCTCTGCTAGAAACACTCCGCACAGGCCCTGTTCCCATGTCAAATCAGTGGCAATCCATCCAGGCTTGGTTGATTCATGCAGTCATGCTGGATGGGCAGGCACGTGCTATATGCAAGTTTTTCGCCCTCGTGACATAGACAGGAATAAACAGGGCTCCCTCCCCTGGACCTTCGGTTGACAATAGGAGACTGCTGCAAGGCCGGGTGACCGATAAGAGTGGACCCCCCCCCCCCCCCATATGCTCTCAGCAGCCTTCCACTGGCTGCTGGAGGGCCGAGGCAGGGGGAGGAGCGATAGCGGCGGAAGGTAAACGCGGCTGAGGGGGAGCCGCGGCTGCTTTTCTTGGTCTTTGTTACTCCCAAGGACCCCTGCACCAGCGGTCGGAAGGACCGTGCCAGAGGTTGCAAAGGGCAAGCAGGGGTCGAAGGTGTGACCTCCGAGTTGACATTCATGGAGAGATGTCAAACCCCCGCTGATTTCTCCTGCGATGAAGGCATGCTGACATGCAGAGTTGCACGTTAGGCGATCGGATCCCCCCAGCATGTAGTAGTGAAAGGAGCCCGCATTGCCGATACTGATGTGGCACCCTGGAACTTTTCTTGAATTTAATTCAACACTTAGTTAATCCCTCCCATGATGTTAAAAGTTTAAAATAATGCCTGCCAAGACCTACAGGGGCTCTCGGAGGTCACGGATATCTAGTTATGGGTGACGTGTTTGTGATGCAAATTACAGTGTCTATGGAAATCCACTATTTAACAAAATGAAAAAAAAAGATCCTTAAAAACCTCAGTCTTTAATAGCTGCAATCTAAAACTAAACCAACAGAAATGCACTGGCTGTGTGGTGAGCTATGCAACCATAACTCCGAGCATGTTTGCTTACTTTCACATATTGTCACGCGAGACCTCGGTTGACGTTATCGACGTTGCTAGTTTCAGTGTAGGCTGAAGTACAAATGTCAGCAGGTGTTGTCTTTGTAAAGCTTGCAGGAACGAAATGATGCTGACGTTGCACTCACCAGGCATCTATGTCATGATGCGCTGGCATCCGGTGTGACCTGCAGTTCATCGCTGGCACCCCCGCTTCAGCCCTGGAGGGGGCACAGTTTGTAACCTTAAACTCGGTAATAGTAACACATGTTATTTTCAATGCTTACAGGCACATAAACCGCCATGAAGCTCTATCGATGAAGTGCCCTATGCAAAATGCAGCTCGTTTGTTTTGTTTCATCCTTGGTTCTTGCAGCGCGCCGGCAGGCAGCAGTTTAGGGGCAGTGCTGCATGCGACCTGCATCAGATGCTGCGCGGGAGGCGTCCCGGAGCTCCTCTGCTGCAGCGTGCTTACACCTGTGCAGATAATCGAATCCGTTCACATACTGAACCCTCGTTTGATATGAGGCATGTACAGCCCTGCTGCCAATCAGCAGAGCCAGTGCACACACTGCATACACGGAGATCACTCGCAGAACGGGGCGAGGAAGCATTATGTCACATGGTTTTACCAAGCCCCAGGTTCTTCAGTTCCTTGGCCTCTTGGTCCAGTTGGATGATTTTATGCACAGACCACAGTGAGCAGTCAGTGGGTTTCTCTGGCAGGGCCTTGGTAGAGTGATAGAAGCATGGAGGGGGTCTCTGACCTTCTCCGTAACCTGAAATAGTTTGATTCGTTTTTCCTTCTGGTTATGTGGTTCAGAACATACGCTCGTCCGGTGTGACTGTGCTCTGACCAGAGACACCACCACTGAGAACACAGTGAAATTCGCACACAACGTAGACCTGGGCAGGCGACGTAAATTGGGTCAGGGAATGCCCTAAAAACGGGACGGAGAAATTATTAGACCAGAACAGGATAAAGGCCTACACAGGCCTTATTACAGTGAGACCAAAGGGTGGGGGGAGAACACTTACTGTGGCTCAAGAATGCATAAACATGATGCAAAAAAAGACCTCTGTACCACCAAGAGTACACACTGGGTCCAGGGGTACCTTACCCACGGATACTAGTACAGTAAGGCATGCATGGCCTTATTTACAAAGCCATTTGTTCCTATATGTTTAGCTTCCATATGCAAATAGCTTCTTTCAGTTGTGGCTACCAACGCATGTCTGTCAGAGCTCCTGTCATCAACGCCAGAACTTGCTGGAAGAGAGAGGCTTTTAGTCGGTCCATTTCAGTCTTTGGTCCGTAGTTATGCACCTTAAAAGTCTTTTTCTTCTAAATGTCATATGTGCTCCTAATGGTTTTCCACATTCATGCCAATGCTGCACCAGGGGTGATTCTGCACATCCATGTGCTGTCATCTAAATGCAGTGTTATAGGTTTACACATCATATGAACTCTTGCTACTAAAGTTTCTCTCTGAACAGAGTGGTTTTCCACTTGTATTTGATACCATACCCTCCTAATGTTGCACCAAAAGTGGTTTTGCACTTAAATTGGTTTCTCCACCTTCATGTGATTTTGCACTTAAATGTGTTATTGGTTCGAAATGGGATTTAAACTCTTAATTCACACACCATTTTTTGCATCAAGGGAGATTTTTCGCCTGAATATAATTTTGTACTGACATGAGTTTTCATTCTAATGACGTGTGCCTCTAAAGGGGATACCATAATCCTGCTTACTTAGCACGAGAAGTGAATTAGTCCCGGAAAAGGATTTTATACCTGACGCTATTTTCACATCT
Organism: Triturus cristatus; assembly: GCF_964204655.1. Lineage (NCBI taxonomy): Eukaryota > Metazoa > Chordata > Amphibia > Caudata > Salamandridae > Triturus > Triturus cristatus. The sequence goes on from NC_140583.1 coordinate 492,659,071, forward strand.
AAGCGATTTGTGCTCCTCAAGGTTTTCCACACTCCTACTGATGTGTCATCAAGTTACACTTCACCCACATGCAAACCTCCAAACCTTTGAAATGATATTGTTGAAGGTGGATTGTGAAGCTCTTTTAACTTCCTCAGATATGGAGCAAGCCTCTCATAACTGCATTGTGTGGCAAATTGAACTGTTTTTGTATTCCTATGATTATGAAAGAAATGTACTGTGTAGGCCTCATTCCAGCTGCACACCAATAATGGCGATTGGGTGGTAACAGCAGTTACTCACCCCATTGGGATTATGAGATGTGGTGTTTCGTTCAAACATTTTGGATGAGACCCACCAAAACCTTTCAGGATTTGCTGTGGAACAGAAACCTCGATTTCAGTATGTTCTTCGCTAAACTCTTATAATCCTGATCATGTCTGCCTTCCTTCAGCTGGAGTTACCAATGCCCCCAACATTGGTAAATCCTGTGGGATAGGGAACGGGCCAAATTCCACCCGGTTTATAATCGTATCCTTTGTATACTGTTGACTGCTGTACCGTGTCAGCCATTAGAAGGGAGGAGGCAGTATTCTGTTCTCTATCAGAGTATTTCCTTACTGCCGTGTTTCTTTTCTTGTTTTAGACTGACTTCCCACTCCCAGAATTCATCATCGCCTTGGGCTTCCTCCTCGTGCTCATCATTGAGCGCATTGTGCTGGAGTGCAACAACCCTGCATCTGAAGAGACCGTCCCACTCCTTTCCTCCAACGGACAGTCCCGGCATCCCAGACTCTCCAGTGAAAACTCTGAAACTTCCAGGGATGCTCAAGATATGGAAAAAGCAGGACATCACTTCCATGTAGATTTCAACGCACACTCCTCGTTCCGCTGCCTGATCCTGGTTCTGTCACTGTCCCTGCATTCCGTGTTCGAGGGACTGGCCATTGGGCTGCAGAACACGCAGTCCAAGGTGCTACAGATCGCCATTGCCATTCTTGTCCACAAGAGCATCATCGCAGTCAGCCTGTCCCTCCTCCTGATGCAGAGTGGATTGAAGCCCTTCTGGTTCAGACTTTCCATTGGTACCTTCGCAGCCATGTCTCCTCTGGGCATTGGGCTTGGGATTGCAGTGATGCAGGATGAAGGTTTGTGGAGCGGGATGGTTCAGTGTGTACTGGAGGGACTGGCAGCCGGAACCTTCATATACATCACCTTCTTGGAGATCCTACCACATGAATTAAATTCCTCCAAGTGGCGTTTGCCGAAGCTCTTCTTCATTGTAATGGGATTCTCCTTGATGACAGGCTTGAGATTTTTAGGCTGAACTTTGTGTGCCATAAGACATTGACTTTTAAGTAGGCGAATAGTTTTACATGTTTTGCAGCTCCTTCCTTAGAGCAGGTAAATGAAAAATAATTATACATCCAAATAACGTGTTAACTTTTTATAGACCGAGGAAGATGCAATATCAATTCAAGGACTTCAACCTGCCTGAGGAATTGCACATGAGCGAGGACTCTCACTAGGATGGGATTTCAGTGCCATTGAGCATCAACACAGAAAACATGGTATCCATTCTTGCCCGGTGTACACATTGAGGTACTCTGGGTTGTGGGTTGTTTTTTACCCATCTAGCTCTAATATTAAGTATTTTAGGTGATTTAATTGTAGTTGCCTTTTTAAAAATATATATGTATCTATACATTTTATTTTGGTCTTCTTTACCTATGTAAGGAAAGGGTGAATAAGATGATATCCCCAGATATACCAGAAGAGTGTGTTCTGTTGGTGAAAGAGACAAAATAATTAGGCCCTTACCAGAATGAATGTCGATGTGACCTTCGTACCATTTAACATACATTCCTTAAGACAACAATTGCAAACCGCATAATCTACCAAGACCTTTTGTGTTAACAAACATCATTTAAAACAGACCTGCGCATTCACTGAAAAATCTAGGAATATGGTGGATCACGAGTATCCAATTGTGGAGCAATAAACAGTTAAATCTGGAAAAAGTACACTGTTGAAAGGGGAAGGCTGATCTACAAAGCATTGTAAGAGGCAGGGTTTTGTCTATAACATAATTCTATCCAGACAGTGATTCTCTGTACTGAGGTGCAGGATGTAAAGTAACTTTGCAGGGTGTTAACCTGTGGGAACCACAATTCCGCTATACATTTTCATGCTGGTGTGCCACCTGGTCGCCCAATTGTAGTGTGTTCCTGTGTCCTAATACCCATATGCATAAGCTAGAATATGCAGCCTATTCAATACACCAGCTCCAGAACTGCATCCTTTTTGAAGCTCCATGTTCATTTGTTGCCTGCCAGTTGTACTAAACATCATATCAGCTCTTTGACTGAATCCCTTGACTATTCAGTTTCTGCAAGTGAAAAGAACGCATGGACACTGCTAACTGGTATTTAAAGGTTCTGTTTTAATGGCAAGTACAAATAACTCTTTTTCGCCAGCACTAGGTTATAAATTAGGTTTATGCTATCAAGTCTTCCCCCCTCTAGAGTAAATACTAGCAAACTTTTGTCACAGTTTATTGTAAATTTTAGGAACCCTGACAAGGGCTTGCAGATTGAATATGGGGTCGTTTTGTATCCGTTTCAATGGGAATTGTCTAATGAGTGTGATCTGTATTTCTCGAAGTCTGAACACCTTTGCATCCACTGTAGGGCAAGTTTCAAGAAAACTTCAGAATTTACATAGTTAAGTGGCTCAAAATGTCAACTTTTAGATTTTCCTTGCACAGTGATTCATTGTTTCACAATGGCCATATAATTGCTCGAATCATGCTACGTTTTCCAGCTCATTTACCTATTTAACTATCCATAACTTTAAATATTTGTAGGAGGTAGCTAACAAAATGACTGGTTGAAAAAGTTTTGGTAACCGCAACCGATAGAATTTGCAAATTTTAGTTTTTTCTCATTGATGTTCATAGTTAATTTTTTGCAAGCCAGAACATGTACTCACTAAAATGCATTTAACCTCTTGTTACAGTTATTCGAAACAAAATCAAGTTTATCTGTCTTTTAGAGAAGCCAACGTTAAAGCTAAGTTGTTAAAGGTATGAACATTTCCCATGAAGGCTATTTTTGTCAAACCTATATTCAGTGTATGTGTTTAATTCTTTTTTTTTAGTAGAGGCATCTAGAAAGACACGTAGTCATGATACCACCTTTTGTCGTTTGTCTCAGAACTGTGAATCTTCTGTGAACTTTACATTTTAGATGGTGTCCTTGGAAATCTGTTGGTTTCTGGAAGCTTAAATATTTTTTTTTTAATGACTATTGCATTTATTATACAGTAGATCATTGACCATCTTTGCTTAGTAATCAGCTCAACGCCAGCAAATACCTTTTGAACATTTAATATCACCTTTATTAGGTTCTGAAGCCTTTTTAATCTTGCATGAATCACATGTTGTACTTTCTTTACAATGACATTTATTAGGTTTTGCAACTTTCTTCTCGGGTAAAAAAAAATTCAGAACGTAATCACTGTCGCGGCTACGGCACAGCTGAAAATCATGCAGCAATATTGCATTGTCAGAAGTGATTTGATTCTTTAGTTATTTGCAAATGTTTTCTTTATCTGTTGTGTACAGCAATGGTTTCTTACAGCAATTTGGATCTAGTCATTTGTCTGATAATTTCATAGGCTTGTGATCGGCTAAGGAGGTGGGTTTGTAAGTAAGAGTGGCCTTATTGTCTTTTGCAATTCAGTTAATTTCCCAGCCACTTCCTCACATCACTAAAGCAACAGGTAAATAAGTGACGCAGGTGCCTGTATATCTTTCCTCACGATGTGGAGCTTCCGTAGAAGATACCAGCAGATGCTGCTTAAATTAACTGATTAGTTTGTACATACAGTGAAGAATGAGCTGCTCCTGTTATTGAAGGTGGCCTACTTGTTGGAACAAAATGTTCTTGCGTTGTAGGGCTATTCCTGGAATACGGTTCAAATTATTCATTGTTCAGTAAAATTGCTTGGGTACCCATTTAGCCACTCTAGGTTTTTGTATTTCTAGGGAACTCGAGAGTTGTTTTATCCTCCCATGGATGGATGAATAATCCTCTATTGGATTCAGTGTTTCTGCTGTGATGTCGAGTGCATCACTTTGCTTGCACAGAATGAAACGCACACATTCAGGTAAGACAATTTGTGTTAGCCCTTTGTTAAGAGCATCACTGCAGTGCTGCATTGCATTAAGGACAGGTCTGCACTACTGTTGATTGGCCATTGATTGGTAAGAAAGGACCATTTTTTTTGTCTCAGAATGGGATACAACGCTAGCATTTATAATGTGCATTTTAGGTATTTCTTTTTTTTAGCCCACCATTTCAGGTTTTTCGTTCTAGCTCACCATATTAATTTCTCTGTTAACACATTGATGATGCCTAACTAAGTAAGCATTGGCTGTGTCACCTATCACTCAGTGCTTTTCTGTCTGCCTTGGTTTCCTGTGTTTTTTGTCGTTTGTGGCTCAGGGCTGGCTATCCACGCTACTCCCTTTATGACAGGTGACTGTCCAAGGTTAGTACGGCTGCGAAGTTTAATTCTTACTCCAGCAGGAAGAGTGGTTGGAATTCAGATACTATGTCATACAAGTAATGACACTCATTAAATGAACTCCATGCTCAGATGGAAGTACAAATATTGTATATGCATATCGGAAAGTAGGGCAATAAAAATTTGAAACCATGCAGAATAGCATAAAGGCACCTTTTGTGGCTAAGATATACTTGCCAAATAAAAGTGTTGCACATATGAAGCAAGATGCTATGATACAAAGAAAATAGACTAGATGTGCAACCGGGAAACGTTTGAGTGTCCTTTTTGTAGCTTTACAAACAATGCTCTATCTGTGGGTACCAAGCTGAGTATTACATGCATCAAACTTGATTCAATTTGCCTTGTTTTTCTTCCAGGGTCTGGTTGCAAGGACAACAACTAAGTAGGTGTCATCCTTTGGGGCTGAGATTATTCAGCGTGAAGTCCAGCATCACACTGCACTCCAAAGGATGAACAGATATCACACCTAAATCAATCAGTCAATCTACTTTATTTGGCTCAAAAAAGCTACAAAAGAAAATAAAGATTGGATTAAAGTAAAAAGATGCAATAAAGCACACAATGCAACAACATTAGGAACAATCCAAACTGGAGGCAATAAATCTAAAGTGCATTCAGACTGGCAGCATGAAGGTAAGTGCACTCGATAGACTCCTCAGGCTAATGGAATAATACGTGAAAAAAACATAATGGCTGTCCCAAAAGGTGTGATAATCATAATGTGGATTACATTTAATAGAATAAGTATAATCCTGTCCAGGAGCACCGTGTGTTAGAATCCGCAGGTTCCTTAATCTAATTGATTGCTGAATAAAACTAGCAACAGAGGCACATTTTAGTTGTGTTGAATGTTCTTGTAAAAAGGTAAAAGCATTTCTGTAGTGTCTAAAGTTGTGTATACAATAATGTTTATAAAATGCATTTTCTTGTGGCCTGATAGAAATGACAGAATATGATCAAATGTATTGTTTACTGAACAGACAAGTTATCACAGGGACAACAGGGAAGATTCATTTTTCAGACCCTGTACGTTACTAAAACATGGATATTATTCACTCGAAACCTCGTTAATAAAAACCTGTGATACTCAATGGTTACAAAATTGAAGTACAGTTCAATCAGATGTGTTGTTATAATTTAGTTTAAAGAGCTTTATTGAAGCAAGTAAAAGCATAGGTACAACATTATACAAAAATTAGCATGACCAAAGAGCAAAAAGGTAACACAACAGAATATAAATGATGAAGGAATAAACATTACACGATAACTACCAATGATGCATATCCCAAAATATGAAAGCAATAATGAAAAGTTGCACATTGAAACGTGATAGCATTTTACATTTTTCAAAAAAGGGGAAGAACCGGAGAAGCGAAGAATAATAAGAAAATAAAAATAAGAAAAAAGAAAAGAGGGGGAGAAGGAAGGAAAGGAAGACTGAGAGATGACCTCATCAAATACCATATAAAGATTACCAAAATACATTATATCATTTGTGTGAAACATACCTAACCTTGATTAATAAAAGCTGCAAAAGAAAATAAAAAGAAAAAATTCATGGTGGTTGATAAACAAAAGAAGAGTCCTTATTACGGAGTGCAGACGTGGTTAAAGAATTGGTGAGTGCAGACCAAAAGGCTTCTTTTCGGATCATTTGCTGAGATGTGCTGATAGAAGCTCTATCCAGTCTGTGATGATAACAGAGAAGATTCTACTAAGCAGACTAGGAGACCTTAGAGGCATCTTTCCAATTAGAGGTTATTACCTGAAAAGCAATAGCAATGAATATATCCACAAAGATACCAACCTTGCGAAAACCAATCCATATTACAGAATTACTTCCAAGGAATATAGAATATATATCCAAAGGAAAGTTAGTAGAACAGATGGAAGATATAGATTCACATACTTTAGTCCAAAAATGGGAAATGTTGGGACGATGAAAAAAGGAGTGCATTAACGAGCCAGGGTTCTGTTGACATGACCAACGGTTTGGGGATAATTCTATACTTGGAAAGGAATAAAGGAGTAAAAAACCATCTTAGATAAAAATAATAAAGGTTCTGAGAGGTGCTAGCATTGCAGGAGGTGTGGTGTATGCAAGCCCATATAGAATTCCATGTGTGCATGGAGAGGGTACTCTGTAAATCAGATTCCCATAGAAGTTCAACTTTAGTCTTTGGACGATCAAGAGAGGAGAAATGGAGATATTTATAAATGTGTGAAGCCCGAATAGAGGGAGAAGTAGATAGGGGTTCAAACATGGAGTTCGAAGAAGATGGAGGAGATCCAGAAAGGAGAGAGAACCAATCAATTAAGAGCACTCTCAAAGACTCATATCTAAGTGGTGAGGAGACTGGTACATCAAACTTAAACTGTACCTCTTGGAAGGTGAGAAAAAGAGAATTTTTAATTAAATGTTTGACAAGGAAAATCCCTTTAGAGGCCCATGTTTTCCAAAAAATGGTACGATTTGATAATGTAATGAGTTTGTTATGCCACAGAGGTGAGTCTAAAAATACTTGTAGAGGTAAATGGGATTTGCACTTAACTGGGTGAAAAGTAGAAATAAAGTGTGAAATCGTTGGGTGATTAAAAGAATGAGGACGATTAGTGAAACTAGCCAGCAAGGAAAAAGGAAAAGGATGAATTAGTGATTCCTACAATCTGTGCCAGACAGAACTGGAAGTCCCTTCAGATATAGATACATATGGTAGCACTTGATGAATTAAAAAGGAAGAATGATATTGTCGAAAATTGGGGAAGTAAACACCACCCAGATCTTTAGGAGCAGATAAGAGGGCTAAAGAAATTCGGGTCTTAAGTCCATTCCAGAGAAATTTACTCAGAGACCCATTAAGGGTTTTAAAAAACTTTAAAGGAAGTCTAACTGGTAACATGGACAAATAAAAATTAATGACGGGAAGCAACATCATTTTGATGGTGTCCAATCTACCCCACCATGATAGGAAAAGGGGAGACCATTTGTTTGTCATAATATTTACTTTTAAAAGAACCTCTTCTAAATTAAGCTGGATCGCTTTTGCAACAGAGGAGGAATATTTAATCCCCAAGCAGGTAATACTACTAGTGTTCCACTTAAGATCAAACCCTTCAAACATGCTCCTTAAACAGTATTTATTTAATGGAAGAACTTCAGATTTGGAGAAATTTAGTTTGTACCCGGATAAGGAGGCATAAGAAGAAAGAAGGTCGGAGAATGTAGGCGGAGAAATAGATGGATCTGAAATATATAACATAATATCGTCTGCATAAGCCGTATATTTAATTTCGATTGCCTTGTGTTTAGAGCCTCGGAAGGAAGGTGAATGATGCAAAGAATGTAGAAAAGGTTCAGGGGAAAGAATAAAAAGCAAAGGATAAAGAGGACATCCTTGACGGGTACCCCATTGTAAAGGAAAAAAAGACGATTGAGAACCATTGGCAAAAACTGAGGTAGTAGGGGAGAAATATAGCAAACTGATCAGAGATGAGATAGAGGGTCCAAAACCATGCCATTTGAGAGCATGCATCATAAAAAGCCAATGAACGCGGTCAAAAGCTTTCTCTGCATCAAGGGTTATGACAGCGATAGGGGAAGAACTCTTAGATGCTAAATGAATAATATTTAGAAATGTCTGCAATTATCAGCTATCGTCCTCCCCGTCTGCTCAGGACTAATCAACTCTGGGAGAACTTGGTTAATACGAAGGGCTAGTACCTTGGCAACAATTTTACAATCTAATTTAATCCGTGAAATGGGGCGATAATTAGCACAAAGTGAAGGGTCCTTATCCTTTTTAGGAATTAAACAAATCATAGCTTCCAAAAAAGAACCTCGAGCTTCATTGCAAGAAACAAAGTGTTGAAATAAAGATGAGGCAAAAGAATATGGGAAAAACAGGAATACATTTCTGCAGTAAGGCCATCAGGGTCCAGGAGCCTTATCATTGGGTAACTTAGATAAGCGGATTTGATCTCAGAAAGGGATATGTCAGCTTCCAAAATAGAACAATCTGGAAGTGGGGAAGAGCGAGGGGGTAATGAATCGAAATATGAGTCCAAGGCTGCATTAGAAGGAGAGGATTCAGGGGTGTATAAGGTCTTATAGAAATCTGTGAAACATTGTAATATTTTGTCATCTTTGAAGCGATGAATACCAAAATCCTCAGTAATCTTGACAATTCTGGACCTTTGAGATTTAACCTTCAGATCGTTCGCTAGCAGTTTGCCGGCTCTATTACAGCCACCTTAACATTTTGAATTCATTTTTAATAATGTTCCAGAAGCGTTCTCCGTAGATTTCCTATTAAAAAATAACAATGCTGACACCCTAAAGTCAGCATTGTTAGATGAAAAGTATGCATGTTCCAGTTTCTTAATGGACGATAACATAGACGCTGACTCTTTACGATATTGTTTCTTTTTAGTAACAACGTAGTCAATAATAACTCCCCTGGCAGTCACCTTAATAGCATCCCATGTGGTATGAAAGGGCATATCTGGACGAACGTTAAGGAAAAAAAAATCTGAAATGAAATCCTTAAAGCGTCCAATAAACAAGGGGTCTTTAAGAAGATAGTTGTTAAATCACCAACGGCGGGATTTAGAGGGCCGGGAGGAAGATCTAAATTGATAAGGACAGGAGCGTGATCGGAAATCAAGATGGAACCAATTTCAGCATGTGAAAAGTTGGGAAGAAGAAGTGGGCTCAGAAAAATATAATCAATTCTAGATGTACAGTTATGAGTCGGGGGAAAAGAAAGTACATTCTAAAGAGGCAGGATTGAAAATTCTCCAGGCATCTCCCAACCCTCTAGAGTGCATAGTATTAGCAAAAGTTTTTTGCATTTTATTAGAGTCATACCTGGAAGAGGATTTCCTGTCAATAAATGGATCAAGAACCTGATTACAGTCACCCCCCCACAACGAGATTAGAGTCAGAGCATGCATGAAGAGTGTGCGACATGGATTGCCAGAATTGGGAGTCGATGCCTGTGGGGCCGTAAATGTTAAGGAGAGAAATACGTGAACCATTGATGAGGGTGTTGAAAAGGAGCCAACGACCATCAGTAGCCTTCTCTTCACTCTCCACAGTAAGGGAAAGGGACTTATGAAATAGTATCACCACTCCATTCTTCCTGTCCCTAGATGGGGAACTGTAAACATCACCGACCCATTGCTTTTTAAGGGAATTTATATCATTGTCATTAAGATGCGTTTCTTGGCACAGCAATTTAATATTGTAGTTTTGAAAGATGCGTAAATACTCGTTGCTTCTTAATCGGATTACGTAAACCTTTTACATTCCATGAAATAATTCGGACATTATCAGTCATCTCAATGGGAAAAGGACAATAATCAATAACATAAGTACTGTGAGGAATATCAGTAACATGAGCACTATCAAATGCAAAAGGGTTTCACAGACAATACGATATCGATCAAAAACGACAAGGTTGTAAATTTGAACGGAAAAAAGATAGTAATAAAGAAAGGAAATAGGGGAAATGTAAAAGCAAAAGAAAATACATGGACTGAGGTCAGAAGGGAGAAAATAGAAAAAAGGGAAAAGAAAACAGAGAAACAAAAGAAAAGACATAAGGATAGAAGAGGAAGCAAATGATATACCCAGAAAGGTTGACAGGATGTCAAGAGACTTCAGTCAAGAAAGATGAGATATGTATCCAGACTAAAAAAATAACATGGGAAGCGGGAAACAGCGAAAAGAAAACAGACGGCAGAGCCAGGAAGAGAAACCGGGAACTACCGGAACCAATAAAAAATAAACATAAATGAAACAGGGAGCCTACTATAAAATAACACAATACCACAGGGGAGAGCAATAATATACTTAGACGCAAATTGATAAACAAAAGGCAGGCAAACAACTACAACAAAGGGTACATTATTGGATTCTCAACCACTTACTAAACCTGAGGATGAACCGGGAACATTGGGAATGAGATGAAAGGCAGGAAGTGGAAAGCGTCAGGGGAATGGGATCATACAGGAGGAGGGAACATCTGTAGAAAAAGACAAAAAGGAACAGTAATATAAAATGGCCTCCAGGGAAGGTAAAAGAACCACAATAATCTAGAGAAAAACTGCAACAACAAACTATGACCTACAATCCAAAAAGAAGACTAAACTTTTCTAAAAGATGGAATGAAACATATAAACTTAGAGAGCACAATTAAAAGCAAAAATAACAATGTTATTCATGGCCCTCCAAATTCCATGACATCTCCCTTGTGACGAGAAATAAATTTTCTTAGATCTTCTGGGCGGTCAAAAGAGTAGGACCTCTCTTTATACGTGACTGTGAAAAAGCAGGGGTGGACTAGACCGTATCTGTCATTCATGGAACGAAGAGCTGGGCAAAGAGAGAGAAACTCTTTGTGGCGAGCAGCAGTGGTGCGGGCCAAATCTTAAGAAAAAAAAACCTTTTTAACATTTGCTGTCTTGACTTTGCTGCTGAGAGGACCATCAATAACTCGGTGTACTCTGGAAATAAAACAATTATCCCTCTAGGAATAGTGACTGTCAAACAAGAAGATGAAACAGTAGTTTTAGGACCAATGCGGTGAGCACGCTGCAATTTGAGGGTGGGGCCATCCTTGAGACCAACAATTTTAGGAATGTGCATTTTAAAGACAGTAAGCATGTCAGATCCTTCCTCCCCCTCAGGAATGCCATAGATTTGAAGATTATTGCGCCTGTTGCGATTTTCTAAATCTTCTGTTTGCATCTTGAGGAGAGCAATTTCTTTAGACATATCAGAAACCTGAGGAATCAGATCTTGAGCATCACTCATCCGTTGTTCCACCTCCGACACTCTGGATTCTAAATTGGACAATTTCTCATCCAGTTTCTGAAGAGTAGCATTGGTTTCTACCACAAAAGGTTTAAGCATCCTTATCTCTTCCATGAGGTCCTCCTTTATTATCGGTAGTGGAGACTTGGTTGGCGAATTAGGTTCTTTCTTGTGACGTTTTGGAGGGGCGGCAGGGTTGGAATCCTTGCAAAGAGAAGACATACTAGCAGAAGCAGCTTTCTGACCAAGTGAAGAAGAAACCTCCATGTAGGTTAATACTTGGTATATTGTAATTCTAAGAAGATAGGCAGCTCACAGACGATTGGTAAGATACTTGTAGAAGGCTTCTAAAAACAATAATGAAAAAGCAATTCTATTACTCTACAAACTACCTTGGGATTGATAAGTCTAATTCAATATGCGACTGCACGTAGAATTTATTTAATATATGGTACTGGACTTGGTAGCAATTGCCTTACAATACAGGGTCTGCTCAATGTAGAAACAGCATCAAAAAACATAGCAACCAGCGCAGTCCATTCTGAGGAGGCCGTCCAGTTACTGGATAAAGAAAACATTAACTACAGCATTGGCTAGAAAGCATTCCGAAGTCCAATTCAAGCAAACATCTCCAAAACGGGCGAAGAAAAATGGTCATATGTGACGGTATGAAGAGCAAGCCAGACAGTTGTGTTTCAAAATATATGAATTCAGTCAAATGAAAATAAACAAAGTCAACATTAGTACCACCTGACATGAAATTACGGATTTATGTGGTGACTTCCATTAAAAAGGCAGTGAAGAGTGCTTCAAAAATCATCCAAAAGAACAACAACATCATTTAACATATGTTGCTGGTAGCCTGTTGCCATACCCATTAGAGCAAGTATTTCAGGCACTGTTGTCAGCTGGGCGTATAGCACTGCAGAAAAGCCTCAGTGGCGTCTCAAAAGCCGCCCCGACTGACAGGTGAAAAGGGTTACAACAAACAAATGATGGACGGAATGCTGACAATGCAGACATTCTCCCCCAGTCAAGAGATCTGGGTTAAATCCATCGTTCTTTTGCCCACTACACCACCCCAGTTTAGACATGGCCATATGCAAATCAGTCTTGACCCTGTGCCTCATGGGAACAGTCCAGCCCGAACTGCCAAGCCATGTCTTCCCTGGACCGGAATCAAGCATCCTAGGACCGGTTTCTGGCTATCAGCCGTCATCAGCCAGGATAGCTTGACTCCAGTGGCGTAGTGAGCACGGGTCCCACGTCTGGGAATACCCATCCCACTTAGGGCGAAAAGCGTTACAACAAACAAATGATGGACGGAATGCTGACAATGCAGACATTCTCCCCCAGTCAAGAGATCTGGGTTAAATCCATCGTTCTTTTGCCCACTACACCACCCCAGTTTAGACATGGCCATATGCAAATCAGTCTTGACCCTGTGCCTCATGGGAACAGTCCAGCCCGAACTGCCAAGCCATGTCTTCCCTGGACCGGAATCAAGCATCCTAGGACCGGTTTCTGGCTATCAGCCGTCATCAGCCAGGATAGCTTGACTCCAGTGGCGTAGTGAGCACGGGTCCCACGTCTGGGAATACCCATCCCACTTAGGGCGAAAAGCGTTACAACAAACAAATGATGGACGGAATGCTGACAATGCAGACATTCTCCCCCAGTCAAGAGATCTGGGTTAAAACCATCGTTCTTTTGCCCACTACACCACCCCAGTTTAGACATGGCCATATGCAAATCAGTCTTGACCCTGTGCCTCATGGGAACAGTCCAGCCCGAACTGCCAAGCCATGTCTTCCCTGGACCGGAATCAAGCATCCTAGGACCGGTTTCTGGCTATCAGCCGTCATCAGCCAGGATAGCTTGACTCCAGTGGCGTAGTGAGCACGGGTCCCACGTCTGGGAATACCCATCCCACTTAGGGCGAAAAGCGTTACAACAAACAAATGATGGACGGAATGCTGACAATGCAGACATTCTCCCCCAGTCAAGAGATCTGGGTTAAATCCATCGTTCTTTTGCCCACTACACCACCCCAGTTTAGACATGGCCATATGCAAATCAGTCTTGACCCTGTGCCTCATGGGAACAGTCCAGCCCGAACTGCCAAGCCATGTCTTCCCTGGACCGGAATAAAGCATCCTAGGACCGGTTTCTGGCTATCAGCCGTCATCAGCCAGGATAGCTTGACTCCAGTGGCGTAGTGAGCACGGGTCCCACGTCTGGGAATACCCATCCCACTTAGGGCGAAAAGCGTTACAACAAACAAATGATGGACGGAATGCTGACAATGCAGACATTCTCCCCCAGTCAAGAGATCTGGGTTAAATCCATCGTTCTTTTGCCCACTACACCACCCCAGTTTAGACATGGCCATATGCAAATCAGTCTTGACCCTGTGCCTCATGGGAACAGTCCAGCCCGAACTGCCAAGCCATGTCTTCCCTGGACCGGAATCAAGCATCCTAGGACCGGTTTCTGGCTATCAGCCGTCATCAGCCAGGATAGCTTGACTCCAGTGGCGTAGTGAGCACGGGTCCCACGTCTGGGAATACCCATCCCACTTAGGGCGAAAAGCGTTACAACAAACAAATGATGGCCGGAATGCTGACAATGCAGACATTCTCCCCCAGTCAAGAGATCTGGGTTAAATCCATCGTTCTTTTGCCCACTACACCACCCCAGTTTAGACATGGCCATATGCAAATCAGTCTTGACCCTGTGCCTCATGGGAACAGTCCAGCCCGAACTGCCAAGCCATGTCTTCCCTGGACCGGAATCAAGCATCCTAGGACCGGTTTCTGGCTTTCAGCCGTCATCAGCCAGGATAGCTTGACTCCAGTGGCGTAGTGAGCACGGGTCCCACGTCTGGGAATACCCATCCCAGGTGAAAAGGAGCGGCATCTCGCAATACATAAAATGGCGGACGCCACTTCAGGCGTCTGAGAGGAAAGAGCGGCACAGGGGAAACCGGTCGAAAGACAGGTTAAAACTTTAAAAAAGAACGGCTACCTGTGCCCCCGCGCTCGCTCCATAGATTGCTTCACAACGTGACTGCTGCCACTGGAAAAACAGCTCAAACGATGCTTCGAGGTTCCGTTCACTCGCGGAGCCTCAACCCGAAGCAGCCATCTTGTGGTGGTTCAAGCCACGCCCCCTGTGTTGTTACAATTGTAACATAGATACCAGCAGTTTGTTTGCCTCTAACTAAAGCCTGGTCTTGTCACGTTTTCATAGAAGTAGATTTTTTAACGTTTCCTTGGAGCAGCGATTGCCTGAGTCTGGTGAAGAGACTACAAATGGTAATCCTAATTTCTCAAAACTTTCTCCGACATATTCCAAACATGGGATGTGGTCACCATAGTCCAGTGATAAATTATGGTTCTTCTTTACTCCTAATGGCTAACCATAGGGAAACAGGGCACAGATTAATCAAGACCTCCAAATAGGTAATACCCAGCTAAGAGTGGCAAATAAAAATACACAAAGATTTGGGCATGGACAGTAGCCTTCGTAGGAAACCATTCTCTGGCGATTGTAACCCTATCACATCATTATAGTTCCAAATTTTAGCCATGTAGCTAGCAATTGAAATGCATTTACTGTCATACATTTCTATCATCTCCTTGAGTGGTTTCAATTCCATCTTGATTAAAGATAAAAAAAAAGCAGCAGCTTTTCCTCTCAAACGGACAGTGAAAGTGATCCCATTGGAGAGGTTTTTTCTCTATGAACTGGGTTGCTGTGTACAAAATGGAACTTGGTTTTAGACAAGCGTGGTCCCCAAACCTTCACAAAAGATTTGGTCACATCAGTCTTTAGGTCAAGATTTCCCATAAAATAGGCCAATAAATCTAGAATTATTTATAGTCCATTGGCTTTAGCCATCTGGGGCCATATTTTGGAAGTGTCCGGGGGGCTCAACGGATGTTTGTGGCCGCTTTGCACGCTCCTGTGGCACTTTGGTATTACAGAATGGGCCGCATACGCTTGTGCATCCCCTTCTGGAATACCAGGGCTGGCGCACATACATCGCCAGCGCTATCTTCAGAGGGTATTCGTTCAATTGCATGGGAGCGAGGCCCCATGCAAATGAGGGAATCCCTTTGCCTCTGCGCCGTATTATAGATGCTGGAGCAGAGGCAAAGAAGCTGTCAGTAGGTGCACGCCCTAATGACAGCCCTCTGGAGTCGCATGGACCCCCCACAACATCACCTTTCAGGCGGGTGCAGTCACTCACCTGCAATGGGATCTCTAATCCCCCTTGAAAGTGCAGGCGCCAACACTTTCCTCCTGAAACCACAAATCTTTAGGAAAAAGAGAACTTGCCAGCGAACCTTCTCCGACGCCGCCCCAAAGGTATGGAACTCTCTTCCACCGGAAATACGCAGAATCTCCTCAATGATTGCTTTCAAACTGGAAGACAAAAGATTTATAATGAACAAATTCCTACCTTAAGTGGGCTAGGTTCACCTGCTCAAGATCATTGATCCTACTACCATTGGACCATCATTAGATGCTGCTCTTCTTTATCTCATAGTGTGCCCCTGTTTAGTCGGCTATCTGCCTGCTTATTGTATTACTCTCCTTTGACCCATGTGCCGTGTAATTATGTGATTATTCTTGCTTTTATTCCTACTTAATGCCGATGTTGTATGTGTTACCCTCCTTCCATCCTTTTTGTAAAGCGCTCTGATATCCCTCGAGATCTTGTTCGCGCTATATAAAACTTTATAAATAAAATAAATAAATTTAGGAGACATGAGGTCATGGTGGCCCACCCTGTAACACTCTAAGGCTGCTGATGACCATAATCGGTGCCAGAACACAAGGAGTCGATGCTCAATCTTGTGGGTAATTTCTTTTGCGCCAAGTCTAAATAGAGGGTGGGTCAGTGGGATGCTCACTGGAAGATTAAATATAGATCTAAGAAATGTATGATCCACCACTGTCACCACTTGTTGAGACCCGCATAGTTTTCTTGTGAGCTTTATACATAAGTAGTCAAACTCAGCCACTATCTCTAAAGGGGTTTCACCCTCCAACATCCATCTCTTACAGTGGGTCATTGTTCAGGAGGATAAGATCATGCATTTAGTCTTGGAGCTGTTAAGTTCTAAACCCCGCTCAAAACAAAACACATGAAAATCGTTGAACAACTGCTGAAACCCTTGGGGTGACTGAAGTCAACAGAGTGTCATCTGCAAGTTCAAAGATAATTCAGGGGTGTTGTAGAACCTAGTTTGTGGGCTATAACCCAAAGTACCTTACTCCTTAGCCATCATTGGATGGGACTTCAATGACAATTAAAAGTACTTCTAGCGCAGGGATGCCCATAATGCGTAACAAACCACGTATAATCTTTCTCATCTTTAAGTTATAATATGCTATCAGTTTGTCTCCCCCATAATTTAACTTTTGCTTCAAGACAAGATATTGGGTCTGATTTAGATATTGGCTGGACTGGTCCTGCCTTCGCTTTTTTCAGCAGTCTTCCCGCCCGCTTACATAGCGATCTGCCCGCCCTATTTAGATATTGGAAATTTTATAGATGAAAGACCGTCACGGTCCTGCCATCACCACCAGGAAATCTCGACCGCATTGATGGCGGGATAGCCAAAAGGGGGTGTCAGAGGGAGGACCACCAGTTTCTCTGAAAGGCCAATCACAATTTGCCTTCCTGCTGATGCAACTGTGGCAGGGAAACCTCCACACCTGAGTTGGCAGAATATAAGGCACAAACTCACCTTCCCACTTCCTGTACCGCCATGGACCCAATCTTACACATACTACCTCTGCTGCTGCTGGCTGATTACGATGCAGATCAACACCAACAAGATAACCTCCCCCATTATCTGTTATCTTTTTCACTCAACTGTTCATATTTGCTCAGAACTTGTGCATTATTAAATTACTCACACAAACAATAGCATACCACTGTGCAATGCATAAGTCCGTAATGTTGATGTTTAAGAAATTTACACACCTGTATAAACACATTGTGTTCATAAATTCGGTGCCAGCTGCCTTCTAAAAAAAGGACACTTGCACAAAAAAAGGATGTCAAATCAAAAACTCACAATATAGGTGTGTGTAAATAAAGTTTGAAAATTGTCACTATAAAACATATGCATCACACATCATTGGGATAGGTGCATTGTAACACCATGTAGAAATTGCACTAGACAAGCTGTAACCTTCCCCTCCTAGATGATCTGCAAAAACAATGGCAGTCTGAAATTTGACTCTACATATTCATCCATGTAACATTCCCTCATGTGTAGTGCAAGTCCTGTATTGTTTACCATTTTAAATTGCACGTTACAAAGTGCAAAGCATATGTGTACATACTTATCAGTAATTAAGGTGAAACAAACACACCTGTAGTAAAATATCCTTAAAGAATGTCTCAACATCTATTGGTAGGTGTCCACTACTATGTTGAATGACTGTACCTAAATGTATCTGTGTGAACCAGTGTATGCACTTAATATAGAAGACATTTAAAAAGTATGTAGTGGTTCCGGCTGTCACGCCAAAGAAAAATATGTACTACACATTTTACATTGAAACATTGCTAGGTATTAAACCATTGCAAAGGAAAATTAATGCCGGAACGATCTTGGATAAAAGAAAAATTGTGATTAATTCACATTTAAATAACTTGTTTTAAACAAGGCAAATGGTGTCCAAAAGGTCCGGTGCACTCAGCTTGCCTCCAGTTACACTGCCTGGGGAACCTCCACAGGAAGGGGCATCTATTGGGAAGAGAAGATTAGGATGTGTAAGGAATGGGTTGGGGTTGGAACGGGTAGGGATGTGCTTGGGAGGGGTGCCAAACCCACCCCTCAAACTCCGGGCAAGGGCAAACAGAAGACTGTCAAGGACAATGGGTAGGATGGTTTGGAGGGAGTTGGGGTGGAGAGGTAGAGGGAGTGGAAGTGTCTGTTGTGCATGAGTCTTTTGAGAGTGGGCCTGGTGTATGGTGTGAATGTTTGGGTGTGTCTTGCTTTGTTGGTGTATGTTGTATGGGTATGGTGGGTGTCTCTTTTTCGTGGGTATGTGTGCTGTGGAGGTTCTGGGTGTGGTCGTGATGGATGTGGCTGTGGTGGTAGGTTCAGTGTCTGTGGCTGTGCTGATGGGTACTCTGTCTGTGCTGGTGGTAGTTGCTGTGTCTGTGCTGGTGGTGGGTGCTGTGTTTGTGCTGGTGGGTGTAGTGCATATGGCTGTGGTGGTGGGTGCATTGTCTGGGGGTGGTACATGTGGCTGTGGTGGTTGGTACTGTGTAGTTGGGGTGGTGTGTGTCTGTTTGGAAGTGTGTCTGTTTTTTTGTGTGTGGGTGTGTTTGTGTCTGTGGGAGTGGGTGTGCGCAAAGGTGTTGTGTGCGCTTGGGACAGGTCTGGGAATAGGGAAGTTAGATGGGGACGGGGCAGGAGGGGGGGCACAAAAGTTGGGATGGTTGGGAGGCTGTGGTCGGTGAGGAGGCTAGAACTTGAAAAGACCTCTGTAGGCCAAACAAAGCTCTGTGAATGCCTTCCAGGTAGGCTACTATTTGTTGCAATTGGCAGCCAACCTCAGGAACAGGCATGTTCCTGAGGAGGTCACTAGCTTCCTCACTCAGCGCAGCCCTGGGGCCAGGGATAGGGAGTGAGGTGTCTGAAGAGAAGGAGATGCCACTCCTTAAAGGGTGGGCGGGCGTGGCCAACTGGGGGTGAGGAGCAAGAGGGAGGTTGGAGATGATACTCTGGGTGGTGGACAAGGATGCAGGTGGGACAGGAGCAATAGGATCCACCACCACTTGGGAGAGCTCGCCTGAGGACGCCCCCCAAGATGATGTTGAGTCACTGGTGGCCTTGATTGCACTCCTCTCACCATCCACACCACTGGCTCCCTCAGTGTCCCTGGTTTCCGGACTGGCAACAGTGGCTAGCTGCTTCCCCGCCTATGTTGGCAACTTCTCATTCGCCTGCCACGGATGATGCTGAAATGATATACAATAGTGTTATTGGATCTATGTAAACAGAACTGAGCATGAACTTTGATCACAAAAAGGTTTCTAAGTTTGCAGATTTTACCTGCTTCAAGCTTCTCAAACTTTGGTTCTACATTAGTATAAGCTCATGCATGTAGGATACATTTTCAGAATCAATTTGGTCACAGTTATGCCATTTCCCATGATCGCTCCCATATCATGTCTGATCTTGTCTCTTATCAATTATTATGTCTGTCCAGGAACTGCTTCACTCCTCTGAATGGTTGTCAATAAGTAAAGTGTGAATACATGTGTGTCAACAAATACTGCAATTTTGTACCAATATTAGCTTAAACTGAAAAGCAGGTTACCTTCGTTTGGGCATTTCACCATGGTAACACTTACTTCAAGTCCCAAAAGTATATGTCATTGTCAAAAATCATTTATTTTATTTATTTATTTATTTATTTATAAAGTTTTATATAGCGCGAACAAGATCTCGAGGGATATCAGAGCGCTTTACAAAAAGGATGGAAGGAGGGTAACACATACAACATCGGCATTAAGTAGGAATAAAAGCAAGAATAATCACATAATTACACGGCACATGGGTCAAAGGAGAGTAATACAATAAGCAGGCAGATAGCCGACTAAACAGGGGCACACTATGAGATAAAGAAGAGCAGCATCTAATGATGGTCCAATGGTAGTAGGATCAATGATCTTGAGCAGGTGAACCTAGCCCACTTAAGGTAGGAATTTGTTCATTATAAATCTTTTGACTTCCAGTTTGAAAGCAATCATTGAGGAGATTCTGCGTATTTCCGGTGGAAGAGAGTTCCATACCTTTGGGGCGGCGTCGGAGAAGGTTCGCTGGCAAGTTCTCTTTTTCCTAAAGATTTGTGGTTTCAGGAGGAAAGTGTTGGCGCCTGCACTTTCAAGGGGGATTAGAGATCCCATTGCAGGTGAGTGACTGCACCCGCCTGAAAGGTGATGTTGTGGGGGGTCCATGCGACTCCAGAGGGCTGTCATTAGGGCGTGCACCTACTGACAGCTTCTTTGCCTCTGCTCCAGCATCTATAATACGGCGCAGAGGCAAAGGGATTCCCTCATTTGCATGGGGCCTCGCTCCCATGCAATTGAACGAATACCCTCTGAAGATAGCGCTGGCGATGTATGTGCGCCAGCCCTGGTATTCCAGAAGGGGATGCACAAGCGTATGCGGCCCATTCTGTAATACCAAAGTGCCACAGGAGCGTGCAAAGCGGCCACAAACATCCGTTGAGCCCCCCGGACACTTCCATAATATGGCCCCAGATGGCTAAAGCCAATGGACTATAAATAATTCTAGATTTATTGGCCTATTTTATGGGAAATCTTGACCTAAAGACTGATGTGACCAAATCTTTTGTGAAGGTTTGGGGACCACGCTTGTCTAAAACCAAGTTCCATTTTGTACACAGCAACCCAGTTCATAGAGAAAAAACCTCTCCAATGGGATCACTTTCACTGTCCGTTTGAGAGGAAAAGCTGCTGCTTTTTTTTATCTTTAATCAAGATGGAATTGAAACCACTCAAGGAGATGATAGAAATGTATGACAGTAAATGCATTTCAATTGCTAGCTACATGGCTAAAATTTGGAACTATAATGATGTGATAGGGTTACAATCGCCAGAGAATGGTTTCCTACGAAGGCTACTGTCCATGCCCAAATCTTTGTGTATTTTTATTTGCCACTCTTAGCTGGGTATTACCTATTTGGAGGTCTTGATTAATCTGTGCCCTGTTTCCCTATGGTTAGCCATTAGGAGTAAAGAAGAACCATAATTTATCACTGGACTATGGTGACCACATCCCATGTTTGGAATATGTCGGAGAAAGTTTTGAGAAATTATAATAAATGAGTTCTGCACTGAAGTAGCTTAGCAATGTATCACATACCGTGTAGATGCCTATGCTTTTGAAGACAGCCATAAAGAAATTTTTGGATGGATTGACAAATTAGATTCCACAGCATAAGTAAATACATAGCCCTTGAAACATTTCTAATACACACTAGCACAGAGCATTACACATTTTCACATTTCACTCCTAAGTACCTCTAATTATTTGAAGTTTCTTGTATCTCAGTGAAATTGTTTCACTAAATATGCTGGCTGTCACTGTAGTCAACAATTTGTAGAACATCACAGTACTTATTGCATACACTAATTCACATATACTGCTTACTTCAAAGATACATGAAAACAGCCTAAACCCTGCCGCTGAAGGTTAGACGTGGCGCGGTAAGACACACAGTGCGCCTATTTACTTAATAACAGAGTCTAATTGTCTGTCTCACACTTTTTAAACTTTAACCTGCGCCATTTTTATATCTTATTTTCTCACCTCCTAGCTTCTGCCAAGCTGTCCCCATTCCACCATGGCTTGTGCGGTTTGAGCAGATTGACTTGCTCTACATTACGATCCTACTTCCACCGTAAGTGAATGTTTATTTGGTCAGCGTTCCAGGCGCTGCTGCCCCTTTACCCCCCCTTTCTTTATAACCCAGGAAACAGGACGGACGCACCTGGCCGCCGCTGGCCCCCTGTTCGTTTTCCTATTTGCCTCCATCCCTACTCGCACCCTCCCGTCTTTACCTGTTTACCCTTATTCTGGCCCATACCAATGGCCACCCAACGCTTCAGGAGCGAAGAACTCAGGGCACTAAACATGGTCAGTCCTCCTCAGAGGTTCACGATAACCTCCACGCTAGTATGTCCTCCCAAAGAAGAGACACGCTCTAATTGAACTGCTCCCTCATTCCAAACCATGCTCAACCAACCCCGCAGGCTGAAATCTGACTGACCAATCTAAACAATCAACGTGGTTTTATTTTAACGCCCATTCAATTCAAGGTCATTCTCTTGAAATATGGAGCCTGTTAGACTCTAAAAAGCTTGATTTATTCTTTGTTACCGAAACCTGGATCCATGAGGCCGCACTTCCCGATATTGCAATCACATTCACCCCTGATTATCAGCTGATCAGACTTGACAGTAACAAAAAGAGAGGAGGTGGCCTAGCAATTGCATTCAGGGCCCACTCTAAGATTGGCATACTGGAAACCTTTCTCTTGGAATGGGGTGAACTCTGTATTTTCAGAATAGAGAACTCTACTAAGGGAACCTGGAGAGGTGCCTTAGTCTACGACCCCCCTGGCACTAAAACCAACTTTACCAACCACTTGTTGGAGACAATTGCACCTCACGTATTAGCGACCGACAACTTTCTTCTAATCGGTGATTTCAATTTTCATGCTGAACTTCTAACTGACACAAACACCTTCCTATTGATTTCCAGTTTCAATACTCTGGGTCTTTGTCAATGGGTAACTGGGCCCACCCATTCAGCAGGTCATACCCTTGACCTCCTGTTTACCAACACCCCTCATATCAAAGTGGAGCCCCCATCCCAGTCCTCTTGTCAGACCATCACCTATTAAAATTCTCGCTACAGTATGTCTCCACTCATAGCGATGCCTGCGGAGAACAGAAATGGAGCAGGCCGTGGAAGAAAGTTAGCCTATCTACCTTATCTTCCCACTTCAGCCCTTCGCCCTCTACTAACACCGGCAACATAAATCTTGCAGTCAAAACCTTTGAGAAGGCAATCACCCAGGCCCTCAACATTATCGCCCCCCTGACCAAAGTCAAACACAAGCAGAAAATGTCACCTTGGTTCACTGAAGCCTTAAAATCTGACAAACAGGCAAGTAGGAAAGCCGAACAAAAATGGAGGAACTCGAAAATCACTGAGGACAAGCAGGCATGTAAATCTGTACATAGACACTACCTAGACAATATTAAAACAGCCCAAAAAATCACATAGGTGACAGAACAAAAAAGGCCGCCAACTCACACAAAGAACTTCACAAAATATTTAAGGAATTTACTAGTCCAGTCTCTTGCCAGTCTGAAAACAGTGTTTTACAGGATTGGGTGAACACACTGTCCACCTTCTTCGAGGAAAAGATTAACACTATCCACAGCCTCTTTCCTAACCAGATATGTGAACATTATCACCACTAGTCCGACTGGGATCACACACCCACCTCAACTCCTTTAAATTAATTCACCATATTCACACAAGAGGATGTTGCCACTGCCCTCTCTAAGGTCAAATCAGGCTTCCCAACCGACCCAGTTTCACCTCACATTTTGTCCATTATCAGACTAGCTCTTCTCAAAAGCCTCACTGACCTCTTCAATTGATCCTTAAGTCACTCAACGGTCCCCACAAAATGGAAAGCAGCTAGATCAAGCCTATTTTAAAAAAACCTACCTCAGACCCTAAGGAACCCAACAACTATCGGCCCATTTCTCTTCTCCCTTTTTTGAGGGAAAGTCCTTGAGTCCCTAATCAATAAGCAACTCTCAACCTTTCTAGAGAGTAACAAATTGTTGGACTCCTCCCAATCGGGGTTCCGGGCGGCCCACCGCACGGAAACTTCACTGATAGAGATAGTTGATAACATTAGACTCACCCAGACGCCAGACAGTCAGCCATGCTGGTCCTTCTCGATCTATCAGTGCCTTTGACACCTTCTCCCACAGGACTCTAGTGAATCGACTGTGGGAATTGGGAGTCAGGGGAACTGCCTTAAACTGGCTCTGGAGTTACTTAACTGACCGTTCATCGACGGTACACATTGGTACCCTCATCTCTCGTAGCCTACTGATTGATAAGGGCATCTCCCAGGGTTCCAACCTAAGTCCTACGTTCTTCAATTTGTACATGGCACCCCTAGCAAGAGTGATCAGATCTCATGGGTTCAATAACGTGGCGTATGCAGACGACACACCACTACTGATCACTCTCAGCCCAGATTTAACTGATACCAAACTCCGATTCATAAAGTGCATGACCGACATTAATGTCTGGATGCTAACCAATCATTTGAAACTCAATGCCAGCAAGACAAAGATCATCCTCTTTGGGAAAGCCCAAGCTCTATGGTCCAGCGACTGGTGTCCTCTCAATCTCGGCCCCTGTCCTTCTCCCAAACTGGTGGCCTATAACCTTGGAGTGATGATCGACAACAACTTGTCCATTAAAGACAATGTCAATCATGTGACGGGCATCTGCTATGGTCTAATACGAAGTCTTCACAAGATCTTCCAATGGATCCCAGTAGCATTTAGGATGCCGCTGGTCCAAGGCCTAATTATCAGTCGGCTCGACTACGGAAACGCCCTGATGGCTTCCATTAATGAATTACCAAACTTCAAGTGCTACAGAACACTTCCACCAGACTTGTATTAAATCTACCTTCACGCTCTCTGTCAGCACCAAGCCTGAGAGCTCTCCATTGGCTTCCCATCAGGAAACATATACGTTTTAAGATCAACTGTATTGTCCACAAAACCATTCATGGGAACGGGCCATGCTATCTTGCCAAAAAACGTATCTGGTACCAACCCACTAGAACCCTTAGGTCCTCAACCAAACACCTCCTTACCCCCTTTAAGATTCGCACAGCCAGGAATGGCGGAAGATCCTTCTCTCGCCTTGTCCCCACTCTGTAGAATTTGCTTCCACTGCAGCTACGTATGGAAACCAACCACAGACTGTTTTGGAGAAATTTAAAAACCCGGCTGTTCTGATCTCTCTCTTTCAGGCCAAATGGTTTAGGGTATGTGTTACTCTGTCACCAATGTGTACACGTTCCTGTCTGATTAGGAAAACGTCTGCCTAACACTATTATTTGTCAAAACAACTGCCTGGCTTACACACACATTTTTGTGAAGGAGTAAGACATTATGTTAATCTGTCACTTTTAACATGTATGAAACAGTATTTCTGTATCTAAACACATTTAGATGTTTTGTTTCCAAAATGTAGCTATTAATGCTGAAGTCACAAGTAATTTTGGGTTACACTCTTGTTTGTGGAAAATTCCAACTTACCAAAGTGATGTTTAGTACATCCACTGTATCCTAACTGCTTAGTATGCTATGTCACATGGGATACCATTAATTTGTCCACAATAGTGAAAGAGGACCACACCTGGCACAATACACAATATGTGCGTGTTTGGTACAACTGTCCCTCATGACATCAAACAACATGATGTATATGTAGAGTTTAGGCAGCCATTTGTCTTCTCAGAACAGTTTATTGGTTGTAAACAGGAATCAGGTGGGATCCTTTCCAACAAATTAATGGGCAAAGCATGGGCATGGCCATGCCCCCACCCAAAGTAAATGGTGCAACAGTCTTTCTGCCCCCCGTGGAGAGAAGATTGGGGGAATTAATCACCATCTAAAGCCCACGAGATGCCAGGGAAATCTTTTTGGGTTAGTTTTAAATATTGTTGTGGGGGCTTCCTACCATGGGCATGGCTATGTCCCTACCCCAATTAAATGTGGCAACAGTATTTCTGCCCACCTTGGGGGGGGGGGCAGATTGGGTAATTATCCCAGATCTGCCCACTCCTGGGGGGCAGAAAGCCCACTACCTATGGACTGAATTCATGCAACCATCACCCCTGGAACCTCAACAGTCGTTCTGGACTAAAGCATCCCATCCCAATGGGAAGCGAAAGGGCATTTGATTCTTATGTGTGTTGTTTTTACATATGGGCTAAGAGAGTGTGGCTAACTCCCAATATCATCCCACTTTCAATGGTGAACGGCTGCACTTTTTACACTTGGCTAGGCTGCCTCCTGGAAAAATCTACCAGACCCAGACAGTTCTGAATACTAGACATCCGGGGGAGTCCAGGGTGATGTTCTTCCATGCATCCCTCACCATTTTATTACCAACAATGCTGTTCACACCTCAAACATTGACTAAAGGCACACATTTTCCTCCCATTTACGTGAGGAAAACAGCTGGAATCTGAGTGGTACCTCACTTGTGTGAAGGGGCCAAGAGACCACGACACAAAATTCTCTAATGTGCTATGTGGAGAGATCAGCAATAGTGGTAGCTGCCGGATATGGGGCTGTGTTTGGCACCATACAATGGAAACCTACCACCCACAGACCTTTTTGAAAACTAGACAACCACAGGATTCTAGAGTGATGTGCCTTGCGTGAATCCCACAAGGTTTTTTTTACCGACAATGCCCTGCAAACTTCAAGCTTCGCCTGAAAACATGCATTTTACTCAACGTTTCTGTGATGGAAACTTCAGGAATCCACAAAATTCCTACCACCCAGCATTGCTCAAATTCTGCCAATAAAAAAGTTGTACCAATTGTGTGAGTGGATCTGGAGCCCACGACCGGAACGGATCCAACGGAGGTCAATGGGAGTTACCTCTCAAGGGCTCCCATTGACCTAGATTTGAGCCGTTCTTGCTGCGAGCACTCGTCCCAGCTGCACAAGTGGTGCAGCATTTTTATTAGCACAAGTGGGGCAATGCTGGGTGGTAGGAATTTTGTGGATTCCTGCAACTTCCGTACATTTTCATCACAGAAATGTAAGAAAAATGCTTGATTTCAGGCAAAGTTTTAGGTTTTCAGGGCACTATGGGTAAGAAAACCTCATTGGATCCACACAGAGCACACTACCCTGGATGCCCCTAGTTGTCTAGTTTTAAAAAGTGTGCAAGTTTGCTAGGTTTCTCTAGGTGCTGTCTGAGTTAGGGCCTAAAATCCACAGCTATTCAGTTTTTAGTGGAACAATGTGGTGTATCCATGTTGCATTTTGGGTCGTTTCCTGTTGCGGGCACTATGCCTACCTACACAACTGATATACCATTTTTATCAGAAGAGTTAGGGGAATGCTGAGTGGAAGGAAGTTTGTGGCTCCCCGCAGACTCCAGAACACAACGTGACAGAAATTTGAGGAAAATATATATATATATTTTTTTTAGTCAAATTTAATATTTGCACGGGATTCTGGGTAAAGCAACCTGTTGAGAACCTCCCAAATCGGTACAGGTTTGCTAGGTTTCCGTGAGTGTCGGCTGAGCTATGGCCCAAAATCTACAGCTATCTACGTTACAAACAAAGGGTCGTATTTCAGTGGAAAAATGGGATATGGCCATGTTGTGTTTTGGGCTGTTTCCGGTCTAATGCAGTTGGCCTACCCACACAAGTATGGTACTATTTGTATCGGAAGACATGTAGGAGCATAGAATAGTAGAATATTTGTTATTACCAATTGGATTTTGCTGCATTTGTGCCTTCGAAATCTAAACCAGTGTATAAGAAAGAAAATACCTTGAAAAATACCCTCTAAATCATATGCTCGTATGGGTACCCACAATTTCACAGATGTACAAATAACCACTTGGCTTAAAACTCTATAGCTTGTGCCCATTTCAGAAATCCTTAATTTCTTTGATGCTCATTTTTCACTTTTTATTTCCTATTTTGCTATATTTTGGCTATTTTGTCTGTTCCTTTCAAGGGGATTCACAACCCTGAGTACCTTTAGAATCCTCAGGATGTTGGAAAAAAGAATGCACATTTTGCATGGATACTTTATGTGGACAAAGGGTAAGCATGTGTTACCCCAAATAACTAAATAACAGAGCTCAGGACTAGGGTAGGGGAGAGGGAAGGTCCAGCAGTCAAGGGGTTAAGTTGACCATTTACAATACAAAAGTTTCTTCTGTTTTATAAACACTCTTGTTTGATGGTACACCTTAACTCTGCTAATCCGTTATGTTCCACAAAGGGTATTGTTCTAGCCCAAGACCTTGCTTTATTATGGTATCTTCTATGTATCTGGGATCAACACACACAAAGTCACCAAACTATTACCAAGCACTTTGCCTAATAAAAGGTTAGACCTATTGGCTTTGCCATTCCTTGGTACATACTTGCAGACGCTAATAGCTCCTGGCATCCATGCTTGACTAGAATGCTATAGAACTCTCCAGAGAATGTTTGCAGCTGATTGAATTCAGGTCTCACCAAACAATAGAAATCTTAGCACCCATTCAAACAGGCGCGGTGCGTCCATTGGGGCGTGGGGGCGTAGCCCCCCCGCCCGCGCCCGCAGCTCCCTCCTAGCCTCGCAGCTCGCTCCCTCCTCTGTCAATGTCAGTCAGCATGACGTCGGACCGTGGGCGGTCCGGCGTCATGTTGACTGACATCATTGTCAGACGCCTTTGAGAAAGGCAGCACAAGTGCGCATGAGTGGGCATGGAGCTTAATTTTTACTCCGTGCCCAGTCATGCGTACTTGAGTTTTTGCTGCCTTGCGCATGCCCATTAGGAGCCCCTCGGTCTCCTAATGGGCAGGCGGCGGGCGAGGAGTAGGCGGTGCCGTCAGCCAATCCTGGCGCTGCTGCAGCGCCAGGATTGGCTGAGGGCCGGGTTGCAGTCACTAAGTTAATGGTTTAGATGAAGCCGAAGGTGTGTTACAAAGTCAAGCGGCTTCGATGCGGTGGTCATCATAGGACAGAAGACTTTCAGGCAATGGAGGATAACCAAGGCGCTTGCGACGAAAACGTGGGACGGCGGGAGTCGAGACCCCTGAGAGGCGGCGTGGGATGGTGAGTTTTATTTTAGTTTAATTTTCCTAAATATGTTTACTTATTTCGGACACGGGTTAAGCAGTCTCGGCCAGCAACAGTCGCACCCGACCGGCGCATGTGCATAAAATGTGCGGCCCCTCGGTAGTGCAGCCCCAAGAAGTTATTTCGTTACGAGTTAATTTTGTCACTATTTTCCAGACAGACATGTTTGACGTCTTTATCGGTATAAACCAGCAGCGGTAAACGGATTACACTTTTCTGAGGAAAATGCGTCATTATGTGAACTTCTAGTTAAAATGTCTTCGTTCTATGCACGTACTATATGCATGTTACATATCTACGTGTAGGATGTTGGGAAGTGATAAAAGGCCTCCTTTCCCTGCAGTAAGGAAAGCAGACTTCACTTCCTGCTAACAGGACACAGCGTCGTGGATTCAGAGTTTCTCTAAAAAGCCTCCCAGCGCGGGCTTTTCCAGTATTCTATGTTTTTCAGCCTCCCCCATCTTCAGGTGCCAGTATATCTTGCTATAATATGTGCTTTTTATTTCTATACCGCCTCAAGCTCTGCTACGTTATTTATCCTGCTAGGCCTGGCCATTACCTAATTTAAACGTACTCAAAATAACGAGATCAGAAGAATGAGTTTGTCCTGCATGGATTCGAACAGGTTACCAGCTAATTAAACACAAATGTTAGCAGCAAATATTTAACTTACTGAGCTACTATGCCTGCATGTATAGATGGTTTATATTAATCTGTAATAAGGTTGTTGTGGGTTTCATATAGGGCTACTTGACTCATGCATGCAGCTTAAATAACAGAGAACAGTGTTATGTCAGCTTTAACTCATAACAAATGAGATGCTTTTGTTTAGCTACTGAATTACTCGTTCTTATGTTTTCTGAAAGAAATTGAACAGCTTTTGTATGCTTAAATATATGTTTGTCAAAGGACGACACCAATTTAGTATAGGGATCGCTGTTCTCTTAAGCAGCGCGTCTCCCGGATACATCACTGCATTGTACTTATTTTTACAAGTGTTTGGATGGAAGCTCCTCAGTTTAGAAATCTATGCCTATCCTGTCTACGTCAGGTTGTGACTAGGTGCTGAATTCCTGTCATAGCCGCTCCATAGAAGCATATAATTGTGGCCTAAGAAGAATTCACAAGGTGTCAACTATATGCCTGGCCTGGCTGAGAATAGACCCACATACTGAAGAAGTCATGAAGAAAAGATAGGCATTTATGTAGCAAAGCTTAATGCAGAATTCAATAACTATTACCAGATTATCTGGAAGATTTTATTTAATGAATATGAAGGTACGTCTTCAATACGTTCTTTATAAATTACATTCATACTCCCCAGTTTTTTTTACGCCCTACCACTTTCAAATGCCACCAGCCGCCACTGCATTCAAAGGAGTACTATGCTTATTAATTGCAGCAGTGCACACAGAGCACTTCATATACAGATCAAGTGCTAAAGCTTCACAGTAACATTTTCATTTGTGCCAGGTAGGAGCTAATGTTAGCACGGCTTTTAACATAGGCTTAAAAATACAATTAACGTCTCGATTGCAAATGATTTGCACCTGTTGTAGCTAATATTTTACTTTTTACATCGTCAAAATTGCCAGTGGTTGCATGAATTACAAAATCCCAGCGTAGAGACGCTGTTTACGCATCACTCCCTCCCTGATGGAACTCCACTGACTCCGTTTGCCAGGTTGCACCATCTTCAAAGCCAGCTGCACCCTCTACAAACCAGTCTTGAACGGTAC
Organism: Triturus cristatus; assembly: GCF_964204655.1. Taxonomy (NCBI): domain Eukaryota; kingdom Metazoa; phylum Chordata; class Amphibia; order Caudata; family Salamandridae; genus Triturus; species Triturus cristatus. Next base: position 492,689,705 of record NC_140583.1, read on the forward strand.
CCCCACCTATCTGGCTGATAAACCCACCTCTTACAGCACTCTTGGTACACCCACAGCCAGGACACTTATCAGACTGGAGGTGACGAAGTGCAAAAACAGCACTCTTGGTACACCCACAGCCAGGACACTATCAGACTGGAGGTGACGAAGTGCAAAAACAGCACTCTTGGTACACCCACAGCCAGGACACTATCAGACTGGAGGTGACGAAGTGCAAAAACAGCACTCTTGGTACACCCACAGCCAGGACACTATCAGACTGGAGGTGACGAAGTGCAAAAACAGCACTCTTGGTACACCCACAGCCAGGACACTATCAGACTGGAGGTGACGAAGTGCAAAAACAGCACTCTTGGTACACCCACAGCCAGGACACTATCAGACTGGAGGTGACGAAGTGCAAAAACAGCACTCTTGGTACACCCACAGCCAGGACACTATCAGACTGGAGGTGACGAAGTGCAAAAACAGCACTCTTGGTACACCCACAGCCAGGACACTATCAGACTGGAGGTGACGAAGTGCAAAAAATGAAAAGAAAAGCAATAGAGAGCTGTGCAGGGTTCAACACAAGCATACAATCAAAACGCGGGAAACTAGGTTCTGAGAATGGAGGCTGTTACTTCTTCCAGTGTCCTGTAAGGATGGTGCATCTGCAGCAATTTCCTAAGTTGCAGCAGTGTGGGGCAGGCCTGATGAACACAAGGATGTGGCTCCCTATCCTGGGAGCATTGGTACAATAGGTACTAACAGATTTTTGCCAGATTAACATTTGGAGCTCAACTGCTATCAGGCTCTGGTGTGTTCATCCCCGGTGAGAGAGAGGGAAAGAAAGCCAAGGGCGTGAGCTGAAAGGTTTTTGAACTTAAAATGTCGCCTCTTCTCTGCATTCAGAATTCCAATGTACACCATGATCCATCATCAGAACTGGGTCTTTTCTAAGGTTTAATATGGCACCCAAAGCAGATTTAGATTCCAAATATTTACTGGGTTTAGTGTCATTGTGTGCACGGCCTCCCTCAGTTAATATTTGTGTTATCGGTTCGTTTTGTTGTGTTGAAATCCTTTAAAATGTGTTCTCATAGCGAAGAGAGCTATGTACAATTGTTTCATGGAAGGCCTCTCCAGGGCATGTTGCTAAAATGTCTGCAAACGCTGTAATAAATCTGTAATATTTAATAAAATGAGATAATTACCGAAATTTAAAGAACACAACAGCATTTTATATTGATTACCAACCTGCAAATAAGTGAATTTATCGAGTCCATTTTGACGAAGAGCTATAGCGCATGCTTGTAAGACAATGAACAGTGCTTTTACAGCCTTTATGGTCCTAGAAAGTAGGGATTCAGGTTCGTTTTTAAAAATGAGCAAAATGCCCCACCAAGTGGTAGAAGGGAGAATGCAAATATTAATAAAGTCTACTACCATTAGATGAAGATACATTGCCATCGCCCTGGGAGGAATTCTGGAAAGCGTTTCCCTTCATATTTCCCGCTCCTTAGTAGTTTTCTTCACCCCCTTCAGTCTGTTACACCTAAGAGCCCCCCGAAGCGTTCCTTGCCAAGAATCCCCCAACAAGAGGCTCAACCTTCAATTATTTAGCAACAATCCGCATCATATCCGTGTCTTTCAGGAGCTCAAAGGCGATTCGTTGTATTATTAATTGTATTTATGTAGCTTTTACTACTCCTGATTTTTTTGTTCGATTCGTTTATTGAAATTTTGGTATAGCTATAATGCAATATCAGGCATAATAACATCACAAGGGTGTGTAGAAGATAATAAGCAGAGAAATAAGACATGTTTAGGATCACATTACAGTTGGGCAGGGTTTATGCGCCCCAAAAGATCCAGGAGCAACTGGCAAGTACAGCATGGCACAACTTATCATCAATCGTAATCACGGAGAAAGGCATAAAGGAGGGGGGAAGTGTACCTCCAATGCGGGCAGTCAGTGCGTGGCTGTAACAACCAGCACATTTCGGCGAGTAGCACTCTACTCAAAAAGGATAAGTGGTGGATGAATAGAAGGAAATGTGAGTTCATTTGAGCGGTGAACATGCAAGTCTGTTAGTTGAAAACTGCCTATGACCTAAAACTATTCCTTATTTTCCTCTCCTATCTGATGACCCTCTCCTTGCCTTCTATCCTCTGCAATCCTTGTTTCTCCGAGTATAACCTACTTTAAGTCACATGACTGTCTGCCTTAGTCTCTATTGTATCTCTGCAAATTGGTTTCACCCAATTTCGTTCTTCACAACCTCTCCTTCTTTGAAAGCATTTCTCTGCAATCTAACAATACTTAATCTCCTCTAGTCTATCCATTCACCCTACCAACCATCTGCATCAACGTACCTGTCCCCTGACAAATGGTCACAGTAAACATAGCTAATAAAATCTACCACAAAAAACAGCCTGGAAATGATTCCTTGAGAGCACAGCACTAACACGACTAACCAACAACAACCAATTACCAATGCATTAACCACTTACCTTCGGTTCTAGAGTAGCGTGCTACTCGCCACAAAGTGCTTGTGCTTCATATTTAAATGCAATTACAATATATTTAAAAAAATGGTGATACATTGTCTACCTATTAATAATTTGGTACAGTGTACATCATTAATTGTTAATGTGTTCCACTGTCATAAGATTTCATTTCTTCCAGTTTTGTACTCACTGAGTGTGGCATGAACAAAAGAAACTCCCCTTTGTGTCACCTCACTTCCATAAAAATACTCAGTTTTGCTGCCCTAGGATGAATTAGCATGCACTAAATAATAATATACAGTGAGTGCCCTTACCACGCATAGAAACTATATAACTCTATCTCCATCTTGTAAAAAAAATTCATATATAAAAAATAAAAAGATACAATGAAAGATACCATTCATACATCAAATAATATGCACACATTAAAAACATACAAGATTAAAATACAGGTTGCTTGCAATCCACAATACTCACCAGAAGTCATTGTCACAACATATTATTTTTCTCATTTCAACAGTGCAAACAATAAAATACAACTCAAAAAATTCTGTTGACGTGGCGTTCCGGTGGCACCTGAGATGGCTCGCTGAGTCTTGGAGTTCAGAAGGCAGTGCGTTCCAATGCTTAGGCCCTTAAAGTTTAGACAGATAGGATTCTGGATAAACCACAATGTGTTTTGGAATTGTCTTTGCATGGTGGGTGTGGCTGCGCTTTTTCTGCATGGATGCTCTACGGCTTTTCCTTCTAGGGCCTGCTCTTGTGTCTCCTACTCCCAGGTAATTGGGGTGTTTGCCTTCTTGCTGCTGTCTACTGGCTACAATCCTCTTGTCTACTTGGAGGCAACTCTACCTGTGATTGTTTCTTTAACATGTTTATCCATGGATCTGTCCTGATCCATGCAATGGCGTCCATTGTATGATCATGATGTCCCCTTTCAGACGCAGTCGGAGTGACCTGTTCGAGTCCCTTTGGTTGGCAGTTGTCATGAATTTATTAATAGGCAGTAAATATTAGTCAAGCAACTTTTCACATCTGGAGCTCTCTCTGGCTCACTGTTTTTCTCTACCCTGAGTCATTACTTAATTGTGTGGTCATTCTGGAGGTCTTTGGCTCTTCTGACCAGTCGTTTGCCCCTCCTCTGTTCCACTCTTCTTTCTAAGAGGAGGCTGTGTCAGATGTGGATGCCTTTTCCCAGGATATCACTCTTCTCAGTCCACTCCTTTCCAGTGTCCTGGCTTGAACTCTATTGGGGCTGTTGAGTGTAGAAGTAGATGTGTTCCTGCTCGCAATACATTGATTGGTAGGTCCCTTATCTGTATACCCTGTCTTTTCCCTATGGACTGGTGCTCTTGGTTCCCCCGTCTCTTATGGTTCCATTGCTTTTCCCAGTGACAACATCTTTGGGTCTGGCCATCCTGTGTCTCTTCATGTTCACCATTGCTTGGCTTTGTTCTGTACTACTGTACTGTATGCTACAAATGATCTCTTTTTTGGGACTGCATCTTTGCAGGTGTCCTAGAACTCTTCTGGTTGATTTCTAGTTGGGCTAAACTTCTCATCCCCTGTGGGTGTTCATTTTGTCCTTTTTTGTGGCGTTTGAATAATTTGCTTGCTCTGTTGTTCTTCCTCGTCTATCTCTTTCTGAACTTCTCTTTCTCCTGTCTTTTGCCCCAGTCTCCAGCCTGCTTTAGCGCTGACGCTCTGGGGCTCCTCTTCTTCATGTCTGGGTTTGTGTCACAGGTGGCCTTCTGGTCTATTTGTGGCCAGGGGCTTTTCCTTCCACTGATGTTGGTGGTGCTGTCAGCTTCAGATTCTGTTTAGCCAGATGTTTTCCTTTGCAGTGGTGGTCTACTGTCTTGCAGTGAGTGTTTGACCCCTTCTAGAGTGTTATGAGTATGGCTATCACCTGGGTTTAATTTGGTTTGTTATTTTAGGTCTAACTCATCTGGGGTTCAGCTTGTCTTTGCTGCCTGGTGTAGTGACACATCTCCTTCTCTCCTGTCCTTCTGTCCGGTAGTGTGAGTAAGATGAACCATTCTACCAAAGGTTTGGGGACCTCTAGAGCTGGGGTGCAGGCTTATTCTCTCCTGTTCCCCTGTTATATCCTCCTGTTTTTCTCCACACTCACTTCTCTCGCCACTTGCTAGGGTGGGTGAGGGTTGCGGGCAGTGAGCTCTTTATAACCTGTATTCATTCATCTGTTCTACTTGCTTACGAGTTCACTTGTGTACTTCCTGAATTGATATTAAATTTAATTTTTTATGTATGTGTTCTCATATGTGGTGTAAATTGTGGTGTTGGCTTGGGTGCATCTTCATATTGGAACAGATGAAGTGAGGATGGTCTCTTGAAGGTATTGCCAGGGTTTGTTACTGATAATCTCTTCAACACAATAATTCTTATAGGTGGACTTAAGACTTTAGTCATCTGAGCAGGAGTAGCTAGCTGGGCTCTTGCTTATGGAATAAATGGCTGGAGATGGAACCTCCCAGTTTGAGGATCCAGAATTTTGGAATAGTTGGGCAAATGGACACCTGTCAGAGAGATGCCCATACCTCATGTAAGGACTGGGTTGCGAATTTGCGAATTGGAGTAATTATAATACTGGTACGTAATCGAAGCATTTCTCTTGAATGTTATGTTATGAAGATTTGTCTAGTGCAACTAATCTCCCATGAGGGTATCCAGGCTCTGGAACAGCTGTGCAGGCGTAAGACTGAGGTTGTTGGGTGTCAGTCCTGATGAATTAGTCGAAGAGCCAAATCTTCAGCTTCTTGTGAAATTCAAGAAGTAAGGAGAAGGCCCTGAAGTGTTGAAGAAGGTCATTCCAGGTCTTGGGTGCGATGTAGGAGAAAGCTAGACCTCCTGTTCTGCATTTGTGGATTTGTGGAGGGAGGTAAGTGTGAGTGACAGAGAGGCTGAGCATAGGTGTCTGGTGGGTTAGTGGAAATGAAGGCGGTTGTTCAGGTATGCTAGATTGTTGTTCTGTAGTGCTTTGTATGCATTAGGGATGGGTGGGACTGGGGGAATTTCACTCGGCGGGATTCTGCGGAGTTACATAAAAACTCAGCGAGATTCCACAGAGTTCCACCAACAGGTGGAAATATGCACATTGCACTGCTGGTGTTGTGATGTTGCGCCGGTAGTGCATTCTGTGCCGAAACATCAGCACAAACAACCCCACATGGTGCGAAAGAGCACACAGCCATTCAAGTTGATTTTGCTGCTGCTAAAGTAGAAAATCTACTTAAGAAAAAGCCCTTTGACCACAACTGCTTGCGTTCGAGGTGGTTTGTTGAGTTGTTTGTTGATGGCATTCTCAGGCTGGGTATGTGAGCAGGGAGATGGGTTGGAATTTTCTCAGATAGCTGGGGTCGGACAATGTTTTTTGGAGAAATAACAAAAATTCACTGAACACACAGGTACTCTTTGTTCTTTTAATAGATTTTAGTACACTAACTCTGGGGCCTGCATATTGTAGTGTCTTGTAAGTTAGCAATGGCAGAACACTTTTGGCTCCTGATGGACTCTACAGAGCTGTTACATTTTAGAGGGGAAATGCAATGAAGGCTGGTTTAGAAGTTTGAGTTTGTAGATACAGACAGAAGAATAAAGACATGTAATACTAAGCTCCACGTTTGATTTAGTCATTGCGGGTACCCAGGTTGGGGAAGACGCTACAATTGGCAACGAGATAGGGGATAAGTAACCCAAAGATCGACAGTGCTCTACCAGGGAGTTTGCCGTGTTCCAAGCTAACTGCTTGTTCGTGCCACATATGCTGTCATCAATGTATGGAATGAACGCTTAATGCATGTGCAATCAAAGCACAGCTCCAGCTGCTGTGAACCATTTGAAAATAATGAAAGCATTATAGAGAATCTACACGTTGTTGACCAAGAACCTGCTGGTCATACCATGCATAAAGGTACCACGCTGCCACACAAGATAAAGTCATATGTTATATAAAGTGTGCCTGTCAAAGGAGGATATGTACAAATACAGAAAAGAAGCTCTAAAGGTTGCAGTAGTCAAATACAAGTAAAATACATTAAACCGCTGACTGGCAAAACATTTACAAGAAAGCCTACTATCGTTGCACTTACCAGAACCTCGACAAGCGGAGCTCTATAACCTTAGCACTGGACGCAGAGACCCAAGAAGAAGCACATGGGTTGTGCTTCCTGAACTGTCCAATACCTGTAGTGTCACATTGTAGGAAGCTGTCTCTTCATATGGCATATCAAAATGAGATATATTGTGTAAAGAATCCAGGGGTTCCCTTATGAGCGGACATGGGCTTGCTATGGCAATCCCAAGGTGCTCTGCTAGGGGGAAGTGTGGTCTAGCAGCCTTAGTCTTATCACAGAGGGGTGCAAGACATTTGGAAATACACACAATGGTCAATAAATGAGACACACGACTAGAGAAAATTTATGAAAATAGCAAGTATCTTTATACATATTTAGGCATCAGAAGAAAATCATTCAGGCAAGTAAGTCGAAACAGTGCAATTTCTGGAGCTAAAATGTTATCTTATGGGAGGAAAAGTCAAAGTGGCATCCATAGGTATAGTGCAGCAACTTAGTGGACCCTTCTCTAGGAGTTAAGGTGAGTGGTGGGCAATGTTCAAGGCAGCACCAGCAGAACACCACCAGCAGTACTAGGGCGGCCAGGTCCAGAGTTGCAAAACAGCGTCAGGTGCCCAATGTTAATATTTTGGAGAACGGTTGTGGTAAAAAAGAGACTGCACGCTTTGACTGGGGGGGCCAGTCAGGCTGAACCAACAGGAGGGCTTAGGCCTCCTGATGCTTGGGGATGTAGGGACACCTTTGGTTCTCTTCTCCACAGCCCATGGGTGACAGTTGCAGAGGTGTCTTTTGGGGTTGGGATTTCTTGCTGGGAGCAGTTGCGGTAGTGGGGGCCTGCTTACAGATGCTGCAGGTGATGTTGGTGAGTCCACAAGAGGTGTCACCACACTGGACTCAGTCTCTGGAGGGCTGGGGGATCCCACTGACACTGTTGGCCCACTTCAACTCAGGCTTGGAGCAACGGGTGCATTGGTGACTTCGGGCATCAGGTTTCTGTGGACAAGGGGTCCTCCCAGGGGTCTTTGGGTGTCTGTAGGATGCAGGGAAGCAGATCCGCTGCTTCTCAGGAGGTCTTGGTTCCTGAGTGAAGTGCTGGCAAGTCTCCCGGGCTTTGGGGGCTCAGCAGCTGCAGGGCAGTTGACTTTTGATGCAATTGGCGAAGGCAGCAGGCAGGCTGACAGGATAGGCACCAAGTCAGTTGCTGGATCTTCTGTTCTTACGGGATGCAACTCTTCTTGTTCTTCTTCGTCTTTCAGGTATGCAGGATCTGTTCTTGTGCCAGGGGCTCCTCTAAATACTGAATTTAGGGGAGTGTAGGGTAGTTGCCAATGGGCTACTGACCCTTGGGGTCACTACACCCCCTATATGATCACTTCCTGTGGAAAGCAGGCATAATCCTGTCCTAGAATTCCTAAGTATGCCATCACAAAGATGGCTACTTTTGAAAAGTTGTGTCCACCTCAGTTTAGCCCACCTTAGGGGTCGTACTAGCCTAGGGTTGGCACACCTACCTGACTAGCATGTTTCTGCCTGTCCAGGTGCCAATGGGGCTCATACAAAGGGAGTCTGCTTCCTCTCCTGTGAGGGGAGCCAGATTCACATTTTAAAGGTGGCAGTTCTTTGAAGCCCCCCAGTTTAGGAAGGCTAATCGCGAGGACATCCCGTGGAAGCGGGTGTGACACCCTCTGCCCATACATGCTTTTGTTCTGGATCTCCTGAGAGCAAAGGATCTCACCCTAGGAGGTCAGAACAGTGTCTCGGGTGGCAGGCTGGCAGAAACCAGTCAGCAAGCACACCTGAGGAGGGTAGATTTTCAGGGGGCACCTCTAAGGTGGCCTCTGTGTTCATGTATTGGTAAATCTGGAATCAGTGTTGGTTTATCAATACGAGATGGTGGATACCAAACATCCCTGTTTTCAGTAAAGCAATCATATAGCTGGGGAATTCGTTTTCACCAGTGTCTAGAACATGTTCTAAAATGGCTTCCCTATCCACTTGCACTGGCAGTAGTGGAACTGACCAGCACAGGGGAATGTCCGCTTAAACAGGTATGCCCTCACATGTAATACCAAGCACCCTGCCTTAGGGCTGTAAGGCCTGCTGTAGAGGTGACTTATAAGTACTGCATGCAGTGTTAGGGCGCCTGAAACACATGGATGTGTGTCAGTCATGATTTCAGTTTGATCTGCACCAAAACACGCAGCCTGCAATAGCAGCCCTTCATGAGCTTTGTGAGAAGTCCCTTAGGTTGGCACAATTTGTGCTGCAGCCATTTTTAGTACCTCAGGCCCTAGGTACTAGGGGTACCATTTACTCAGGTCTTATAGTGGGTAAGTAAGGCATTGCCAGTTGGAGGAACAATTGTACAGTTTTGGGAAAGAGTTCTGGCACTTAGGATCTGGTTAACAGGAACCCAGTGCACTTCCAGTCGAAATCACACCATGAACCAGGTACAAAGTGTGGGTGACCATGTCAAAAAGGAGTTCTTTTCTACATGCACCACCGAAGCTGCCAAGTGGCAGCTCAGAACAGATTCAGAGGTCTCTAGAATGTGAAGGGCTCTAATGGACCAAGAAGGAGTTTACAGTCCCACAGACTGTCCAAGGCAATCCGGAGGTCGATCCATTGCAGGGCCTCAGAGATGGTGCAGATGATGCAGGTCCTACTGGACAGCTCACGATTTCTGAAAGAGCTTCACCCTCAATGTAAGCCACTCCCATAAATGGTTACAATGCTGCCGCCTTCCTGTAACCACCACCAGATTTCGATAGTGCCAAAAAGCAAAATATTGGCGATATATGGATTGTTTGGATAGAGACATTTGATGATTTCATTGATGCACTTGAAGAGACTGATAACAAAAAGATTATCAATTATCTCCCCAAAAATTCTGGGGATGGTGTAAAAGACGTCATAAAGAAAATGCTGCAAACTGACAAAGTAGTCACAGACAAATCTTGTCCCAGTCCTGAGGCGGAAGCCGGGAGCTGGAGGTACTTGCACTTTGTTTTTAAAATTGAAATTCTGTAATTCTTCCGTGTGGTGTCACTTTTCTGTGTTTTTAAAAGCCACTTACCCCTTTTTAACAATACCCGCTTGCAGCGCACAGCTGATTTGAATAGCTGCCGCGCCTTTCCTCGCTCGCACTCAGCGGCCGCCATCAGTCCAGGCGTGCACGCTGACTCCGCCCCCTTTGAGGCCACGCCCCTCTGTTCTTGACTACTTAACCCGCTGATTCCTAGCGGCAGACAGACAAATCTTGTCCCAGTCCTGAGGCGGAAGCCGGGAGCTGGAGGTACTCGCACTTTGTTTTTAAAATTGAAATTCTGTAATTCTTCCATGTGGTGTCACTTTTCTGTGTTTTTAAAAGCCACTTACCCCTTTTTAACAATACCCGCTTGCAGCGCACAGCTGATTTGAATAGCTGCCGCGCCTTTCCTCGCTCGCACTCAGCGGCCGCCATCAGTCCAGGCGTGCGCGCTGACTCCGCCCCCTTTGAGGCCACGCCCCCTTCCTAGCTAGATATGTGCATACATAGGACGCGCAGCGGACAAGCGCAGCGGGAGCGCCGTTTGCGCGCCGAAGGCGCGCCTAAGGCAAGCCCGTCTGCGCCCGTCCGTGCCAAGACCGCGACAGGCGCATGAAACTCTGCCCTAATCACAGCACCTATCAGGTACCTCCCTAACGATCTCCACCTTCTACGAGGTAACCTGGACTGCTCTTGCAAACTTGACCTATCAAAGGTATCCGGCTCGGCTTGCTGCATCCAATGCCGCTGGTCACTCCCCATCGCTCCAGCCCAGTCATCCCCCCCCCTCCCCGGCACCAAGGACCCCCAGCCACCCTTCAAAGGTGGTTTGATAAACGCTCGGTCTATGTGTAAACATAGCCAAGATATTCACGACCTCATCATAGATTCCGACCTGGACTGTCTCCTGATTACAGAAACCTGGCTCACTGAAGACAGCAACCCAGATATAGCCACTGCACTCCCCCAGGGTTATTCCTTTCATAGACAAGATAGACCGAAAGGAAGGGGCGGAGGCGTTGCAATTATTCTGAAAAATACCTTCAACTGTCATACGTTCAGTTTAGACCCCCTAACTGACACAGAAGGTATGGGCTTCTCCATCAAACTCAGCCAATCCTTTTCCTTCTCAGGTGGTCTGATTTATCGCCCACCCGGTAATGCTTCCAAATTTCTTTACCCCCTCAGCGACTCTCTGGGACACTTCCTACTTCGTTATCCACATTTCACTCTCCTAGGAGACTTTAATCTGCACCTCGAGTCTTCATCTGACTCACAAACTAATAACCTTCTACAGACACTTGAAATCTTCCATCTTCAACAAAGTGTCACTTCTCCCACCCATTTATTAGGACACACTCTCGATGGTGTCTGCACTAATCTCCCTTCTCTCACTACCCTGCCCCCTCTCCCCCAGATATGGACAAACTATCAATAAAACAAATCCTCACTATGACAACTCTGTCAACTGGAAAACTGTCCAGGAAAACTTTACTCCCAATCCTATCCTTCATTCCCAGTTCCCCGCTCTATCGGGTAACATAGAAAGGGATGCTGACCTCTTCCACAACTGGATTACACAAGAAATTAAAAACCGGAATCCCACTAATCGACCGGGCAGAACTCATAAGAAAACAAAAAACAACGCCCCCTGGTTCACCCCTGACTTAGCTACCGCTCACCTACTATGCAGGAAAGCGGAGCGCAAAGGGCGCCGAACTTACGACAATGACGACCATCTTGCCTATATCCAACAGAGGAAAAATTACCACTCTAACATTAAATCGGCCAAGAGAATCTTTTACGTAAAAGCCATCAAGGAAGCTAGTCAGAAACAAAAAACCCTGTTCTCTATAGTAAAATCTTTTACTCAGACCAAGGCCCTCCAACCCGAAATCCCCCCATCCCAAGATCTATGTGACAAGATTTCAGAATACTTCGACGAAAAAATCGCTTCTATCCAAATAAATTTTCCCCCTCCGCAAACCCCTCAAGGGCCTCCTAGTCCAGACCTACTTGATTCCTCAGTTGGCAGTCTCAAAAATTTCACACCGGTCACCCTGGCCCAAACCAGAGAAGCCATCCTATCTTGCAAATCCGGCTCCCCTTCTGACCCCTGCCCCCCCAAGATTCTCCACCAAATTATAGATGTGGTGAACCCTACCATCAATGACATAGTCAACTTGTCACTCAGCTCCGGATCTGTCCCTCGCATATGGAAAAAGGGTGTTGTCAAACCACTCATGAAGAAGACTAACAAATCCCCAGTGGACTTGACCAATCTCCGCCCAATCACCCTTCTCCCTGCCTTGGGAAAAATCACTGAACAGTTAGTTTATAAAGAACTCAAAATCTACCTGGAAACCCATAATATACTTCACCCTCAACAATCTGGTTTCCGCCCTAAACACTCAACTGAAACAGCTCTGATCGAACTGACTGACACAATTAAAACGCTGCAAGATCAGAGAAAGAAAGCCATTCTGATACTTCTCGACCTCACGGCAGCGTTCGACACCATATCACACTCTATCTTGATCAACAGACTGATGGCTATAGGGATCTCAGACACAGCCCTATCATGGATAGGATCATTCCTCAGCGATAGGTTCCAAACCGTCGCCCTTGGTCCTTTTCAATCTAAGGAGAAAAAGGTCTCCTCTGGAGTACCCCAAGGGTCCATCCTGAGTCCCCTCCTTTTTAATATTTACCTCATTCCCCTCATTACCTTGATTGAATCTTTCGGCATACCCGTCACCTCGTATGCCGATGATACTCAGTTGATCGTACCCCTTGAGGACAACTCAAATAAAGCTGAGCTTAATCTTAAAAACTGCTTAACTGCGGTCTTCCAGTGGATGGACACTAACCACCTCCGATGCAACTCTGGTAAAACAGAGATCCTCCCCATCGGAAAGAACACCTCCTTCTGCCCAGCCCTCTGGTGGCCGGATAACTCTGTTGCCCCTCCTCAAACTGTCACAACAGCTAGAAACCTTGGTGTAGTATTTGACGCAGATCTATCATTCGACCAACACGCCAGGACGGTTGCCGGCAGATGCTTCGGTATAATTAAATCTTTCAGAAAGTTCTTCGGCTTTCTCCCTCTTGAGGCCAGGAAAACTGTAACAGTAGCCCTCGTAATCTCGTGCATTGACTACTGTAACGGCCTCCTGGCTGGGACCAAAAAATCCACTCTGACCAAACTCCAAAGCGTCCTCCATACTGCTGCCCGCCTGGTCCTAAAATTACCCCGCAAATCCTCAATCTCTGCAGCCCTAAAAACACTGCATTGGCTACCCCTCCATAAAAGAATACTTTTCAAAATTCTTACTGTTGCCTTTCGGGCTTTTAACAACACTGGTCCTAAAAACTTAACCAGACGCTTTCCACACTACAACCCGAGTCGCTCCCTTCGTTCTGCCCATGACAATCTCATGTCCTCCGCCAGGTACAACTTGAAATCAAAAGGTGGAAAAACTTTAAGCTCCCTGGCCATCAAAGCTTGGAACAGCATGCCTAAACACCTGAGACAACAGACCTTAGAGAAGCCTTTCAGAAAACTTCTCAAAACTTGGATCTTTAACCTCCCCGACGACTGGACTAAAGCCGCCATCTAGCCTCCCTCGCACCTACCTTTGACCGGGCATCCAGGTTTTTCAGTGCCATGATGCTCCCTCCGGAGCGAACGCTGCGCTTTATAAATACCCCCTCAAATATCAAATACTGTCAGATTAAAAAAGCTTGAATCTCAAGTTTAAATAATGCCCAATATTGATTACAAAAGATACATTTTCAGTCAAGAAAAACAGAAAGTTGGTGAAACTATTGATAAATTTGTGGAGAGACTCGACACACTCATCAAACACTGTAAGTTCAATTAATTTAATGATGAAGAAGTTATATGTCTTAGAGCTATTGATAGATGCTTGTCAGATTCATTCAGGTGATGAATGCTGAGAGAAACTCTTAGAGCCACATGCATCAACGAAAAAAACGTCGCAAACAGGTAGATTTGCAGAATCTGCCCGTTTGCGACCGGTATTTTCGCATTTGGGATGCATCATCTCAAATGCAAAAATCGCAATTTAAGGAATGCCAAAATTTGTGATGACTTAAATCGCGATTCCTTAAATGCAATGCATTATCCCCCCAAAATTAGCGATTTCGCAAATAAGAATCGCAAATTAACATCAATTCCAAGTTGATGATAATTTGCTAAAACTTTGAAAAATGCACAAATGTGCATTTTTCAGAGTTCCATGTTGCACACATACATGCCCTTGGGACATGTATGTGTGCAACATATGGTCACATGCCAATTTCAGGGGTGCATCAGGGTGTCCTCTTGGCACCCCTGCACCCTTGAAATTGCATGCGCAATTTACGAGTACCTATTTGGTACTCGCAAATTGCGCATGCAAATCCCATTAATTCCTATGGGCCTAGAATGGGAAGCAATTACTTAATTGCGATTCACAATTTGCACGTCGCAATTAAGGAATTTGTGGAAATCGCTATTATTTTATCAAAACCTACATGCATAGGCAATTGCGATTCCCTAATAGCAATTCCTTAATAATCACTACTAAGGAATCGCAATTGCCTAGCTTGATGCATGTGCCCCTTAGTCTAGAGCAAGTGCTAATGGCCAACAGAGCTGATAGATAAGTTGCTGACATGGAGGCCGGAGTTGCCCAGAATGAATCAGTCATAAGTGTGAAAAGCAAGCCAAAGCAAAGACTCAAGGACACAAAGTGATGTCCACACGTAAAACATTGTGTTTTAGATGTGGATCTTCGTTTCTACATGAAGGCAAATGTACCACCATTGGACAGATCCGTAAAGGCTGTAGGAAGGAGAACCATTTTGTGACGGTTTGCAATGCAAAGGAAAAAGGTAGAGAGTCATGGAGCGAAGACAAATTGTCTGCCAGAACTTTCCAGAAACAATATTCCACACGCGCACACAAGGCCAATCGACAACATCACTTAACACAAACCAACACTGAACAAAGTTGATTGTCATCTAAATCATCATCAAACAGTTCTTCTGTATCAGTATCAAGTGAAGAAGTGGTTGTTCCATGTCAATATTTACCTCAGTAAAGCATGTACATGTTGGACTGACCGCAAGTGCAGAAAAATGTCAGTCAAAGAAAAGTCGACATGCCAAAGCACCAAAGTCATTCAAACATTGCCCGAAGTTTACACTGAAAGTAAATGGTTGTTCGATACATTTCATCATCGACAGTGGTGCTTCAATAAGCATTATGGCTGAGGAGCAATACATTGAATTGTCTACATTACCGCAACCTATGCCATAGAAAACCAATGTGTATACATGGGTTGCATCGATGCCCTAAAATAGTCTAGGTTTATTTGTAGCGACGATGAAATACAAGAAAACAAAGGTGCAAGCACTCATCCGTGTGCTTCAATGTACAGCGTCAAGTACCTGTCTACTCAGTTTCAGCACAGCTCCTGATATTGAACTGATTTCCATAAACTACAACATGAATATTCACCACAAAATAGTAAGTCGATTCCCTTTATTGTTTCATGGTTTCATGATTTAGGAAAGCTTAAGACTATGAAAGTAAAGCTGCATATTAATGACGATATCCGTCCTGTTTCTCAAAGACATAGACAAGTTGCTTATCATTTAGAAGACACTGTTGAAATAGAGCTTGAATTGTTACTTAAGCATGATATCATTGAGCTTTCTACTGGTCCAAGGCCATGGGTTTCTCCCCTAGTGGAGGTGCCCAAAAAAGGGCAGTGAAGGAGCTGTATGTATACCGGTTGACATGCGTCAGACAAACAAGGCAATTGAATGAGAACGACATCCAGATCCACAGATTGCTGACATTATAATGCACTTAAATAGTGCTAAAGTCTTCTCTCGCCTTGATTTGAATGAAGGTTATCATCAGTTGGAACTCAAGGAAAGTTGCAGGTATTTTACTACTTTTGCTACACATCTAAGTATGATTTGATACAAATAACTGTTTTACTGTGTCATCAGCTGCAGAACTTTTTTAAGACGTTGTAAGACTCGGGATTCCTGGTTGGCTGAGGTAGGTACCTTAGGCCAAATAGGGACCCGCATTTCCACGTCAGGGAAAGGAAGGACACCTTCTGAGATAGCCCCCGCTCACCCCCTTGGTAGCTTGGCACGAGCAGCCAGGCTTATCTTCAAGGCAAATGTGTAAAGTAGTTGCAACCACGCAACTCAGTATTTGAAACCACAAATAGAATACACACGAGTTTTATAAAAACAAGCATACATTTTATATAAAAAGATATACGATAAGACCACTCGATATAAGTCCAACAAATGCGTATCTGTAATATACCTCCTGGCTGGTTGTTAGGCCAGCCAGCCCTTGTAAGTTCTAGCGATATTAATGAGCACTTCTAAACGTTCAGTTCCCTCATGCTTAACTCATGAGTTAAGAGAATCTTTTTCCCTTCCAAGGCGAGAGCGTTCCTGCTCTCCTCTGCTCGCTTTTCACTTTCAATGAGCAGCTTCTTCTCTTCTGCTTGAGTTTAAGGTTTTAAAACCTCCAACCCATGCTCTCCGACTCTTTGGTTTTCCTCCAACTCCTCTGGTGAAAAACTCCTCCCTGAATGGCTACTACAAGCCCCTGAGGTTGGTCCCTCCACTGGCAAATATCGTGGACCAAATCCATTCTCTGGGTCATCCTCATCCACCTCAATATCACCCGTCTCCTGAGCCCCTTTGGCTTCCCACCAGGTCCTCAAGACCATTTGCAGCTCCTCCTTCTTGGCGCTACTTTTCATGGGACATCCCAAAGCTCTGCAGAATTGCCTCAATTGATCAGCTTTGTAGGTAAGCAATGCCTCAATTTCTAACTCTAATTCTGCAGCCTCACTGGTTACTTGACGCCTCTGAGACATGATGTGTGGCTTAAAGGTCGCTCAAAAATAGAACCAACAAATCAAGAACACAATATGTGGTTGCATCATGGTCTGCGCTAAACTTGTGATGTACACAAATCACTGTGAGTGAATTTGCAAATACACATTCAAATCCCACACCTCTGACCACCAAATGTTAGACCCAGGATCCCTGGTTGGCTGAGGTAGGTACCTTAGGCCAAATAGGGACCTGCGTTTCCACGTCAGGGAAAGGAAGGACACCTTCTGAGATAGCTCCCGCTCACCCCCTTGGTAGATTGGCATGAGCAGCCAGGTTTATCTTCAAGGCAAATGTGTAAAGTATTTGCCACCATGCTCACAGCAACCCAATGATGACACCACAAATAGACTCTACACGAGTTTTATAAAAACGAGTATACATTTTATATAAAAGATATACGATAAGACCACACGATATAAATCCAACATTTGCGTATCTGTAATATTCCTCCTGGCTGGTTGTTAGGTCAGCCAGCCCTTGTAAGCTCTGGCGATATTAATGAGCACTTCTAAATGTTCCACTGTAGACCTAATACAATGTTATGCAGTTCGTAATGATAGAATCAGGCACCTTGCAATGTAAAAGTAATGCAATGCGTAACATAACAATCAGACACTTTGCAATGTAAAAAGAATGCAATACGTAACGCAACAACCAGGTATGTCGTTCTTCAGAAATAATGCAATGCGTAATACACTAATCAGGTAGTTTGTTATGCAGGAATAATGCAATGCGTAATACGCTAATCAGGTAGTTCGTTATGCAGAAACAATGCAATGCGTCATACGACAATCAGGTAGTTCGTTATGCAGAAATAATGCCATGTGTAATACACTAATCAGGTAGTTCGTTATGCAGGAATAATACAATGTGTAATACACGAATCCGGTAGTTCGCTATGCAGAAACAATGCAATGTGTAATACGACAATCAGGTACTCTGTTATGCAGAAATAAGGTAATGCATGATACACTCCAGCACCGATCACGGTGCCTCCGGCGGTCTCTCCCCGTCACTCGTGCCGACTCGCAGTCAGCCTCTGTCAACAGTTGCCCCCAACACTGGTATGGTGAAACAAAAAGTACAGCTCCGTGCTCCAGCCCCGGTATTGCTATTCCCTTGACAATATGGGCAGTGATACGAGCCAAAACAGAGTCTCGCGCTGCCGGAATGAGAGAGATGCCAAGAGCGTCTCCCTCGGAGCCCGCACCCCACCCCAGGAGTCGAGACGCGTTACCTGGGGGGTGCGAACTCACTCTCCTCTAATCTTCCAGCGACTTGGTCATCCGATGTAATCTTTGGTGAATTGGAAACGGCGGTCTCGGGCCGGCGGCTTAGCTCCTCCGGGGCTGCCGGTTCGGACCTCTGACACTATGAAGACCTCAGGCTGCCACAGGGCACACGCACACAACGTCGCTGAGACTCCCTTTAACTTCGGGTGCATGATCACCGAGCACTACTCGCGTATATCTCAGGCTGCACGAAGCACACGCACACAGTGTCGCTGAGACTCACTTTAACACCGGGTGCACGATAACAAGGCAATCCTCACAAAGGTCTCAGGCTGCACAAAGCACACGCACACAGCGTCGCCGAGATTCACTTGGATTCCGGGTGTGCATTTTAACAAGGCAATCCTCATGAAGGTCTCAGGCTGCACAAAGCACACGCACACAGCGTCGCTGAGACACACTGGGATTCCGGGTGTGCACGTTAACAAGGCAATCCTCACGAATGTCCCTGGTTGCACAAAGCACACACACACAGCGTTGCTGAGACTCACTTGGATTCCGATGCACACAATCACAGGACGACCCTCACGAAGGGCTCAGGCTGCAAAAAGCACACAGCGTTACTGAGACTCGCTTAGACTTCAGGTGCCCACGATCACAGGGCACTCCTTACGAGGGTCTCAGGCTGCAAAAAGCACACACACACAGCATCGCTGAGACTCTCCTGGAAAGCTTTGTGTTCCTGAGTTTCAGCTCGCCTCGGACCCTTGGGGATAAGTTACTTCAGAATAGACAGCAAGGGTCAGTCCTTTCCTTCAGTGTCTTTAGTTGTTTTTGCCTTGGCAAAGGTTCTTCTTGACCACGAAGTAGCTCCAGTCTTGTTCAATCTTGATCAAGCCATTCTCCAAAGTTCAGGGGCTTCAGCTCTCATAGTTATACCCCTCAATGGCTTTGAAGTCTTTGTGTTCAGGGGCCACTGACCCCTGTTCAAACCAGTTCTGGGTGCCTGCCTGCCAGTGACACCTTCTTCCTTTGATTAGTGGGGGTCTGGATTCTCAATCACCCAGCAGGAGATGGGACAATTGATTTATGGCAGCAACCCAGGTCTCTTCACTTCTAAGGGCTACTCCTCCCCCTTCACTCCAGATGCAGGTCAGCCTTTTGCTGTCTCACCTCCTCCCCTGGATCAAGACATTCCCCAGATCCTATCGCTTTCAAATCCAGACAGTCAATCCACAACCAGGCAGAAACACACAGAAATGTTAGAGCACAAAAACCCAGCCACTTCTAAAAGTGTGGCTTCTAAACACATAATGCAAAAACCACCTTCATAAAAAGATGTGTTATTACATTGTGAGTTCAGGCACACTAAACTTCACCTCTCCATCTTAAGCCTTTGTGAAAATAGGCTGGAAAACATATTACACAGCCTCCCCATTCTGTCCTATGGGCAAGATGGCCTTTCCACAGTGAAAAACGAAATGGAGATCATTTCACTGTCAGGACATGGTAAACACCTTAGTACACATCCTACCTTTCACATGCACTGTACCCTGCCCAGGGGGTACCTTGGACCTACCATAGGGGTGTCTGATGTGCATAGAGAGGGAAGGGTAAGGTCTGGCAAGTGGGTGCACTTGTCAGAACAACATGGCAATTTAACAAACCGCGCGTAGGCACTGCAATGGCAGGCCTGACTTCCCTTTTTAAGGCTACTGGTGTGGGGGGCACAATTAGTCCTGCAGGCCCACTAATAGCATTTGCATTACCAGCCCTGGTACACATAGTGCACTTTACTAGGGACTTTACTAGTAAGGCAAACATACCAATCATGGACAACCAATTACCATTATACTTTATACAGGGAGCACTTGCACTTTGACACTGATCCGTAGTGGCAAAGTGCCCAAAGCATCTAAGTTTGCAACACCATGTCAGACAAGCATTGGCATAGCCAATAGGTCTCGCCTTTGGGACCTTATAAGTGTTTAGTTATCCAGCACAATATCCTTGGTGCAACAGCCTCAAGTGTTGCATGGCTAAACACTTATAAGCTCCCAAAGGTGAGGCCTATTGGCTATGCCAATGCTTGTTTTGAGTGAGTGGCTCGTGCAGGTATGCCACTCTGAGGTAGAGATGCTGCAAGTGCTTTCACAGGAGCCCCTGTGTTATTGCGCCTCTTCAAAATGTATCTTGGGTCTGTTGTAATACTTCTAGCCCCTATTCCGGTCTTCTCGCACCCAATGCATCCTTAAATGTCCCATGTACAGCTGGGGTTGACACTCCTATTACCCCTGCCCTCCAGTGACACTTTACCTGTCACGGGTGGTGGTGGTGGAGGTGGTGGACGTGGTGGTGGTGGTGGAAGTGGTAGTGGACGTGGTGGTGGACGTGGTGGTAGATGTGGTGGACATGGTGGTGGTGGTGGTAGTGGTGGACATGGTGGTGGACGTGGTGGTGGATGTGGTGGTGGACATGGTGGTGGTGGACATGGTGGTGGAGGACGTGGTGGTGGTGGACATGGTGGTGGTGGTGAACGTGGTGGTGGACGTGGTGGACATGGTGGTGGACGTGGTGGTGGATGTGGTGGTGGAGATGGTGGTGGTGGACATGGTGGTGGTGGACATGGTGGTGGTGGTGAACGAGGTGGTGGTGGACGTTGTGGTGGTGGATGTGATGGTGGTGGATGTGGTGGAGGACATGGTGGTGGTGGTGGACGTGGTGGTGGACATGGTGGTGTTGGATGTGGTGGTGGTGGTGGATATGGTGGTGGTGGACGTGGTGGTGGTGGATGTGGTGGTGGTGGACATGTTGGTGGACGTGGTGGTGGACATGGTGGTGGTGGATGTGGTGGTGGTGGACGTGGTGGTGGACATGGTGGTGGTGGACATGGTGGTGGACGTGGTAGTGGTGGTGGATGTGGTGGTGGTAGTGGATGTGGGGGTGGACATGGATGTGGGGGTTGGTCGTGGGGGTGGTGGTGGATGTGGTGGTGGTGGTGGACGTGGTGGTGGTGGTGGTGGACATGGTGGACTTGGTGGTGGTGGAAGTGATGTTGGTGGTGGACGTGGTGGTGGTGGTGGACATGGGGGTGGACGTGGTGGCTGTGGACATGGTGGTGGTGGATGTGGTGGTGGTGGATGTGGTGGATGTGGTAGCTGCTGGACATTATCCAAGTACGTGGAAAACGGCGAGCGTGAAACCCCTTTTGAAGAAATCCTCGCTTGACCCCACGGAATTTTCTAGTTATCGTCCTATCTCCGGCCTTCCTCTAGTAGCTAAAATCGCTGAGAAGGCCATAAACCAGAGTCTGATGGAGTATCTTGAAAAGAATGATGTACTGGATAGGTCCCAGCACGGCTTCCGACCCAGACACTCCACGGAATCGGCTCTTATAACCACAGCTGAGGGGATTAGAGCTGCAGTGGACGGAGGGGGGCGAGCGGTGCTTGTCCTTCTGGACCTGTCCGCTGCGTTCGACACCGTCAACCATGAGGTACTGCTCCAGCGCCTAAGGGGAGTTGGGATTGTGGACCGTGTGTGGGCACTATTGGCGTCCTTCCTAGATAATCGTACACAAAGCCTACAATGGTCCGGCTTACGCTCGGCCAATTTTTCTCTTCCGTGCGGAGTTCCGCAAGGGTCGGCGTTATCCCCGACCCTCTTTAATATCAATGTTAGACCACTGGCTAGCTTGGTCAGACGTCATGGATTCACGCTGGTATCCTATGCGGACGATTCGCAGTTAGTAATATCAACTGTGAACCACCCTGACCAAACAGCGGCCAAGTTTCATGCTTGCCTTATTGAAGTGATGGATTGGATGCGCTTGAGCTTTTTAAAAATCAACACTGAGAAGACCGAAGTGATGGAGTTTGGGAAGGGTACCTCAATTTGGAACTCCCTCTGGTGGCCGGCGGCGGCTGGGCAATGCCCCCTCCCGGTCGGTAAGTAACCTGGGTGTGATTTTGGATGACAAACTAGATATGTCTGCCCAGGTCAACAGCGTAACATCATCATGTTGTCTTCTCTTAAAAACTCTGCGGAAAATTCTTCCATATATCCCTCAGGTGCTCCAGAAGACTGTGATGGCCGCTCTGTTTATGTCCAGACTGGACTACTGCAATGCTATGTTTATAGGGATGGATTAGTTTCAGGTGGGAAAAATCCAGTCCTTACAGAATGCTGCAGTTCAAGTTATCCTGAACCTACCTAGGGGTTGCCCCACTTCAGAAGGGAGGAAATCCCTGCACTGGCTTCCGGTCCAGCAGAGGATCGAGTTTAAGGCTCTCTGTTTGGTCCACCAGGCCCGCTTTGGGGGTGGCGCCAATGATGGAAGGGACAGATTTAAACCCTATTTCCCGCCGCGCGCTTTGCGGTCTGCTAACCAAGGCCTTATCTGTACTTCCAGATTCAAACTTGCGAGATGGGGCGGTCGCTCTTTTGGCAGGCGTGCAGCAAGATTGTGGAACCTCCTGCCTCTGGAGCTGCGACTTCAACCCGATCATGCCCTCTTTAGGAAAATACTGAAGCATCGCCTATTTCAGGTCCAACCATAATTTGGTTGCTCTCCTGCCTGACTACACACACCACAGCGCCAAGACACCTTCGGTATTCGAGCGCTTTACAAGCTTCTTTACACTTATACTTATGTGGTGGTGGTGGAAGTGGTGGTGGACGTGGTGGTGGACGTGGTGGTGGACATGGTAGACGTGGTGGTGGTGGTGGACATGGTGGTAGTGGCGTATGTGATGGAAGTGGTGGTGGTGGACATGGTGGTGGAAGTGGTGGAAGTGGTGGTGGAAGTGGTGGTGGATGTGGTGGTGGTGATGGATGTGGTGGTGGTGGATGTGGTGGTGGTGGAAGTGGTGGTAGACGTGGTGGTAGTGGACGTGGTGGTGGAAGTGGTGGTGGATGTGGTGGTGGTTGATGTGGTGGTGGGGGTGGACGTGGTGGTGGTGGATGTGGTGGTGGACGTGGTGGTGGTGGACGTGGTGGTGGTGGTGGATGTGGTGGTGGACGTGGTGGTGGACGTGGTAATGGTGGACGTGCTGGTGGTGGACGTTCTGGTGGTGGACATGGTGGTGGTGGATGTGGTGATGGTGGACGTGGTGGTGGATGTGGTGGTGGATGTGGTGGTGGATGTGGTGGTGTTGGACATGTTGGTGGACATGGTGGTGGTGGATGTGGTGGTGGACATGGTGGTGGACATGGTGGTGGTGGATGTGGTGGTGGTGGATGTGGTGGTGGTGGAAGTGGTGGTGGTGGAAGTGGTGGTGGGCGTGGTGGGTGTGGTGGGTGTGGTGGTGGTGGTGGTGGTGGTGGTGGTGGTGGATGTGATGGTGGTTGTGGATGTGATGGTGGTTGTGGACATGGTGGTGGTGGACGTGGTGGTGGTGGACGTGGTGGTGGACATGGTGGTGGTGGACGTGGTGGTGGTGGATGTGGTGGTGGTGGTGGGCGTGGTGGTGGTGGATGTGGTGGTGGTGGACATGGGGGTGGACATGGTGGTGGATATGGTGGTGGTGGATATGGGGGGGTGGATGTGGATGTGGTGGTGGTGGATGTGGTGGTTGTGGTGGACATGGTGATGGTGGAAGTGGTGGTGAACGCGGTGAACGTTGTGGTGGTGGATGTGACGGTGGTGATGGATGTGGTGGACGTGGTGGTGGTGGATGTGATAGTGGGGGATGTGGTGGTGGTTGTGGTGGTGGATGTGGTGGGGGTGGAAGTGGTGGTGGACATGGTGGACTTGGTGGTGGTGGTGGTGGAAGTGGTGGTGGTGGACATGGTGGTGGTAGACATGGTGGAGGAAGTGGTGGTGGTGGACGTGCTGATGGTGGACGTGGTGGTGGATGTGGTGGCGGTGGATGTGGTGGATGTGGTGGCGGTGGTGGTGGAAGTGGTGGTGGTGGATGTGGTGGTGGTGGACGTGGTGATGAATGTGGTGGTGGTGGACGTGGTGGTGGAAGTGGTGGTGGTGGATGTGCTGGTGGTGGATGTGCTGGTGGTGGACATGGTGGTGGTGGATGTGGTGGACATGGTGGTGGACGTGGTGGTGGATGTGGTGGTGGTGGATGTGTTGGTGGATGTGGTGGTGGTGGATGTGGTGGTGGTGGTGGACATGGTGGTGGTGGACATGGTGGTGGAGGACATGGTGGTGGTGGATGTGGTGGTGGTGGTGGACATGGTGGTGGTGGACATGGTGGTGGTGGACATGGTGGTGGTGGACGTGGTGGTGGTAGATGTGGTGGTGGACGTGGTGGTGGACGTGGTGGTGGTGGATGTGGTGGTGGTGGACGTGGTGGTGGTGGACATGGTGGTGGTGGTGGTTCTGGTGGTGGTGGACGTGGTGGTGGTGGATGTGGTGGTGGTGAACATGGTGGTGGTGGACATTGTGGTGGTGGACATGGTGGTGGTGGATGTGGTGGTGGAGGTGGTGGTGGTGGTGGACATGGTGGTGGACATGGTGGTGGTGGATGTGGTGGTGGTGGTCATGGTGGTGGTGGACGTGGTGGTGGTGGATGTGGTGGTGGTGGACGTGCTGGTGGTGGACATCGTGGTGGTGGTGGACATCGTGGTGGTGGTGAACCTGTTGGTGGTGGTGGATTTGGTGATGGACGTGGTGGTGGTGGATGTGGTGGTGGTGGTGGACATGGTGATGGTGGATGTGGTGGTGGTGGTGGTCGCCGTGGTGCTGGTGGACATGGTGGTGGTGGACATGGTGGTGGTGGTGTTTGATGTGGTGGTGGATGTGGTGGTGAAGGATGGGGTGGTGGTGGATGTGGTGGTGGTGGATGTCATGGTGGTGGATATGGTGGTGGTGGACATGGTGGTGGATGGGGTGGATGTGGTGGACATGGTGGTGGACATGGTGGTGGTGGAGGGCGTGTTGGTGGTGGACATGGTGGTGGTGGACATGGTGGTGGTGGACATGGTGGTGGTGGACCTGGTGGTGGTGGACGTGGTGGTGGTGGATGTGGTGGTGGTGGTGGATATGGTGGTGTTGGACCTGGCGGTCGTGGTGGTGGACACTGTGGTGGACGTGGTGGTGGTTGACGTGGTGGTGGTTGACGTGGTGTTCAAATAGCTGGCACATTTGCCCTTAGGATCCATACAGCATGGCGATACAGGACATTTGCTTCAACAAAACTTCCACCGTATGAATCAAATATCGGATGCTATTTAAAAAGACACATACAAATGAAACGCATTTCAAATATTTTGACTGTTTGAAAAATTAAGGGCTTTCACTTTTAATTTCCCCAAAGGTAATTGATTAAAAAGTGCTGTCAGTAATAAAGTTAAATCGGGAAATCGGGGAGATTAGTCATCCGCAAGATGACAAAACAAGGAATGCATGTGAGAGAGAGGGGGAGCAGGAGGTGAGCCTGGGAGTGGTGCGTGCGCATGCGTGCAGTCTGCTAATTTTCAAGCACTGCACTTGTGCTTGTGGCGCACCTCTGCTCGCTCCAGCAAGGTGGATGCCGCCACAAGCACGAGTGTGTGCTTGAAAATGAGCAGAGCGACGACTAAAGGCCCTCCTACTCAGCGCATGCGCGCTGCGCAGGCGAGACCTAAAAAAAGGGTCTGGGGGAAAGCAAAATGTTTAGTGAACTTTAGCCAATAAGGGCCAAGTCCTACAGACGTAATTTTAACTATCACACAGCCTGTCATGAATGGATCCACTTATATCAATGACCTATTGGTTTTTGGAGCTACACAAATAGAGCACAATAAAGCTCTCACACAAGTATGTTGTTTACTTATGGATGCAGGTTTGACTTTGAATACAGATAAATGTAAGTTCCACAGGACATAGCTAAAATTATTTGCCCATATATTTTCTGATAGGGGTATGACAACTGATCTTACAAACGTGCAAGCGCAGTTAAATGCTAATCCCCACAAGATGTTTTCTACTGTGCGTTAATTTCTTGGCAAGGCCAGCTATTGTTTCAGATATATACAATAATTTGCCACTGTAAGTGCTCCATTGAGAGATTTGATGAACTAAGAATGTTTCATTTTATTAGTCACATGAATGTGAGAAAAGTTTTGAGAAAATCAAACAAATGGCATATTTCAATCCGAAGCTTCAAACACAGGTTGTTGTCGACACTAGCCCAGTCGGGTTAGGCGCTATCCTTGCATAGCACAGTGGACCGAATGCTCAAAGGCATGTTGTGCCATATGCAAGTAGGACTTTGTTCCAAACAGAACGTGCTTATTCACAACATGAAAAAGAAAGTTTAACCATGATATTGGTTTGTGAACATTTCCATGTATACCTGTACGGAAAGCCTTTTACACTGGTAACTGATCATCAAGCTTTACTTTCTATAGTTAGCAATACAAAGGCCAAGATGCCTCCTCACATTGAGTGATGAGTATTACGATTACGAGAGCATAATTATAACATTGTGCATTGTCCAGGGAAGGATCAGAATCCTGCTGACTACGTTTCCAGAGTGCCTATACAAGGTCATGGTACTCCATCCAAGACGACTGAAGTCTATGTCAATTTCATTGTAAAATCAAACACACCAGCTGCCATTTTGTTAGCCCAGATTATTACTGACATGAACCATGATAGTGACATGCTAAAGTTGAAAGATATAATTACACATCAGTTATGGAACCAACACCTTCAACCTCTCACCAGGAAAGAGTTATACTACGAGGTTCAAAAATCCTGATTCAGAAGCGCTCGCGACAGAAAATTATTGAAGTGGCCCATGAAGGACATTGTGGAATCGTTGCCACAAAACGAGCTTTCGGAAACCGAGTCTGCTTTCCATATCTTGATGAGTGGGTTGAAAAAGAATTAAAGGCCTGTCATCTATGCAGTTGTCTTTCTACAAAAGTAACTCAACACACCGTAAAAATGTCAGTCCTCCCGAAGCATGCTTGGGAGAGAGTAGCCATTGATGTTTTTGGTCCACATGACAATAAGCATCATCGTATGGTGATTGTGGATGAATACTCATGATTTCCATTAATTGAGTATCTCTCATCTACCACTCGAGACACTGAGAGACTAGATTGCATCTTTGTGACATGAGGTGTTCCATCCATATTGCAATCTGGCAATGGCCCGCCTTTTAACAGTTGAGAGTTCAAAGATTTCTTAGAGCATCTGAATTTAAAGCATCAGAAGAGCACACCTTTTTGGCTGCAGGCCAACAGACTTGTTGAGCGCTTTATGAGTACCCTAAAAAAAGAAGTGCAGCATGCTACTCTTGAGAGGCTCGATTTAAAAACTGTGTTAAACTCTATCCTAAGAGCTTATCGTTCAAGAGGTGTCTACCAAGGGACACATGGTGACTGCCCAGCGTCCTGGGTACTCTATTACCAGAGACTCTTCTCACTTTCGGCATTTAACTAATGGTTCATCAGATCTACATGTTGAAAGGAGAGACTGACTCTGAAGCACCAGTGACTGCTGTTGCCTTTTTTGTGAAAATTGCATGAAGATTCAACACAAATAGTGCCAAAGTTAGTAGTGAAACAAAAAACACGTTGTTTATGGGAAAAACTGGTCCTAACTTTAACTACCAAGTGTCTATTGCTAGGAGGGTGGGGGAGGGAGAGGGAGATGAAGGGAGGGAAAGAGAGGGAGACAGAGGGAGGGAAAGAGAGGGAGACAGAGAGAGAGAAAAGAGAGAGAGAGAGAGAGAGAGAGAGAGATTATGCAGATGCTTGGAGGCCGTGATTCATGAGAGACCAACCTTTGTTAGTTATAATGACTCATCCTTCCCTAACAATGGTAATAAATGGCCTTTTTACAAGCAAATTTGTTTTAGCAAAAGTTATTTAACCAAAACTAGGATGCAAAAGGTTACATTTCTCCATCAAGGTAAAATCACAATAAAGAGGTAACCTGACTATATGGGGAGCTGTGTCCCTGTGTAAGGTAAATATTACATGCATTCCGTTTTTCCCTGTGCTGTAGTAGCAAACTCGAATTGGACCTTCACACTGTAGTAATAAATATGTGACTGTGTGAGTATTAGTGCAGTTGCTCTAAATACTTTATTTGGGTAAATTTATTAACTGCTATGGTGTGTGAGTGACTGAATTTTGGGGTGCCTTGGTAAATGTTTTGAATCGAACTGGAGAGGGGACTCTTTTCACAAAATTATTTTGTAAAAGGATTCCTCTACATGATATTATTGACACTTTGCAAATATATTTTCTACAGAGCAAAGGATTTCACAGGCGGTTCTGAAGGGGTACTAATGGTAACTCATACACGCATTGTGACCAGGACACATGTTTTACTATTGGGTATCAGGAAAGTGAACCCAAGGAAAAAACTAGTGGCAAAAACCCAAGAAGCGATCCCCAAGGACTCCAACAGAGGCAGAAGGAGGACAATCTCAGTACCTAAACAGAATCAAACACAAATACAAAATATTCAATAAACTGCTCAAGAGACAAACAATAATCAACTAGCAGAAAAGAAAACTAGATCAAACAGGAGAGGAAACAAGTGGGTGAAATGCAAACGGTGCCAAACACTACAAAGCGGAGCTACCCGAAGCGTTAGGCTGCACCGTGCAACAGTGTTTGGAGACTGTAATAGAAAACTTCATTGCACCTTCCTGGGGAGCCCGAAAGTGTTTGCAGTCTGTGATCGTTGCCTTGGGAAAGCACTGAAATAGTAACCGAAAACCCTTCCTTATGGGATGGATGTCTGTATGATATTTGCCCGCTAGATGGTGGTGTGCGCTTGTTTAAAAACAAGCAGTCAGCTTTTAGATTCGGCAAAATCACACATCTGTCTTCCTAAAATACCCCCTCGCCTTGCTCACACATGCCACTTTTCTTTTGATATAGGGCGAACTCGACCCGAAGGTATTGGAGCGCTTTACACGAGCACCAGTTACATTACACGCTGACACATTTACTTTTGGTAGACACAGGAAGATTAAGTGATTTGCCCGGAATCACAGGATGGGGAGCCGAAGCCGCATCTCCAAACTGGTTCCCCTATTTCAAAGTCGGCAGCGCTCGTCGTTACACCACATCCACTTACCGAAACACATGATCGCCACCACAGCACCCAACTGCCGTCCACCCCCACAACGAAGAGAGCATGGAGTCCGGTGGGCCAAAACAGAAGTGCCACACGGGGCACAAGCGGAGCACCATGTGGCTGCCGAAGTTGCCGAGGTTAAAGCATGAGCCAAGTGGGCAATTGCCCATGGTCCCCACATTTTAAAGACCCACCGTTTAAATGTTCAGAGTGGTGGAATAGTTTTCATTGTGCCATGAAGAATGAATGCCAGCCAGTGATGTGGATGTCTGGTTATGAATATGCAGCAGTTAAAGTTACAGCTTCAAACACAATATGCATACTTTTTTATTTTAAGTATTGTGCTTTAGTTTACTAAACATGCATCCAGTTGCACAGTGTCATTACCAGAATGAGAGTAACTGGCTGGTTAGACAAAGAACTCCATACAAAATATTAGATAAAAAATGTAAAGATAAACATCTTAAAGTTTAACTTATAATTTAATATTATTTTGCTTCAAGACAGATTGCATTATCTAAAATGAATAATAAATTCAAAGTGATTCCAAAAAGGGGACCCGGCAACATGCTAAGTGACTGAGTCTTCAAGGCGATGGTGCTGCGACACATCCTTCAATTCGCGCCCCTGCTCTCCGTGCACTCGAGACCCAGCATTGGCTCACTCCTCACTGCTGCTCTGACCTCTCCTTCTGAACTGACTCTTCTCCTGCATTTTGGCCAACTGTACCCCCTTTTGATATTTGAACCAGGATTTTCTCTGTCAGAGGTGGCAGTGTTGGTTCAAAAAACCAGCTCCACAGTACCCTTGGATGTATTGGAAAATCCACTTTCAACGTTTAGAAGTGCCTGTCCCTGTGTTCCGGTGTCCTTCGTTCACATGAGACTATGGGTTAGCTTGTCTCAGAATCCACTGGGGTTGTAGAACCTCTCAGTAACATGCTTAGGTGGCAGAGTCCGCATGTTCAGGTAATGATTTCTGGGAATTAATTTGAAAATACAATGGGAATTTGTGCATTACAAACTTGCAGCTAAGAAAGTACCTCCGCTTCACCACCCACTCAGACGACCACGCGAACAACATAGAGCACCTCCACTTCCAGGTTCAGACCAACCCGAACACCACCCTCCGAGGCACCCTCATCTACAGCCCTCCCGGACCCCATCTACCATTCAGTGACTCCATCTTCGACTTCATCGCACCCCACGCTCTCACCTCTTCTGGCTACATCCTCCTCCGCGACTTTAACTTTGATATGGATAATCCCTACAACAAGAACACATCTTCCCTGCTGGATAGCCTTGCCGCCGTCTGACTCAGATAACAGATCACCACTCCAACCCACTCAGCAGAACTCACACTCTACCCCATCTTTTCCGCCAGCAATAACATTTCCTTCAACCACATCTTTGATTTTTTTTGTTTTTTTTTTAATGCAGATTTATATAGCGCAAACCCGACCTGAAGGTATTGGAGCCCTTTACATGAGCACCGGTTACGTTACACAGGGACACATTCTTCTTCTTTTTTTTTTGGTAGGCATGGGGAGATTAAATAATTTGCCCAGGATCACATGATGTGGATGCGACCCCGAGGCTCAAACCTTGGTTTCCAGCACCAGCGTCGTCATTCTAGCTGTCAGACCTCTTCCTCTCCCCCTGAGTTGCCTTGGAATGACCACCGCCGCATCCGCTTTTCCTTCACCAAACACACTACCACGCCCACCACTACCCTCGCAGAAGCTGGTACAAGGTCACAGAAGAACAACCTCCACCAATGCATCTCCAACTGCGCCAACGCACTGGCTCCTATCAAGAAAGTATCGGCAAACCACACTCAAAAAAAGCTGATTGGTTCTCCCCCGCTCTGCATGAGTCCAGACACCCCTGTAGATGGCTGGAAAAGAGATTGAGGAGCAGCAAGACCATGGAATACCGCACATCACCACCTCATTAGAATAACAAAGAAAAAGGCCCTAGAAGAAAGGATCAACGCCAACGTGCACAATAGTATAGTGGTCAAAGATTTCGCCATACCCAGCACAGGGACATCAGACATCCCACCCTCCCAAGACCTCTGCAACAAAACTCAGGGCCTTCTTCCACAGCAAGATTAAGGAGATCTATGACAGCTTCAACGACCGCAATCCCCAAGACCCTCTTACCCCACTTGCAACCACCGCACCAAACTACACCAGACCCCAGCAGACCCTCATCAGTTGGACTACCCTGACCACTGACGACACCCTCAAGAGCATCCACTCTGGATCACCCTCAGACCCCTGCCCACACCACATCTTCAACAGATCCGGCACCTCCATCGCCCCCGGACTCATCAACTGCTCCATCAACTCCGCCACATTCCCAGAAGACTGGAAACATGCAGATATCAATCCTTTGCTGAAATGAAACCCTCTGCTGACCCGAAGGACCTCAAGAACTTTAAGATCCATCTCTCTGCTACCCTTTCCAGCCAAGGTCATGGAGAAGACAATCAATGCTCTACTTTCCAAGTTCATCGAGGCAAACCATATCCTGTACCACTCGCAATCTGGCTTCCAAAGTAATCACAGTATGGAGACTGCCCCCCTTGCCCACACAGACAATTTCCACCCCCTCCTCGACTGAGGCAAAACTGCAGCCCTCATCCTCCTGGACCTCTCGGCTGCCTTCGACACCGTCTCCCACTGCACCCTATGCACAAGACTCCACAATGCCAGCATCTGCGAAAATGCCCTGGAAGTGGATCCCATCCTTCCTCACCGGCCAAACACAGAGATTAAGGCTACCACAGTTCCACTTGGAACCCACAGAAATCAGCTGGGGAAGGCCGCAGGGCTCCTCCCTGAGCCCCACTCTCTTCAACATCTACATGGCCCAGCCTGCAGCCATTGTCAGGAAGCACAGACTCAATATTGTCTCCTATGCCGATGACACCCAGCTTATCCTCTCCCCTCACCAATGAACCCACAGTTGCCAAGAGCAACTTACACAATGGGATGAGGCTGTCGCCACCTGGATGAAGGAAAGCTAAACTCAGGGAAGACCGAAGTCCTCATCTTGGGCTCCATCCCCTCTGCTTGGGATGACTCCTGGTGGCCTGCAGATCTTGGACCTCGGCCCACACCCAGAGACCATGCTAGAAACCTTGGCATCATCTTGGACTCCTCGCTCACCATGAGCTGCCAGATCAACGCCATCTCATCATCCTGCTTCCACATGCTATGCCTGCTCCTAAAGATCTTCAAGTAGATCCCCATCGAGTCCAGAAAGATGGTCACCCATGCACTCATCAGCAGCAGACTCGACTACGGCAACGCACTCTACACCAGCATCACTGAGAAACTCCTCAAGAAACTGAAAAGCATCCAGAGTGCCTCTGCCAGACTCATCCTCATCATCTCCCACCACAGCCACATCACCAGGCACCTGAAAGACCTCCACTGGCTCCTAGTCAACAAAAGGATCACCTTCATGCTCCTCACACATGCCTACAAAGCCCTACGCGACACGGGACCTGCATACCACAACCACCGCCTCTCATTCCACGCACCCACCAGAGACCTCAGTTCTGCTCAACTGGCCCTGGCCGCCATCCCACATCGGGGGACGATCCTTCTCCTACCTTGCAGCAAATACCTAGAACTCAAAACCTGGCTCTTCGACTGAACCACAGTGCCTTGTGACAGATCTGCAGTCACCCCTCCCCCCCCCCAGCGCGTTGAGACCCTACGGGGTGAGTAGTCGCGCCACCTGATTGATTGCTTGATGCCTCATTTTAATCCACTGCTCCTGAGTCTTGAATTCTAATGCACAAAGGCATCTTTTCACTGCATAAAGTAAAGTACATAACTTGGCTACAATGCATCTTTTTACACAAGCTTGCATTGCTGGATACGTGTGTTTTTGTCAAAACAATTGATGATTGAACTTAGAAAAACAAATTGGTTGTTCACTCCTCTCTTGGGCCTCCGCTGGACACCCTCTAAACTGCTAAAGGTGAAACCATTGCTTATCTTAAAATAATTGAAATGTCCCTCACAACCCAAAATGTAATCTCTGCTTTTATAGAAGGGAGTAAAGCTTTTAGCCTCAGTGAACTATACTTGAGCTGGGCTCCACCTGACGTTTCCTGGCATTACAGCATCAGTGTGGGTTTGAAACCTAAAGCTTTACTGATGCCACTAGGAGAGGTGAAGGTAAAGATCACAAGCAACAGTTACGCTGGCAATAGTGATTAGATAACGTTCCTGGACATATGGGTGACGTTTTGTGAGGATTCTGATACAAAAGGCACAGTTTTAGTCAATTGACTTATGTTCATCCATAGTTAGACATCGATCAAACGTGTGACCAGGGCTCTTGCTTGTTAAGGGGGAGTGCTATAATAATCTTGCAGATGTATAGCTAACTATATGTTGCTCTGTAATTTAGAATTCTTCGCAGGGCACCAATGAGCACTGATTCCCTCTTACAGCTGCTGTTTAGGAGCAGCTCCTTGACATCCTTCCATTCCTGGACAGGGCTGCTGCAGCCTCCATTATTTTTATTGATAATCCCAGTGACAGGAAAGGATAACGGGGTATCGTCTGTGCAAGTGTGGAGCTCCACTCTGCGATCTTCCATCAAATCGTGGATGGCTTGTGGATATTAAAGAAAGCTCCCAGGGTGGGCATCCACAGAGTATACTGTTATGGTTAAATGATGGCTTTCTTTGTTGTTTATTATGGAATTGAGCATATGTTATGTTAGAACCTTTAGAGTCTGAGTTCCTCTAGAGCACGGGTACTCATAGTACGGCCCGCGGGCCGTCAGCGGCCCGGCAAGCCTTCCTTGGCGGCCCGCGGACCTTGCAGACATAGTGCCTGTGTCCCTGTGCTTGTCAGTGAACACCGCCGGTTGCAGCAGCGCGGAGCTGTGAGGCCGGGATTCTTTTAAAGGCCATTTACTTGTTAATGAGGCTTTGTTGTATTTCACCTCTTCTTAGCGCCCCTGCATCTCCCCTCTGATTGAGTGGAGATGCAGGGGCGCTAAGAAGAGGTGAAATACAACAAAGTCTCATTAACAAGTGAATGGTCTTTAAAAGACCTGTGAAGTACTTGGGTGCGGCCGTGAGCGTTCCCTGGAAGCCGTCTCAGCGCGGGGTGAGGTGACAGAGGACAGCAGGGTGAGGTGATGGAGGGCAGCAGGGAGTGAGAGCAGGGGGTGAGGTGACAGCGGGAGGAAGACAGAGTGCGACAGAGGGAGGAAGAGGGAGGGAGGGAGAGGAGGGAGAGGAGGAAGACAGGGAGAGGGGGGAAGACAGGGAGAGGGAGACAGAGGGAGGGGGAGGGAGGGTGGGAGAGGGAGGGAGACGGAGGGAGAACGGAGGAGGGAGGGAGAGAGACAGAGTGAGGGAGACAGAGGGAAAGAGAGAGCAATAGAGAGAGGGAGGGAGACGGAGAGAGGGAGGGAGAGGGAGAGAGAGAGAGGGAGGGAGGGGGACAGAAAGAAAGGGAGACAAACAGTGAGTGAGACAGAGGGAGGGAGAGAGAGGGAGGGAGACGTAGAGGAAGGGAGGGAGAGAGGGAGACAGAGAGAGGCAGGGAGACAGAGGGAGGAAGGGAGGACAAAGGGAGGGAGGGAGACAGAGGGAGGGAGGCAGACAGAGGGAGGGAGGGAGACAGAGGGAGGGAGGCAGACAGAGGGAGGGAGGGAGACAGAGGGAGGGAGGGAGACAGAGGGAGGGAGACGGAGACAGAGGGAGGGAGACGGAGACAGAGGGAGGGATAGGGAGGGAGGGAGACAGAGGGAGAGAGGGAGAGGGAGGGAGACAGAGGGAGAGAGAGAGAGAGGGAGGGGACAGAGTGAAAGGGAGACAAACAGAGTGATGGACGGAGAGAGAGACAGAGAGAAAGGGAGACAAACAGAGTGATGGACGGAGAGAGAGACAGAGAGAAAGGGAGACAAACAGAGTGATGGACGGAGAGATAGATAGATAGAGAGGGCGGGAGACAGAGTGAGAGATAGATAGATAGATAGATAGATATGTGTGCATACCGGGTCTGGAGGCTCAGTGGATGAAGGCGTCCGCTGCAGTGGCCTGTGTTCAACCTCATGGTCATAGTTTTTTTTTTGCTCTAGCCCCGCCCCCTCCCCCACTGGAGGTTTTTTTTTGCTCTAGCCCCGCCCCCTCCCCCACTGGCCCCGCCCCCACCGGTGCGGCCCTCAGCCAGAAACCACACTGTAAATTTGGCCCCCGAGAGAAAGTTTGTGAGTACCCCTGCTCTAGAGGTTCCAGGTTTAGCACTTGCAGATGAGTGAGGTGCAGATTGTTGGTGGTGTTTTGCACTCTTCAATAAATGTAAGCTGTGCAGTGGGGGCTAGTGGCTTATGAAAGAGATGAGGTAAAGCGGCAGCAGGTCTTGAGGCTCACGACTACCACTTTCATATGTCACTAGCCGATGCTGCTCGCAGGTTAACCAAAATTAATGCAAATATAATTAAGTATATATATATATATTTTTTTTTTCTCCACTGAAAAAAACATAGGTTTCAGAGACGTTATAGTTAGGAATTAGCATTTAAAAAACCTTAGAAATTCACTGAAAAAACCATAGGTTTTAGAGAAAGTTATAGTTAGCCAGTTAGCTGGACATTTCACTCGTAAAAAACTCGTGAAATTCCCCCCGTTATAGTTAGTTCAGCTAACTATAACTCGTGCCCCCGCAATGCACTGCTGATGACGTCACATATTATATCACTCATGACATGGTCAGTGACATCACTGATGACATCACTGATGATATCTCAAATGTGGCCCCCCTCCCGGGCCACTTCTGGCACCGGGGACCCCATCCCCCGGGGCCGGCCCTATCCTTTGGGGACCATGGGGGGGTCCCCAATCCCTCCAAGGTCTTTCCAGCTCCCCGCGTCCTGCGGGAGCCGGCATTGCTTTCCCACATGGGGAGCTGCTAAGATGCAGCTCCCCATGTTGAAAAGCAATCGGCGTTGGTTTTTGGAAGAGAGAGCAGGTTTCCTGCTCTCTCTTCCAAAAACCAAAACAGAGTTTGCTATGGCAGGGCGGGAGCCTCAAGGCTTATGCCCTGCCATAGCAAACTGCAGTGTCCCGGGGTGGGCACCCCAGGACACTGCAGGAGCTGGCCCTGGGGGGTGGCGGTTCCCAGGGCCATCGAGGGCTACAGGAGGGGGTCCACGCTGCCCCCCTCCTACCATTTACAAAGCTCTGAGGTTGTGGTGGTCCCCGGGGCTGCGGGGTCCATAACGGACCCCCCAAATTGCATTGGGGAGGTGGTGGTCCCCGGGGCATGTGGGGGGGCTCGAGCCCCCCCACACAGGTTTGTTTATTTTTTTTAAAACAAGCCCCGGGGGTGGCGGTCCCCAGGGCTGCAGGGGGGCCATTTGCCCCCCGCAAATATTTTAGAAAAGCCCCCGGGAGTGGCGGTCCCCGGGGCTTGGGGTGGGCCATGAGCCCCTCCGGAAATATTTTTGAAAAGCCCCGGGGGTGTCGGTCCCCGGGGCTTGTTTTAAAAAAAAATAAACAAACCTGTGTGGGAGTTGCACTTCGTTTTTTTTTTCACAGCCGGATACGCGGATCCTCCGCGCATCCCGCGATTAAAAATAAATAAATCAATTTGGGGGCCCTGGGGGTCCTTGTGTGACCCCCTGGGCAGGCCTAGGGGGTCAGGGTGTTTCTACCCTGCCCCCTTTTCGTGTTTTGCACGTTTGTTTTTCTCTTTTCTTGTGCTTCGTAGGCACAAGATGGCTGCCAACACTTCCTGGTTTGGAGTGTTGACAGCCAATTAGCATGAAGCTCGTGATCGGGTGGGTGCGCGGATCCTCCGTGCCTCTAGATATCACTATCTATATTTCTTAATTTCTCAAAAACTACTGAACGGATTTACACCATTTTTAAAAAGGTCGCTTTCTGAGCCAAGCAGTACCTTTGTGCCAAATTTGGTGTAATTCCGTTCAGCAGTTTTGCCCTAACCGTGTCTAAAGTTTCCTATAGGAAAATGATTTTTAGACCACTATTTTTTGAATTTCTCAGGAACTACTGAACGGATTTACACCATTTAAAAAAAGGGCGCTTTCTGAACCAAGGGCTACCTTTTTGCAAAATTTGGTGTAATTCCGTTCAGCAGTTCGGGCTGTAGCCGTGTCTAAAATTTCCTATGAGAAATAACATGGGGAAAACGCGTTTTGGGACCCCCCTTTTTTATCGGCCCCCACTTGACGAATCACCCCCAAACTTTCAGGATAGGAGCCGACCGGAACGGGCCATTAGTTTTGAAAATTTCACGAAGATTCGTCAACCGGCGCCAAAGTTATTGGGAATAGAATGTTACGATTTTCCTATTGATAATAGGTCCTAACTATAACTACCTACTGGCGACTGCCAGTAGGTTATTTATATATATATATATGTATATATATATATATACATATATGTATATATATATATATATATATATATATATATATATATATACATACGAGTCCTTGCTTAAATATTTGAAATACTGTTTGTCCCTTCTCACTGTTGACAGATTGACTATTTAAATGTTGATCAAACGGCCACCCCCCTCATTAGCATATGATTAAGACTCATGTTTGGAGTCGAAACGCGTAATGCTTTACTCTTTTGCCAGCATTAGAAAGAACCTGTCACTATTGATTGGCTGGAGGCCTGTGTCACGTAACAGAACGTTGCAGTTCGTGTTTTCATTTGGGAAATATAAGGAGTGATCTTCCTGCACAGGCCCGACCCGACAGGCTGGGCATCCTCTTCGTCAACTTTCATATGGATTTATGGTAAAAAAGGGATGCCCGCTGGCTGCAGCTTTGAAATGTTTCATGGAAGGTCCCGGGAGGCCCGCCTGACATGACAGAAAATTTTTAAGGGAGCCAGGGTTTGCAGGAAAATTTTCTCATGCACACCATCATGACGGAAGTGCATTGGAATGGCAAACAGCAAAGAACTGAGGGGCATATTATCAAGCACGGCGTTAAAATTATCGCCACTTTAGCGGCAGAAAAATGCCACTAAAGCATTAGCCCAGACAACAGAACTAAGGTCAGTGAAAGCAGCAAAATGCAAACAAGATGATTAAAACATAATGGACTTACGAGTACATCTAAAATGTTGAAAATGTCCACTGACTTCATTTAAATAACAGTGGCAGCTGGTGGAATTTGAAACTGGTGAGGCGTATACAGAAAGAATCAACGTATGCGAGAGAGCGCAGCGAGCGAGCCCGACCGCAATAAGGAGGGTTCGGGGAAGGGGGTTTCCCCCATGAAGAAATTTTTTTAAATTTGACATCTTTTTGGTGCGATTTTCAGCACTATTTCTGTGATAAATGGACTAAAAATTCAGTCCTTCTAGGCATTCATAAAAGAAAACTCATGCATTATTTCAGAGAATTTCTGGGTTGCCAAGCAAGTCTGACTTCTGAAGAGGGCTACGGTACTAAGCAAGACTGCTGTGGCTCTACCCGTTCCAATAGAAAACACTAGTTAGCGATGTGAACAAGTTCAATGGACAAACCTGGGGTCTAGGGAGAGAATGGCGTAGGCTGGTAGTCTCACAACCACCTAAAACTGAACTCACTGAAAACTGAATTCCTCCTCATTTCCCCTCCTCTGACTTCTCCCTCCGGTACAAGAATGGCTGAACTGTTTAGATGCCCTCAGCTGCAAACCAACCATCATTGAGTGCAAACCAACCCTAGGTATCAGCTTTGATTAAAAACGTGAGTATGTGGCCCCACACAAAATCCTCCACTCAAAGTACGCTCCCAGCTCAGAATCATTAAAAAGGTCAAACTCTTCATCATTCAGCATGACTTTAAGAATGTAGTGCAAAACATATTCAGACTTGAATATGGCAATGTGACGCTTATCAGTACTCTGAAATTTCACCTGGTGCCTCTGAACGCAACCCTCAATGCCGCTTAAAGACTGTTTTTCAGGAATAAGGCGCTTTAGACATATTGGTTCTTCTCTTAGTCTCCTAAATTGGCTACTGATTAAAGCAAGATGAATACTCAAGGTAGCTTGTCTTATTCAACTCCACCCGCCTTGAGGAAGTCACTCCCTGCGTAGTTTAGACACTCTTCAACTTGAGCCGCCAAGGTTCAATAAAGAGAAGACCTTATGCTCCTCATCTGGCTCCACCCCCAATATGCGGAACTCACTACTACAAGATGTTTGCACCAACCACTCATCTGCCACTTTTCATGAAGAAGTTAAAGCCTTACTAGCTGAAAAATTCCTATCTGACTTACCTCCTCTTTGAAGTGCTGGAGCCGTTCCTCCTTTCTGCCCTGGCCCTTACACCTGGATTATTCTACTAGTCTTACTTCAGGGTTCTCTCTTTATCAGGTTTACCTTTCTCCGTGTTTTCCACACTTTAGTAGTGTATATACCGGCCTACTGATGCCTCATCTGTGAATTAAGCAAACTTCGTTCCTCGGTCACCTTTTGCAAT
Source organism: Triturus cristatus (assembly GCF_964204655.1). Lineage (NCBI taxonomy): Eukaryota > Metazoa > Chordata > Amphibia > Caudata > Salamandridae > Triturus > Triturus cristatus. The sequence goes on from NC_140583.1 coordinate 492,729,029, forward strand.
TTAAGGACCTTAATATGTGACAGCTATCAGACCTTACAACTTGCTCCACAGCATGTTGCTGCTTTAATCTCCTAGCTTTCTTGCTTCTTTGTGTTTTTTGTTTTCACTGCAGCCTCTCCATCCAACTGTCGTGCTTTATAGAGTGATCTGACCGCCCGGCACCCACCCCCCCCCACCCCTCGATCATGTTTGGGGTTTTAAAAAAATCTATAAAATAAATAAATAAACTTGTGACCTCTGGAGCCACCGACGAGCCTGTGGGGGTGGAACTGATGTCTCTGAGCCCTGTCTGCAGAGCTGGGGGGCAATATAGTCTATCGTCGCTCACCAAGTCCCTCATAAATGATCAGCTTGGTTCAACAGGACTACAGCACTGGGGTTTTGTGTGCAAAGCATTTACGTGTCCGACCCCCATGTATGTACACCCCAGTACGTACAAGTCGTACCCCCACCCCTGTACGTGTCGTACCACCGTCAATGTACACCCCAGTACGTTCCAGTCCTACCCCCACCCCTGTACGTGTCGTACCACCGTCAATGTACACCCCAGGACGTTCCAGTCGCACCCCCACCCCTGTACGTGTCGTACCACCGTCAATGTACACCCCAGTACGTTCCAGTCCTACCCCCACCCCTGTACATGTCATGTAATAATGCACACTCTGTGCCCAGCCTGAGGCTGCTGTGCTGTGTAAATAGAGAAGCTGACAAGACTAGAGTGAGGTGCTGCATCGCAACATCATAATTAAAGTGAGTGGGCAGTGGGGCAGTGGTGTAATCCAAAATGATGGGGCCTGCTCTGTAGAATCTGATGAATGGGGTGGAGGGGCGGCTGGGGAGCGCTGCAGTAGCCAGCACTGACTGAGCAGTATACTTGTTCCTCGTTATTGAAGGGAGGGTGAGAAAACAGCAAGGGAAGAGGTATGGAAGAAGAAAGAGTAACCAATGGGGGGGGGAGATAAAGTAATAAGGGACATAAGACCGCCATCTCACATTTATACTGTTCCGGGTAGTGCACACAAGATTACAGCCTGGAAACAGCTCAAGTGTTTCCTTTCTAATCCTCAGCCTCATCCAATCAAGAACACACGTATCTCGCTCAGATATGGACAAAAAACAAAAGTACTCCCTTGGATATCTCACCCACTCTTTGAGTATGCATATATCTCTCTTACAATGCACCAACCCCAGCAAACAAAATATTTCTACACACCTGCAAAACAGAGGAAAAACAACCTGAGATTATCCATCCACGGTCATCCCGGAGTGTCCCCTGTTCAAAACTTGTAATCAGCTACAGAACCCACCGAGCTCTCTCTGATCCAGCGCCTTAAATATCCCACCCACCCTCACAGCAGAAGTACCGTCCTCGTCCATCTATGCCATAACCAGAGCAGACTCCACCCTGACACCAAGAGCGAAGCGCTTCCATCGCCATCTCACCCACCATCGGAGCTGATAGATTAATACATCACTCGCCAAGAGAGCACACACACATTGGTGGCAATTACGATCCGGTAAAAAAATTCCCCGTGCGACTCGTATCCGGTCTTTTTACCGTACGAATCGTACAAGTGCCGTACGAACTGGCAATCACGATTCGCATGGTAAAAAGTCCATACGAACCGCATCGGGAATGATTTCCCACACGTCCTCGGGTCGGAAAATGTGTCCGACACGTCCTCGGACGATTTACCATACAAATGTGAAAGGTGAAGTCCGACCGAGGAATCACGATCCATCCCGTGCGTCCGATGTTACAACCGTATGGAAAAAACACCGTCCGCACCGAACTCCCATAGCAACCATGGAGACATGTGCCCGCATACGCGCCCAACACTCCCCCCCGCCCCCGTACGTCCGAGACGTACCCCCACCCCTGTACGTGTCGTACCACCGTCAATGTACACCCCAGTACGTTCGAGTCGTATCCCCACCCCTGTACGTGTCGTACCACCGTCTATGTACACCCCAGTACGTTCCAGTCCTACCCCCACCCCTGTACGTGTCGTACCACCGTCTATGTACACCCCAGTACATTCCAGTCCTACCCCCACCCCTGTACGTGTCGTACCACCGTCAATGTACACCCCAGTACGTTCCAGTCGCACCCCCACCCCTGTACGTGTCGTACCACCGTCAATGTACACCCCAGGACGTTCCAGTCGCACCCCCACCCCTGTACGTGTCGTACCACCGTCAATGTACACCCCAGTACGTTCGAGTCGTACCCCCACCCCTGTAAGTGTCCGACCCCCATGTATGTACACCCCAGTACGTACGAGTCGTACCCCCACCCCTGTACGTGTCGTACCACCGTCAATGTACACCCCAGGACGTTCCAGTCCTACCCCCACCCCTGTACGTGTCCGACCCCCATGTATGTACACCCCAGCACGTTCGAGTCGTACCCCCACCCCTGTACGTGTCGTACCACCGTCAATGTACACCCCAGTACGTTCCAGTCGCACCCCCACCCCTGTACGTGTCGTACCACCGTCAATGTACACCCCAGGACGTTCCAGTCGCACCCCCACCCCTGTACGTGTCGTACCACCGTCAATGTACACCCCAGTACGTTCGAGTCGTACCCCCACCCCTGTACGTGTCCGACCCCATGTATGTACACCCCAGTACGTACGAGTCGTACCCCCAACCCTGTACGTGTCGTACCACCGTCAATGTACACCCCAGTACGTTCCAGTCCTACCCCCACCCCTGTACGTGTCCGACCCCCATGTATGTACACCCCAGTACGTTCGAGTCCTACCCCCACCCCTGTACGTGTCGTACCACCGTCAATGTACACCCCAGTACGTTCCAGTCCTACCCCCACCCCTGTACGTGTCGTACCACCATCTATGTACACCCCAGGACGTTCGAGTCGTACCCCCACCCCTGTACGTGTCCGACCCCCATGTATGTACACCCCAGTACATTCCAGTCCTACCCCCACCCCTGTACGTGTCGTACCACCGTCAATGTACACCCCAGTACGTTCCAGTCCTACCCCCACCCCTGTACGTGTCATACCACCGTCTATGTACACCCCAGTACGTTCGAGTCGTACCCCCACCCCTGTACGTGTCCGACCCCCATGTATGTACACCCCAGTACGTTCCAGTCCTACCCCCACCCCTGTACGTGTCGTACCACCGTCTATGTACATCCCAGCACGTTCGAGTCGTACCCCCACCCCTGTACGTGTCGTACCACCGTCAATGTACACCCCAGTACGTTCCAGTTGCACCCCCACCCCTGTACGTGTCGTACCACCGTCAATGTACACCCCAGGACGTTCCAGTTGCACCCCCACCCCTGTACGTGTCGTACCACCGTCAATGTACACCCCAGCACGTTCGAGTCGTACCCCCACCCCTGTACGTGTCCGACCCCCATGTATGTACACCCCAGTACGTACGAGTCGTACCCCCACCCCTGTACGTGTCGTACCACCGTCAATGTACACCGCAGGACGTTCCAGTCCTACCCCCACCCCTGTACGTGTCCGACCCCCATGTATGTACATCCCAGTACGTTCCAGTCCTACCCCCACCCCTGTACGTGTCGTACCACCGTCTATGTACACCCCAGTACGTTCCAGTCCTACCCCCACCCCTGTACGTGTCGTACCACCGTCAATGTACACCCCAGTACGTTCGAGTCGTACCCCCATCCCTGTACGTGTCGTACCACCGTCTATGTACACCCCAGTACGTTCCAGTCCTACCCCCACCCCTGTACGTGTCGTACCACCGTCAATGTACACCCCAGGACGTTCCAGTCACACCCCCACCCCTGTACGTGTCGTACCACCGTCAATGTACACCCCAGTACGTTCCAGTCCTACCCCCACCCCTGTACATGTCGTACCACCGTCAATGTACACCCCAGGACGTTCCAGTCGCACCCCCACCCCTGTACGTGTCGTACCACCGTCAATGTACACCCCAGTACGTTCCAGTCGCACCCCCACCCCTGTACGTGTCGTACCACCGTCAATGTACACCCCAGTACATTCCAGTCGCACCCCCACCCCTGTACGTGTCGTACCACCGTCAATGTACACCCCAGTACGTTCGAGTCGTACCCCCACCCCTGTACGTGTCCGACCCCCATGTATGTACACCCCAGTACGTACAAGTCGTACCCCCACCCCTGTACGTGTCGTACCACCATCAATGTACACCCCAGGACGTTCCAGTCCTACCCCCACCCCTGTACGTGTCCGACCCCCATGTATGTACACCCCAGTACGTTCCAGTCCTACCCCCACCCATGTACGTGTCGTACCACCGTCTATGTACACCCCAGTACGTTCGAGTCGTACCCCCACCCCTGTACGTGTCCGACCCCCATGTATGTACACCCCAGTACGTTCCAGTCCTACCCCCACCCCTGTACGTGTCGTACCACCGTCTATGTACACCCCAGCACGTTTGAGTCCTACCCCCACCCCTGTACGTGTCGTACCACCATCAATGTACACCCCAGTATGTTCCAGTCGCACCCCCACCCCTGTACGTGTCGTACCACCGTCAATGTACACCCCAGTACGTTCGAGTCGTACCCCCACCCCTGTACGTGTCCGACCCCCATGTATGTACGCCCCAGTACGTACGAGTCGTACCCCCACCCCTGTACGTGTCGTACCACCGTCAATGTACACCCCAGGACGTTCCAGTCCTACCCCCACCCCTGTACGTGTCCGACCCCCATGTATGTACACCCCAGTACGTTCCAGTCCTACCCCCACCCCTGTATGTGTCGTACCACCGTCTATGTACACCCCAGTACGTTCGAGTCGTACCCCCACCCCTGTACGTGTCCGACCCCCATGTATGTACACCCCAGTACGTTCCAGTCCTACCCCCACCCCTGTACGTGTCGTACCACCGTCTATGTACACCCCAGCACGTTCGAGTCCCACCCCCACCCCTGTACGTGTCGTACCACCGTCAATGTACACCCCAGTACGTTCCAGTCGCACCCCCAACACAACCTCCTAAGTACGGAGCGCACCCCAGGCCCCAACATCACAACCGCATGTACGAGTCGTACCAAGCCACACACAAGGACAACACCGTACAACCAAATGGCCCATGTACACACCGTACACACGCTCAAAACGCACGTACACAACCAGGACAAAACTAAACAACACAAGAATACACTATTCGAATGGCACAAAGCCACTAAACATGGCCAACAAACACTAAAAAAACACATTCACTGACCTGCAACTGCCAAAAACAAACAGAGGCCCAAAACACCACCACTCCTTATAACACACCCACCCAAACTTCAAACACAGCCACACCCACCAATGGACCAATAAAAAGGGCCCACACACACAAACCATGAGCCTTTGCAACAGACTCACTGCTGCCAGACACCACAGAACCATACTACAAGCTCCACCACACGTCACACTTGCACACCTTCACACAACCACCTTCACAAACACCCCCTCATCACATTCACACACACACCTGCACAACCACACCCACACACCCACAACCATCCACACACCCCCCACCATCCACACACCCCCCCCACCATCCACACCCACACCCCTCACCATGCCCACTACCAAGAATCCAAAGTTCAGTAACCGAGAGTTGGAGGTCCTTGTCGATGAAATCCTCAGAGTCGAGCCACAGCTCTTTGGAACATTGGTCAGACAGACCAGCATGGCAGCAAAAACAGCCATGTGGCAGACCATCATCGATGCTGTGAATGCTGTTGCGGACACCAGAAGGACCAGGCAGGAATGCCAAGCCAGGTGGTACGATCTGCGGAGGAGGGTCCGAGCCAAGATGCTGGAGGAACACAACCAGGCCAACGCCACTGGAGGAGGGCCCTCCCGCAGACCCGTACACTACCAGCCCTGGGAGGAGAGGGTGATGGCCATACAGCCGGTGGAGGCAGTCGAAGGATTAGGAAGACTCCGAGACCCGGGTGAGTGCACAAACAACGCACCTCACATGGGGGGAACGTCATCCACAACCAAAATCACTAACAGACACGCAACCACCCCAAGCTATCGCATGACTCAACCACACTCCATGAACACGCACATGCCACTGCCGCCACCATGCCCCATGCACCCAGCTGGACAATGTCAAGTCACAGGCCACAGAAGACACCAACACATGACACGGTAACCCGGATGGCGGGAGGGTGGGCCCCAAAATTCACATAGTGCAACTCAGAAGCAGACAACAATGCCCTCTGCCCATATGGCCTAGGTCACAGCCAGACAAACACTGTGTCCCCACACAGGAAAGACCCGCCAGCAAATGGCGGACGCCTTGCATCAACACATGGGGGTGAAGGCACTGTTTTGCACATGACAGCAGCCAATGAACAGCCAACATTGTGAAAGAGTGGCAGCACACACCACCACAGCAGCAGCGCAGAGACAGACACTACACCCAATGGGTGCCTGGAGATCAGAAACAAACTCACATCAACAAGCCAAGGGCCATTCAAAGATCTGCTAACAGTGTGTGCCCAGGAAGCTGGGCTGAGGTGACAGAGGGTGACACACAGAGGGAGGGAGAGGGGGACACAGAGGGAGGGAGAGGGGGACACAGAGGGAGGGAGAGGGGGACAGAGAGGGTGGGAGACACAGGGACACGGACAGAGGGAGGAGGCTGACACACGGAGGGAGGGAGAGGGGGACAGAGAGGGAGGGAGACACAGGGACACGGACAGAGGGAGGAGGCTGACACACGGAGGGAGGGAGAGGGGGGCAGAGAGGGAGGGAGACACAGGGACACGGACAGAGGGAGGAGGCTGACACACGGAGGGAGGGAGAAGGGGACAGAGAGGGAGGGAGACACAGGGACACGGACAGAGGGAGGAGGCTGACACACGGAGGGAGGGAGAGGGGGACAGAGAGGGAGGGAGACACAGGGACACGGACAGAGGGAGGAGGCTGACACACGGAGGGAGGGAGAGGGGGACAGAGAGGGAGGGAGACACAGGGACACGGACAGAGGGAGGAGGCTGACACACGGAGGGAGGGAGAGGGGGACAGAGAGGGAGGGAGACACAGGGACACGGACAGAGGGAGGAGGCTGACACACAGAGGGAGGGAGAGGGGGACAGAGAGGGAGGGAGACACAGGGAGACGGACTGAGGGAGGAGGCTGACACACGGAGGGAGGGAGAGGGGGACAGAGAGGGAGGGAGACACAGGGAGAGCAAATTAGCCGTGTGGTGTGTGGGAATGTCTGCTCGTCAGCAGGTAGACTGCGTGCATGTAGCCAAGGGTGGCCAGTGCCAGAACCCCCCCTCTTCTCCATGGCAAAACACAGGGCCATGTCACAACCTGTGCACGAGCACAACGACAGCTACCTGCATTATATAAGTGTGTGGATCCACTCCATGTGCACATGTACAGTGCTACACGGAAGGCTCCAATGCATGGCTCGCCACACCTGCCCACTCCACTGCTGACTGCAGTCACACTTGACGCAGCAAGTAAGACTGTGCCACACATAGTTAAAGGGGCCAAAGTGGTGCCCAAGGGACACACCCATGCACAAGTGCACTGTGAGTGGAATGCAAGACAGATCCTAATTCCAAGAGGAAAAGTGCCAACTTTGAAACTGATGAAACATGGATGTTGCATGGACCAAAATTAACATTGTCTCTCTCACACACAGGTCAACGTCGTGGTTCACCCCCCAACACTGGGGGGGAAGACTCACAGGACCCGGATCTGCGGGAGCCCGATCCCACCGGCAGCGACGACTCTCACCACTCTGTGGACGACCCCGACCGACCTGGCCCCTCTGGTGTCCAACCACCTGCAGCACCTGCGTCAGGTACAACTGTGCCAACCACCACCCCCACTCCTGCCACATCCAAGGAGACACCCAGGATCCCTGCCCCACAACCACAATGCCGCCAGGCTGGCCAGGAGGGACACGGTGTCCCGGGCACACAGGAGGAGGCAGGCGACAACGCCAATGCCACCCCTCAGGGGTCCCGGAGACCCGATGTACCCACAAGGGCAGGCCAGGTGCAAGTGGGCAGGGGTGGTGGGAGTGGAGGACGGCGGAGGCGCGAGCCTGACCAGTTGGCTGGGGAACCGGTATTTGCCCATGTCCGTAACATCATGGACACATACCGGCAGGACACCACGGGCATGGCCCAGGTTGTGTCCACCCTCAATGAGATCAAGGGGACCCTCGATGAGATAAAGACCCAGCAGGCCCAGCAACATGCGGAGCAACATGCCTGTCTACTGCAACACCAACGGAGGATGGAGGACAGACAGGCTGAGCAAGTGACGGTGTCCCAGGGGATTCACGATACACTCCGTCAGATGGCCGACAACATGGGCAACCCTCCCTGTGCCAGACGGCGTAGAACATCACCACCTACAGGGAGGGATCAGGAGGAAGAGGAGACATCCGACGGAGCATCCCAAACATCGTCACGGCCTGCTGCTGAGGGTCCCCGCAGGAGGCCGGGTCGTCCACGGAAAGGACTGTGAGGGTCGGCGCTACATCACCATCTCCCAGGACACCTGGCCTGGCACCTGGCCCACTGGAGCAACAGCATCACAGCATCAAGAGACATTCTCTGCCACATGGCCCTGCTGGTCACTGTCTGATCAATGTTGACAAAGACTGTGGCATGGACTATGAGGATTTCCAATGGCAAGGACACCAACTCCCCTACTGAACTTTGGATTCCAAACTCCCTGAAAGCCCCTCACTTTATCCCCCCCCCCCCAAATAAAAAATCACACCATGAAGAGAAGATGCCTGCTGGTTGCATTATTACCTTACATGTGTGTTGTAAAGTCTAAACATGCCTGAGTTCTCTTTTGACTTCAACCATCCACACCCTGGGGCCTGAGTCTGGCACAGGACACACGGGTCACAGTGTATTAGGCAAGACAGACATGGAGCACCATACACACCCGTGATGGGCCCAACCAGCTGAGGGGGTGGCCGCACAACCGTGCTGACAGACACATTGAGTACAGCAACAGTCATGCGCAGAGGTCAGGGATCATGTGGAGTGTCCTGGGGGGCACCCAGGTATGTGTAGACAGGTGGCAGAACCATGTCCTGCAAGCCTGAGTCCGGTGGATGCAGAGAATGGGGGCCTGGCCAACGTTGGTTGCATGGGGATGGCACATGTCACAATACCCACACAGTCATGGACATCATGCCCAATACACAGTCTCAGCCCACACACACAGCTTGCATCTTGCTACTCGACACATCGACACATAGCCACTATCAGGGAAAACCATGCCAGACATGATAGATGCACCGTGGCAACACACCAGCATTGACTGAGAAGAGGCACCTTGGAGGCATAGGGACACCTTTATTAGTCATGTTTTCGGGATTGCAGAGGCAACTTGAAGTACACATGAACACATCTTGTGGAGTAACATGTGGGTCCAACACTGGCACCCCCCTTCTGCAGCACAAATGCGTGTTAGCCATGGAACTGGCACACAATTGTCGGCTAACAGCTAAACACCCACAGCTGCTCACGGAGAGCCTGCCATACACCATAGATCCGCTGATGTGGAAGTCCCACACCATGTCAAGCCAATGCTAACCGTATGTGTCCGAGGGCAGTGTCACACACATTGATGCCATCATCACAATCCACTATCCCATCACTGATGACTGTCAACCAGTCAGACCATCTATTCAGGTGTACACAGCTGCATGTCGTGTCCCATGGTGATGCGACATGTCTGCAGAGGAACCAAACATCGACAGGGGCAATGTGCATACATCGTGAACAACTGCCACACCCAATACACCCCTGATGCATCCCTTACCCTAAGGAGACTTCCAAACGTGTCCGTGCCTGTAACGCTGAGTCAGCCCACGATGACGTGTCCATGAGGAATAGCAGTGCCACAACAATGCAACCAGCAGACGGCATGCGCAAGTACCTGGGGAAGAGAGACACACAAGAAGTCAGCCACAAAAAGCACAGCCACTTGCATGTGCATTTACTCGACACATGTATGGATGACAACATGCTAGGTCACAATTATGACTGGGGAAATACAACCATCACTGCCACCATCACTCCAGTGACACACCCACACACACCTCTGACTCACGTGCCATACATGCAGGTGGAGACACACATCACAACACATGCCACACGGGGACCAATGCGTGCACACTCAGACACTGGTACTCACCACTAAGCAAAGAAGTCGCGTATGAGCCGAGTCCGGATGTCCTCTTGCGGCTCCACATCCTCCACATCACTAGCCCCATTGCCAAGCCCTTCGTCCTCCACGGGTGGATGGTCCTCGTCATGTTGATCCAGGATGAGTGGCACAGCTCTCTCAACTACCATGTTGTGCAGCATGCAGCAGACCATGAAGATTTTGCAGACCTTCGCAGGGGCATATGGGAGCGCGCCGCCGGTCTTGTGGAGGCACCGAAATCGGCTCTTCAGCAGGCCAAACGTCCTCTCTATCACTCGCCTTGTCCGGCCATGGGCGGTGTTGTAGCGGAGCTGGGCTGGCGTGATGGGGTTGCGGAGAGGTGTGAGCAGCCATGGCATGTTGGGATAGCCAGCGTCCCCTACATGGGAAGCACATGGACATCGTTAGAAGTGGTGAAGCGGTCGTGCTGGTAGGCTATGCAAAATACAGGACAGACAGACTGTACCCACCAACAACACATGCTCTTTCGTTGCGCAGCTGCATCATCATTTCAGGCATCCTGCTACGCCTCATGATGTAGGCATCGTGTGCTGATCCTGGAAAACGAGCACAGACATGTGAAATCACCATGTTGGACTGACACACCACAAGGGCATTGATGGAGTGGTAGTGCTTCCGATTGCGGTACGCTACCTCCCGTGCGTGTGGTGGTACCAAAGCTACATGTGTCCCATCTATGGACCCAATGACATGGGGCATCCCTCCCAGGGCATAGAATCCACGCTTGACCGCAGTCAACTGTTCAGGGGTTGGGAACTTGATGAAGTCATCCAGGTGAATCAACATGGCCTCTAAGAAATCATGCAGCACACGGCAGAACATGCTCTGGGACATGCCACCAACATGAGCTATGGTATATTGAAAGGTACCCGTGGCAAGAAAATGTAGGGCAGCCATTACCTTCAGCTGGGGTGTCAGTGCCGTAGGATACCTGTGCTGCGGTTGCAGGTGTGGTGCCAGTCTTGCCGTCAACTCCAGAATCAACGGTTGGGGGAAGCGGTAGCAACGGATGCTGTCATTCTCCCGCATGGCAGCCAAGTCCGGAATTGGTCGGGCAAGAGGCGGCGCTCTGCAGTAATTAGGAAGTGACAAGGAAGAGTGAGTGCACTACGACAGCAATTCATATGTACTGAGCACATGTTAATCTGTCAATACACATATGCTACATAGGGAGTCAGGTATGTGCTACATGCCCAGGACACGTATGGCTGCCAGGTGACACTCCTACCAAGACCCAGCTACACACGGAGATTGAGAACCTCCCCATGCCATGCCATGGGAATAGCTGTGTCCCAGTGCAAGTGAACAGCCAGACGCAACACAGGAGTGACATACGCCCACACATCAGCAGAAGTAGGATGCCGATTGCAGAGACTGGTAGCGGAACACTAGAGCCACAGGTCACATGACATTACACTAGGACAGCCCACACACCTTGCCATGAAGGTGCACATGTCATGACTCACCACACATTCATTGTGAGGATGCAGACATGTCCTTGTCACGCTACTCCGTGTCCCATGCATACATGTGCACCTCACATCCGATACCACATGTGGCATGGTGTGCGGAACAGTGTGCAATGTCAATCTACACACAGACACATGTTGGTTGCTGCAACAGCTGCAGCTTTTGAGGGTGCTCCAACATCAACCTGATGGGAAGTCCCCACACATACATGACATTGTCACATTGTGCACCGTGGGTAGTGACAAGGCAGGTGTGGTAACCCCTGTACCGGGCATCAGGGGACACTTCCGTGTGTTGGTGTCCGTGCCATGCCAATGATGCTCACCCCAAGTGTGCAGTACGACATGCACACATGTCAAAGGAGTCAAGGGCATGCCTGGCACACATTGCACCGTCACACAGTACATCTATACACATCTCATCATACATCTGGTGCCTTCTCGACTCAGGAGTAATGTTCCACATCACAGCCTGTCACACCTGTGCCCCACACATGTAGTAATGCACAGACGATGCCTTGATGTCCATTCATGGACAAGTATGTCCATTCATGGACAAGTATGTCCATCCATGGACAAGTATGTCCATCCATGGACAAGTATGTCCGCCCTATTCCTACCTGTGTGCCGCCTGTCACCACTGTGATGTGTGAAAACCGCCGTACTGCTGCTAAGAGGGCCTGTGTACGTTCCCATATCACTATGGGAGTGCTGCCGTATGTGTACCCATCGTGATGGCGAGCGTACAGGCATTTGTACGGCCCGTACCACTACGAGTACGCATACGCAAGAACACCCATAGTGGTAGGGCCGTACGCACGCCTGTACACTCCCTATCACTATGGGTGTCCTCGCGTATGCGTACTCGTAGTGGTACGGGCCGTACACACGCCTGTACGCTCCCTATCACTATGGGTGTCCTCACGTATGCGTACTCGTAGTGGTACGGGCCGTACACACGCCTGTGCGCTCACTATCACTATGGGTGTCCTCGCGTATGCGTACTCGTAGTGGTACGGGCCGTACACACGCCTGTACGCTCACTATCACTATGGGTGTCCTCGCGTATGCGTACTTGTACTGGTACAGCCCGTACACACGCCTGTACGCTCCCTATCACTATGGGTGTCCTCGCGTATGCGTAGACGTAGTGATAGTGAGCGTACAGGCGTGTGTACGGCCCGTACCACTACGAGTACGCATACGCGAGGACACCCATAGTGATAGGGAGCGTACAGGCGAGTGTACGGCCCGTACCACTACGAGTACGCATACGCGAGGACACCCATAGTGATAGTGAACGTAGGCACGCGTGTACGGGCCGTTGCAATGCATTTGGGGTGCCCTAGGGCCCCGGAACGCACCGTAACTGTGTGTGAAGCTCCAAATTACATAGGGGACACATGAGGGACAAGTATTAAGGCCTACATGCATGCTGGTTGTCATGGAGACCAAGTTCAAATTTTGAATTTGTTCTGGAAGGTGCACAGCAGAAGTCAGTTGGAATTCATCTACTTTGTTGCAATGTGTTTGTGGGGCTGACATCATGCAGGAGAATGAAACCGATAGAGAACCCACAGACTGCTAGGTTTGAAGGGATTGGAGGAAACATAGGATGCAAATGTGAGTGACCAATCACTCTGTACTCCTGTGCATGAGATGGGCCAGCAAGGCAGATATAAGGCAGCCAGGTCCCATGAGGGAGCACTTGCCTGCACATCTCTGTATTCCACGACCCAGCTGCTGCTACTGATTCCCTGGAACCATGTCAAGGGCTGTGGAGAGGTCACAGCCATTCACCCTGGAGGAGAACATGGCTTTGGTGGATGTGATCCTCCCACGGTACCCCATGCTGTATGGGCGACCAGGTTATCAGGTGAGTGCAGTGTCCACTGCCACAGACTGTGTCCCTTTTTTGTGACTGTGACTTCGGTCATTGTGTCCAGGTGTGACACACATGCTATGTACTGTAGGGGGGGTGCCAGGGGGGGGAATGGCTGATGTCTCCCAGCAGTGCCCTGAGACAGGAGGGGTGGGTGCAGAGTCCTCCCAGCAGTGCCCAGAGGCAGGAGGGGTGTGTGCAGAGTCCTCCCAGCAGTGCCCTGAGACAGGAGGGGTGGGGGCCTATCACTCCCAGCAGTGCCCTGAGACAGGAGGGGTGGGGGCCTAACACTCCCAGCAGTGCCCTGAGACAGGAGGGGTGGGGGCCTAACACTCCCAGCAGTGCCCTGAGACAGGAGGGGTGGGGGCCTAACACTCCCAGCAGTGCCCTGAGACAGGAGGGGTGGGGGCCCAACACTCCCAGCAGTGCCCTGAGACAGGAGGGGTGGGGGCCTAACACTCCCAGCAGTGCCCTGAGACAGGAGGGGTGGGGGCCTAACACTCCCAGCAGTGCCCTGAGACAGGAGGGGTGGGGGCCTAACACTCCCAGCAGTGCCCTGAGACAGGAGGGGTGGGGGCCTAACACTCCCAGCAGTGCCCTGAGACAGGAGGGGTGGGGGCCTAACACTCCCAGCAGTGCCCTGAGACAGGAGGGGTGGGGGCCTAACACTCCCAGCAGTGCCCTGAGACAGGAGGGGTGGGGGCCTAACACTCCCAGCAGTGCCCTGAGACAGGAGGGGTGGGTGTGATGCACAGTGTGAGCCTGGATCATTGATTGTGTCATTGCCCTCATTCCACCTGTGTCCTTTCAATGGCACGTACTGCTTTTGCCCTTCCCCAGAGGATCATGTCCCTATGACAAAGGTGCAATGCGTTGGATGCATACTATGCCTTGTTGTAAACAGCGAATGTGTTCTAATCTGTGTCCCTGTGACATGTGCCAGGTGTATTGATGTAGTGTCACTTGTCCATCCTCACAGGTAGACGCCTCTGCCAAGGAGCAGATATGGCTGGACGCCGTCAGCGCCGTGAGGAGTGCGGATGGTCGGAAGCGGCGCCTGTCCCAGGTGAGGAAACGCTGGCAGGATATCCGGTGCTGGACGCGGAGGATCGCACGGGTCCTGCTGGGGGACTCACCTGAGAGCCACAAGAACCGCGGGCGCCACCGTCTCTCCCACATCCAGAAACGTGTTCTGGCGGTGGTGTTTCTTTTGAGGAGACCACACTCTTCAGTAGGTTTTAGATGGTTTATTCAGATCACAGGAGCGACCCCTGGAAGCACTAGCCACCTTCCTCTGCAACTGCCTTCTCCTCTCTGTCCCCTACATTCCACTCACCACACAGAGAAGACAGGTTGCTAGGAAGCGGTCAGCATTCCAAAGCATCTCAACAAATGCATATGTAAAATCACAATGACCAATTTGGAGAATATAACAGTTTCCTGACTTGGACAGGCGTCTACAGGACATGCAGCAGCCGGACGGGGGTAGGTACATGTGTGTGTTTGTTGTGTTTCACCAGCATTTGTAAGTGCACTGTTCCATGGATACACTTCCAGGGTTTATGGTGCTGTGCAGATCCTGTTCCCCACAGTATTGCAGTGCTCTCCTGCCTCCCTTCCCCTCCTTGCAATGTGTTCCCTGGTCTGTGTGTAGTCACTCCATCACAAGGTTATGTAGCCTGACACCTTCTACAAGTGTACAATGCCTGCAGCATCATGTGTGGGGGTGGTGTGTAACAGGTTTTGTGACCTTGCCTGTGCCCTGTCCAGTTCTGGACTTGTGGGTTCCATGTCAGTTGGCACTAATGCTGAGTCCAGACATGGGAGTTAATCTCTCGAGTGCCAGGCCTTCCAGCAGGCATGTCCCAATTGGTGGCCTGTGACATGATGTGCATGAGTGTGCGTTAGGCATAGTGCAGGGATGTTAGCGTGTGTTGCAGTCATTCCCATTCAGGAGCATGGAGTTGTGTGGCCACTACTGTCCCCAGGGGCATATTTTACTAGGTATCATGTGTGTAATCCGAGAATGTCGACAATCTCTGTGTCTACAGCATAGGTTGTGCTCTGTGCCATTGTCCCCTGGCACCATGTTTCTTGACGTGAGATGTATTACAAGTGTCCACTGTCTAGCCTGACCTGATCAAAGTACATACTCACGGTGGCCATTGCCTGTGTGTCTTGTTGCAATCATCTGATGATGCCCATTTGTAGATTATTAT